>NW_024369929.1:2171313-2833971 GCF_014805655.1 Passer montanus
CCGGGGGAGTGGGATCGGGGGGTGGGTGGGAATAGGAAGAGGGGGGTAAGAGAGAAGGGGGAAATGCAGCAATTTAATCCCCTGGTTTATTGCTGGTGCTTGTTGAAGCCGCGCACGCAAACAAGCCGGGCTTCTACCCCCTGCAAAAACCTTGCAAACTTTTATAGCTTCTTTTAATTGCTGCAGGAGGAGGGACAAATGCAATGAAAATATTGAGCGGTGTTTGGTGCTTTCCTGCCCCTCTCGTTTATTGCCTGTGGTATCCGGATGGGTACTGTGCCCCTGAAATTACATAATTTTATAAATATATAAAGCTACAGCAGGAGTATTGGGATTCAAGGGAACAAACTTTTAAAGCTGCAGTGTCCTTCCTCCCCCCTTTTTTTCTCCCCCTCGTCTGTCTCCTTTTGACAGTTTCTCAACTGGTGTGCTGTGGCTTGTTGTGAATGGGGGATCTGTGATTAAACAGGAGATTTGCGGTTTGCGGGTGACTTATTCACTCTGTTGCGCGCTGTTTTCCCTTAATTCATTTAAGTGTATCTCAAAAATTATTTCATCGCGGAGCGGATGATCTCGTAGCTGCTGTTGTTGAGGGTGCACAACTTCGCAGAGGGTCTCCGTGCGCCCGGGGGTTCCCTCGCCGCTCTCCGCCGGCCCCCGAATAAAACGCTGCGAACACACGAGCCCCCCTTTTCCGCCGCCAGCTGTCAAAGCCCTCCTGCCTCAGGCTGCGCCCCGGAGTCGTGCGGGTCGGCTCCGAAGGTGCTCAGGGCGGTGGAAGTTTGGCGTCAGCCGCGGCAGCGCCCGAGCCGCGCCGGCGGCGGGAGAGCCGTGCGGGGCCGGGCGGAGCGGTGCGGGGCCGTGCGGGGCGCGCCGCTCCCGCCGCCGCCGCGGAGCGGGGCCCGGCTTCAAACGCCGCCGGAGTTTGCCGAGACGTGCGAGAGGGAGGAGGCTGCGGCTTTAATTACTTGTAAATAATTTATGAAGCGTTGCTCCTACAAGAGGGGGAGCGCGCTAGAGAGGCTTCGCTCGGTAAAATCCCTCGGTGATGGGTAAAAATGAATTAAATAACGCTATGTAATAATACACACGGCTGTTGAAAGAAATGACGGGCGGAGAAAAGTACGTGCCCGGCGGGAGCGCAGCCCCCTCGGCGGCCGCCCCGGGGCCGGGGCAGCGATGCCCGGGCGCCGGCGGTGGCGAGACCGTCTCTGCTCGGACGGAGGGGGTTCGGGTTGTAGGTTGGAATATGGCTGATCATGTGTTGGCTTGTGTTTTACAGTATTTTTCCCCTTTTGGCCACACCCCCCCTTCCCAGGCAGCTTCCCACTCAGGGAATCCGCGTACAGTAAAAGCCATCGAGATGTCACACGCCGAAACATTTAATTAGAGGCGATTTGCGAGCAGGGAGCGCGCCGTTCGGCGGATGCCGAGGCGAGGAGGAGCGGGCTCGGCCGGAGGAGGCCGGGTGGCCACGGGCGTGTGCGCAGGGAGCGTTTGGCTGCGCGGGGTATATTTAGAGCTTGCGAGAGTGGATTTGGAATGCAAGCGCCTTATGTAACGAGGTTAATCAGAAACACTGGAGAAAATTTCCTTAATTTCTCGGGGAGTTTTCTGGATGTTTGCGGAGCCGGCCGTAGTTCGCGGGTGTTACACAACGCCCCCCCCTCCCGGCTCTCCGGCCCAGCGCTCCGGCGGCGCGGGCAGATGGTGCTGCCGGGGTGCGGGGCCGGCGGGAGGGACCCGGCCACGCCGCCTTTGGGGAGGGGGGCAACTTTGGGATCCCATATATTATGTAACACTCGGCTGTCGCTTCTGTATGGATGCGAAAAAGCGGGGGGGGGGGTGCTGGGAAGCCCGGGCGGTGAGAGTGTTTTCTTGGCGGTCCCGAATCGTTCGGGCTCTGGTACTGCTAACCTGCTGACCCACATGTCCCTCCTCCCCCGGGCCTCGCTGGGGACGGCGAAGGAGCCGGGGCCAGGCGGTCCGGGCGCACGCCGCCGCTCGCCCGGGCTCCCAGTGGCCGCACGCAGGCAGGCACCGCGTTATGTAACAGGCGGAGTGGGAAAGCGAAGGTCAGTGATGGAGGCATCCCCGGCACACAATGGCCAGAGCCCTGGCGCTGGGGCCGTGCGGGCTGCAGAGCGAAATAAAGCTCGCGGCAGTAATTGGCGTGTGGTTTGGAAGGGTTGGGAAGAGAGAGGGGAGAAGGGAAAGGAGAGTGGCAGGGATTTGGGGGAAAGAAAAAAAAAAAAAAAGTGTTTGGGTTTTTTCGGATGATGTAATGGAGTTGGCAGAAAATACAAGTCTACTCCTAGAGTGCAAACAGTAAGAGAATTGTAGCTGGCATTCTGTGCTAATGTTGCATAAATTAGTGTATTGGAAGTAAATTGACCTATACAATACACACCAGCTGATTGTGCCTTTCTGATAGTTCAGACCTGGGGGTACAGAACCACGCAGGAAAACATGACAATGACAACAGTTTGGCCTCCTTGAAGTCAGGATTTGATGGATGGATTAGGTGTTAGGGGTCCCTGTAGACTCGTAGGTTTGGGGTTTTTCTTTTTTTTTTTTTTAAGCTATTGAAATTGAACTTGGTTTCTTGCCTTTTTGTTTCTAATAGGGTCCTTTATATCTTATGGCAACAATGTGACCTTAATGTGTGACTAGTAGAGGTGAAACTATTTTTAGAACTGTTACCTTTTAAGCTCATATGTTCAGCTGTGTATTGAGTTCAGAAATTTACTTGTTTGGGTCCTAATTCTGCCATGTGTTGTAAGCAGGCAGTCTGGACTCTCATGTGAACTGTGTAGAGGACAGATACAAATACAAAGATATTTAGGTATGTGTACACATTTATACACCTCTCTAACTGTCAAAATCCTTATTTTTGACTCAGCAAACACTACAAATATTAGTTTCATATCCTTAATTTTCATAGCTGCACACACTGCAAAGCTGCTTTGCTACATCAGGGTTTATAATAACCAGTGTACGTAAGGAATGAGGAAAACAAAATTAAAGAGAGGACTGCTGATGGAGAATTGGGGAAAGTTTGCTGTGGAATAAATTCTCAAGTGAAGCTTTAGTTATTATAATATTATAACTTCAGAATACTTTATTGCTTGATATGCAAACCTGTCTGTATGGCCAGATCCTTACATAACTTGATTTTTATTTTTCAGAGGTTATGCTGGTTTTGTTGCTGTGCAGAATAATTAACTTGAAAACGTAAATTCTGAGTTAACAAAAGCACTTTTCAAATGGGGAGTTGTTATGTGATGTATTTAATATATGGGGGCATGCATGCATACTTGCATGCTTCAAAAAATTCCCTGCAGTCGGATATGAAAACTGATTGTTAGGAAATTGTCACCATAGTGGAAAAAGCAGGAAATGGATTAAAAGGCCTGGTTTTCCCCCAGAGGGATGTTTTTACTGCTGACAGTAGTTGTTAAAATTTTCTGATGACCAGTCACTGACCAGCAGGTTGGATTTCAGTCTGAGTGTGTGTGTGTGTGTTCTGCAACAAGGGTCTGTGGTTTGCCATGCTTGGTAGAAGGAATGCTTCCCTCACCAGCTCTGGCCCTGGACTGTGGCTTTTAGTGACATTTATTTCACTTTGAAGGCTTTGAGTTCTACCCATGCTGCAATCTCAGGCTTAATATTCTATTAGTCCCCCTAGAAATAGTTGTAATTGAATAAACTCTATTTTAGTAGAGAACTACAGTCTCATTAAAAAGCAAAGTACATAAAAAGCTTTTAAATCTGCTAGAAAATGCTTAGTTTGTATGGAGCTGAGCTCTTGGTCTCAGAGGTAAGTCAAGAGAGGATGTCTTGCTGAAAAATACTTAAGACAGCACTTACATCATTGGATGGTGCTATATGCAAATACTTATGATGCTTAATATTTAATAATTGAAAACTGCAGCTGTTTAGGTACCTGTTCTTCTTTTCTTGCTGATGAGGTTCTGAGGTATTTGCTGTTGTTCAGAGCCCTTTGGATGTCATCTGTTTATCCTGATCCTGTCTCTACTGGTAGATTGTGGCATATTGCTTTTGTGCTTATTTTTAAATTTGGGTGATGCTCCACAAGTAGGGATGTAACATCATTAATAGTGACAACAGTAGGCTTGTGGTGGTCTTTTCTTTGTAAATTTTTTGTCCTAGATTTTATCAGTTTCTGGATCTAGACTGTTCTACAGAGCTTAGCCACAATACAAAATTTTGCGAGTTGTTTTTAGGAGGACTCTTTGAATTTTGTAAATTTGGATGCTTCCTGTAGATTCTTTGGGTTGCCTTTGCCATCACTGGGGACTATTCTGCATGCACCACTGATTTTGTCCTATTCTGGTAGATGATATGTGCTTTGAATCCTTTAAAGTACAGCATTGTTTTAAACGTTTGTAGCATAGGAGCAATAATAGCAGCAGTATGTTGTTCTCCTAGGAACAATGCAGTTCTCTTATTCCAATAAACCGTAACCTATTCTCTTATTTTATTTGCTTGAGAAACATCTCAGGAGCTCATAAACCAGTATGTAAATACTGTTATCATTCAACCAAATGCTGTAATTTTACTAAATAAAGAACATAGTTTGTAATGGAGATTAACGGGCTGTGTGACAATTTCAGTTTTGGGTACAGCACTGCATCTGAATGGAAGGAACAATTTCAGTCCTGAGAGGTTTTTTTTTTTTTCTTTTTCCCTTCTGGTATTTGTTTTTAAGCTACAAAAATAATATGTTGGGGAAAAACCTGAAATGACTCCGTTGATTTTGCTGGATTTAATCTGAGAATTATCCCAGTGAAAAGGGGAAAAACCCAACCTCGTTTTAAATGACTGTGATATCTGTATCACTCTTGAAATTAATTTGTGAATAGGTGATCCGTTCTTTACTGAAATATTTTTAAGAGCGTGTTTTCAGTGACAGGCACTTGTAGGAACAGATAATTAAAAAACAAAAAAAAGAATTTGAAGTATTTAAATGCCCTGGAAGTGTGGGTGCTGTGCAGCTTGGGGGTTGCTCACAGCTCTGTGCTTCTCGCTGCTGCTCGGGGAGCAAAGGGGCTGCAGTGGCAGCTGCAGCTGCTGTCACACAGCTGTTCTGCAGCAGGCAAAGGGGAAGGGGAGTGCTGGGCCCAGGTAGTTCACAGGAGCTGTCTAAATGCACTAATGCACTCGACTCAGGCCCTTCCATTCCTGTGCTGCAAGGCAGCTGCCACCCCTCAGCTGTCTGTCCATCCTGGCAGCTGTCTGTCCATCCTGGCGTTCTGGCAAGAGGCTGCCTGGCAGCCCAGGGCCTTTGGGTGGGATGCTGGAGTGGGGAGCAGAGTCTGCTTCTCAAGAGAAGCTGAATTCTTTTTTTTCTGTCACACTTTTACCTGGACCTGAGTGTGCTGTGGAGGTTCTGCCGTTTTCCATGGCTTTGGCAGAAGAGGAAGTTCTGGTGGGTAAAGTGTTGAAGAAACTTCCTCAATGTGTGGAAGCATCCACACTTCATATGCAGATCTCTGCTGTCTTCTTTTCTTTAACTCTTTTTTCAAGTATTTTGTGTTTCACCTATTGCTGAGGCTGTCTTTGTAGCCCTGATAATCACTTCTGGAGATGTACTGTGCAGAGCTGTTGGTTTTGTATGTTCTCACAGCTGGCAGACAAGTCACACATCCTTACCTGCACAGATTCTTACAGGTGTGCAGAGGAGGGCCCTGCAGAGCACAGTCTGAGTCCCCTGCTGTCACCAGACCCGTGCTGCACATTTGGTGTCAGAAACAGATCCCACTTCGTTTTGGGGGCTCTTAGGGTTTTTTTTTTTCTGGTGCTGGTGTCCTGATAGGAGACTCCTCTACAGCTTTGTTGTCTGATGATTAGAAACCTTCTTTTCACTTCTGAGTAACTGTATTCACAATCAGTTAGCTCACTTGCTTCTTTAAATGTTTTCTATAAAACCTCTGTGGACTGAAAATGAAGAAGAGCCTGGTATTTTATTTTGTGATAGCTGAACTAACAGCGAGCTCTGTTCAATGACTCACAGTTTAGCACTTCAGCATATCTGTTGTAGATGGTCTGTGCTGATAGAAACATGAGAACAGTTTGGGCTGTGTGTCAGGAGGAGTTAATTGTCTAATTTCTTGAATGTAAAGGTTGTGAATTATTCCTCATACCCTTATCTGAAGTCTCATCTAGGTATGTTTCATTCTTGGCAACAACTGAGCTCTTCAGAGACTAAGTGTATTGGGGTGTGTGTTTTCATGAAGAAATTGTGGGGCTTATTTTACAGCAGTTTAATCCTATAGTTTAGCCTCATTGCACTGCTCATTTGGAAGGATCCCCAGGTGTTTTTAACACTATTGGGAACCATTTTGCTTATTACTGAAATCCAGCCACTTCTTGTGTGGAATCTGACAGCTGTTTAATGGTGCTCAGCCATGCTAAGCAGATCAGAACGGAAAGTGAAGAATACCATACCTGATTGAAACACTCAGAGGGATTTTGGATACAGATAATATAATTATCTGCATTGGAATTGGGTCAAACAGCTCTATTCCTGTAGAAAATTACTAGATATTTTCAGTGGCAGTGTATGGTCAAGAAATTGGTTTGAAATACCTTCCTGAAAATGATACCCCCAGCAGTGAGATAATTGAAGATCCTGCTGCTTACCCTATTGTGATCACCAGTTGCAGAATGATCAATGTTTTCAGGTATTTCTGGATGTATTAATTGTTTGGTTCCATGCTGGTATGTGAAATCTTCTAAACCAGGGGGGACGCCTGGGATGTTGCAGGTCTTGCTTTGTAAAGCAAATTTCTTTTCTGGTGAATTCCTTAAATAGTGAGTTCCTGTCTGTGAAATGTGCTCGTATTCACAGAGGTTTTAAAAATGGTTTTAGGGGATCTCTTGACGCTAAGCCAGAAGGGAATGGAGGAGGTGGGTGTCAAGCCTTGTCTTTTGAGGATATTGGTGTCTGTGGGGAAAATACAGCTCTTTTCCAGTTGTCTTCAATTTCACTTCCCATGTAATCTGGCAGAACAGAGTATAAACAGAAGATCTGCAAAGGAACAGAAGTCAAAATTCCTGATCAACTGAATGTACATAAATGTCCTAGTAATAATGACCAACTGCAGAGTCTTTCATTTGTAATTTAATCTAATAATTTCCATGCACTTCTGAAGGAACACACTATGAAGCTGGCAACTTCAGAGAAATTGCTGCGCTGTTACAAACAGCGTTTGAGCTGGCATTATAACAGCATGATAGATTGTGAGATGGAGAACAAAGTTAGTGTGGAAACTGAGCTGAGAGAAATTGCCAGCAGAATGTGAGAAAGCAGAGTTGGATTATGATAACCTCCCTTGCAGAATCAAATTAAACCATTTTAAAGGCTTTGTTGGTTTTTAGTTTGTAGTTGTATTATGTATTTACTTCACATGGGTGCAGGAGATTAATGAGGCAGGTGTAGTGATCATGGGGTGAAAAACTGTGGTGCTGCTGTTCTTTTTAAATGTTTCATTTCGTACAGACTGTGGGGTATTTACAGCATTAATTAACAATATGTCTGTCTGCTTTAGTTCTGCAACTGCTGAAATGTATTGGAAGTATTTAATATGCAGAGGTGATGGAAATTATAACTCCTAGAAGGAGGTTGGACAGAGAACCCCCTCTCCCTTTTTTTTCATTTTTTAAAAAAAATATTTTATTACACTTATAAATATCGTTTTAAATGGCATGCTTGTCCAAAGAGGTGGTTAGTGTGAAGAATGGGAAATATATGGCCTGGAACACTGCAGCTAGGTTTGACAATATGGCTGAAAGAAGACAGAAGGAAAAACCTAAATCAAAGCCCAGAGGCAGACCATGTAGCAAAGTGCTGTTGATGTGCCTTCAATAGCTTTGCCAGCTCCTGACCTGTGAGATAGAAATTTTTTCCATAGTTATGTAGAAGTATATACCATGCACTTCTGAAATAAATCTATATGCAAAACTGTAGACACCATTGGGAAATTTTAAATTATGTATTAGTAGAGCTTGGCCTGACTGTTTTGGCTCTGAAGCAAGGTCTGTTAGATACAGTCAAGGATAAAACCAAGGCCAAGACTTGTGAAATACTGATTATGGGGTTGATTTTATTCCTTTTATTTATTAAAGTAGGATTTCCCCTCAGAGTTTCTCTTCAAATGTAGAGGTAGGAAAGAATGTCTTTTTATGAACTAATAGATGACTGCCCAAGTCTGTACCACATGTAAATCAGAGGCCTCTGCTGCATTACATCTTTTAACTAAGGGCAGAAAGGTAAGGTTTAAACTATTTCTTTGTAAGAAGTATTGAAATTTGATAAGACAGGCTAAAATACAGCTTTTGCTAATACTTGAAGTAAGAAACCTGTCAGCATAAAGCATCTCCTGAATCCTTTGTATATTAAAAAATAAAATAAAATGAAACCAATCTCAAAGGAAACTAGGGCATATCAGAAACCTCTGTCTGAGTCCTGCTTCATTAGTGTAATCTTCAAGAGGAGTTTTGTTAGTCATTTGTGTTGTCATTATAGAAGTTAGGAAAGGGTCCTTTACTGCCTGGGTTGTTAGAGAGGCCTTTTAAAAACTCCAATGAAGTATACTCTGGACTGTTGACATCTTGTGTGGAGTCACAGTGCTTCTAGAGAATACATGGAAGTCACTCAGAGCACAAAAGCAACTCTTTCCAGGACTGGTGCTTGGAGGAATAATGCACAAAGCAATGTACAGTGGTGGTGTACTTTCAGTCCCTTGGCAATCTTGCCAATCCATCAATAGCCAGACAGGCCTTACACTTGGAGAGTCTTTAAAAAAACAAACCACTACATTGTTTCTAGAGATTTCATTTCCACTCAGCGCTCTTAATGTTGTAATTTTCTGCTGGAATCAGGTGTATTTTTAAGAAGTGATCTGATTTTCATGAGTGTGAATCTGGCAGAGATCAGATTAGGCCAGTCCTATGTTGGCAGCACCAAAGCTGCCCTTGACTATTAGAGGTGTTCTGCTCTCCTGGCAGAAGTCTGGGTCCTGTGACAGTTGATGTGTGTGCTTAATACTGCCCATCCTGGATGGTTCTGTTGATGTCAGTGGTAGCACTTCAGTGCAGGGTAAAACTAAGGGGTGATTAATTCACCTAAAAGATAAATTAACTGTAGTTTTCACAGTAGGTAGGGCTGGGTGAGCAGTTGTAATTATTTTGGCATATACATTGTTACCTTGATATAATTTTGCTTTCAGGATCATACTGTGGCTTCATTGCTGGAGAAGAATTTCTATCCCTACTTCAGAACAGCTGTTAGGAGATGAGCAAGAATTTCCTCAGGTACAGAACCTGAGTTGCACTTGTCTGTTGCTGTATATGGAGTGTGTTTGCTAAGTTTACTAAAGGTTTTAATTTGTAGCTACTGACATCTTAGCTCTGTTCTTAAAACAATCAAAAAGTCTTTTTTGTTTTGTGATGGAAAAAAAATGAAGGGAAAGGTGAACTGATTGTAGAAATTTTGCTTCAGAGAATTTAATAAGCTGACTGTTGAGGTGGCCTGCCTTATTGGCATTTCTCTCTCAATATTGGCTGCCTCTAACATGGTTTGATCATAACTGAATTATTTTCCTGGGTTTTTTTGGTTTTTTTTTTTTCCCCCCCCGAGTAAATCACACTATACCACTTGGCTTCCTTTTAGAGATTCACAGTTCTAGTCCATGAAAACTTGCAGTTGTTATTTTTTTGTATGATAATACCCCAGTGAAATCAGCAGGCCAGGTCAGCAGTATCCCAGAGATGCTTCAGTGTGACATGCAGTGTAGAATCCAAGGCTGTGCGAAAGAACAAGGGAAGATTTTTTTGTTTTGTTTTTGAAACGGAAGCAAAATCCTTCCAAAATTCTAGCCAGTCAGTAACTTTCCCCAGCAGTGCTCAAGGCAGTCTGTCACTAAAATCTTTGGTTTCAATTCTCTGAAGAAACACTCCCCCATCCAGCATTCACCTTAGAGAGGATAAGGACAAAAGCTTGTGGATGAAGGCAGGATTAGCAGAGCAGCTAGGTTTACAGATAACCAGGAGCTTCCATTTAGCAAGCTGTGTTTGGCCTCAGTGTTGGGTTTCCAGCGTTCCCAAGTCCACCTTCCTGTTGTTTTCAGCCCACTTTAGGGACTGCAGAAATGGCTTGTCACAGATCTCTGCAATTGGCAAGTCTCCTCAGAATTTCTTCCACGTATCCTTTGTTTTCTTTGCCACAGCAGAGGTTCAAAGCAGAATGTCTGTAGGGATTTGAGAGCAAATGATCACAAGTGGCGAGGTGGGGACTCATGCCAATATACTGAAAATATTTTGTTGCATTGCTTTTCTCTGCACACAGCAGAACGCACACTGGAAGCAAACTTGGCTCTGGAAAGGCAGCAATAGAAAATGTAAAAACAAACCCAGAAAGGAAGTAAATGAAGCCAAAGGGGGAGCAGGGTAGTTTTGGGTAATGAACAGTAAAAGAAAGATGTGGAACTTAAGGAAGAAGTGTAATGAAAGGGCACAAAAGAAAGATGACTGATTTGGAGAATGGCCTGGAAAAAAAACCCCAAACATTTGCAAAAGGACTGGAGCAGTGGGGGAAGCACAGTGTCTGCTGAGGGGAGGGGAATTTACTGCCTTATTTCCTCTGTACAATTAATATATTCTTATTCTGTGATCTTGTCTTTGCTGTGGAATGCAATAAAATGTGTTTTAGTGCATGGTGTGGTCTCAGACAGTTGCCTCAGATTTGCTTCAGCACCCTGTTGTTTCCAATGAGCTCTGACTAAATTCTTTTGCCACAGATGTTGTGCTAATGTGTTATATGAATTATTTGTCTTATCTCAGTCCTGTGAAATTAGAAGCCCTTTCCCACAGTGTGTTAAGCAGATTAAAATGAAAGCCTGTTTTTATGGTCCAGCAGCAGTGCAAATATTTGGAAAAAAAAATAGAGGAAAGAAAAAGAGTTGTGAACTAACTGTGGGGTGCTGTGAGGACTCTATGAAGCAAACACATCTTGTCACATAAATGGTGAGATGGCAAGTTCCCAGCTTCTCTTGAAGAGGCTTATACTGTTTTCCCTGGTGCCTTTTTTGGGGGGGAAGAGCTTGGGATTGGTAGTTTCTACTAAGGTACCTGTTGTTGTTGTCATTTGGCATTAATTTGTGAGGCATTTCTGGAGAAGTTCCTTCTTCAAACCCTTGTCAGTGACTTGAGGGCTGCATTTATTTTGAGGTAGGCAGTCCTGGGACAGAATTTGGGCTCTTTGGAAAAGCACTAAACATAATATTAGAGGCTACTAGCAACTGTTTTTTGTTTGTAAGAGAAATTACTTTAAAAAGTAGTCAAGTGATGGTACACATGAAATTCAGGATTCATGTTACTCTCTGTCTTGAATTCCTGTCTTGTGTCCTTTCTCCCTTAAGAGCAGAATATATTTTAGTTACAGCAGTACTTTTATTTATACTGACTTACTTAAATCTTAGTGTCACAACATTCCAAGATACTTTGGAACTGCTCTCCTACCTGTGTGGTAATTGTCACAGAAACTCTAAAGCTATAATGAATTTATTGTGGACATGATGTGCCTAAGACTGTGTTTGGGCAATAACTTAATTAAGGCATCACATTTTGTTGTGATATATGTGAGGGGACACTGTAATGTGTGAGAGGGGACAGAGTAAAGGTGGGATGTCAGAGTGAGCATTTTATGGATTCTGGACTCTGTTCCCATTTCATTCCTTTATTTATTATTATTTTATTCCTCTTATTTCCCTGCATGGAAATAAGGAATTGCATGTTGCTGCATCAGGAATGTTGCTCTTTCAGGTCTGTTCAGGCCATGATCAGAGTTGAGAAGTCTTGGAAGTGCTTGTGGGCCACACTCTGTGCACAGAGTTCTGTGCTGAGATGTGCTGAGGTTCAAATGGTGGGTACTCAAAAAGGCAGAAGGTGTAAGAGAGGTGCCCCATTTTTCCCTGTCTGTGGGCTGAGTTAGCAGCACCAGACCATTGAAGTGCTATGAAGGTACTTGAAAGTTTGACTTTTGAGGTGTTCATGTCCCCCAGAAGGACAGATATGAAGAAGTTTGGCATTTTTCCCTCTGTCCATGTTGGGTGAGGAGGCAGCAGCTGCGCCTTAATGGTTTTCCTTCTTGCCCAGCATCTGGTCTCGGTGTCCTTTTGTCAGACCAGCTCCATGCCCGTGTTCTGGGATACCTGTGGGTTTTGTTGGCACAGGAATTGAATATTCCACACTCTCCCTGACACTGCAGGCTGAACTGCTGCTGTGGGTGCAGCCATGCCAGCAGAAGGGAGCATTTATCAGTTTGCTGTGTGTAGCAAAACCAGCATCATTGTTTTGGGTTTTTTTCCTTAAAAATTCCCCTCTATTGAGTTATAGCTTGATGTGCTGGCGGTAGTGGGGGCTGGGGAGGACAGCAACTTTATTTGTCATTGCTGTGTTAGCAGAGGCTCTGCTCTACAGGCAGTGCTTAACAATCCTCAGGAGATTGCAGGGATCTGTCTCTGCTGAGCACTTACCAAGGTGCAGTTATACCACTGCTGCTCAGTGGGGTTACATGGTTTTATATTTATATTTATTTATAGGACAGACTTCAGATTCCCCAGCAAACTGGACACTGCAGACCTGGGGTGTGCAACAAAAACGTTTTGCAGTATGTTATGTATTAAAACTTGATAAAAAATAGATGAATGGCAGGGGTAGGAGGTAAGCAATACTTCTTTTGGTGGAAGTTCTTATGTGTTACAGGTATTTTTCAGCATACTTTGACCAGATCAGCACAGAGAGACTTGGTTTTAGTCTGTCTCTGCTAGTGTCTGATTTTTGCAACCACATTTAAATGTAAATGTAAGCAGTTGAAGTTTTTTTTGTAATCTCTATATGATATTTCTCCATAAAAGTAATTACAGTGTAATGTTTTAGACATGAACACATCGCTTTTGATTTGCCCTTTTTTAAAAAATATTTTTCCTGGTTTTGCTATTTTGCCCTTTTTTTCCACATTTAAAGCAGAGAGACTTATAACTGGACCTTCCTGAGGGGAAAGTTTTATACACATAAACCAAGAATGTATAGTGAATAATTAAGCTATATTAAAATTAAAGCATTAGAGATTTTTAATACCTTGAAGGTAATTTAAATTTAAAACATACTTTAGATTTCAATCATATGAAGCTATTCTGCATTACTTCCACCAGCCTTTATTAAGGACTGAGCACTCTACTTGCCAACTTTTAGAGATTACACTTTTATTTGTAATTTGTCTTCTAATGTGCAGTTAATAGCAATATGGCAATCACTTAGTTTTGCAAAATCAGGTATGCTTCTGATCTGTAGAGAAGTTCCTATTACATGTAAAAACACTTTATTCAAGGCATTGCCATAATAATTAGCCTCTTAACATTTTCCTTAAAGACAGTTTGAAGCAAAAATTCCTTCCAATTACACAGATGTGGTTATTAACTTGTTTCCTATTGCTGTTTGAATTCCAATTCAAATATTAATATTCCATTAATATTCCAGATGGGAGGGTATCCATTCCTTCACATTTGTTTCAAACCTCACATGGTGAGACTGGAAGGACGTGGTGTGGATGTGATGTGCTTTTCTGACTATCCCATTTGTTCACCTGGATCCAGGTGTCCAGACTTGCTCTGCTCAGTATGGTGGGACAGGGGTCTGAAATGTCCATACTTGATATTCTTTTGTGCTGCAAGAGGTTAATTCAGTTTGCTGTCCCTGGTAAGAGTCCTCACTGTGGCCATTGAGTTACCAAGAGGCAAAGGTCTTGCAGGAGAGTGCAAAGCAAGAGCCATAAACTCTGTTTGAATTCCTTGCCAGCAGTGTCTCTGTGGTTCTGCCTGGTCAAATCCATACCTAGAAGCTGAAAGGGATGGTTGGGCTTTAAAATCTCCTTTTCTTTGGACCCCCTTCCCCCTGTGTTCTCCTTGTGCAGTGTGTGTGAGGTGACCACGGCAGCACTCAGGGACCAGAGGCTGGTGGGAAGGCTCTGGTTTATGGCCACACCCGACACTGCTGCAGGTTCTGAGCTTGAAATTCGAGTGTTTGCTCCATGGTATCATTAACCTCAAAGACTGTTTAAAGTGAGCTGGAGTTTCAGATGTGAGATGTGAAAAGAATTGAAACACGGTGTGTTATGTAACGTTGAGTTGCTAGTATGCGGTTGTGTTACAGAGAAGGATTAAGGGCAAATTTTATCCAAAGGCACTTTCAGGAACGAGAGATATCCAAAATATTGTTAGTCATCCTTTCAGCTTTTTATTAGCAGTATCTTGCTGAGACAGGTGATTGTTAAAATGGGAAAGGAAATCTGGTTGTTAGTTCCAGTCTGAAGCTGTATTTAAGTGAACCTTTTCCAGCAAAGGGGAGATGGATCACTGCTGTGGGCTTTAGCCAGAGAAACAAACCTGAGATCTGCTTTTTAATTCATGTGTTCAGCACTGGAGAAAGCCGTGTTTGATAAGACTTTGGAGTAAAAAGGAGGTGTGTGTACCCTTCAGAAGCTGGAGAGGAGATGGAATTTTGGCTGTCAGTTGAAATGGACTCTTTTCATGTCAACCTCCAAAGCCACAGTTCCCATAACTGAATATTGCGCTGTGCATGGTACACCTCATGTTTCAAACACAGATCAAATTCAGCTGTAGGTTTGAAATGGAACTGAACTTCCTGGCCAAACATCAACAATACCCCTCCAATCTTAGTATGAGGAGCTTGAATTGAGGCATCGTGCAAATCCTGTTAATAATGTAATGATTCTCCATTAATTCTCATCACATTATGTCAGTTGATTTTCAGCTACTTGATCCATCATCATTTTGTCAGTTCTACTGAAGACTCTTTTTATATTCAGCTATTAAAAATGGTTTTGGTTTCTGTTGATTCTCTAATTTGTGCATCTTTCCTGAGATCACTGATGTCTGAATTAAAATTCCCATTTTAGGAATAGAAATATCTGTTGAAATTCTTTCTCCTTACTTCCTCAATACTTACATGTTGTCCTTTTGAAGTAGGTTGTACTGCATCCCAAGAGATCAGGTAAGCTTCTGGTCTCCTTGCTGTTTGAATGTTGCTAATGCAAGTGTTACCAAGATATTATGTGTTAAATATGCAGCAAAACAACATTGATTTCTTTCCTTCTTTTCTGTATGGTGGAAAGAAGCAGAATAAATTTTACTCTTAGCATTTATCACACCCAAGTGGGAGTAATTTTTCTAACACAGGAATTATTTCTAAAATGTTCTTATATTTATTCAAACAGTTTGTTTCAGCTTTCATTTCTGAGCAGATTTCTAAAGAGCTTTTTTTCCAACATGAAGATGGTGGGAGCTGGTGGATATTAAACTTTAAAATATTCATAGTCCTGGAGGAAAGGTAGATCATCAGGAAAAGAAAATGAACATTGCTTAATTGATAATGACGTGTCTGCTGTGTTTGCTTTCGTGGAACAGTTGTGAAAATTCATCTCCCCTTATGGGTCTGTGTCACTTGGAAACTCTGAGCCATATTTATAATTGGGATCTGTAAGCTTTCCTGTATTTTAGATTGAGTGCCAGCTGGGAAGATGGAAGTGCCAGGGTAGGTGCTTCCTTCCCCTTAAGGGTGGGTCACAGTAGAATTCAGAAACTGGAATTATCCAAAACATTGTTACTCATCCTTTCAGCTTTTATTATCTCAGTAGAATTAACCAGCTAGATTAAGCTATGAAGGTTCCATTCAAAGCATTTAACAAGAAGTTTCATCAAGTAATTCTAAAAGAGCAAAGGAAGGGTTCAGGTAACAGCAGATGCAGTGATAGCCCATGGGTAGAGATTATCTTCCAGGCTGGTTTTTCTTAATTGACAAAATCATAACAAATGATGCACTGTTGGTATCAAAATTTAGTGACCAATTAATGGAGACAAGAAGATGTTTTTGTTTCAGAAAATGGATGTGGTGAACAACTGGAGCAGATGCATGTTTGCTCATAAATTGCTAAATGGATGCATTGGAGTACTGCTTCTGAAAGATAAACAGCTGGGAAAGAGTTAGAGCAAGTGTTGATTTTTGTCTTTGGAAGATAAGTACTGGCAATCAAACTAATAAAAATAATGTTCCAGTAGGTTATTATTTACTGACTGGTATGCTGTTTTGTGTTGAAAGTGTAATGGAATTGAGGTCTCCCTCCACAGAGAGTTCATAAGCTGTGTTACACTTGCCTTGTGTTGGAGTAACTTTGTTTAACTGTTTTGCTTTTTCTTCTCTGTGCTGCTTGTGCTCCAGCCTTTTCAGTCTCTTGCCTGTAGGTATTTCTCACTTATTTATTTCTTATATATCTTATTCCTCATTTATAGCCAGTGTTTTTCATGGTGAGTAAACTTTGTGATAGTTTAATGAAATTTAGCTTTGCTCATCTCTGTCCTAACAACCTTCCTTCTGGCTAGACAAAAATAAGCACCAGTCTCTTTGAAGACATTTTTATGTACAGATTTTTTTTCAAGTAACTTTAACTGATTGCTGAAAACATCTAAGATTATGGGCTGGCAGTAGTCACTACCAATTCTGAATATTAAAGAGGCACTATCTAATGTTTCCTAGGCCAAGTCCCTGTTAAAACAAGTGCTCTGGTAAGGGGAGCTGCCAGCCCAGCCATGTTTCAGGTACCATCACAATTTGTTGTTTTTTTTTTTTGCCATGCTGGTTACCAGTGCTTTTGTTTTTGCTTATATTCTCTTTGTAAGACTCAGCCTGAGGGAAGGGAATGGTTTTTTTTGTGAAATCCTCTGAAACTTAATTGCTTAGACTAGATGAGAGCAGACCATAGAGCCCCACAGGTGCAGCCTGTGTGAATGGCCTCTGCTCACTGGAAGTGGCAATAAACACATGCAGGGGTTTCAGTGGCTCTTGGAATGTTTCCTGCACAACCCTTTACTTTTAAATCAGTTTGTGTACAGTTTACAAAAAGTAAAAGTAGTGCTGGGTTTTTGTTTGCTTTTGCCTTTGTGGTGCTGGATATGTGATCAGTATTGTGTGGCATGAAATAGCCATGCAATGTAAATAACACAAAATAATAAGTCTTATCAAACAAGCAGAATAAAATGTGTGGGCTGCTACAGGCAGAAAGACAGTATTCATAAAATGAGTTGCTGTGCTGCTGTTGTCAGTGATACACCCAGTCAAACCAGTGGCAATGTACATAAGGACTTCTTGAAATGGGAATATTTTGATCATTACTTTTGCTCTTGCTTTAAATGATAAGTTGTAACTAAAAAAACCAGTGTAGGCTCTCTTTCTCCCCCAGTCAGGCTGATGTGTGGAATTTGCACCTTCTGTGGCAGGTAGGGCTGCCTGAAGTGTCTAGCCTGAAGTATAAAGAGTTATTTCCTCCAAGAGTGATTAGTACTCTTCAGTTTAGATTTGCCAAGTAAGAGAGGGTGTATTCTGCTGCCTACATCAAATTTCCCCCTGATCCTTTCATGGAGGTTCAGCGTATGCCAATGACCC
Source organism: Passer montanus (assembly GCF_014805655.1). Taxonomy (NCBI): domain Eukaryota; kingdom Metazoa; phylum Chordata; class Aves; order Passeriformes; family Passeridae; genus Passer; species Passer montanus. The sequence continues at coordinate 2,188,855 of NW_024369929.1, forward strand.
TAAAGAGTTCTGGCAGAAATGAGGAGAAATCCTGGTGTGGTATCCTGAGTGGGGCTTGTCTCTGGAAGCATAAATCCTGAAGAGCATCTGGGAGCTCCTGTTTGGGCTGAGGAAAGAAATATGAAAATATTGTTTGTGTCATAGCTGATCAATGGGCAAATCAAAAACCCTGCATAATACAGAATGAGAAGGAGCAGAAGATGAGAGAAACCTCTTCTGAGAGGCTTCTGATGTCTGGAAACCAAATGAGTGAGTAATGTTTTGCAATGGCTTCAAGTGCTTGGTGTAGATAATAGTGACTGTAAGCCATGGAGGAGTGCTCTGTGTGCTGACTCCCAGCTGCATTACTGGGTGTTGCAAAGTGCCCTGCTGGAAGGTGTTTACCCAGCTTCCTCCCAAAATCAGACTTCACAGCTCCTCTGCTCCTTCAAGGCTCCTCTGCTCCTCAGTTAGTCTCCTGTAGTGGCCTTGAAGCTCCAGGCATTTTCCTTGCAAATGGCAACTACAGTCTGCAGTACCCGTTTTGATATTTCCCTTTCTTAGTTGTTTAAAAGGCATTGGAAGGAGAGGAGCAAGTCTCCGTGGCTGATAAGAGCATTATTGTGTTTCACTTTCCACTGTGAATAGCTGTGGTAGGGTGTTCAAATACTACTTCTCTCCAGGTATGCAATATTGATACCTCTTACCCAAACTGCAGCACAGGAGGAGTCATCCCCCGTAGGATTGCTCTAACAATCCATGGTGTTTGCACAGTAGATATGTATATGTAAGTTCTTCAAAATGCCCTGTATTGTCTGACACACAGAAGCTGGCACCTTCAGGGGACAGTCAAGAGGGTAACTCTTGTGAAGATTGACGTCTGAATTAAGTCAGGAAATCACCCTGAGCATAGCTGTTTTCCTCCTGTAAACCACACGAATTTAAGCAAGCCCACTGCATTAGAGTACTGCAAATTCACATATTGACACCACGGGTGCTTCAGTCCAGGTGAAGGAGGAGAATTTGTCTCCCCAGCATGAATTGCAGGAAAGAATCAGAGATAGGTGAGTTCATTTAGGGTGTACTTGCCCCACTTGCACTTCTAGGGCAAAAATAAATTGAGACCAAGTGACCCCTTTCTGCTTTTTCCTTCTAGCCAAAATTTTAAAAATAATTGTTCGGACATTGTAGTACTGGATCTTTGTGGTTTTAAAGGACATAATTTTCAAATTCCTGAGCATCATTAACCCTGTAAAGTTGAGTGTCATTTCACTTAGAGATGCAGCCCTGTCTTCTTGTTCATGCAGGAAGAGTCCTTCCTTTCTTGGGACTGTTGCATTCTTTACAGACCTAGGCAGTAATCAGAGAAACTCATACTCGTAATCCATTGTGAACAAAAAAAGAAATAGCCAAAACTCTATGCTGAGAGTAGGTGGCCCACTGCAGTTAGTCTGTGTCAGATCTAATGTAATTATTGTTATAAACTGAGACCTTTTCAAATTCCTTTTATTCAAGCCCTGTGTAATATTTTTCATTTTCAAGTAATTTATGTCTGCTACCGATTGGGAAATATTTCAGATAGAATGACACTTCCAGCTCCATATATGCAATATCATTTAAATTTTTATGGCTGACTCTAGGGCCTAAATGTGCTTTCACGTGCACTTAGGAAGCTGCTGTCAGAATCTACACATTGCATAACTGAGTGTAGAATTTGGCCCTTTATATACCACTGTATTGTTAAAAAAACCCACCAAAGCTAACAAACAGAAAGCAAACCAATAAAACCCCAAATCAAACCCAAACCCTGGAATCCTCATGAAATTATCATAATACATACTACATTTTAATGCTTGAAAATCTTTCATTACAGTAATTTGAAATGTCACCATTTATTTATCCAGGTCCTCCAGACATTCTTATTTTAGCTGCTTCTTTCTGGCTCTCTAAAGAATCAATGATTTTACTCCAGAAACATTCATGGATCAATAGACTTTGAAGATTAGCAGGTCATGGCCAGGTACAAAATGCATGTTGTAAACCCCAGGCTCTTATATTTCCTTGAATCCTTCCTCAAAAAAAATGGGAGAAGGGGTAGCTTTGAACAACAGACCTCTTTGAATGGATTAATTCCTCGTATATTTCAAAGGGTTGAGAATATACCAGAGAAACTACAAATGTGGAATTAATTTTCAGTGACTTGACAATTCAGTTAGCTGACAAATAGTTTTCTTAGATAAGCCAGGATGCTGTGGATGAAATAAGACAGTGAAAAAGGAGTGCTGTACATGGGGTTAAGTTTTTGTTTTTCCTGTCTTCCCCCCTTGTATTGTAATGGAGTTGCACAGAAGTAGCTGCCTTTATTCCTTTTCCTTTTCAGTCACATCTTCCTGATTTCAGGGTTTTATTTTCTGTGCAAGACTGGACACTAAGATCTCTAACCTCAAATGAAGATAACTAGGGTTAATTTGCATCTGCTAAGAGTGCTGCATTAATCTGTAGCTCTCCAGCCCGCAGCTACAGCTCCTGAAATGGCCTGTCTAGACTTTCTCGAGAAGCTAAACCAGATCCAAGCAGCTTTTGAGCCTCTCTAATAATTGTATTCCACTGCTATGTTGTTTCATCTGCTTCTTCATGAAAATAGCAGGGTTTACAAAAAGGTGGAAGGTTTGAAGTGGCAGATTAGTTAACAGACTGAACACAGATAGATCTCCAAGTTCTGTTTGTTTCTTGTGAATAAACTAATCGTATGATATTTTCATTCATTTTCCTTTCCTACTCTTCTTACCCTCAAGGTTGTCATCTTCATATTTCCTTTCATTCTCATTCTTTCATGGGGATTTCAATTTTAGATGTGTTTCCCCTCCCACTGCTATTCTTCAATCCATCAGTTTTGGTCATGTTTGACAGAAGGACAGATGTTTCAAAGATAATGACATATCCGCAAGTTTTCTGAGAACAGGCATACAGAAGAGGCTTAATTGCAAGCAATTAAATGAAAGTACTTATTATTAGACACTAGAGAATCCATATAGAGGAGTGAGTTTAAAAATTATTCCTCTGCAGAAAAAAAAAAAAAGGGCAGTGGAGATTGTAATTGATAATGAGCATCAGAGCCCTGTGAAATCTTATTTTAGCAGTGCCAGGCAGGGTGCTGTGTGTGCAGTATTTACCAGGGAGGCTCAGGAACATGAGTTGCATTAGTGGTAAATCTGGTTCTTCATCCTCTGGCTTGCTAATGTGAAGGAGTTCATTTGTTTACTTCTGCAGCTGGAAAGGCTGTGGCCCTGCAACAACTGAGTCCTGCCTATGCACTCCAATTAGTAAATTCCCTGACCAGGCCTGATCCACAGCACCGCTGGGAAATGAAGAAAAATCTTCCCCAGGGCAATATTATCTGCTTTTCTCCTCTCTTCTGGGATATTGCTGCTTTTTTGTTTTAATGCTATGATAGAAGATGGAAACCTGTATTTGGAGCAGCATATTCATAGAAATGGATATTTTGGGGGCTGGCTGTATGGATTTCATCTGTTGTGGAAATGTTTTTGTTCTGCTGTAATAGTTATCAGAGAGACTTTGTGGGCTTTCCCTAATGCTTGTCTTTAGGGAAAAGAGACTGAGCTCAGTAGTTGCAAAGTGCACATAGAATTTTTAGGGCCATTGACAGTTTAATTCAGGAATGATCTAATTAGGGATGCAGAGAACTGGATTCACCATATCCTTAAGTATTGACTGTCCTGAGAGATGCTCTGGCAGATGGTTAGTTCAAAGTGAGTTTACCTTGGGCTCAGTTTCTTTAGACTGACAGCTTTTTTTACTCAATTAAATGAGACAACTGTCAAAAGCACAGACTCTGAGTTGATGCAAATAACTCTGCTGCACAGATAAAGCTTAAATGTGTTCCTTGAGTCAGCTGAAACTGTCAGGTGCTTTGAGTAACTAGTTCAGCCAGCCAGAAAGGCACACTGGCAAGTAGAAGAAAAGGTTGGGAGGTGCCTAAAAATAAAACAACTCCCAGGGTTTTGTTATCTTCATTGATTTTACCTTTTGTCACATACTGGTATGGCATGTTGGGAACTAGTCTTTGTTTTTACTCTTGTATTCGTTTAAGGAAGGAATTCTCGTTATGTTTTAATTATCCTCAGAAGTTTATTTGTTGTTAATGTGCCCGAGGTCCTTAGGCTATGAAAGCATGAAAATAATGAGCTATTATGATGGAGCTGTCAGGCAGTCCCTAAACTAACTGTCCTTTGCTCTGAGATTTCAATTGTTTGCAAATAAATTATTATGGTTTTGGTGCTTATCTGATAATTTAGACATCCATATGTGATGTTTGTAGTTAAAATTTAGAATGTGCTTTCACTCTCTCTTGCCCACCAAGAAGAACTAAAGTAGCTCTTCCTGGTGCTGAACTCACTGAGCAGGCAAGACCTTGCCTTTCTGTTCCCTCTGCTCAGTCCTGCAGCTTCCATTTCATCATGAGTTACTGGCTTACATGAACTCTGTAGAGTAATGAGAAGGTCCTGCTGATGATACATTACCACTTGAATGGTGTCTTCTATGCACCAAGCTTTGTCCAAGGTAAACTGGAAATGAAGCTGGTTTAAATAGGCAGCATATGCTCATGGGTGAAACAGAAGCCACTTGTCTGCTGCCAACCTCAAAACGAGTTGTGGACATTTAAAACTCCTGCATGTAACTGTGAAATAAGCATAGCAGACTCTGGAGGAATAAAAGCCAAAACATGGAGTGCCTGTGGAAAAGGCTGTGATGTATGGGTGTGCTTGGAAATACAGAATGCTTGAGTGAAAACTTGTTAAGGCTTTAATAATTTCTTAATTTAGACAAAGGGGAAAAGTTTACCTTGCCCTTACACTAAATTTCTTTTTCAAGAGGAGGAGTGGGGCAGTGCTCATCTAGTGCCAAAGCATACAAACTGTTCTTGTCAAACCACACTGCTCTTTATAAAGCTTTTTGTATGCTTCCAATGTGGACTCATGGAAGTCTCATAATTTGTAGTCTAAAATTATTAGAAATATTGACAAACCGTTGTGATTTTAAATTTAATGTGAGCAAAAAGTCCCTTGGGAGCAGAGGTTTGGATGGAACACGAAGACAGGAAATGTGGACTCATGGAAGACTCATAATTTCCGTAGTCTAAAATTATTAGAAATATTGACAAACCGTTGTGATTTTAAATTTAATGTGAGCAAAAAGTCCCTTGGGAGCAGAGGTTTGGATGGAACACGAAGACAGGAGCCTCTGTCAGTATGGTACAATAATTATGTCCCAAGACATGTTTTGTTTCACATTGCTAGCCCTTGACTCGCAGCTCCTGTTGGATGGCTAATTGATTGTTTCCATTTCCATTCCTCACATGTATTGGAAATGTAAAATTTTCAAGTCTTTCCTATGAATTGTCTGTGTTGTTACTTAGTTGTGTACCTGGGAATCAAAAAGTTAATGTTCTACTTTGGACACACGCTGCTGGCCAGCTTTGCTAGCTTCCTGAGCAACTGCTTCCAGCTTTTCCTCCTTATAATTATATATTACCCTGTTTCTTCTGCTGTCATCAGAGTGTAAGTCATGGAGGAGTGTAAAACACCCAACTCACATAAAATAAATGTAACCAGTTCAGCAGTAAGGAGGTATATATTTAAAATGTCTTCCTCCCTCATTAGGATGGGCATTTTTAGAACTTGTGTTATTTTCTTGGCATTTCAGTTTGATTCTGAAAGGAACATTGTCAGCTCAAGTGAAAAAAAAAAAAGTCCAGTCCAATGAGTTGCATAGGGTTTTTACATTTAAAAAACATACATATGTCACTTGATACATTTAATTGACTTATTTGAAAGTCTTTTTAAACTAGGAGCATTAAGCTCTAATTTCAGTCTCAATGAAAATGCTGACTATAATGGAAGTTAAAGAGAAGTGATGAGAACATCAAAGACCTTGTTACGTCTGTTAGGAAACAAGATACAGAACTGTCTACAAGCCTAGAGGGAAAAGGAATGATGAAGCCAGGAGTAATTGGAAAGATGGGTGTGGCTTGTGGGTGTAATCAACAGGCATTGAATGTACCAGGAGCGTCTGGGCTGATCTAATCTGCTTGATGGGCAGGGCTTGTGGAGCCCAGCTTGTACACAGAGGCTGGCAGCCAGCTCCTGGCATCTTCTGCTCCAGGTAGAGAGAGATGATTTTTTAGTTCACTTGGTAGCGTGAAAATTGTGGATTAATAGTACAAATTGGAAAGAAGTATTTAAAAGCAGTGCATTTATCTGGCCTAGCTACACTGAAGTGGTGCTGCAAAGGAATGGTTCTGATACTGAAAGTATATCACTCTTCTGGCAGATACTGGAGGAAGAATTCACATGTATTTTGATGTGAACATAATTTAGGGATTGAAGAAACTGAAGATTACTTGGTCAAACATAATCCTGTGCTCTTTTCTCTATTGTCATCACTAATGTTTCACTTTCTCCTTGTAGATAAATTTTTGGAAGGGGGAAGCAGTGAAAGTGAAAATAAAGAAAGCATTATGGCAGTCACTATCAATTTCAGCCTTTGCGTTCCCTTAGCACTCTGTGGTACTCCACAGGCAGGTCTGTGTCAGACAGGCTCTGAACCTGCAGGATTGGTTTGGCCCAAGCTGTGCCATCCAGTATCTGCTGAAAAGCACTTTGGCCAGCAGCTCTTATCTCTAGGGAAGAGAGCCATGGATCCAGAATGCTGCAGCAGCTGCATCTCTGGCCACACATCAGTCTGGTGATTGTGTGAGTTCATTACATTTTATTTCTAGAACCTATGCATTTGGGCAATTGATGGGGCTCTCACATTTCTTTCTGGAGATTCCTTAAAGGGAAAATGGGGAAATAAAAATAATGTTTGTTATACAATGGATGAGCAGTGAAACTACTGCTGTGGCAGTGGGTGGACTGGGCCAGCTGTGCACAGGTGACCTGTGCATGTTCAGCAGGATCCCTTTGGGTGTTGAGCTGTCTAGCAGTGCAGTCAGAGCTGCTTCCTTGGTTGTCTTGCAGAATGTCTAGAAATCTCTGTTAAATTCTGTAAATCCTGCTTTTCCGCCCCAACAAGATTTGCAGTTGAAAGAAAATGAACACGTTTTTCAAAACACAGATGGTAGATGACTCTTTATAAATTTATCAGGTAGGATGTTATTTTTTAAATTTTGTGAAGCTATTGGTTTTTCTTCACCATCTTATTCTTCTTTTTCTGTTCTCATCCTATTGCAATGTACTTTGCTTATGAAGAGAATTATTTTAATGAGTTTCAAGAGACAGTCAATTGTGCTTGTCTTTAAAATATGTTAAAACATATGTTGCTTCAGTTCATGCTTTTGTCACATCACAGTCAGCTTCTTAGCTTTCAGAGTTTCAGTATATTTCTTTGGAATGCAATAATCCAAGAAAAGCTTTGTCACTATCTATTGCAAACCTGTGAACTGGAGGATAAGTTGTCAACAGCAGGTGATCCAGTGGAAGTCACTACAATCTTCTTTCCTTCTGCAATGTCCTCATTCATTCAAGTCTGAAAACAAGTTTCTCTTCAGAGAAGTGAAAACTATTCTATCAATGAAGAAGTTGGTTTTTACTCTCAAACACATGGAACCATTTCCCAGCAAAACCTGAAGGCTTGGCCTGATCAGGGGATGGTGCAGCTTTGCTGGTAGAACGGGGGAGAAATCTCTGTTGGTAGAAGGATCTGTTCAGCTAAAATAAGCTCTTCAGCTGTGTAAAGTGCAAGAAAGAAAAACAAAAGCCCCAAACCAATAACTTAATGGTATTTCAAATTTATTAGAATATAGCATGGTGAGATGTTAAAATAAGTCTACAGTCAGTTTCAGGGAGGCTTTTCTAGAAATATTTCAGTTCTGAGGTATTCGCATATTTACTGCTAGTGCTTCAGGTGTTTATTTTCTGATGTTGGTTGAGCAATGTTATCATTCCCTGACACTGTTCCAATGTCAGTGCTTATTCACCAGTTTCAGCTAAAGGTAATTCAGTGACTACTTGCCTCTTGCTAAATGATAAAAGAAGGAAAACAGATTAATAGATTAATACTAACTGATAGTCATAGGGAAGCACTAATTGCAAGTGCTAAAACAGTTTCCCAACAGTGCTAATAATACACTCTATTCTCATTACAAGGCTCCCTGTTATGATTTCATCACGGTACAAGCACGTGCACTTTGGCTCCTCACTGCATTAAACCCTGGAATTGTCTGTGTTGTTGGTGCCTGCACATGGAGAAGGGAGCCAGCTGCCTCAGCAGGCAGCTCTGCCTTCCCAGGATTTGGTGCTCTTGAGCTCACTATTGCAGTGGCTGTCACCACCAGCTCTCTGTGACAGGCACGCTGGGGCCTTGATGCAGGACTGACCCACCCAATCATTTCTGTGCAAGAAGCAAACAAAAAAGGTCCCTGTGTCTTTAAATTTCTCTTAGTTCACATGGCCTGCCTGGCGATAGACCTCTGTCCTAAACCTGCAGAGTTAAATTTACCCAGAATGACAACTGTATACTCAGGGTTTAGTTACATAACAGCAGTTGCTGCGTTTCACATTGCACTAATCCAAACACAGCGATAAAGCAGGCCATGGAAAAGCTGCCTGCTTTTGCTACGTTACATAGGCAGGAGCACAGAGCTTTTAAATTTCCTTTTCTACCTTGCTGATGTATTCTATGACTCGGATGTTTGGCTTATTTGGTGCTCTAAGAGATGTGACAGCAGAGGATGTTGTTTGTTGCACAACTCTGTGTTATGAAGATGGGTGAGAGGATGGTTGTGTGTAACATGCATCTGCCTCTGTGTGCTTTTAGATAACAGCATTACAGCTGGCGTGGTGTAAGGTGCTGCAGAGGTTAAACACTGCTCAGCTTTCATGGACTCTGCCAAAACTGCTCTTAGCCCAGCTCCCCACAGCTCTTCCCAGGTGTACTCGGAGGAGAATCTGTGTGCTGGGGTGAAGCAATTACTCTGCATGCTCACTAGTGCACAGAGGACAGATCATCTATCATGGATGGGATCATTAGTGTGCTCTGGCTCAGCTTGGGAGCCCTGCTGAGAGCAGCCCCATGCACTGGTGAGCTTCCTCTGCCAGCGCAGGCATTCAGGTCCCCAAGGGAGTGTTTGCAGGGCCTTGTTAAATAATAAAGACGTTTCTCCAGCTTCTCGTGTGTTTAATCAAAATAGGAACTCTCAAGAAGTGAGCAGAGGTACTAGGGAAGAAGGCAGAGCATGCTGAAGGTTTGTATTCCTTCAAGGGCTTGGAGTTGGGAGACAGGCCATGTATTTCCTTGAAACTTCCTCCATTATTGCTGAGCCCCTGGCCTTCTCTCTCTTCCATATTTTATTTCTTTCTTTTTTTTTTTTTTTTCCTTAGAGAGCTCTGAAGCAGCAATTTGTGTATTTTATGCTAGCACCCATAGTCTGCCCATGGTGAGTAGCAGTGGATAACTCCTGTGGCAGAGGCAGAGCCCCAAGGGTGGATGTTTGTACCCCACATGGTCCCTGCAGGGGTTTGTGTCTTTTTGCTGGCACAACACTCATGTTCTGCAGAGGAGCCTGGCAAGGAGTCTCTGAAATGTCTCCTGCTCTGCTGCACAGAGCCCTGCTGGGTGAGGCTGGAGGTGCCCAGGGGACTGAGGTGCCATCAGAGCCCGGGGCAGTGGTGACACTGTGGGACAAGGCCACAGAGCTGTGCTGCAGCCCCCAGGGATGGCCCTGGGGAGAAGCCTTCAGTCTGTTAAAGAAAATAATAAAAACAAGTTGCTGGAAGAGCAGAGGTTACCATAAGCCCTCACAGGGTCTTGCCAGTGGAGAAAGGTGACATTTTAGTGTTCAGGCTTTTCCAACTTTTCAGCAAAATGGGTGACTGGACAGGGATAGCAATTTAAATTTACCCAGGACTCAAATGCATGTTCAGAACAGTATCTCACTCTTGGTAAATACAATTTACCTATGTTATTCTTAGCTGTGCAATTTATTTGCACTGTAGACTTTGTACATAGACATAATTTCTATGCATAGAACTGTTACGATTGTTTAAATAGCTACATGCTGGTTTTGGAAAGACTATACTGAAATTATTTACATGGATACATGTTGGGGTCAGTGTGAGGGCTTCAGATGCATTACCTTTGATCTCTCACACATCCATCTTTAAATCTACAGCTTTTACTAATTGCTCAAAAATTCATAAAAATATAAAAATTATTTTCTTAATCTGAAGCAGTGTTGCAGAATGCAGTATAAAAAAAAATCACCTTTAATAGGTGTCCAAGAGCAAAAGGTTTTATTTCTTTCTGCCTCAAGCAAAGCTTACAGGAGCTAATAAGGAGCCGTAGTTAGAAGATATTTGAGTGTTCAGGGGCTCACTTTTGTGACAGGATGATCTGAAAACCCCAGCATAATGGATTCAAATTTTTGGTTTGTATTTTTCATTCTGGACGGACAGAGCTCCATTTGTGAGAGTTCCCTGATATTTGTCTTTCATTTGAGAGCTAATGGGCTTATTTTTTCTTTTCAGTGAACACATGTACTGTTCATCCCAATTAGAATGAGGAGATATAAAACACTTGGTTTTTTTTTTCCCTTTCCTATTCAGCTCTCTTGTGTTTCATAATTTGTGTTCCATTTCTTGGACACTGTTGTATGAAGAGCCATTTTGGTTGCTACTTTCAGGATGACAAGACTCAAGAGAGTGTTGCAGAAAAAAGTAATGGCAAGGAAAAGCAATTGCTGTCACTTGAAAATACTGGAAAAATCTTTTTGTTTGTGGTATATAGCTGTGATTCCTAACTTCATTTCTGTATAGTTAAATTCAAATTCTTAAAAATGAAGGTGCTAATTTGAGTAACTTATTTTAAAAATGAAACCAGAGATGATAGAGTTGTGGTTTTGGAGTCTGAACTTGAGATTTTAAAGCATTAGTAACTGTAGAATCGATGCATGATAGGGTTTTGCTGTCAGCAGAAGGCAATGGAAGGGGTCTGGTCTTGACCTCTGAGTGTTAAATGGAACTTTTAATAAAGGCAGGACACATTTGATGTCCATCTTTATATATTGGCTGCTTAAATTCATGCTTTATTCTCTTGACAAGCACTGCCATGTAGTTTAAATACTTGATGTAGATCTGCAAAGTGGAAATGGTCAGTGCCTTTGATAGCCTAGCTCATCTTTGGCTTTCTGAAACCTTTTCCTTCCCCTATGTGTTTTTATTCGTCAGTAGGAATAATCTTCCATGTGCCAGAAGTTCTGCTTTGAGAGCAGCGTCATGAGGTTGCTGTGGGGTTGGTTTTTTTGTGCTTCCCTCAATGGCCTGGGCAAGCAGAGCAGTGAAAGGTTTTGGGATTTTAGTTGCTGGTGGTGACTTTTTTTTTTCCTTTAAGCAAGGTAACTATTTTCACCTCCTCCTTATTTAAAGACACAACGTGAAGCTGCTTGTCTCCCAGCTGCAACAACATTCAGAAGAGATTTTAATACAACAAGCTCTGTCACTGATGTTCTGAAATTTTCCTGGAATTTCATGGGTGTCTGAATGCAAATTTATTCTTCCCCCCCCTCTTTTTTTTTCCTGTTTGAAGGTTAGTTTTCTTTAGGGTATCGCTTCATTCCTGCCAATCTGATAAAGCTAACTTAATTAAAAATATTACCATTAGATCATACAGTTCTCTTTATTAGTTTAGTCCATGGGGCTCCTTTTCCACAGGGAAATTATTTACTTCAGAAGTTGCAAGAGTAGCCTTGGCTGCCTTTGTTTAATGCGGCTGCTTTAAAGCTTTCCATCAGATTAATGTTTTTCCAGGTCTTTTCTTGCAGGTACGCTGTTACTCAGAGATAACTGTGATTGCTCAGATCTGCAGCAGTTGCTGCAGAGCAGGGCTGGGATTGGAGGGCTTTATGGCAAAGCAGACACAGGGATTTGTTTTGAATGGTTGGTTATTTACCCCTTTTCTCTTCTTTTCTCTCCCTCTTCCCTATACCCCCTACCCATATTTTTCCTTCCAAGTGAAAAAGTTGTGTGGCCCTGTGGACTGTTGGAAGTACTTACCTTCTGCTCCAAGGATTTTTTGGCTTTACTTGGCAGGGAAAGGAGGGGGGGACTGCTAGAGAGCCTCTCCTCTCTTTCCCACGAGCAGTTTTTAAGCAATAACAATGGCAGCTCATTTAGCTGGAGGTCTGGTCTGCAGGCTTGTACTCACACTTCCTATTCCTTGTCTTGTGGAGGAGCCATACTGGAGTGGATGTGGGAAGCAACCTTAATGTCATGTGTCACATCATGTCCAGATTTAGAGTAGAGGAGTAGAGCAGTGTGCAAATTCTTTGTAAAACAGTTGTGACGTGGCTTCACGTAGGTGATTTCACCTGTTTTTGTATTGCATTTTCCATCCTGTGTCGGGTGTTCTTTCTGAGCGTGCCCTTCCTGGGCAGCCTGGTGGGCTGGGCTCACAGTGGACACCACGAACAAGCTGCAGGCCTGAAGGCATCACTGGGCACAGCTGTGCTCACTGCTGACCTGTTCTGGAATGATCTCTCCTTTGAGGCATTTGACATGGCACTGTTTTTTCTGAGTGTCTGTCTGCGGCCTTATTGCCCACACGTCTGCATTGGTCTGTACAGGAATTAATTATTACTGCTTGTGCTCAGGCATTTCTTAGGCTGATCTCTGAACGCTGAGCCCATCCTTGGGGCCAAGACCCCTTCTGACAAGACTAGCAGTCCTACTGAAGCAAAAGGGAGTAGGCTTTCTCCCCCTCATCTCGCCTCTTTTATTTTCATGGGAAGTGACTGCTGTAGCTTAGGCCATGCTTGATGCTAACATGCAGGCGGCGTTATTTTTCAAAATGCTCCCTCCCTCATAATTAAAATTCATGAACAGTTCCCCAGAGAGCCACCTGAGGTAACAGAGTCTTTTCAGTGCGCCATTAATATACAGGAACACTGAATACAGGCATTTGGCTGTGTTCACTCTTCCTCACTCTTCCCTGGCTGGCCGCCTGTATGTGTTGTGGAACAACAAAACTGAAATCTGGACAATTTATATTTCAGTAGTGATGGGATATTCTCTCTTTCCCTGTCACTTCACATTAAGGACCTGCCACTAATAAAACTAATTAATAACTCTTGGCTCCACACAGAACACTTGGACTCCCTAGTGCTGGCACTGTGCCACAGTGGCTTTTGAAAGAAGTGCTTCATCTTAGTCAGGGACAGGATGAATATTCCCTGCAGTTCTAATTGGACCAAGTGGCTCTGCATTTCAGAGGCAGCAGATTAGCAGGCTGGAGATCTCTAGGTAGGATCTCCTTTCAGAAGCCTCTGAGACAGGACTTGTGGCTTGTCTGGGTGCTGTGTCAGGAGCCAGAGGAGGCTGAGCCCTGCTGAGACTGCTCTGGGCTGTGAGGCTTGTGCTGCACACAGAGGGCACTTAGGGGAGATGCACCCAACACCTGGACAAGCCAGGCTGGGAGCTTCCTTCCTCCAGAGGACAATGAAGCAATCTCAGATGGATCCCTTTGGCTGTTTTAAACCATCTGATTAAATGATAGAAACTGTACTGACCAAATGACAGCCTTGCTGAAAAGTTTCTTCTCTCTGGGAGGCTTTGTTGGCGTTGTGATGCCACTTGTGGGCGTATTTTGGTTTTTTTCTTCTCGCTACTGACATAACTGTGCCAGTGAAATTTTGTAGTATGAGCAGGTCTGTGTTGCATAAAAATATTGTTCTGCCTTCTACTCTCGCTCCTCTCTTTCCCTTTAGAAATACTATTTGCTTGCACACTCTAGCATTGAGACCCTGTCCACTGCATTTCTCCTCCAGTAAAGGAGGGAGGCCTTGGTGGCCTTGGTGCTCTGGGATGCCATGGTGTGTGTTTATTCATGACCAGAGCATTATAAACAAGAATGTTCTGGCTGACACTTGTGCAGCACTTTCTACATGCATTTGATCCTGCCTTGCAGCTGCAGTTCTTTCCTGACGCCACCTTTCATGCACGTGTACTTCAGAAGGGAAATTACCACAAGGAATATGGTTGAGTATGATGTTGGCCAGAGAATTTTTACTTTAAAAAAAAAAAAAAGAAAACCAATAATGTGAATGTAAAGGAAGTTGGCCAGAGAATTTTTACTTAAAAAAAAAAAAAAGAAAACCAATAATGTGAATGTAAAGGAAACAAACTGCAAACAGCAAGCTTGCTTTTTTTTTTTTTGACCTGACAGAAAAGGTATCTGACACCTTACTACCATTCTCCTCAGCTTTCTAAATGTGCCTCCTTATAATTGGAGTTTATTTTTTTAGGCTAAGGTATTTTTCAGTGCTTTAAGGAAGGAGAAGGCTTCAGCTTATAAAAGCAATTGATTAGTTTCGTAGCTGGAAATACCAAGCATTGATTTTAATATCCCACAATGTATCAAGCAAATGAGTATCTTTTCTTCATCACACCCACCAGTTTGCTGTCAATATAAGACACTACTCATTTATTACTATTAATTTGTTATGGCTGTGGATGTTGCTTTAGTGACAGAGGTGGATTCTCTGGCAGAACTCGTTGTGTGAGTTGAATGAAGCTGGAGGAGGTGGCAAATGCTGGGTTGGAGGTGGAGAAGGGTGGCAGTGGTGAGAGCACCCACAAGCCTGGGTGCCTTCTTGAGACTAAAGCTTCCATAACTCTGTGTGTGTGCATGGTGGGCTTGTCCTCAGGAGCACCTGGGACACATTTCTCCTGAGCTCCCAGTGCCTCCCAGTGCTTACAGTGCCTTGGCAGCCACAGAATGGAGCTGCAGCAATTAATATCCACCAGGTGCTGGAAAAGGAAGGAGTGCTTCTGATTAAATATAATCTTCTGTTGGCAGAAGGAATAGACTGTTAAATATAAATGAAGTTGCTGCTTTTTCAGATTCCCTATCCTATTCATTGCAGAGATGGTAAATGATGGGAAGTGAATCCAATTCCTTTATGGTGACGTAGTGCCACTGACTCCACTGTCACTGCCTTGGAACTGCACCAGTGAAACTATAAAGAAGAATTTGCCTCCTGGTCTTGTTGCCAAGTAAACTTAAAAGTGTCAGTACTAAATTACTGGAGAGCAGCCCCTTGCTCTGCAGGTCCTAGAGAAGTATTAAAATCCATGTTGTACTCTCAGACACAAGGAACAGTCCCCTGCTCCCAGCTGTATGCTTTTCCTAGTCTCATTCTTCCAACAGTTCTCCTTGACATTGCATTTTAATCCTTTCCAGCAGAACAGCCAGTTGGCAGCCTCGTGCTCTCAGAAAATATAGTAGTTGTCTCTTCCCCCCCAGCATGAAAAAGGAGGAAGGTTGGCCGGAATTATAACTGGTAACTTCAGTTCCCTCATTACTGAAAAAGCTTTCAACTCCTGCCATCTCCTTCAATTTCTGTTGGTATGTCAAGAATAAGAACGTGGCTGAGCAGAAGTGTTTCTCTCCAGTTTTGTTGCATGCTGCTGTTTTAAGTTACTTATTTGTGAGGTCAGAGGTGATGTGTGAGTGTAGGATCTGCAAGACCCTCTGTTTTCCCTGGAATTTGCTGTGTTCCCTGTATATCTGCTGTGGCTGCCCCTCCACGCCCCTCATATTTGTAGAAGATTTTTGGTAATAAAAGGGCTGCATTTTTTCTTTGGAACAACATTTGCCTTCACAGAAATAGTTAAGTTAATCTTTACCCTGATTCTTTGTAATCAAATCCAGGTATTCTAGGCAAAAAATGCAAACACTTTGTTTCTTAACCTAAAGACTTTTTTTTTAAAGTGGTGTTTTGTTTCTTTCTTTTTTTTTTTTAAGGTATAATCCACAAAAGGATGTTGTTGGAGGAAGGGGAAAAAAGCAAACAGTTTGTTTCTTAACCAAAGACATTTTTTTCCAAAGTGGTGTTGTGGTGGGGGTTTTTTTGTTGTTTTTTGTTTGTTTGTTTGTGTTTGTGTTTTTTTTTTTTTTTTGGTTGTTGGTTTTTTTTTGTTTTTTTTTTAAGGTATAATCCACAAAAGGATGTTGTTGGAGGAAGGCAGATGCTGGTTTCTTAAGTTACCACTCTTCTGCAAATCAGGGTGTAGCTGGGGAAGGCAGGAGGATGCTGCTGCCCGAGATCAGCAGTGTAGGAGAGCTGTCCTGTGATGAGTATGCTTGAGGATTAGGAGAGCATCAAAGGAGCCATGGGCAGTCCCTGTGACAAAATGACTGGGTGTTTAAGCAGCACCCAAGGAAGCTTGGTTATGTAGATTATAGGAGTGAGAAATCAGATTTGGGCTTGGCACAGGTGCTGCTGGGAGCAAAGCTACTGTTGGATAGGAGTTTTGCAGTGTTATTCTTGTAAATGAGAGGCCTTTGTTTCGGCATATTGAAGTATCATGTCTCTTTTATGTTGTTGAGATGCTTTGCTCCAAGATTATTCCCTCTAAAACCACATTTTGATACAATTGTTTTCATTTAGAAGTGCTTTAGAGGTGCTTTCAGTCAGAATTTAGGGTGTGAAGGGCTTCTTGCTTGGGGTTCTTGTTGTCTTCCAAATATTTCTGTAAATTGTTTTCAAGAAAAGTATGACCTGAGTGCAACTTCAAAAGTGCCTCCATAAAAAATGAACTCCAAGTGTTGTCATAGTTAAATTCCTGGATTTCTAGGGAACACACTGCCATGTGTTGCACTAATTTTTGGAGTATAATGTAAGGCAGTGAGAAGTCTGGAAGCATTTGTACAGCTGCTTTCTCAAATGGGACTGCTGAGAGATGAAAATGCAATACTGGTTTGTGGTGAGTAGTCAGGAACAGCAGCCCTGGGTGCAGGGGAAGGCTCTGTGAAAAGGTGGTCTCTACCCCAAGTGTGTGTCAGACCCAAAGTCCAGCTCAAGCCCTGATTGCTGCACTGCAGGACAGACTCTGGCAGCTCCTTCCCTCCTTCTCTTCTGGCCTGGGCTGTTCAGGGAGCTTCACCTGGGTGGACTTTCCACAGGTTCCAGCCCCTCTGCTGGTGGAAGTGCTCAGGGGAACAGGAAAAAGGGAATTTTTGTCAGTAGCAGTGTAGTGAATCCTTTTATACAGAGTTGTTGAAAAGGAATGTAAAAATCAAGGAGGATATTTCAGTGAGTCAGAAGCTGAAATGGAAAAGAAAATTGAAATACTACTTAGTGCTCCAATTTGGCATGCAGGGGATATTCTAAAATATCTTGTTGGTTCTGTTATTGTTGTAGCTTTATTTTGGAAGTTAGGAAAAATAATAATTTAGAGCCCAGTCTAAGTATGCCTGTTTAAAAGCTTACTTGTTCAAAGAGATGATTTATTTGACTGGGTTTGGGTGGCTCTGGAGCATTGTTCAGTGCTGAGCTTATTTACCATTTAAACTTATATTGAATTATAGGCTTTGGAGGGTGAATACCATTTGGCATCTAACTGATATCTTTGGCTGTTTACTCTCTAATGAAATAGCAGTGCAGGCTTTGATTCCTGCACATTTATTATCTATAAGAATTCTCAGTTTTTGCTTCATTGTAAAATTCATTCATCAAAAAATAGGATCTTGGTTCTGTTACTTTTGATGATGATATAAATATACAGTGCTCTCTGTATTGTTTAAGCAAGTTGTGCTTAAACAATAATTAAAAAAAAAAGTTATGAGTCAAGATTTGAGGTTTCTACAATGCCATTACCTTGGGAATATTTTCTTTTATGTTTGGTTCATGCCATACACTTTATAGAAAAAAATACATTATTTATTGGTAACAGTGAATTAATATTGGATATAACTAGTTGAAAGTTTTGCCATTTTGTGCTTGCCTAAAAGTTCTTGAATTCCCTTTGACATTTGACAGCCTCAAGCACTGGAGATTTCCCCAGTATTTCATAATTTTGTCAATCTCTCAGTCTCTCTGTGATTTCTAGTAATGTTCTACATGGCTAAACAGACACAGAAAGTGTGATGTACCTGGTGGGGCTTGGTAGCTGCAGCACTGCTCTGCCTTTGGATTTGTCAGAGCCTTGGTGTGTAAGTGCTAGTGCAGTCTTTGTGTTTTCTTACACAAGCTAATTAAATAAGGATTTATGACTTTTGATTTAGTCCCAGGAGTGCTTCGGATAAATGTAGTACGGGAATAATCTGTTGATAGCCTCTCTTGGTGGTGATGAAGGATTTAAGTAATGTATATTTGCAAACAGAACAAGTTCCAGCATGTTCATCTTGATGCTGAACGAGACAGGGATAGGGCTGGCAGGTACAGCTCAATTTGGAAACAGCAGTTTCAGAAGAGCAGCTCTGAAAAGCAGAATTTTGTGGCTGTGGAAAGCACAGCCAGGCTGTTTGCAGCTACTCCAGTGTGGTCTCTACCAGGTTATCATTAATGACAAGAAATGCACAGAGTTTTTTGTGGGTACACGAGTTCTTGCAACACTAAAAGTAGTGCAGAAATATCCTGGGTAATGTGTGATATTCTGGTGAACAACATAAAGTGTCCATGTAAAATCTGTGTAGCGATTTTATCTTAAAGTGCTTTTCAAGTGTTCATAATAAATAAAACTTGAATCTAGAGCTAGTGGCACATATGTTATTTCCCTGACTAAAAACTGGTAGTCCAAGTGTATTGCCTGTCTAGGGAACTCTCACACCCACTGACAGCCAGATGCTGAGAGGGTGCTGGGAAGAGCAGAATTATATTTACACCCCTTTTCTTATAAATCTGCATAAATGCACTGAAAACCTTACAAAATGGCTTCTTGCCGTTCTCTTACATAGAGTTGTTTTTAGGAATCCTCTTGCCTCAAATGCTCTGGTTTTCCAAATACTTTATGGAAGAGCACAAGAATCTGCTGCTGCAGCAAGTAGAGAGTAACAAAATACCTTTCTGGTGTATTGGTTGCCATAGTTTTTGGCATCCTGTGATATGCTTATTGTTTAGATCATGCAGATACCCAGGAAAAGGAGTCTGTCCTAAAACCCAAATGCCTAATACTTTGTTTATCTGTCAGAAATTTGGACTAACTTTGTGTGATTCCTTTAATAGGATTTTTGTTTCTATCCTTCCCTTTTTAATTTTTTTTTTCCTGAGGAAAGAAAATATTCAAATGTCTGTAGTATGTGTTGTTCTTAAGAGATCCTACAGAGGCTAAATAGTCTCTTGTGTAAAGCTTAAATCCTAATTTCCAGTTTGCCACAATATGCTGATGTGTTCATGCTCTTTCAGACAGGTTTAGATCTTAAAACCTCACAGCAGTGCTGTAATCATATTGTTGAGATTCAGGACATGTTAGGGAACCTCTGACTGCAGCAGGTTTACATCAGAGCTCCTTGAGTTCAGCCCCTCTTCCTCTCCACAAGGCCCTGCATGCAGGTAAAGCTGCTTCAAGGAATTCCAGGTAGAAATCTATGGCACTAGAAATGTTTCAGAAAACATGAGGTTTCTTTAAATATGCCACATACCCAGAAATGGTTTTGGCCAGTGGCTGTGTTATGTCTCTGGCTGATCTATTTTTATTTTTTTTAACTTCCACGTTTGTGCAATCATTTCAAGTAGAATTGGAATTTATTCAACAGTCTTGAATTCTGACACTTCAGTCTAGGAGTAAGGACTTAAATTCATAAGAATGAAATTTCCTTGCTTTTTTAATCAGTATGGAGCTATTTTTTTCATGGAGTATGGAATCAGTTCAGCTTTGTGTAGACTTTTTTAAGTTATTTCCTTGTGTAGAACTTTTATTTGGTTAATTCAAACTTCCAAGTACTTTGCAATGGTGTTTTTATGCTTAGTTTTTTTAAGCATCTGGTATTTAGCACTTGAAGGACTGCTTCATTTTCCATTTTGCAGGCAATTTTTTAAAATGCTTTTGCATGTGTTTGCTTTTGGCTGATTTGTTGTCTAGATTTTTAGAAATCTTTTTTTATGAAAACAGCATGTAGGTCTGTTTTCCTACCTTGAAGCTATTTCTGTAGGCAGTTATGTTTATGTTAAGGCTGAAGTCCATTCTATAACTCCTCCTTCCCTTCATCTATAATGTAAAAAGAATAAATAATGTAGTTGAATTCTCATGTCTGCCTTATACATCAGGACATACCTACCTGGTTGCCATTCTGCAGTACAGAATTGCATCAGAAAAACCCTTTCTGCTGTTGGGCTGTGCTGCTCCTGTCTGACAGGGACGTTTGGATATCCCACCTATTTTCCATGAAAACTTTTTGTCTTGATGGGATGCAGACTGTGATGACCTCTTTTCAACTTGCCAGTTTCCCACGGTGTGGAGGGGATGTCTGAAAGAGCAGCTTAAACGAAGTAAAAGATGCTTCAGCTGCCATTTGCTGAACAGACTGTTTTGCAGGCTCAATATTATAACTGCGAAAAAGCAAAGAAGGAGGCATTGCTGTAGTGTGGAGGGGAGATAGAGACTGGGGAAGGAGAGAAAGGCTTCTTGCTCACTCTTCAAGCTGTAATCCCAGTGGAAAAGGGAGTTCAGTTCACCATTTTTCTGTGATTTCCCCCTGCCCCAAACACTCCCTGACAGAGATACTGTTGAGAGAATGCAAATGATTGCAGAGGTGCTGTGTGGATACCTGGGGTTTCTTGTGAGGTAAAGAAAGAGAGAAGAACCCTCCTGGGGCCATCACTAACACGTTGCAGGTTGCTGTGTTTAGCCTGGCAGTAATTTTTTTCTTCTTTAGATAGAGGCTCTTTGAGTGCAATCCTAGAACCAGGTTTGCATTGTTTACGTGAGTGATAAAACTTGGCTGGAGTAGAGCTCTTCCACCTGCCTACTTGGTTTCTCTAGTATCTTTTACACCTCTTATCAATCCTTCCAAACCCATCTGTCTTCTAGAGTGCCCGTTTTACAGAAAATACTGCCTCCTCACCTGTGTGAGTAAAGCTCAAAAGATACCTGATCTTTCTAAAATACCATCTTGGAAAGGCTGTGTAAAGCAATACCGTGAATAGATGGTGCTGCATTATTGCACTGAATGGGTGCCTCGATAAGGGAATCTCTGGTGAAAGGAACGGGCCGAGCTTCTGCCATCGGACACCGCGAGCTCGGCTCCTGGGGACGCGCCGTGGGTGCCGAGATTGCCGAAGGGAGCCGTGAGGGGAGGAGGCTGCCGGGCTGCTGGCCGCGGGCAGCAGCCCTGAGGGACGGAGGGAGGGCAGCGGTTGGAAGGCAAGGAAGAGAATAAAGCAAAAACGAAAGGGGGAAAGGAAAAGAAAGGAAAGGGAAAGGGAAAAGCAGCGGCTGTGCTGCCGCGGGAGCAGCCGCAGGAGGTGCCCTGAGGCCCGGCAGCGGTGCTGGGGACCCTGAGCAGCTGCCTCCCTCTTGGGCTGCTGGGCCTCATGCTGGGTCTGTGTAGGAACAGTTCCCTCCTTCTGCACGAAACAACAGGATGAACATTTTAAGTCATCATAATTCAAGTGAGGTGGGGATCACCTTGCTGTGAGCAAGTTAATTGTGAATCTGAGACATGCTGCAGTGGTCATTTCTTGGCCTGAGTTCTTCAAAGTTTCTTAACATTCGCTGAAGGAGATCATCTGCATTTAGAGAAGATACAGAGATTCTGTCGTATATTCACCAGCTTTAAACATTTGCTTTGAAATGTTTCATATTTAATACAGGGTTATGAATATGAAAACATGGTATTTCAGAGTTTTGGGGAAAGTTTTAACCATGGGCTTCTACATGTTAGATTTCCCTCTGCATAGATGATGATTTGTTTTTTTTAAATAAAAACAACCCCCATGAACTCTAAACTTTATATAACATCTAAGAACACATTTGTCTTTTCCTGTGGTGTAAGTGAGAACATATATGCCTATATAAATATATACTGGCACATGTTTTTTGCCTTCAAAATGGCTTATGGGCCATAAGTGAACAGACTGCTCAGTTACTATGCCTGGAAAGCTTATTTAATACTTCCAAATTTAAATATTTTTCTGTGTTGGTTTGTTGCAAAAAAGTGCAGTCAAAAATTGAACCTGGCAATAAATTTATTTTTCTGAAGGAGAATTACTCATTGGATGAAACATTCATTTCTCCAACAAATCGTTGTTTTCTCCTATACATTCTCCTAGACATTCCTGTTCAGTGCTTATAATTGAAGTAGGAGCACTACTTATAATTGAAGTAGGTGTAGGAGCACTAAGGACATTGAATGGGAAATAGTTTCATTGCAGTATCTTGGTATAAGAACATGTAATTCTGGCCTAGCAGAGGAGTTTGGCTCTTCCCAGTGAGGGTGGTGAGGCCCTGGCTCAGGCTGCCCAGAGCAGCTGTGGCTGCCCCATCCCTGGAAGTGCCCAAGGCCAGGCTGGATGGGGCTTGGAGCAGCCTGGGCTGGTGGAAGGTGTCCCTGCCCACGGCAGAGAGTTGGAACCAGGTGACCTTTAAAGGTCCCTCCCAACCCAAACCTTGTTATGAGTCCATTGTTTAGTTTTTTAAATGTGAAAGTGCAAATTAATGTGCTTGTAATTAATGTTATGAGGTGAGCTGGTTGTACTCAAGTTGGGTACAATGCATAGTCTCTTGCTGTTTCTCCAAGCTGGTACTGAAGTAATGCTTCATAAATGTAAATAAATAATATTCTTCAGTATTCCTGCACATCCTGTGAGCTTTATGGGCAATATAGGTTCTTGATCTGAAAATACTTTTTATTATAAGCTTCCATACATATGTTAAGGCAGCCCTTCTGTCACAGGTCACCTCATTTGCTAATGACTCAGAATTCAGATCAGGTATTTGCAATGGAATTAACATGCAGGAAGAGTATTTCTCAAGGTGTTTTTCTCCAGGAAAAAAAAAAGGGCAGAATTCAGACTACTGTTTAGAAATGAAAACCACTCTTAGTCCCATGAACTTGGCTGCTATAGGGAATATGGGGAAAGGGTGAATTACAAATACAGTAATAGTGTTCTTGGAGATGGGCTGCAGTTAAGGCCTCAGAATTATGTGGACAGTCTGTCTTTCCAAAGGCAAAAGGAGGGAAGAAACAGACTCCATCTCTCTGCCTGGTGGGAGCAGGGAGGTCAGGGGTGGTGCATGGAGGGTATGCACTAGGATAGAAGACATTAACAATGGCTGAGGGGAAAGGGTGATTTATTTGTGAGATTTACAGGGAATCTCTTCTTCAGGTGACTTAGGCCCACTGAGTGGAGAGTGAAGAAACATTCCTGGGGTCAGTCTTGTTTCCTGACATCTGGATGATGGCCCTTCTCTCACGCTGTTCTTTTGTGCTGGTTTGTTTGATGTCCCAGATTGATCAGCTCGAAGCTAATTTCCAAATACATCCCCAGCATTCACAGCATGTTTATTCTTATGTGATAATTGGTGGTCCAGAAGTAAAGTTGGTGAATTTTGTTTCTTTCCAACTGGAAGACTTTTCCAGACATTTCCAGATATTTGTAGGGAACAATGTAGATGCTGTCATCTTCCCATCTCTTCCCCCAGTACCTTAGCAAGACTCTGTTAGGTAAATTTTAAGCAAAGATGGGTGAGGTGAGGTGAGGTGAAGGATTGCACTTTGAAAAGATTACTTCTTACTCCCTTGTAAGTGTTTTGTCTCTGTCCTGGGCTGGTGTGTAATGCCAGTCTTGTTAGGACTGCCTGCACCCCAAGTGTTCACCTGGGTGCAGGTATCATACCACAGTCACCAGACAAGAGCTCTTTTTTGGGTATTCTTTGGTCTGCAAAGGCTCCCAGGCCTACCTCTAGTAACTGCACTTTGCAGGAGAAGGAACAGCAGAATGTCAAGAATTCTTAGCAGTTGTATTTGAAATAGCAGACAAGAGCTTTTGGAAGTGCTAAATAAGAAAAAGCATTTCAGAAATAAGTAAGGACACAAGTTGTTGTCTCCCTCCTAAATGCAATGCAAATTTGCTAAACTCTCTGTCCAGATTTATGTCACCTTGTGGCTTTGGTACCGGGACTTCAGGTCACCTGTGCAGCTGCTCAGAATGTGAAGGAGAATGGTGACCCAGCAACAGGAGAGGAAACAAAGTGAGCACTGAAACTGTTCATCACTGTGGTACTTGTTAATGATTCTTCTGGGTAGCAGCAATAATGAGCAGTTGAAAGAAGTACTTTATGTACCCTCGATAAATTGCTTCCAAATCTCATAATTGCCACAATTCTGGCTTTCAGTAGACCTGGTAATGAATTTTTGAGTGGTGTCCACATGTTTGCCTGTGTACTGTACTTGACTTTCATCCTATTCTGAGTGATCTCATCGAGGGATGGATGATGTTATCTGAATAGAATATATTTATCCAATACTGGGCACAGTGGTGATGATGAAATGGAAGTAACTATGCAAGTGACTGCAAGTGATTTTTTAAAATTAATTTTCCTTTGAGGCCACCTTTTCCTGATTCTGCTGTAGTGCAGATAGGTGTGTCATTTCAGATGGCACTGCCTGAAAAACCCAGTATTGATTGCAGGAATACAGGATCCAGCAGCCTCTTAAAGGGTACTGTTAGACATGGGAGAAAATAGATGCCTTCTTGTCTTGGAAGTGTAGGCACTGCTGAGGTGTTTCAAATGGCAGAAATGCCTTAGATTCAGATGGGCATGATGAAGCTTAAATGTCCCTTAAAGGCTTGTGCTGTGTGCCTGTGATCAGAATTTAACACAGTGCTTGCCTTCTGCTGACAAAATAAAAAGGAGGAGGAAGTGGTGTTGTTTCTTTTGGGGTTTTTTTTTGGCTTTTGTTTTTTTGGTTTTTTTAAAAGAGAAAAGAAGAGAAATCTGGAGAGACTTTACCTCACTTATATGAGCTCTTTCTATATGTATAATTTAACATGGCACCTTATATATAATTTAATGTGTGAAATAAACATAACATTTGAATTTCACAACTGGAACTCTTCTACTTACAGAAGTGGAATTTTTTCCCATCTGTTTTTAATTTAAAAACGCAGTTTCTGCAATGAAATGAACATGTGTAGGGGCTTAAAACACTGAATCCTAAAGATTGCATGGCACCTTGCCCCCTTCCTAGGATAGTGAGCTTAACCACTGTACAAGGTATATGTTACACTGATGTCAGTGTCATGACTGATAAATCACTTTCATCCTGCAACAGAGCCTTATTTATAAATAGCTCTTTAATAGAATGCCCTAAGTTTGCAAAGATGTTTTTCAAACCCCTGAGAATACTGTCTCTTGCCTCAAAGAGCTTATAGTCTAAATGAAGTAGATAACCAGGTAGAAAGGATCAAAGAATAGAGGAGAAACACAAAGGAGAGAAGTGGTGGGTAGGGGGGAAGGGAGGTGGGCATAAATCTCAGGAGAGCAGGTCTATCAGCTTCCTGTTTTTAGAAAGAATATTGTTCCCTGCCATTATAATTGAAATTAGATAATGTTTTGGAGCAGAGCTGACTGAACAGACTTGCTGGTGTTGAGTTTTGTGGAGGAACAGAAGGGTGTTATTTTGTGGTAGAAGGGCTCTCTTAGGCACCAGGAGCTGCAGGAATATGCTGCTTGCAAGGGGATTTTACAATAGGTGAACAAGTAGTGTCAATAAGCTTTGCTTCATTGATTTTCATTCATTCCAGCTGAGGATATAACCCAGTGGGAGCAGTTAGGAGAAAGTAATAGACCCAGAGGGGAAAAGAAGGTTTTCTTACCTGTGTTAAGCCTTTTGCCTTGCAATCTGAATTGCCCCTTTGCTCCTCAGCGAGTGCTTTGGTGTGTCATGACAACAGAAGCAGCTTACTGGGCTGCTCCTCTTGGAGAGACAGAGTGAGGGTTATTTATATTGTCCCTTCCCTGCCTTCTCACATGCAGGGGCTTGAAGAGACTGCAAAAATGGGATGCTACACTTATTTAAGGTTTCCTAACACAGGAGAAAAAATAACCCAAACCAACAAAATTGATTTAGTTTGGTGCACTTTCGATTAAATGGATGCTGTGCTTCTGGTATATGGTGGGTTTCTTTTTTTTCTCTGTTATGCAAAAAGTTTGATTTTTATTTTTCTTGCTTATTAGAGTCTTGGAAATAAAGAATAAATAAATGTGAGAGGCACTAGGTATTAATCTGTGACTTGCCATCATATTTATTAGCCACAATCTGTCAGAATTCACTTGCTGTCTGTATTTTATTTTGACTGCAAGGCAGTCTTGGCCTTAGTATTTCACTTCTAGAGCTCATAGTATTCTTACTTGTCATCATCCTGAATCTGCTCCAGGTGGAATGCTACCAGTGGTGCAGGAAAACAAATACAGTACCTTGAGGAAGAAAGAACATTTAGAAACTGAAAGCTGAGCAGAAGTGATGGGTCAGAAAGGGTTTAGGTGACCAAATAGTAACAAATGTAATATGTTTGGATAGGACAAGTAGGGCCACTTGTGCAATTTCAATTGGTACTTCTGGCCATTTTATATGCCCACTTCAGCTAAACAAATACAATAGGATATTTTACATCACTTGAGAGTGAAGATCCAAAGGTTTTCAACAGTACTTATTTTTATTACACTGCTGTTATGTTCTGAATAAAATTCAGCATGCTCTGAAGCTGCTCAGCTCGATTAAGAGGCTTTCCCCCTGCCACTCATTTGTGTCCTTGGTGTTTAGTGGGCAAGGTGTTCCCAATCTGTTCAGAACATTCCCTGTGTCCTCTGCCAGTGACACCTGGGGAGAATGAGAACAATGTTGATGGCAGCTGAAATCTTGGCAATGAACCTGAGCATTAGAGACAAATGAGGGCGGTGTGATGGAATGTGGGTGAAGTTTTTAACTTTTCAGATGTCACCTGTGGAGGATGACAAGACATTGTCCTGTTGCTGCTGGGAGTGGATGTGAATTTAGGGCCTGAAAGTATGGTGGTGCTGACTAGTTCCCTGTTCATTGGAAATGGAAAGCAAGTGGAAACATGGAAAATGAATTTTTTTTTTTTGTTTGTGGCGATTATTTTTTAGAGCAGTAATGTCCTTGCCATTCAGTTAATCTCATAAGATGTCAGAAATCATTGATGGCCAACAGTCTTGTTGGTTTAAAGATACTGGAATTATGGAAAACTTTCCTTTTCAGTCCATATGCCATCAGTGGTGCTTGTAAAATATTTCCAGTGCACAGAAAAGTTTGCCAGTCCAAGGGAAGTTAACAAACATGAAATACAGAATCCTTGTAAGACTTTGAAGATATTCCAAACCAATAGAAGATTAAGGAACCACACTCTCTGCTTATGCTTAAAACCAGTTCTAAAGCTTAAAAATGTGTCTTGTGGAAGTGTGGCTTTTGTATGCCTTGGACAGAAGTGTAAGGAGTCTCTGTGTCTCCCTGAATGCAAGGAATGTTAATATAGAAGTGATGATCAAAATACTTGATAGTGCACTTACTCATTGTTAGCAAAAATAAGGAAGCTAGTTTTAATTTCCACCTTAAAAGCAGGTAGTTCTAGAAGACTGTTGTTGTGTCCAGGCTGTGGATATGGTTCATACAGATTAAATATGAAAAAGTAATGAATTTGGAAATAAGAAGTATGACCATTGTCACTGTACAGTGGCCAAGCTATTGACTGTGCCACAAGAAAACCATTCTACTTCTCATTTTCTCATTATATTGTCCTGATTTTCCTTTATTGCCGAACCATACCAACATTCTTGTTTTTAACTTCAGCTTGGTGAAACATCTTGCTGATACTTTTCCATTAACCTTGCTTGGATGAAGATAACACTGGTGTAGCATAATATTTTTTTACTGATTCCCTCCTTTCCCTCCCTGAATTGCTAAGCCAACACAGAGAGGAGTGAATAGCTATTTTTAAAATGCCTGTTGTGATTAAAAACCGTAGATTAGAAACTGACAATTTTTCTTTTATTCTGCTCTCTAGGTTGTCAGCTTTGGAGCAATTTAACCACCAGCTGAGAGGGTGGACAAGTAGTGCCCTCTTGGATGTCTTTGTAGTGCAGGCCCTGAAAACAGCTTTGTGGCTGGTTTTATGCAGCGCCTCACATTAGCCAGTTTTCCAAAAGCAAATTGACCTTTGCTGTGTAATGTTTTATGTCAAGTAGGAGATCAGACCTGCTGTGCTTGTGCTGTAATTTCCTTTAAATGCAGGATTAGACGTTCTGGTGTAATGGTGATACCAGTTATTATGTCAGTTGGTGTTTGCTGTGTTCCCCCTCCCATTTTTTCCAATTCAACTTGGGCTCCCTTTAAATACGCCTGTAGAAATCCTTACTGCCACTTGGGCAAGAAAGGGAAGCCCTGAACACGTTGGCCTACAAATCCCCTGCCTGTGGAGCTTGTCTGACTAGGTGTAGCCAGCAGCAACATCTGCCCTGCATCCAGTGGAGCTCTTGGTGCTGGGCCTTTGGCTGCAGGCTGGAATGGCAGAGAGAGGTGGGATGTGGGTCCCCATCCCAGCCCTGCAATCAGCAGTTTCTCCAGTGCCTTGAAACTGAACAAAAGAGTGGCTAAAATGTGTGCTGCCTTACAAGATTTGAAGTGATGCATTTGTCTGCTGGGCCTTCTTCAAGCTATAGAGAGAAAAATAGAACAAGCTTAGTTTTTCCATAATTTCCCCCCTGTAGCCCAAAGGAGACTACACGACAGAGATGTCTTCTCTAATCTTCTCTTCCACCCTGCATTATTTTCCTTCCCTCCTCCTTTCCTTCTGTCTCACAGCTCCCCTCCCCACTGGCACACACACAGACTTTTGACAGCACACCAGTTTGATTCCTGAGCTCCCTTTTTAGCCCACATGGGTGTCTAGGCAGTGCTGCAGCCCCGGCTAATACACGAGAGTTGGAATAAATGTATAACAGCAGGTAGCAAGTGACTGTTGACAGGGTGACATATTGACTTAATATCTTGTGTTATGTGATATGAAGGATGTGCCTTTTGGTGTGTATTTTCATTTTAATTTTTTTTTGTGTGTTAGACAGACACTTGTAGGCAGTTTGGAGTAATTGTCTGAAATCATTAACATGTTTATTAAATAAGGGAGCAGAGTGCATTATCTAGCAAATCAATTATGTAAATGCACAAAAAGCATGAGAGATTAGTCTTTAACTGTTGCTGAACTGCATCTACTTTCCTAAATTATACATGAAAGTGGGGTTTTTTCTCAGTGTGTATGTGTGGTGTTAGGCTCCACTTTGCTCTTTTGGAGCTTTAAGTAACATGGATTAATTGGTGCTGTTGTGCAGGAAGAGGGCACTCCTGATGTACACTAATGAACACCAGTGTGCATACATCCATTCTATACAGGGAAACAGATGGTCTGGAGTGGAGAACAGAAGTAATCTCAACTGGAGGGTCTGGATGACAAGATAAACTGACAGTGAAGCCCTAGCAATTTATTCTCTCATCTAGACACTGGGAAAAAATCTCCAGGAAAATCTGTTAATCTCCAGCAATTTTAACAGTATGTTTTCTTTCTGGTGACTTAGGATCAAATGAGACCATGCCTCTACAATTTTACCAGTCCTTAACTTGGAGAGGAGGCAAGAAAAGAGCTCATCACTCACGGCATGCTTGGAAAATTCACCTCTTTCCCTTACAGCTGTATAAATGGTGTGTGTAGGGGACCATGTGGTAATAACAGCACAAACTGCACTGCTCCATTTTCACCCACTGCATTTTCAGTCATGCTCAGCTGGAAAGAGAACAGTCTGCTGTGGTTCAGGCAAATGTGATTTATCCACTTCTCTGAAGCATATTGCACACAAAAAGGGTAGTCTTGCATCTTATGGAAATGGTGGGTACCTGTGCAGGAGTCAGAGAAAAGGTTATGGACACATTTTGAAAGTGATTGAAACTCGTGGCAACATTATTATTCTACATTATTAAGTACTTGTATGGTCTCAGGCTTCCAGGAGTAGCTGGGGCTTTCCCAGAGGTTTTCACTGTTCATCAAAGAAGAAGACATTCCACACTAATGGTTTTTTTGCCATACTACTCTTTTCCTACCATCTCATCTTCTATGTGTCTTCACAGAGGTTTGCAGAGGTTGGGCCATTCCAGATGCCCAGCACACAGGCAGCAGAATTTCCCTATAATGCTGATTTTGCAGATCATTGTAAATGCTCAGACTGTCTTAGAGCACAGTTGTCCTCAGGACACGCTGTAGTTTCCTCCCTACTGGAATGCCAGCACAAATAACTCAGCTCTTTATTTCCTTTGTTGTTGTTTCTAACCCAGCCTGGGTTTGGTTTGTTGAAGGGATGAACTTCTGCTGGCCTCACAGGTCACATCCTCTTACCAGAACCCAAGATTGCCTCCCAGGAACTGAGGCAAGGAACTTTTCTGTCTTCCTTTCCTCTGGTACTCACTCTTGCCCCTAGTCCTGACAGGGAGGATGGTGAAGGAAGCCTTTGCAGCCGTACAGCCTTTGGACAGACCATGCACTGCAGTGACAGTCATTGTACCAGGTGTTGCAGGAGTTAACTTAGCAGAAAATCAGGAACTATGCTACAGAGCTGGATATAAAGAATGCACAGTGCTTTCCTGTATCCTGACCAGGTGAGCTGTAGGCAGCTCTCTGAGGTCAGCCTGGTTCATCTGTGCAGCCACACGTGTCAGGGCTGGCTGTTTGCTGCCATTGGAAGAATTTCTGGAGTGGGTATCACTGGAGATGTGGCAATTCAGCTGGAGACAGTAAATTATATTACTGTACCTGAAAGTAGGATTCATTTAGTTTCTGAGGAAATTTTCAGTTGTGAAAATCTTGTTTAAAGACTGTGCCTTCCCAGGAATTCTCAGTGTTAAAATAACAGGACATTAACTGTGTCATGTTTATTAATTGTCAAAATTAGATCAATCATAACAGAGCTAACAGATATGCCTGGTTGAGGTGAAAGATGAAGATGGAAGAGCTAGCAGATATCACCAAGGAGCTGAGAGATGCCAGGAGAGATGACAGATGTGGCTGGATGAGCTGAAGGGGGATTGGAAAAATGCAGTCCCAGTCATTGCCTGAGGGAAGAAATAGTAAACCTCATAGACCTTGAAAAAATGTCTCAAGTGAGCAGGAATGGAGGAGTTTGTTCTGTGCCATTGTCTGTGACTCACTTGCAGTGTCTGCTTCTTCCTCTACTTGAGAAATTGCCATAGGGGAATGAATGCTGTGATAGCTTGGATTTGGAATTTTATTCATGTTTAGATTATAAAGAAGACTGTAAAATATTATTGTGCTGGTGCTGATCCTTTCTGACCTTTGCAGCGTCCACACTTTGGCACCCTCAGGGACTTGCGAGTCTTCAGCCTGCAGTATTAAAGAACTTTATCCTGCAATGACTCACTTGGCAACAGATTCCTGTACCTGGGCAGGGAGCAGAAATGAATTCCATGTTGCAAGGTGAGGGATCCAAGTCCAGCTTTCTGCTTTCCCAGAGAATTTGGGAAGGCAGATTCATTGGTGTGATCTGTGTTTCTGTTCTCTGTGAAGCAAGCAGGGAACTCTGCAGTAATGTGGGAAGCATTGGGGTTTGTGTCTGATAACATAGCCAGGGAGCTGTTAGATGTAAAATTGATAAAGCATGTATTAATGAGGAAACAATATCAATATATGAAATATGGCCTTTTGAATATATTCAAATACAAGCAGTGTTCCATGTACCTGGAACATGCAGGTAGCTGTTGCACTGAGGTTTTTAAGTGAAGCCTGCACTATACCCTTTTTTGTTATTTCCAGCAGCTCAAAAGCTCACTGGGCTATACTAAGAAAAATGACAATACATCCTACTGCATTTAGTGAAATATCCCATCCTTTTACAAATAACTTGTTTTTCAAAACCTAGAATGAGAGCTAAATTCCAGAGTGATGTCTTTGTAAAAATAGAGCTCATGGGGCTTTTTCAAATGGTGAAGGATGTACTTCAGACAATAATATGCATAGGTATGGCATGTCTATAAAAGTTGGTTCAGAAAGTCTGCACAACACCCCCTCGTTGATGCTATAAATACATCTTTGTGATGAAGCTCAAAACGGGATGAAAATATTTTGATACTGTGTTTTTAACTTTTGATACATCTCTTGGCTTGAAAGATAAAAGGATTCACTCCCAGAATTTACACTCCTCTGATGTGATTAAAACCAGATAGGTGTACTGTAAATAGAATATACTCTGTATGATGATAGGTATGGCTTAGTGTTTTTGAGCAGGACGTTTCTTACTGTGGAAAAACAGCTTTTCTTGATAAGTTGCTTGTCACTGTTTTCAGCAGCACCTCCTTTCATCTATTATTCATTTTGGAAGACTTAATAGTATGATTTGGGTGTGGGCTGATACCAGACACCAGTAGAGTATAACCCCTGCAAAAATGAGATGCACAGAGCTATTGGGGTTGAGAGGCAAACAGACAAATGCGTCCTTGCTTTTTTGCAGAACATTTCCCCATCCAAAAAAGAGTCACACTGTTACATGCTGCAAACTGTCTCCACTAGTCCCCTATTTAAATCTTGATGGAGCAGACAAAATAGATGGGTGTCTTCACACCTTGTGCCTGTGTGAGGTGTGGTGCAAAGCCAGAGCCCCGTTCTGCAGTGGAAGGAGTAGCTCTGCCCCCGTTGTCCTCCTGGAGCAGGAGCAGTACCTGGGAGGGCTGCATCTCATGTTTTCCTCCAGTTAGCACAAACTGGGGTGTTTGCAGAAGGTCTGCAGTTTGCTCCCTGTGGTTTGCTGAGAGGGCTGTGGGGCTGCAGTTTGGTGTGCATGTAATGACTGTGAAGTCCTGTGTGACCGTGGATTTGTTGCAGTCGCTATGTGCATATAGATGGATATATTTATAGAAGAATCACTGAGAATGTGAGAAAGAAGCCTTTGAAGTGTCAAGCCAAATATTCTGGGGGGAAAAAAGAAGATTTCTTGTCTACATCAGAAGCTTGCATTTCATGTAGACTTGTCTCATTTTACCCAAAATATCTCCCCACAGGTCAGGAGAGCTGAAAGCAATAATAATAATTGGAAATGTAGGGGGCGGGAATGTGTGTATGAGAAGGGATAGAGGGAAGAGGGAAATAACAAACAGCTCTGAAATGTTTTTGTTCCTCCTTAGTTATGATTTGTTTCTTTCCAGTAGCTTTTTCTCCTGCTTTATTTCCTGTTCTGTCATGGGGAGACATAGCAGTGTTGCTTTCCCTTCGGTCAGGCCCCTGCAGGTGCCCTGCTGGCAGGGAGCAAGGGATGCAGGACAGCTTCCAGTGTTCTCTAAGTAGGCTGGACCCCCCCAAAGCTCCAGGTCAGGCTTAGGGGAGGTCAGGCATGGCTTGTACCCCTCAGCTCCCAGCATGGAGGCACCACAGAACTACCCCAGGCCTGACACGAAGATTTCCTTTGTTCATTGCTTCCCTTTGGGAAAGAAAAGGGACACAGATACTCCAGAGTCACAAAGGAAGGGGTCCACTCGTCTTTCATTTAGCTACTGCTGTGATATTAGAGTTGGCTGACTCTTGAATATGGATTAAAGCCAAGGAATGTTACCAAAAAGAGGCTTTTTGCAAAGCAAAATAAAATACATATGTTTTTCAAAACTAATTCTTTCTTCAGTTGATGGCAGTGGTTTTATGCATCATTTCCATTCAAAAAATAGAAAATACTCATTTTTATCAAGAACTGTTTCAGGCTGCAGTTCCTGGCTGGTTGGTGTCTGTGTACATGTACTGGGACAGCTCAAAACCTTCCCAAGGTTTTGAGAAATTCAGTGAGAAATTCTTGCTCTCTCCTAACAGGTTTGAGACATGACTCTCTGCTTTCTTCTACTGTATCTTTATTTGGGTACAATATATCATTGCCCCACTTGAAATGTCAAAGTTTTGCTCTGAAATATATAAATCATGAAGGTAATGTTTACAGTGCCTGTAAAACCTTGAAAAACATACCTCACAAATAGTTTGTAGTGTTAAGGATGAGAATTCTTATTTTCTTGCTTGTACATAATTAGCTAATTAGTTAAAGTAATGGAGCACAGTGCTTATTTTTTCTCTTTTTACAGCTATTCCTTCTTCTTTGTAATATAATGTGTATATTATATATACATATATATTCTTTGTAATATAATGTATCTACTAAAGCCAGAAGATGAGGGTTGAAGAGGAGGGTTGTCTTAGAAGTGGAATGCAAGATACTCAGTTTTTAAACTTTGTTTGCTCTGTAGCATTTTGTGCTGTGGTGAAAGCAGCATCCAGCGTTGGGAGCTGATTTGAGTCCTGAGCTGTGAAATCCTTTCAGTGTGATTTTTAAACAAGGTTTGTGAAATTTAGCCAAGATGTTTGTTGTGTTCTGTATTTAAAATGCATCATTTTGGTGTGATTGTTTTAGTCTTGTTCTT
This sequence comes from Passer montanus, assembly GCF_014805655.1. NCBI lineage: Eukaryota > Metazoa > Chordata > Aves > Passeriformes > Passeridae > Passer > Passer montanus. Next base: position 2,223,097 of record NW_024369929.1, read on the forward strand.
GGAGAGCGTTGGTAAAACAGCAGTGGCATTAACGGATTCCTTTGGTGTCTGGGAGACGTGGGAAAAAAGAATTTTCCAGTTAAAGCAGCAGCAGGTTGTTAAATGCTGGCTTTAGTGGTGTCCATTTTGAGTGAGGTCAGAGAGACCCAGATGAAGCAACTGAGAGTGGGGATTGAGATAATGTTAAAATGCAGCTTCAAATGGTTGTAAGTATCAATAATTGCAACCACTTCATCTTTTCCCAGGAGTGCCTTGGACTGGGCCTGCACCTTGGCATTTGCGCTGCGCTGCTGTAGGTAAATGTTAACATGCAGCAAACACTGCAGGCGAGAGCTCTGGCTGCCAAAAGAAGGGCATTTTTCAAATGTATTGCTCTGGTGTTGAATGGGAAGCTGAGAATATGCTTTCTGCAAGAGATGTAAAATATTAAAGAAGCCAGTAGCAATAAATGGAAGTGCACCCATTGGTTAACAGCATTTGGCTATAGATCAAGACCATTTCTGGAAGTGGATCTTGTAACATAAATTACTGAATACTGAATTACTGCAATGTGTTAAGGATTCCTTTTAATTACAGGATGTTAGGGCTTCAAAAATAAAATTCTTCAAAGTTAATCATGAAGTAAAATAACTCCGTACTTAGCTGAGTTTCAACTTCATTAAAACGGTTCAAACGGCTGATGGAGCCCTAATAAGTTTTGTTCAAAGATATGACATCTTTGAAAATTTTCTGCAAATCTAACTCTATTATCTTTGATACTCTCTAATTGGATATAGCAATCACTATTCATGTTGTCTAGTGGATTGCATCCATGATAAGGTGCTGTAAATGTATCCTGTTGTCCTGAAATTAGCAAATCCAGGGGTTGTAAGGGCTATTTTCACAGCAGTATTTAAGCCCTTCAGGCAAGTACAAAATACGTATTTTGCCTTATATATATATGTAAAACCACTTTGGGGAGTGAAAAATAGAGGGGGGGCTGAATGCAATAAGCAACATTCTGACAGTATCAAATCATTAATGAGGGCACTGGTTTCTAAATTATTTACAGTGTATTCCATGTGCTCAACTGTTTTAGAATTGTTAATATTGAATGTGTTGTTTGTTAGACACAAACATTTTTCTCTCTTTTACTTTTAGATATACTTCTTGCAATGTTATTTAATTACTGATGCTGTTTACTCTCAGGAGCTGTAAAGATATTTTTTTTTCTTCTCCAAAGTAAAAATCAGTATTTTACAGCAGACTATCCTCTTAGGAGAAGCTGTTGGTACTGGTGGGTGATGGAGGAATGTAAGGATGCAGTATTTATTGTCACAAGCTGAGGCAGGGCAGGATGGGCCGGATGCTGTGTCCCTCTGCAGGAGCCAGCTCCTTTTCCTTCCTTGGCTTCTCCCTCCTTCCTCCCTCCCTGCCCAGCCAGGGCAGCCGGGCTCTGTTCCAGTGCCCTCTCCTCTTTGGGAGCTGTTACTTTCAGGACCATCAGCTTTTCATCCTCTTTTTGGTGTCCCTTAAAGCAGCTTAAAGAGCAGATACAGAAGTAGCATTTTGCCCTCTGCTGGGAAGCCGGGTCTGACAGATCAGTGGTGTGAGCTGCTGTGCCAACCATTGTGGGCAAGGACATTGTGCAGGTCTGGGGAAACACTCAACAGGCTCTGGAATCCTTTGCTGTGCTTCATTTCCTCAGACACTGCAGCAGCAGCATGAATTTGGGTTTTCCTTCTCCTTAAGGATGATGTTTTTTCTCCTTTTTGATACTATTCCTTTTATGTCAGTGTTGTCATTAGAAATCATCTGGTTATTAGTCAGGCTCCTGTGAAGTCCTTTGCCCCAGTTCCTCCTAATAATCTGAGAGCACTGAGCTACTGGATCCTGCCCTGCTACTGTTTTTATGGAACTGATTTGCAGTGTGAAAAATCAGACAAAAAACAAGTGGAAATGGCCTGGTTTCTAGTTCTGATTTAGAAGTAGGCAAAATACTTTTTTGCATTTCTGGTGTAATTTCAGTTAAAGTTGTTGGAAGGGTAATAAAGACTAGTTTAGGCTGGAAGGGGCATTTAAAGGTCATCTAGTCCACACCTGCCCTTAGAAGAGCGACACATCTTCAGCTCAGGTTGCTCAGAGCCCTGTCCAGTCTGGCCTCGAGTGTTTCCAGGGATGAGGCATCCACCACGTCTCTGGGCAGCCCATTTGTGTTTCATCACCCTCCCTGTAAAAAAATTCTTCTTATGTCTCATCTAAAACTGCCTTCTTTTAGTTTAAAACTCTTATTCCTTCCTCTTATTCCTATTGCCCTGCTAAAAATTGTCCCCATCTTTCTTTTAGTCCAGAAAGGAGCAGTTCAGTCTTCTGGAGCCTTCTCCAGGCTGGAAAAAGCTTTACCCTACTCAGCAGCTATTGAGTACTGCAGGAATCCTCTTTGTTACTGTTTGCACATTTGGTCCTCCATGAAACACAAACTTCAGTCACTGTAACTGAACCAAATTAGTTTTTGCTTCTTACAAGTTGTCACTTTATCTGCAGTTCTGCCCAAAGCTGTGTTTGTTTTACTGTATTTCTCCTGATGACACTTCTTTGCTTTAAGGGAAATAGCCCAGGAGCAGGGGACAAAATAAAGAATAGAGCCATGTTATTTCCTCGATGGCTTCTGAAAACACCAGATGTATGTTTTGATTTTCTGCCCAGCTGAAAAATCATGTAGCTTTAATAACTTGAATTCCCCTATTATTCATGTTTATAGTTTTAATTAATTTCATTTTATGAAGCTTGTTGATTTTTAGGAAAACCCAACCACTTATGAAAGTTAATTTAAAATCTGTATGAAGCCACCTTTCCTTGAGAGTTTATGCACTGTGTAATGCACAAGTTGTGTACTTGTGAAATCAAGTTGCTTCATCTTTATAAACACCCCCTCACCCATATATTCAGGGTTTTTTTGTTGTTGTTGTGTATGTGTGGCCATGTTTCCATGTATTTTAAGAAACTAAAACTTTTTTTTTCAATAGTTTAAGTATTTTTGTCCCAGCTCAGCTGCAAGCCTTTTTCCATTACTATTTTTTGAATCTTGAAGATAACGCTGATAACATTCTTGTTTTTATGGACTGCTACAGTGCATAATGTGGAGTGTCTTGATATCATTTATCTTCACATCAGACAATCCCATGCCTTGTAACCTGTAGCATTTCTGTGGTGTGCACTCACTTTCACTTGTTTGATAATTTGAGTGGTGAAGACTTAATCCTCCTTTGTTGTCTTCCAAAGTAAACTGTCAAGTAATAGTGATACTAAATCTACTCAGTTGTGAGATTCAGAGCTGGCTCTGTCTGCACAAAGCTGTACTGCAGGCACTGCTGAACACAGGCTGGAGAATCACAGTAGCTGTGAAACTAGCTCAGAGATTAGGATTTATTGCTGTTCAAAGACTAGCTTCCCTTTCTTTTTCCTGAATGGGTGTTTTATGTGTTTTATCTCAATGCTGATTTCTCACTTCTGTAAGTGGAGGGTGTCAGCACAGCAGTGCCATGCACAAATGTCTCCTCTTTGCTACGTGACACCACGGGAAATACAGGTTGGATATTAGGAAAAAGTTTTTTACAGAAAAAGTGATAAAGTTCTGGAATGGGCTGCCTGGGAAGGTGGTGCAGTCACCATCCCTGGATGTGTTTAACAAAGCCTGGATGTGGCACTCAGTGCCAGGGTTTAGTTGAGGTGTTAGGCTGGGTTGGACTCGATCTTAAAGGTCCCTTCCAACCCAGTCATTCTGTGATGACTCTTCCAATAATATAGGAAATAGATGGAAACAGTTAAGTAGGAATTTAATATCATCTGCACATGTGTAGGGCAGAGGAACCAGTTGTGGTGAGCAGAAGAGCTGTTTGAGTACTCAGGGACAGGCACAGATGGGGAAGGTGGCCTCCCCAAGCACCTCTAGTGCATCAGCCAGTAACTGTTGTGCTGAATGGCTGCTGCTGGCCTCTCCTAGTCACAGCCATGGTTAACCTGGCTCAGATCAGGGATAGCAGTGCAGGAAGAGTGGTTTTCAGATGGTCCTTTTACCTGAACAAGCTGGGAAAAGGCCTGTTCAGGTACCAGGAAAAGCAGGTCACTTGACTCTGTCCAGGAGGCTGTAGCTCGTTAGTGTGTGAGCAGGAGATGACTTCACAAAATTACAGGTAATGTATGAGGGAAGTGATTGGTGAAAATAGAAATGGAGAGGAGATAAATGATGGGAATAGAGAACAAGGGAAGGTTAGGAAAAATATGAAGTGGAACCAAGATAAACTGGCTTTTAGAGTTAAAGATGACAGAAATTACAGTAGCTGTTCATCTCTCTAGCTTGGCTGAATACAGAGGAGTGTAAAAGTTAAGGTCCTGTTAAAGGGCAGGTCAGCAGTGTGACTTCATAATTCTTTGCTCCTACTGCAGTACAAGGGCTTGAAAAAGGGAACAAGATGAACTAAAGGTACATGGGAACATAAAAATCCTCCTTTTTCTCTGTAGAAAGACATTATGATGATTCAGCATGAAATACAGGCAGTAATGTGCACTGCTTTGAACTGGGCTTGTTTTATGAGTTTAAAACAGTTGCTGCATTAAAGGTGGATATCCCCAAAATTTAGACTGTCTCCATCCAGATGAAAATTATGTAATTGAATCAGGTCTCTGCCCTATTTAGTGTCTCTTTTATCTGACAATGCCCTGTGTTGGCTGCTGTGAAGGAAAGTGTAAGAAAACCTACAACACCCAATTAGGGAGTCATGTGGCTGTACGTGGTATTTTTTCCATCTCAGCTAAAGACTGGCTTCTGCTGCAAAGCATTTGGATTTCTATCCCTTCCACATTGGCTGAATTCTGTGCAACATAATACAGGGTATTCTCACTAGCTCTGTGAATCTCAAAACCTTTTAAATGCTGCAACACCAATTATCTTGTGCATCTAGATCTCTATTCTTTGTCTGTCTTCTAATATTCATCCGTGTTGTGATAATTGTCTTGAGTTGGTCCCTAGCACACTGTACTAAACATGATAAAATACAAGAATTAGAGAAAATGGTTAGATTAAAAAGAGCAAAGAACTTTTTTGATGTACAAAGGTTCCAGCATATGTTACCCTGCAGATTTCTGGCAGGTTAGGCTGAATTATTGTAATAGTTTCTTCCTGTTAAAATAAGACAATTCTGTTAATTCCAGCATTTTCAGTTTAGAGAAATAACAACACACGAACCCTTCCTTTAAGAATCTGATTTTAGACCAGGTGCTTTTGCAGCATCTTGGGGTAAATGGAATTATCTCCCAAACACATTCAAGTCTCGGCATCTTTCTAACCAACACAGACACACAGGATGTGGCAGCTTCCAGCTCGGCTGGAAAGTTGTGGGCTTGCAAGTGAAAATCTTTCCATTTGGCTGGTGGAAACAGACTCTGATGGCTGTGGGTAGGCAGGAGCCAGGGTTCATGCATTCACCTGGGCTGAGACAGTCCTGCTTCTTTAATGGGATTTCTCAGTCACATTAATATTTAGAGGATGCTTTGGATTACTCTTGGTACTTGAAAAACCTCAATATTTTTGTCAGTGATTTTAGGCATTAAAAACTGTGTCCCTGCACTATCATTTGGATATTTGCAATTGATGTATTTCCAAGGAAATCAGCTCTCTTTGTTGCCAGAGAATATCTCCCCACTTGATGCTGATAATCCATACTAGTTGAATTCTTTTTTAGTTTTGTCCTCCAGTTGTTCCTTACTGTAATGCCCAAAGAGACATCAGTACTTAGCCCCAGACACCACTGCAATTTGTCTGATAGCTGTCATTGAACTACAGGCAGCTTTAGAACGTCACATTTTTCTGTTAAGGAAAGTTGTTTCTCCTGGCAAAGTGTTTTAGGTACCCTTTTTCTCTATCACACTGAGCTGAAACTCAAGTTCACATGCACCTCAAACATTTGCCTGAGAATTAAAATTAGGGAGGAGCATATAGTCCTCTGTGGAGTGGGAATTAAGAAGGAAAATAGAAGAAATAATAGTCACTGACTTCCTCAGATTTACAAATGGGAGAGGGGTTTTCTCTGAAATACTTAAGAGTAAAAATAAATGGGCTGAGCTTTTATCCAGGTTTCCAGCTGTCAGGCTTACTAAATAAAATAGAACTGACAAACTACAAAAATGTTCTCCAAATATAAGAAGCCCTCAGTGTGCCTCAAAATACCAGTAGGAAAGTAAAAAGAGGTTAAAAATTTGGTGAGAATCATTAATGGAAATTGAGCAAACAGCTCTACTGTCAAGAGGGAAAAATTGTTTCATATAGGAGTGATGATGCGTGTCCTAATAAAAGACATCGTTTCACACCCACCAGGAATAAGACATATTCTGTACTTTTATATCCCATCTTCTTTTGAGTAGGAAGAATATCTTTTTTAAGAAGAAAAATCTTGCGTTAGGAAATGAAGAGGAAAGAGGTTTTCCCACATGCTGGAGAAATTAATGAATCATTTCCATCAGAGTACATGCAAAAGCAGAGGAGCTGCCATAAGAGAAGGAACAGCTGATTTTTCCAATTGACCTTTGGCACAGAGATGATCTGGTCATGCTCTAACTAATTTTGACAAAGGTGTTTTTAATGAGGGGGAAAAATAACAACTAGGGCCCCTTCATCAGTTGAAATGCTAAATATGTTGAAATATTTCCTGCTGAATTTTAAAAAGGAAGAATTAAAACTGCAGTCAGAGACAACAGATCCAGGAGAGGTGACAAACAGGTGCCACGTCACACTACCTTTGCTCTGTAGTCTCGAGTGGGAGGAATATTTTTGCTAGATGGAAGGTGTGTGTTCAGGTGAGGAAGTTCATCTGAGACAGGCACAGCCTGAGGCTCTGAGTCACACAGACAAAATCCCATTTGGAAATGCAGGTAAGGTGTGTGACACCAAAGGGGAGATGTCTGAGTGTAGGGTTGTTCTGGGAGGAGCCTGGAGGACGCCAAGTGTTTAAAGAGGGTGTTGAAGTGGGTGGCAATCACTCTTTCATCTCCTCTCTTTTCTGGCACACTTGCTTCCTTCCCTGGTCCTGTCCTAGAACCCACATCCCCACCCTGTAAGGCAGCAGCGTGCTCCGAGCCCCCTGTCACTTCCCACTCCCTGTACAGGAGAGGAAAGGCAGCCCCTGACACCAGAGGGAAACACTGCATGGAGCCTGGATGGGGACAGGGAGGTGGCTCTGTGAGGAAAGGCATCATCTGTGGCTGTCCAGGGGCTCTTGGATCTCCAGGCTGCTCCCTTGGGTCCAGGCAGGAGAGGAGCTGTGCTGGCTGCAGGCTGTGCTGTGCTGGCAGTCCCTGCTCAGGGCCCTGGGGCTGCTCTGACATCCCAGCACAGCTTTGGGGCAATTCCTGGGCTGCCAAGCTCTCAGTGGAATGAAGCGGCTGCGGACAGGACTGTAGGTACCCACACCTTGGAGGTGGACAAGAACATCATCTCTCCTCTCACTGAAATACAGCAGTGTTTTGTATGAGGCTGGGTCCCAGTTGTCCAGCTGCAAGCTGCTGGCTAATTGGTTTAAGAATTTGTTGCCTTCTAATTGGCTATTATGCAAGTGCTTTATTTCTTCTAATAATTTCTTTCACCAAGTGATATTCATTGCTCTTGCTGTCCCTGACTTCAGAAAAGACCCAACTGATTGCATGCAAGGGAGTATCCAAGAGCAGAGGAAATGGAGGGATGGGTGTGCACTTGTACCTGGCCAAAGAGTTAAAAAGAACTATTTGTACAGATTTTGGAACAGAAGGATACACAATTTGAGGAATGTAGAGGAGCAGTCCTGGGTGAGGTACACCACCTCTCCCAGGTGATTAAAACAAGAAGCACCTAATTGTCTCCACAGGTGGAGATGCATTGGCATTATTATTTAGCCTCTGCACTGCCAGGAGTATAAAACCCAGAGAAGGGAGAGTCTCCAGCTGCAGCAAATGCTTGAATGGGAACTGTTTCTGTAAGGCAAGAAGGCTGCTTGGAGTTATCACCATCTAGAGACTGGTTTTATGAGCTCATCAATAAGATGAGGCATTTCTCTAGGTAAATGAAGGCTCAGTGAACAGTTACTGTGATCTGGAATCTCTGAGGTAAGCAGAAGCCTGGGAACAAAGTGATGCACTGCTCTTGTTTCCTTTCTTTGCAAACTGCTTGTCAGCTGAGTGTGAGAGGCAGCCAGGGATGGCTGAGGGAAGGGAAAATCTGTGCTTTGTTCTAACCCCTTGGCTCAGTCTTTCTGGAACTTGCCCAGGTACCAACTTAGTTTGGTGCCTTAAAAGAAGTTTCTTTTTCGAGGCCTTTCTGAGGTTAGCTGATACAGTGTCATCCAAATACACACAGATGAACCTCATAATTGCAGCAGGAACTTCCATGCAGGATTTTCCCTTGGTTTGACACGTTCCCATGAAGGTTTTGGGGGGGTTGGTTCTTGTTTTAATGAATTACAAGGCCTTTAAGAAGTGATACTTGCTCAATATTTCATTCTGAGGAGTACTTTTACAAATGCTACAATAAACTGTCTTTTTCATTTTAGTGGTGGCCCAAGGAATGCATTAGTGTTTGAAGCTGAAACACTTTGACATCAGTCTGGGTGATGAGTTGCTATGGTTTCAAGGGCAGTGTAGTGCTGGAACAAGAGCACATCCCTGGAATGTGCACATGCACTCCTGGGCTCCTATATATTTCATGACCAGAACATAGGAAGTCTCCTTCCACATCAGTGCCCTCATCACAGGGCATAAGGAGAAACTGAAGCAAGATGTGGAGCTGGATTGCTGATGGTTAACAGCTCTTCCATCCAATCTGAGTAGAACACTGGGGATGTGGCAGTTTCCAGCACTTTGATGGGAAGATGGGAAGCTCATGGAGCTCCCTGTGTTCACAGGGGGCATTTCCAAGGCAGGAAATCAGAGTGGGAGGGAGAGGGTTCCCATTCTCATCTATAATACACTCAATGCAAGCCACATGTTTTAGCTTGAAATACTTCTTTCAAGCTGCAAAAGGTGGCATGTTTTTATCAGGTACTGATCACAAACTGAAGTATTTGTGTATATATGCTTTCTCTGAAGACGAAACAATACAGCAGGATTTTTTTAAAACATAAAATATTTTTTAGTAAGCAAAAAATAGGTGTATTAGAACCTTGCTTTACTTATCACTTAAGCATCTTTAACTAAAAATAGAACCCTAATCAGTTTCCCCTTGAGTCCTTCAGCTTCCAAGTAGGAAATAGATAACGGCTGGATGCTTAAAACAATACAGTATTTCACATTATGTCTCAGTACATCGTAGGAATGTGAATTCCTCTGAGTTATATTTAATGCAGATAGTTCCAAAAGATATCCAGGAGCTTCACTGTGGATATTGAAATGCATCTCTGAAAGAAGGAATGTTTTCCTTAAGTCCTAATGAGTGCCTTACTGATTGGTAATGAACAAACCCTGTCCTGTACAGCCTCTCTTTGTGTTTAAGGGTGGTTACCCTGACTGATGCTGTTAAATTGTCCTACAATATTTCAGTTCCTCTCTCACTGCTGCCATGTGGAGCTGTGCTTCCCTCTCCCTGTGCCACACAAACCTTTCCCTCTTCTCCCAGGTTTTACAGCACAGCCTCAGGAATGGCTCCCAGCTGGGTGCCCTGCCAGCCCTGGCAGCTCTTCTCCACACCAGCCTCTTCTCCAGAAGCTGAGAGGTCACCAGGACCTGGTGGCTTCACAGAAACACAGTGAGAGGTCCCATGGTCCTCTTATTTTTCCCGCTTGGTTTTTTTTGAAGGGTCTTGATCCTTCTTCCTTCAACTCTGTAACATCTGACTTTTCACAAAAAAGGTACCCTGTAATTTTGGATATAATTATTTGATCTTTAATGAGTTTACTGATGTATAATCATCCAGCAGGATGGAGGGAACACTTGTAAATGAGCAGTGTTCATCCAGAAATTCAGCCTTCTCACCAAAGTGTTCAAGGAGGAAATGGTGCCAGAGGAGTTCCCAAGACTTTGAATTCAGGGATTTCAAACTCAGAACAGCTGTATGTACACTGAGGCTTTTCTCTTCATTTGTCATCTATCTAACAAGCTCATGGCACATATGTATATTTGCTTGCGAATTACAAAGAAATGTTTTGGAAGTCCATAGGGAATCCAGTTAATCAGTTTGATTCATTGCAGCACTTATTAGCCATGATGGCTGAGCCTCTGAAGGTTTGCCATTTTCTGTCAGTAAAGTTCAGTGTAGTCTAAGCCAAAATTGTTGAAATGAATATCTTAACTTTTATTACCCAAAGAAACTGTCAGACCTCTCTAATGATTTCAGATGGAGTGACACCACTTCTTTTTAAACTTCTTTTTTTTTTTAATTTAATTTTGTTCAGCTGAAATCCATAGTGCAGGCATATACAGATCGTGGGAAGGGGAAAATATTATTAAGATATAGGTCCTGCCCAAATTTGTGTGGCCATTTAGGTAATTTTTAATTTTTTTTCTCTTCTCCAACTGCTACTTAACAGCTTGTAAAGGTCTTTTGAAACTCTATTACTTTATGCATTAGAGATTTGCCTGCTTCCACCCTCCCCCTTTTGGGATTCTGTGAGGCTTTTTTCTTGTATGCTGTGCCAACAGCAGATTTTGCCTGAGTTTTCTTTTTCTCATTAACATCAATTGAAGTGAGACATCAGAAATCCAGGACCATTTGCAATGACAGGACAGTGCCAGTGCTCTTCCTTTCATAACCCACAGGAATAAAACTATGCAGAAATATTTCATTATTCACATTATGATAGTCTGCATAAATTACAAATCATAAGCTGGGGGAAAAAAATCATTATATACTTTGTCAAACATCCCAAGTTTAAATTTTGAGAGGGACTATGAAAAAGAATTTTTAAAAAATCAAAATAGTGGGCTGTGGAAATGTCTGTTTTCCCTTGTTAATAATTTTATCACAAGGCATTATCCTACTTTGGCAAGTGAGGGTAAATGCCAGGCCATGTGTCTCTGCTGCTTTACAGCAGGTGTGTATACTGAAAATCATACTCTTCTTTTGGTTTGCTTTTTTTCCTCATCATGGTGAAATATTAAAGGCACTGAGTTGAAATTGTGTCCTTGAAATTTCACCTTGATGAAGTGAAATCCCCCAGCATGTTGTGCCCCTCAGCCTACAGAATTGAGCAAAATTTTGGAAGCTTCATGATAAGATATTTAGGAAAATTAAAGATGTTGAAGTGAGAGGTGAAGTTCAACACTTGTCAGAATTTATGTTTGAAAGAAACTGATAGGACTTACTGACGTTGAGACTTAGTAAAAACCCAAACCCACTAAAAATTTGCTAATTTTTGCTAATTTGTGATTTTGCTAATTTTCCTAGTTGCCTGAATAAGATCTCTAGAAAATAACAGTCTTAAATCTGACTGGGAGACATTAGGTTCATTTTTTTTTTCTTTTTCTGTGGGTCATGAAGAGCAAATGTGGGTTTTGAAATAAGAGGTAAGGAGGTAGAAAGCCTGATATGCATTCATTCAGAGTTGTGATTTAATAAGCACATGATGCCTCACTATTCCTAAGAAGAAATTAATTTTAATAAAAATAAAAGGATCAGCATATTGTGCAATTGAGGGGAGAAACCAGAAAAATAACCTTTTCTATCAAATTTGAGATGTAAAGGAGATTGATGTTGCATCTTTTCTAGATTAATGAAACATAGCACATTTGCAAAGTGGCATTTTAGGGTGGTTGCAAGGCAAATTCAGCATGTTAAAGGGAAAGGGATTTTCATCCCTTCCTGCATTCAAATGACCCAAAGTTGCACTGTTCATGGGCTGCTTTCTTTGCGTGCCAACTTTCTGGGACACAGGTTTCCAGTGCAGCTGGAGCCAAGAGTCAATGGATGTGATAGGAATTGGAATGTCCTGCTTAATATCCAGTACCTGTTGTTTGTGCCTGTGCAGAATCACTCACAGGAGTCTTCAGGAAGTGCTCAAGTTGTTTACAGCAACAACAAATGTCTTCAAGATGGAGGAAAATAAAGGACATTTAACAGTCACTTCACATAGTTCTTCTTAGATTGAAGTAAAGTTCAGTATTAAAGATTTAAACAAAGCCAAAACATAACCAAAGGCAGTGTTACTGTAACTCTAAATGTCATACATCCCTTACAGAAAGTATCTCTCAGATTAATTATGGAGCCCCTGGATTCCAGGAAATCGGCTGTAGAGGCAGGAGGGATGGCCCTCCAGGGGGAAATCTGAAGATGTTTCATGCCAGCAATAAAATAAAAATAATTGTTAGGCAAAGTAATTGCTTAGGAGAGGCTTTTAAAAAATAAAATAAAATACAGGGAAGTCATCAGCTTGGAGTAAGAATGGAAAATGAGAAGATGAATACTATTTAAAGAATTAGTGCAAGAGTAGAGAGGGCTTAGTATGGCTGTGTCTGAAATGGATGGCCAGTTTCAAAGATTTTGCTCAGCCCCCTTTGGAGTTACCTCGAAGTGCTGCAGAGGTTTGGGGCTTTTCCCCCTGTAACACAGCAGGAGGCTCTTGTTGCTTTGGTCTGACCTGTAAACATCCCATTTTGCTGGCTCTGTTGTTTCTGCTGCCCAGCTGGCCTTTACCATTTCAGGTACCACAGTTGTTGGGGCCCTTGGGCAATAAAAAATTTGTCAGCCTGTGGTGAGGTACAATCACCATGGAAGTTATTGTCTCTGAGATTCATTCTGATATATAACTTAAAATTTGCAGAATGCTGTGCATTATAGTTAAAAATGCTAGAATAGAAGCAGCTCTGTCCTTTCCCTTCCTTTGAAGGTATTGTTTCTTACTTTTGTCATCAAAATATTGAAATACTTTGATCTGATTCTATTCCTTTAAAATCCATAAAGATCATGAACTCCACTGTTTTCAAGCATGTCCAAGCACGTGGCAGGACAGCTTTGGTGGATCTGTGCTGATTTAGGCTCAGGGCCCTGGCAGGGTTCAGGTTTGGGCTGGGCTGTGGAGCCTGGGCTGTGCAGGAGCTGCAGCAGCCTGGCCCAGCAGGGGAGGAGGAGCAAACACAGCGAGTTACCTTGTGCTGCTACAGGCTTTGCTTTACCAGCTTTGCTGGAAATTGGAGTTGTTATCTTGTTAGATGCAAGAGGAGTGTTCTTTTCCAGTCTGTGTGCTGCCACCTTGGACTGTTTCTGCAGTCAGGACATCCCTCCAGCCTTGGCCTGTTTCTTGAACCTCTCTTCTTTGCCTCCCACACTCAGATAACAGTGGGGCTTCCTTCTGCTCCTCCAGGGCACAAGGGTACATGCTGGGAGAGGGCAAGAAGTGTCACCTCCTTGTTCTCACTTCTGCTGTGCCACTGTACTGTGGAACTTTTAAGGGCAGATGGGAGGAGGTGTCAGCTTTTCTATAGTTTTAGGATGGGGCTGTGTCAGGTTCTGTAGACTGGACCTATTCAGTGCTAGGGGTGAGGCTAGAATTGTAAAGGTCCATAAAGGTGAGCTTCTCTTCTGGGTTTGGGGTGCTTAAATTGTGGTCAATTCATGGGAAGTTCCATCACTCTCTGGGAGCAGGTTTTTTGTACTTTTTTACCCAGGGTCATCCTCAACACACTTTTTTTTTTTTTTTCCTTGTCAGCAGAAGTCTGAGCAGCTGAAATGGAATCACAGTTTGAGCTGTAAATATATCTGCCTGCTTGGTCTGTAACTCACACCTGATTCCATTGTCTTTGGCAGCACATTAGGCCATCTCTTCTATAGCTTGTATTGCCAGTCCCTCTTCTCTGCCTTCACCTGTTTCTTTTGGTTGGCTGTTTCTTTTTTTTCCCTTTTAATGCTATGTATTTTCCAGAAGAGCTGCATCCATGTGTGTCACCAGCATGTGGAGAGGAGTATAACTGTGATAAGGCAGAAAGAAAAAGAAAATCAGAGTACTTCTATAGGAGATCTTGGTGTTTATTGCACAGGAATGATGGTTGTCAAGGGTAAATGAGAACCAGGCAAATAGAGGGAGTGATCTGGGCAGGCAGGGCTGTGTCATGGCATTGGTGGCACAGAAGGGTGTAATACTTCTGTATTGGCAGGACTGGATCTTCTTTCTGATGAGGAGCAGAGACCACTGTGAGATGTGCAGAACAGGCGAGCTCAGGCTTTCCACCATGTGTAAGGAGTTGCTGTGGCTTCCTGCACCCTCCCAGTCAGCCAGGGTTCAGGAGAGTGCTCCATTCTGGATGAAAGGCTGTGGAAGGGCTCTGAAGACCTTGTTCCTGTTTTTGTTACAGGAATTGACACCAAGACAAATGACACTAAGACTTTTCAGAGCTGGTAATGGTCTGGTTGTTCAGCCTGAGGTTCAAGTCCTTGTCTTTCTGGGACCTTTGGGACAACAGTGAACTTTACCAAAAATAGTTTGCCAGGAATCCAAGGTTTGCTTTTTTTTTTTATTGTGCCAGATTTCACGCTAAAGTAGGAACAAATGTTGTTATGTAAACAGGAAAGCTTGACTGCATACTTTGTGCTTGTTCTAGGTTCCTAAGTCACCCTCTTTAGGCCAATCTATTTTACCTCGAAGTGTGGTATTTGGACTTCAGCATTTTTGATTCCTTCTCAACTGACTGGAAACCATCAGCCAGCTTGGTCAGCAGGTTTGCCTAGGAGCAGCCTAATTTGCAAATTCCTGGCTATAAGTGTGTCCTTCCTTCCTTCCTTCCAGGACTGCATATGGATGCAGCAGGCTGCCTGGGATCCTCCTCACTGAGTGCTGGCTTGTGGTGGTGCCCAGACCCATCAGGGCTGTACTCAAGTGCAGGGTAAGTGTGTCCTTCCTTCCTTCCTTCCTTCCAGGACTGCATGTGGATGCAGCAGGCTGCCTGGGATCCTCCTCACTGAGTGCTGGCTTGTGGTGGTGCTCAGACCCATCAGGGCTGTACTCAAGTGCAGGAGCACCAGGAGCTGGATCCTGCTGCAGCTGGGTGAGCGTGGGCTCTTCCAGGCTTCATCTCTGAACTGGTCACCAAGTGGTGGAGGTGGAACAAAGTTCAGAGGCTCCCAGCCTGTTTCCCTACTGCTCCAGGACAAAGCTTGGTGTGCCACAGAAAACTCTGGGTGTGTTTCCCCTGCTCAGCAGGCACTGTGTGGGGCTCTGGGCAGGTTACAGAGTTTGTGGCACAGTGGTTTGATACAGCCTGGCAAATTCTACTTGTACCTTCTGCTGGCTGCTCTGTTCCAGTGGTCTGTGAGCCCTGGCAAAACCTTCTTGCAGGAAAGGGAGGAGACTTAGAGAGTTCTAGATCTTGAGTTTGTCAAAGCGTTGCCACGCAAAGCGGCGAGCGATGGTTTCATCAGCGCTTTGCACATAACCTGGTTTATGGCTCTCAAATTGGTTTCTGCAGGGCTTAGGATAAAAGGCCGGAAGAGCTTTTCAGCAAGGGTTCCTGAGCTTGATGTGCAGGGCTGACTGGAAAAAAAGAACAGAATTTTGTGTTTGAAATGGTTGACAGAAAAAAATAAAGCCCTCGCAAACCTCTCTGCTGCAAAGAGAAATACGGCATGTGGCGATTGACAGATTTACGTATCCAGATAAAATCTTCCACTTTTCCAAAAGCAGAACTTTCTCTTTATGCAATGTTAGTTTCAAAGCTCCCAGCTCCTGCTGTGCCTAATGGCAGGTATGTTTCCAGCGACTTCCTTTTCATGCCTGAAAATGGGATCATTCTCAGGTCTCCTCATTGTCATCTGGTAGCTATTCCCTTTCACTAATTTCCCCAAATGAGTTGTGGCCCACTCCGAAGGCTACAGGATTCATTAGAGTGAAGAATAATAAGAATGTCCTTGGTGTTTGAACAGGAAGAAAAGATCCCAAAGGCTGCCAGAGATAAAGATCACCCACTGAAAGGGATAAAAATGAACAATGCTTCTTGCAGGGAACCTAAAAATACAATACTCGACTCTCGCACAGGGTTTAGTTACTGAAATAACAACTGGATTGTACAGTCTCAGGATTATTTTGGTCTCAAGGAAGTATTAAGTCTTACAAGTTAGAACAAAATGCACATCAGGGAAAACATAGATTCAAGTCTAAACCATACCCAGTGTTCTGGGGTTAGCTCAGGTTTATGGATGTCAAGGTACAAGGCTGGAATTTAGAAGATCCTTTTTCAGTGCTTAACTCTTCTACAAACTTCTTGAGTAGCTTTGGGTTGGTTGGTTGGTGTTTTTATGCCTGTTTGCTGTTGGCAGGTTTTTTGGAAGCCAAATGAAGTGACCATGAGTTTCTGCCTGAGAAAGTGGGCTATGGTGGGCTTGGCTGCTCTGTTATTTTGAGTTCTCTGTTGTCAATAAGACACACCAAACCAGGTTGAGTACACTGGGAAGTTTGTGACAATTGTCAGGCCGATTACTGTTGCCTTTAAGCAGAGTATTTATTATGTGAATCTCTGCTTCAGTCCCTTGCTGAGTGGTAGTTCTGCATTAATAATTAAATTTTCCTTTCTCTACTGTAACATGGATATATGCAGAATATATGTACACATATGTAGAAATGACATTTAGCAATGGAACCTGCCTAATACAGTCAGGTTTTAAGACCCTTTAAAGAGCCACAGCTCTGCATTTTTTTTTCTGTGTGTAGAAACACACAATTTCCTCTTGTGCCAATGTTTCTGAGTCCTGCTTCAGATCATAGAGCTGGAGGAGAAAGAAGAAAAGAGGCAGCTTTTACAACTGCAGTCACTGCAACTAATTGTTCCTACTAGGTAAGGATGCATTCCTTTTACTGGCTCTCTGATGATGGCTTTTTGTTTCTAGCTACAAGCAAATCTAATTTGCAAATGAAAAATTTCATTATAGCAGAAGTTGCCTGCAAGGGAATTAAAGGAGGCACATTCAAAAGAATTCAGCAGATTGTAAAAATGCTTCTTAAAGAATGGATTTACGACCCCAATTCACAATTAAAGCAGCAATTGCTTTTAAGTGGTGCCTATTACTTTTAAAAGGTTAAATATACTGACAATAGAATTTTAAGGGAATAAGGCAGCTTAAGTGAGCAAAACCTGAGGAAGGTAATTGGCAAAGCTCACTTAATATTTTTTGTTTGCTATCCAAGAGCTATTCACGATGCCACTGTAACAGTATGTTGTTGCTACAACAGAGCTGACAGTTTTCTGAGATGAAAAGGAAAAGAATGGAATTAATCACACAAACTTCATCATCCAGTCTGGCATAACTGAAAGTGAGTTCTGCTACACTTGAACTATTTTAAATAACTTCATGTTTTATTAATACAGGGTTTTTTTTTTCCTGTTAACCTCTTCAGCGCTTTCTGTCCCGAGTTCCTCTGTGATTTCTTGTCCTTTGCAAGGCTGTGCCTTGATCTGTGGCCAGCCTTGGCATGTCCTGGCTGTTGTGCACATAAAGAGCAGTGCTGGCAGTGCCACGTGTGTCAAGGCACACACAGAAATGGGGGAGTGTCAGAGCTCCTGGCTGGGGTGGAGGTGCTGCTGCTGCCCCTCTGGGGAGCTCCCCTCCCTGCCATGAGCATGCAGAATCACTGGTGTTCTGCTATTGCCTACCAGAGCTAGAATGTTTGCACACTTCTTGTCTTTTGTCCACAGAATGGCCAAGAGAAATAGCAAACTGTAACTGCTTTGTGTTGTGGTGTCTATTTTAACCTTCATTCCAGAAAAACTAAGATACATGCAGAAGAGCCAGATGATTGAGAAACATTTATCATCTTAAAAATACTGTATGTTTCAGCAATTTCTCACATTTGAGGTAAATGTAACTACGTAGAAATAAGCTGGTGGTTGTGTTTGAAGACACTGGCAGCATTCTTGTTCAGAAGAGACAAAATAATTTTCAAAATATTTTTCTTAGTGTCCAAGTGTTCTGATACTGTCTGCTTTGTTTGACGTTGTGCAGAAAGTGCCTAGCAGACCTCGTGAGTCCTGTGTCCCTTGAGAGGGAAGAAAAGAGCCAGAGCACAAGGGATGAAAATGTTCTTGGATTTTAACTTGGACATTCATTTTGGTTTTTCACTATTTTTTACCTCTTCTGTTACATACTTAGAGGGCTTTTTTTGTGTCCATTGTTGGCATAAGGTTTTCTCAGGTAAGGAATGGTGTCCTCTTTTTCTTTTTTAATGCAGTGAGTTATCATTTGACCTGTAAATGCTACAGTTTGGCAATATTTTGATGTTGGCCTCTTTGAGAGTGCAGGCAAAGTGTTTGCAGAGAGATAGCATTGGTAGCTTCCAAGGAAATTGCCCAGGCTCAAATCTTGTACATATTTAATGTCAAGCCATGGATGTCTTTGTGCAGAGGACACAAAATGCTGGTTTTGCATTAGCTTGTACATCACACTTTCCTCAAAGGATCACTTTGATTCCTTTCACTGTCTTTCCACTGGAGTTGCAAATTGCATCCATTGTGATGTAACCTTGGTATGCTGGATATTTGCCCTGAACCTATTATGAATTTATATTTCCATCTGGAGTTTGGGTTTGCATTAGGAGACAGTGACGGCTGGATCAGTCCCGCCAGGGAGGAGTGGGGACACCCCAAAACCCTGAGCTCTTGGCTCTTAGGGGTGTGTGAAGTGCACCTTGAACCAAGGAGCCTTTCTCAGCTGTGCATTGCTGGCGTTCTCAGGGTTTGGCATTACTTCTGTGTCTCAGGAACACAAAATAAATGCAGAAAGACAAGGAAATGGGTATTTGAAATGTTCTCTTGAGAAAGTCAAATGTTCAGCTGCTGCACTTCTTGCAAACAGATGCACATCTGTTCTCTACCTGTGAGATCAAGTCGGTAATGAAGTGATGATTTTGTCTGATTACAATGTGTGAAGTTGTATCATTGTTCTGAGAAGCTTTTACCTTTAGTTAATCTTTTACAGGTTAAGAAAAAACTCATTTTAGAAAGGATTCAGATTCACAGTAAGTTTTAGTTGGGTTAAAAATCCCATCCCATTTTTTAGATAGTATATTCCTTTAAAGAAGAGAATGTGGAGTTGTGATAAATTGCTCTGAGCTAGGAACTACTTTTATATATATTGTATTTCTATAGCCTGATACAGAGCTTTCTGTAAAGACTGAGAGAAAAGTACTTGTCCTGGAACAGATCTAGTGGCTCCTCTTGAAAAATTCCAGTTTTACAAGAGCTGTGTTCTAGGCTAATGTTGTATCTTATTTAATGTGAAATTGCAGTAGCAAAAGCTAAAGAGTCTAAAGGAGAGTGCAGTTGAACTGCCTGCTCTTACAGTTACTGTGCTGGCACTGCCTTCTAGGACCTGTTTTAATGAAAACAAGTATTCTTTATTCACAGATTATATTTCAAGAACTGTGGTTTGGGTTTTGGCAATGAGATTTCATGGTGTGTATGTGGTCTGAGGGAGCTCACTTATGAGAAACCAGGAAAGATATTTAACCTGACCTTATGTAAACTGCTGTCACGTGCCATAGGTGCGACCATGATCCGAGGTGGGACAGCAAGCATTTGAAATGAATATTTAGAAAAACCCAGCTGATTTGCAGACACTGAAATCTGCTGGATTGCAGCACTGGCGTGTTCCTTTGCTGGAAAGCTGAACCTGAGCTTCTCTCTCCTCTTGCCTTTGAGCTGCACTTCTCCAGTCAGTGATTGTTCCTAGTGCCACTGTCGCTTTGGTTTTTCTTGACTGTCTTTTTGCTCATTTATCTTATTATAGTGCTTTAAGTATGACTAGTCAATTTGCTTCTTTATGTGATGTGGAAATGTTTCATCTCTGCTTTACAAACACTGACAGTGCTTCTTGGCACAGGGATTGCCAGCCAGGCTATTTTTTTTTCAGACTCTTAGAGGCAGCGAAGTTTTGAAACAAAAGTTTTCTTTTTTCATAGGCTCTGAACTTTCAGATTACAAACCACTTTCTCCATGCTAATAAGCTTAGATAAGCAGAGTACATGTTAACACTGTTGTACAGATGGGAGAACTGAGATACAGGAACATTAAGAAACTTGCTTGAGGAAGTCTGTGGGAGCTGACCTTATTCTGCGAGAGACCCACGCACCATCCTTTTCCCTGTCAGATTCTTTCTTTTTACTTAAGCCCCTCCCTCCAAGAAGTCATTGGTCCACAGAAAGCTCTTTTGGCTTCCATGTGTCTATATTTACCTACAGTTATGATAATTGATTACACCATGGATTAATTCCCTGTGGGGCTGCACTGCTCAGTCAATGGCAGAGCTTTTGCCAGTTTTAGCAAGCAGGGGCTGCTTTGCTGGTGATCTGGCAGGCTGCAGTCGGAGGCAACTGCAGCAGGAAGCGAGTTCTGCAAAAAGTACAGCGGGTGTGTGCTGTGGAGCTGACTTGCATAAAGAAAGTGTTCCTTCACCTCAAGTACCCTGCAGGTCGTGAGCCTGCCTGTGCTGAGCTGCACACTCTGTCCTCATCCTTAAATAAGAATCTCCAGTGTTTGGTACGGAGGAGAAATGGGTGTTATTCCTCTCCTGCAGGAGTGGATGTATGGAGTTAAACAGTATAGAGAACCAGACATTTACTATTACCATGGCAACTTCACATGATGATTTATTAAGCCATATTTTTTTCCACAGTGGAGACTATGCATTTTTGTTGGTTTGAGCTCTCCAGAGACTGTGCCTTGCCACTCCCTAACATGTCCTTTTCTCCCATCCAATCCTTTGCCTCTTCTTGCTTAAATTAAAGAATAATGGAAATGTGTTTGTAGCAACCTTTTTATCAGTCAGCAAAAGCTTGGTACAGTTTATGGCTTTATTAATAAATACACTACTGCTGGTTACCACCTTGGATTGGGACACAGTTCCAATGACTGACACAGCAAATGGGAGAGGGCATCTCAAGTGGTAATAGAGCACAAGATACTGCAGAAGGAGTGGGGGAGGGCTTTTGGCCTGGCTGGGCTCTGTCTATTGCTCTTTAACTGTCCCTGTTGCTTTCATTCCCCTGTGGCTCTCTTCCTGCTCTTCACCCTGCCGTGGTTGTTTCCATAGTCACCCCCAGTGGTGCCAGTTCTGTGCCATTCTTGCTGCCAGCGTGCCAGGGCTCCGGGAGCTGCGCTGCCTCTTTGGCACGCGGGACCCGCTCTGCTGATGCAGCTCAGTGGCACTTAGCAAGTTTGCCTAAATCTGCCAGTTTTGTAGCTGTAAGGTGTTTGCAGAGCAGGGCCTCAGTGACTCCTGTGCCCATGGTGGCATTTGCCAGCCCTGAGGAGTGCCAGCTGTGCAGCAGGGACACGGGGCTCTGTGGCTGCCGTGCCCAGGAGGCTGCAGGACCCAGGAGTGCTCTGCAGCACGGAGAGCCAGCTTGGCTCAGCCTTGGGAGTGCCAGCTCCACAGAGCCCCGAGTGAGGCTGCAGATGTGACACAGGGAACTTGGGAAATGATGCATTTTTGGGCTGCGTAGACAGAGGTTGAAAATCTTGGGGATGATGGTAACCAGTCCCAGCAAACAAAATAAATGGAGCTGTTTCTGAATATAGAATCACAAAATGAATCTTCAGAGCAGAAAAGCTCTCTCAAAAATCTGTCATCTTAACATGCATCTGGCTTTACAAGCAACTAGTGATTTTTATGGCTCTAGCCTCTAAAAACATTAATCCACATGTTTCAAGTCCTTGTGTCAGAGGGTTGGGTTTCATTTGTTTTCATTCTTTGAAGTACAGAAATGTCCTCAGGATTCTTAAGTATGATAGTTGTGATACATCTTGATGTGCAAACTAGTTGTCCCCTACTGGTTTCTTCTGGGTACTTGCCTTTTCCCAGTCAGATTTATTCATGTGGTACAGTTTCAATATCATTTGGCCATATTTATGATATTCTTTTTTAACTTGATTAAATCATTCATTATGGACTTCCTAATGTGATCATTATGTAATTATATGTTCATGTATTTCAGTATTGATTGCATAAGTGTATAAATAGCTAATGCATAGCTTTGTTCTTCAATTAATACATCCTTGAGTAACTCCACCAGAAAGAGAATGCATTCCTACACACCTGTGTAGCATGTAACTTGAATTCCTTCTCTAACTGCTTTCAAGTTATTTAAGCTTGTTTTATGATAGCAGGGCCCCCAGCCCTTCTCTGGGGGAACATTCTGCCTCATTTTGTCTTTTTCTCCTGGGAAATCTGGGCTGCACTCTTCCAAGGCAGGGCTATTTTCCTGACTTTTTTCTAAAGCATATTGTAAAGTACTAGAACATAAATCATAAGAGCATTGATGGTCAGCATGCTCTAAGCATGTGGATCAAAGTCTTGCTAATATTCCTTATTTTAGCAGCATAAGGATGTTGGTATATAGGGAGTTTCATGAACTTTACACATGTGATGACAGCTCCATGAGTGGTGAAGGAGTGTTTGAGGTACAATGCTACTTCAGCTGTGATAACATCCCCTTGCATCCTACAAAAATTATTCCATACTGGTATTTTTAAATTGAAGACTTAGGTATGGAGGAGGAAAATTGCATCTTTTCAGTGTCTTAACTGTGTAATAGAAAAAGGTTTCTAAACAACATATAAATTTCACCCTCACATCTTCCCCCAAAAAATTATTCTATCGTTCTGGACAGAGTTTTTAGGAAACATTTTTCAGTTTCAGCTAAGCTGTGCTCCTTGCTATTGTGTGTGCTTGCAGCTGTCATGCAGTTCTATTGTTTGACCTGTGCTGCTAAAATAATTCATCACTCGGAGTTCATTGCCAAAAGACAGTCATATATCTCCCAGCAGTACTCATAAATTTGCCTGCCTTTTGGTTTTTCACATAAAACACAAGCAGAAAGTGTGTTTGTTAGCTCTGCTGTTACCCCACAGAAATGAGGTGCAGTAGAGGAGCTAAAATCTGATCACAGACCAAAGGTGAAAATTCCTGTTGTTGTTGTTTTTAGAAAAGTCAGCACAGTATATTGCAGTGATGATACAAAAACCCTCTCTGCCCAACTCACCAGCTGCTGCAGGGACACTTTTTGTAATTCACTGCCTATTGGGCACAGACATCACACCAGAGATTTAATTCTGGCTCCTATTATACATCAGTATATATGCCTGGTGAAAAAAAAAAAAAAAAATCTGTACTAAAAGCATTTAGGAAGACAGAGAAGCAGGAAAAAGGACAATTCATTGGCTGCCTTTGCATTTTAAAATCCTTTTCTGCTTGACAACCTGAATGAACACCCTGGGTAAAAAGTATCTTTGACAATAACAAAAAGAAATTATATTTTAAAAAATCTTTAATAATAAAAATAAAAGATTAAGGAAAACCCAAATACCCCAGCCCACACAGGAGCCCTGGAGAATCACTGGCTGGACTTCACAGCAGGGCAGCTGCAGTCTGGATGTTATTATCATGTCAGAGCAGTCTCCTGGGAATTGCTGCAAACTCAGAGGTGTCTGGGGAGACTTCAGGTAGCCAGGAAGGAAGAGGGGAGGAAAAAAAAAAAAGGAAAAAACTGAAACAAACCCCAGTCCTAGGAACAGCTTGTTAAAACAAGTGGCAGAAAAAAACCTGCAAACACAAAAGGCTGCATTTGACACTCCTGCAAGAGATTTCAGAAGGGAACTTTTATATTTATCTTATCTGACTTTGATTTAACACCATCCAGAAACTTTTGTTCTGTAGATCCACAGATTTTTCTCTTCACCTGTGGGACTTCTATGGGATTTGGTGGTGTTGAAAATCTTGCTGTAAGCAGCACCTCTGCCCCTGTGCTGCAGGTGCTGAACACAGAGTGGAAATCTTAGAAAGATGGGTTGCTTTAGCAATATTTCCATGAAACTGGAAAACCACTGGAAGGGTTGAGTACAATAAAGGAAGTTCACTGCAAAAGTTCAGTGGGCAGCCTCTGTCCTAGTGCAGAACTTGCAGCATCTGGCTTGGGGAGCATCCTCAGTTCTCCTGCAAACAAGTCCAGTTCTCCACGCGTGGAACATCCTGTTTGCAGCAGGTAATAAACAGGTTAACTCTTGCAATACCTTTTGTGTTCCATGAGTGGCACAGCTGCCTCATGGCACAAAGCTCCCCATTGAAGTGAGGGTGAAAAGAATAATTCAGGGGTGGAAGAAATTTTGCTTTGCATTGGCGACATAATGTGGGATTAATGAACAAACCCTGGGGACTGCTCAGTGCTGCTCTCCATGAAAGCATTCTCAGGGTATGTTTATATATTATTATATCTATTACTTATATATGTTATTAATATTTATTTAAATATTAATATAATTATTTAAACTAATTCTATTTATTATTTCTGGTTTGGAATGTGGCCATCATGAGGAACTGCCCCCTTGGGGATGCTGGGAATTGTCAAGACCTGCAGAGGGAGGAGTGTTCTGGAGCACAGCAGCTCTTCAGTCACTTCCAGGAATGATGCAGGAATAGAAAATGGTTTGGCAAATACCTGTTAGTAATGGCCAGTTTCCCCAGTGTCAGGAGCCCAGCTGAATTAGTGTCAGGGATGCTTTTGAATCCTGCAGATGAAATGATGAAATTCACTACAAACATTAAGATATTTTCCAGTGTTTGAAGGGGGATAAGAATTTTGCCCCTAACATTTTTACTTTTTTTTTCCAATGAGGACTTTTTTAAGAAGTTAGATCAAACTCAGCCACATTAGCATGAGAGCAATTCATGCAAGGTAGGAAAGGTTGATTATAACAAAAGAGAATTATTAATAGGAGAATAATTTACATCAAGGAGATAGTGGGAGTGAAGTGAATTTTGATGTTTTGAAGGTTGATTGGGTAGGTGGGTGTGTTGACAAAAACAAGACAATCATGTCTTCTTCAGGAACTTAACAGGCTTCAAGGATTTAAAATAAAATCTGTGAGCTTTGTGGAAAGCACAGCATCATTTTTTGGTAAAAGTCCAGAATATAACTTCAGTTATATGCTGACCTTTCTGATCATGCTGTCACCAAAGCATTTTCTTTTAAATAATTTTTTTCTGCTAACATTTCTAGGGTTAAGCACTACAGTTCAATCTTATTCATCTGTATAACTTTTCTATAGCTTCTAGAAACCTTAAGGATGATATTCCGAATTTCCAGAAAACGTTTTCCCTCTTGCAGAGGCATGTGCTATAGGACAGTCTTTGGTGTGAGTGATGGTGTGTTTCAGTAATAGAAAAATGCAGACTCCTTCAGTTTGGTTTTGTTTAGGTTTTTTAGTAAGTAAGTCTTAAAATGTATTTTTAATTTAGGTTCATTAAAAGTCTTGGTGTGAAAGCAACTTGTAAAATGATATCTGGGGAAAAGCAGATAAATCAGTGGTGTGGTGGTTTTCTTGTGCAGTTGAAACATAAGTTCAGATCTTAGAGGTGGTTTTTCACCTCTTGTATAATATGGACAAGTCCTCAAGTGGATTCTGAGTTTTTCCTCTTTTCTTAGCAAGGACACGAGAAAAGCTGTGTCTCTACCAGGCATAGTTCATACTGAAATGTAACCTGGTTGGAAAGCTCAGCAAACAATCACATCCTTCTCCTCTCAAATAGATAGTTTGGTATTTTGGACTTCAACCTCGGTTCATAAAATTAGTGACTCGAAGAGATAAAGAAATAGGAGCAGAGGCACTTCGAGCCTGTCTGTGAGAAAACAGCAAAAGGTGATTTCAAAGTGAGCCAGCAGGGCTGGAAAGTGGCATGTGGGGAGGCACTGAGGGTCTGTGAAGGTCCTTTCCCCCCTGTTTCTGCCCTTCTGCTGAGCCCGGGGCAGCTTTGGTCTCCCTTTTGCATGAAGCTGCTCACCCTTGAGCTGGCCATGGAACTCAGAGCACATCTTGCTCTCTGCTCTCACTGCAGCCAGGTTTGTATCAGCAGGTGTCAGTATCATATCCGTGGGTGATTTTGGAGGCTGCATAAGATGCAGGCAGGGCAGTCACAGCTCTGTGCAGAGAAAAGAGAATAAAGTTTTCATAGTGTTAAATCCAAACTGGTTAAATCCTACACGGCTTCTACTCTTACATCTGAGTGTTGTATTAAATTGCTAGCTACTTCCTAAAGGAAAAAAAAAAAGGGCAGCTGAAGGTGTTGATGACTTTTTCTTGGCACCTTTCTCTGTTAGCAAATTTCTAGTCTCTAGACCCTTTTGTAGAGTACTAAAAAAATTAGTTTGCTATTTGCACAGCATTTTGGGTTTTGGTGATTTCAGTGCCAAATTCAGCAGCGATCAAACAGAAATTTGCCAGCTTTTTTGACATGTGTGTCCCTTGCTCTGATCCAGTCCATGGTGTCCCAGGGCAGAGGCTAAAGAGGCATAAAATCAGGTCAGTTTAGGGTGCCTGTTCTCCCTTGTTTCTTATCCAGTATGCCTCTGTGGGGTTTTGTGGGATTTTCTCCTCAATATATAGTTAAAGGAAGCAGAGGATGATTGTCTAGAACAAGAAAGGAAGGGTGTTTATTCAGATTGACTCTTTCATTGTATCTTGTACTTTCACTGCATCAAAAATTATGTATCTTTTTTATATATCTCAGTATTATGGATTAGGCCACCTGAAGAACTGATATGTTAGCCAATTGTTTTGATTTTTATTATTATTACTTGTATATTACACTTTGGTTACATAGGTATAATTTTAGGTGTTTCTGGGCACTGTCCTGAAAGGTATTGAAGATCAAGCCTGCAGGCATATTTTTAAAGGTATGTATTGTGAACATAGAGGTGTTATCCATATTTATTTTTACAAAGATGTGCAACACAAGCCAGCCCAGTGACTGTTGTGCCTGGGGAAACCTCCTAGGGTTTCTGAGGTCAGAGAATTGTCCCCATTCCCCAGCTGGGGACAGGTTCTGCATGGGAAGGTCCCTTAGTCCTGAGCAGGGACAGAGAGGGAACAGCACAGTCATGTCAGCATTGGCAAATACTGCAAAATGCCCTTTGGTAATGGCCCCTGCAAGGATAAATAGAACAGTCAGGCTTTCAAAAGCTCAAATAAATAACTGCTGGCACTTGCAGAACACCAGTCCTCCATTTGGGAAATACCACTTGATGGCAGAGTTGATGAAAGGTCCTCAGACATCAAACACATCAACTACAGCTAAAAAAAGCCATGCTATATATGGTCATTCCTCTCTTTAGGAAGACATTCCTTCTGTTGTTCTCCTTTGCTTATTTTAGTCACCCATTTCATACCTCCTCTTCAACACTTGACCCCTTAAGATAACCAATCTGGGGTGATGATCCATATTTTCTTCAGCAAACTGGGAACCCAGAAGACTCTTAGTGGCTGTGCTAGGCATTCCTAATTGTTTTAATTACTGCTTTAAGCAATGCATCTTCACCTTCAGGTGACAGATGTGATTCCTGGGTTTAAGAACTTCTGTACACTTATCTGTAGCATTTGTTTGTGACAGAGAAGTCCATGCAGTGGCAGGGTGTGCTCAGTGCTCTCTGGGCTTTGATCTGAAGCCCTTCTTGCTTCTTCCTGCAAGTTCTTTTTTTGTTGCAGCAGTCTGTGCACTAAATGCAGCTCTGGCTGAACTGCCTCCTCTCAGGCACACGTTCAGGAGAATCACTGTGAGGTGCTACAGGAATTTGACAAGGATCAGAACAGTTTCAACACTGTTCAATATTTGTGTCAATTACTTGGAATAATCTTTCTTAATTTCTGCTGCTTCATTTCCAGGTAGCCCAGAGTGGCAGAATGTGAGATAAGAAGGTAGTAGACACTTCACACAAAAAGCTCTGCGTTTTTTTGTAGAGGATCTAACATAAATAAATGAACTTGCCTAAGAAAAATAAATATTCCAGTGGGAGAAGACTCTGTCAGGCAGAGCAGAGATGGTCCTGTTGACTAACAGCTGGCAGCAGGCTGCTAGTGAGAGCTGTGATGCAATACTTGTTTGTGAAAATGGGAATGGGAACTGGGAGAGAAGCTTTGTCTGCTTATATCCTTGTGTACCTTGGCAAGACAATGCTAAAATAGTTGCTGTCACTCTGATATCCATGTCTTAGGAGGGATGTTGAGGGTAAAGTTCAGGAAGTCAGCTCAGAATACTTGGGGTAGGAACAAATGGTTGGTCTTCAATCCTTAGAGCATCATCTCTTACATTTATCATGAGAAAAGTGGGTGTCTGTAGTGTTTAAGAGTCTTCAGAGAAAGAAAATACTGGGTGCTAAAGGAAATGGGAACCAGTGGCTGAAATAGATTAATTCAAATCAAGAGTAGGTAAAAATATTCAATTCTAAATCTGGTTAAATATGGGAAGGGATTACTGAGAGGAAGAGCTGCTGCACCATTTCCTGACATCTGCAGCTTCAGCTTGGATGCTTTTCTGTAAGGAAAGTTTTGATCAAACACTGTGGGCCCAGTGCTGGGGTTAATGATGGGAAAGGCAATGACCTGGGATATGCACGGCTGAGGATATGCAAGAATAGATCATCCCACTTGTCTTTTTATAACTTTAGATTCTGTGCATTGATGGATGTCTGCTAGTGATACAACTTGAATCTCTTTGTACTTTGCCCTAATTCTACAAGGCTTTGTACAAATTTTTCTCATTATAACCTTAAGAATACCTTACACATTATTCTCTCAGTCTGTTAGCTACTATTAGCAGCCCATGTGAATCCAGTCATTGGTGTTGTAAGAATTACTTGGGAAATTCACTTTCTCATGCTGGATTTTGATAAGGTGGAGGTAATCTTGACTTTTAATTTTACATTCCTGAAGATAAATGTCAAGACATTCAACTTTTTTCATGAGAAAATTATAATAAGTCTCAGTGTTCAGAAAATATGACTCAATGCATGTTCAGCAGCACAGAGTGCTGTACCTGGCAGCTCTTGAATTTTCTGTTCTTTGAAGAGCAGGTATTGGTCCCTCTAAAAAGCCTGGCTACTGCAGGGGAACCATCTGTCTGAATTTGGGGTTGCTGTGGTCTCACAATTTTCTGGTTTGTATTTAATGCCACTGTCTATTCATGTTGCAGAATATGAAATATTAGATCCAGTGGCTATTTTTTTATCCAATATTTATGGGAAGCAAGACCAGCTTGTGAGTGTCTTCGCAGAATTTCTAATGTGTGAAGTAGCATTTTTATTTTGTAATTTTTTGTTTGATGCAGTGTAACTTATTACTGGCGTGCTTAATACTATTTTGTAAAGTATTTTTGTAAAGAGTTAAAAGGTAATTTGCTCTCTCAAATTTGAAAATGTATTTGCCTTTCTGAATATACATTCTTTCAACATGGTCTCCACACAAATAACCATTCCAGCAAAACTTATTTTCTGAGTAATGAGTTGATAAAATTGATTGTGTGTTTGTCTTCTGTGTTTGATTTTGAAATGGTAATGAAATACTGGAGTTTAAACAATGTGGGGTTTTGATCGGTGACAAGTCCTTAGAAATAAATTTAAAAAAAAAAGAAGACTGAGTGAAGGAAGGGATAAGCCAAAAGATATTCTGATAAAATTACTGTCCTCTCAAACAGCTTCTCTAAAGAGGGGAAGTATTTCTCTATAGTCCAGGATAAGGAGTGTGTTAAGTCCAGTGATGTTGATTTATTAATTTAAATTCTGGTACAGGCTGTGCAGTAATGCTAAAGACTTCTGGTGTATCTGTTTTTGAATGCATGATCTCTTCCAAGAGCTGCATGCTGAATGAGTTACATGTACCCAGTGCTCACTGGCAGCACAATTGTCACTTCACCAATGGCCTGAAATCATACAAGGGCAAAATGATTTGTGTGCTTTTCTTTCTTTGTGTGCTTTTCATTGCACTGGTGTTTGCCTCCTTGGTCTGACATGTCCTTGCTCTGAAGTTGGGAAATAAAAATGTAAGTGCAGGATGTAGTTTCTCTTGGATGTCCCACAGTGACAGCAGTTTTTGCTGATAGAATTGCAGCAAGAATATTGCAGGTCCAAATGCAAGGTCTCTTGATCTTTGATACTAGCTGGTGGAGCATTCCTGCTTCTCTAAACTTTATTTTAGAACAGCTGATAAAGTAAATATATATATATCTGAAAAAAAATCCACATAAAAATAACTTATTTAAGAAAAGTATTCTATTAACATGCAATCAAGAAAAAGCCTCTTTTACCCACAGCCTTCAATTGGCAGTTGTGGAAATTGAAAATCTTTCCATGCCCCCTTTGTTTCTTTTGATTTTATTTATGCAGGCTTCTATTCCCATCTTGCATGGAATTTGGTTAGCTTGGAAGTGTTCTGTAGACTCAGAACACATCTGTCTGATCCTGTCCTGGGGGTGGGACAGACAAATGGTGTTTGTGTGGCCAGTCAGGAGCTGGGAGGAGGAGTGATGTTCACAGGGACAGAGTGGGAATTTGGCCAGGAGCTGATGGTGCTTGTGCCCATGGAGATGGCAGCAGGGCAGCACCTCACCCCACACAGATCCTCCCAAAGCAGGCACCTCCTCAGGGCTGGGCTGAGCAGGGGGAGCCCTGGCAGTGGGAGCTGACCCAAGGCTGGGTGAGTGGAGCAGCTGAGCCTCCTCCTCGCTCGGGATGATGAAGTTCAGGTGATGCCTTCTGCAGAACTAGTCTGCCTGGAGAGGATCAGTGCAGGGCATTTGGAGTGGGGACAGAACCTTTCCATCCCTCAGGAGGTAAACTGTGATCCCCCAGGGGCTGCAAAGGAGAGGAAGAGGCATCTTCAGGAGTGAGTTAGCTGTGAGGCAGGATCAGGAGGGGCCTGGCCTCTGCTCTTCTCCTGTTCTCCCACCAGCCATGGCAGGGGGGCAGATGGGTTTGCTGTGGAGTGGTAGAAGCAGGTATGTGATCTGTAAATCACAAAGATGGTGTTAAAGAGTGTACATGGTACAGTTTTTTGGTGGTTTGGGGGTTTTTTTAGGGTTTTTTTTCAATCAAATGCTATTTCTGAGCTCCAAGGGCTGACAGCTGTTCTAGTTTTGCTTGGGGATGTTTTCGCAATGTGGATTAATCAATGTTATGAACTGGGTCCATGGGGTTTTGGGAATGTAATTGGTTTCAGATGACACTTTGCTAGTCAATCTGTGAAACAGCCCAATGTTGACACAGCTGAACAATTCCAGCTGTTTCCACTCACCCCTTCTTCTCTCCCTGGATGCACCAGCCTTTTCCCTCTCTCATGTCTCCCTTTTATTATTGTGACTTTGTAAAACAAATTTGGGATTGCAGTTTCTGTCATTTGTCTCTGCTTTGGTTTTGTTTCTTCCAGGAATACTTTCAAAATGCATTATTTTAGGTATGTTTGTTGAGGTCCGTTTTTATCACTTTGACCTTAATTTGTAATGCAGATATTAACTCTTAGAAAGCAAATGTAGGTGCTGCTTGAAGGTACCCTTTTGTCAGATAATCTGTACAGATAATTTAAGGAGTTTGAAAATACGTTTACACTTGTTGTGCCAGCCCCACCTGTTCTTTTAAAAATGATAACAAAGAATGCAGGAAGACAGAGTGGGAGGGGTCTGCGTGGAGATGTGCTGTAGACCCTGCTGCCCTGCCCTGCCTGACAGCCTGGCTCTGGTCAGGCAGAGGACACTTCTGTGCTGGGCATCCAGACCTCAATGACAGGAGAAGTAACTCCCCAGAAGGGAGTGGCTCATAAATTTCCCATGCCATTTCTACTTCTAGAATTAATTCTTTTTCTCTTCCCTGCTTTTTTTGCCCTATTGTGTGGTAAGTATAGGTAAACCCTGAATATGTCATGCCACCTGCATCTGGAGTTTTTAACGTGGTATCAGTGCCTGTTCTTGATTTGTGGCGATACAGAAGAAAGGAGATGCAATGCAGGACCAGGCACATTCATTTCCCATGGTGTTTTTTGTGCTGACTGACTTTCAGGACACTTTGCAGCAGGGACTACAGAATGTCCCAGGCAGTTGGACATCTGTGTGCTCAGACACCTACACAAAGATGGCCCAAGGCACTGCTCTGGCTTTGCTCTGGGAGCCTTTGGCCACTGCCCCTCTGGAGAGAGCCTGGTGGATGGGTGTTTAGTAATCACTCCAATGGGAACAATTTGCTGTTCTTTATTATTTTCCCATTAAGCACTTGGAGGCTTTTGAAGGATGGATGCTCCCTCTTGTCTGTGTGGCTCCTCCGATGGCAGACTATTCTAAATTAAAAGTGATGTGTGAAAAATTCTGTAACAAATCTGCTGTTTTCAGACAGCAGTCAGCTTTGCTAACTTTTTGAAACAGCAGAAAGCACCCACGTGTGTTGAGCCTTGTAAATCATCTCTCTTGTATTGAGGTAATGGAATGGCTGATCCTGTACTATTGCTAATGCTTTTCCTACAGAGGAGTCTCTTTGCTTACTACATATGGCCTATTTGGAAAACAGAAAATGTATACTGAAAACATGGTAGGAAAATGGCCCCTCTGTGAGCGTTTCTCTTGGAATTGTGTCACACTGATAAAATTTTAAATTTGTGCAGTTTTCAGAGAAATCCCTGACGTCATTAATTCCTGTTTTGTATTTTTTACTACCAGGGCATTCAAAAATAATACCCCATTCTACAGACTTCATACTGGCAGTGGACACTGGGAGGTTTTTGTGTTTTTTCTGGGAATGGAGACTTAGAAGGCATAAATTCAGTACCTAGATCCAAGCAAGCCTCAGAGACCCCATTTATATGGCAGGATAAAGCTTTTTAGATTTTTCTAGCTTTTTCCATCTTTGTCCCAGAGATTTGGGATTCCAACTAGCAGTTCAACCAGCATTAAAATCCTCTTGTTGACTCAGAGCTAGTTCAAAACTGTCATGATTTTTGATTCTGTAATTTTTAGAATCTGTGAGAAACCCTGGACTCTCTCAAAGGAATGTAGCATTCTTTCTTCTGCTTTATTACTGAAGACCAGTTTTCTCCAAAGATGAAGGCAGACAGCTGTTGGACTTAAAGCAAACATTTAAATGCACTTGCTACTTGTGTGTCTGACTTGAGGTACATCCCAGTGGTAAACTGGATCTTCCATTTAATCCAAATGATATTTCAGGTAAATTGGGATTTTGTCTTTCTCTGCTGTACCATCCCAAAGCTAGTTCTTAGTTAAGGAATGTCTACACAGAATTGAGGAGAGGAAAGTGAAGGCTAATGCTTATATCAATTCAGAAACAAAATGACACTTTTTCTTTAAACTGAGCAGACATTAAACACATTGAGGACATGTATGCTAGTCACTCTAATGTTCTTTTCATCATTCTTCAAACAATCCGTAGAGGTTTTCTGTTGTACAATTTCTGACAAATCTTCCTTTGTATCTCTAGTTCTCTTTTGTTCTGTTGAGCCACCAAAGGGACCAGGTTCATGGGAAGACACAGGCAATGTGCACAACCAGGATGGTGTGGAAAGCCTGTCTGTGATGTTTGTGGCTGCATTATACAAACTCAGAGCTGCCACAAGCCCAGGTTTTCTCAGTGTGCTTCTTGTCCCCCAGTGGAAGTTTTGCATGGGTAGAAAGGAAGGAATTGGGCTGTGGATTTGCAGATGTGCACGTGCTGGAGCAGCAGCACTCCCTGATGCTGCCTCTGCCCAAGTCCATGCCTGTGGATGTAGTGTGGGAGTGCAGTGCCTGAGCAGGAAGGAACAGAGGGCAGGAATGTGCTGCTCAGAAATCTGAACATTTGGTAACTTCCCTTTTTTGGAACGGTTTATTGTTACCATGTCAGAATCTAAACAATCTACTAGTTATTAGACATTTTACTGTATCTTCAGACACACTTCCAGAAAGAAATGTATCTTAGGCCACAGTATGTTATGAACTGCTGTGCTCTG
The DNA here is from genome assembly GCF_014805655.1 of Passer montanus. Classification (NCBI taxonomy): domain Eukaryota; kingdom Metazoa; phylum Chordata; class Aves; order Passeriformes; family Passeridae; genus Passer; species Passer montanus. Next base: position 2,256,817 of record NW_024369929.1, read on the forward strand.
TCAGGTTAATCTCCCTGGCTGTAAAAACCAGCAAGTTAAATTGACTATTCCAGTATTGTGGAATTGCAATCTCTGCCCTGCGACAGAAGAAGCAGGTCCATCAGTAGAATTTACTCTGAGTGTACCTGCTATAAACCTGTGAAAATGCCTTCCTTTTCTACAGTGGAATAGAATATTTCTATAGTGGAATATCCCTGCACTATCCATTGTTATTGCTTTGTCCTTCTCCTTCCACTAAATCATTTGGTCATTCAAGCCCCCCTCAAGAAGCTCCTCCAGTAGCAGAATTTTCTGAAACGGGGAAGATTTCTGAAAAAGCTTCTATTAACATTTCCAAGTTAGCCTTTGGCAATTCCATATCACCAGTTACTTCAGAAATGTAGGCAGAGCCCTAACCTCACTGCAGCACTAGAGCAGGCTTCTGGAGGCAGGAATGAAGAGCCATTCCCCTGGCTGCTGTGCCAGGTTTCTGGAAGAGCTCTGGCTCTAGCACCTCCATCAGTGCCTGCCCACAGCTCCTGTTCCAGGACTGGGGCCTGTGAAATGCTTTGCTGGCCTGTGTTTTCCTGTGTGTTTTTGTGTCAGTCTGGCTGTGAGCAGCGACCCTGGGGACTGTCCCTGAAGTAATGGCGTGGAAGGCATCAATAAAATATTTTGTTAGTGTGCACTCGTTGGTGTGTCTTCAGACATCAGGCTTTCAGAGTGCAGGAGTGATGCTTGGCAGTGCAGCACTATCTGATCACACATGCACATTCCTGATGCCCAAATGCATCAGAGAAACCTTCATCTCTATCTTCCCCCCACAAACCACAACACTTTGTTGGGTTTTTTTTCCAAAACAAGGGCCGATACAATCCTCATCTCTTTATTTTTTTCTTCATTTCAAAATAAGTAAGAAAGGGACTTGATATATATCAAGGAAGCTGGTTCATGCTTTCACAAGCCTTATTTCAGCCTCTTTTTCTGCTTTCTGGAGCAAGTACAGCAGCAAGGTGCACACATTCAGTGCCATGCTGCAGAAGTTTCTGTTCCAGCACTGCTCTGGAGCAGGTCCCTCTGTTTGTGTCCTCCCTTGATTGGATGCAGCTGATGCTTGTTGGGCTCTGATGGCCCTGACCAGCCTCACCTGGGGCCTCACCTGGGGCCTCACCTGCCCAGGGGTGGGGGAGCCATCAGAAACTCAGCTCTGGCCTACAGCCAGGCCTCTCTTTCTATTTTCTCTGAGATTTTAGCAATGCAGCTGCATAAAAACTTAACAGCCCTTCCTTAGAGAGTGGTAAGAAGAGATAATGGGACATGAAGAAAAATTCCATCCTTGATCATATCATCCTGTGCTGGTAAGTTGTTGCCATTGTGGTGTGCTATGGTACAGAATTTTTGACTCATTGGAAATGTGGCTTGAGTCATTAAGTCCTGTATTTGCTATGTTTTGGGGGGTTTGTTTTGGGGTTTTTTTGTTTTTATTTTGTGGTAACTCTTCCTCCAAAGAGGAAAGCTGAAAAGGCAGTTTATAATAGCAGATAAGAGTAAGTTGCAATTGCAATTGTTGTGCAATAAAAGGAAGAGCTAATGTAGATGGTAGGAACCTTGGCTGGTGGTTCAGGAGCTCTGGTGAAAACAGGAGTCTGTGCTCTGTTCCTGGGAGTTGGCTGATTTTGCTCCAATCCACCTAGTCAACACCTAGCTCATGCTATTAAGATGTTTTTGAGAGTTTCACTGGTGTATCAATGAGCATTTCAAATGAAGCTTTTCTGGAAAATGTCACAATTCTGTGTTCAAGTAGGATAAAAACTGACAGTTTTGATCTTAAACTTAACTGTTCAGCTTTTTCATGCACGAAACCATATCCTACCTCTACTGTGGCATCACGGGCTCTGAGAAAGAAAATGATCATCAGAAAAACCTTTGCTGCATTGAAGTTATCATTGATAGAGATGAAATCAAGGTCAAGATACCACAATGTGTAGGAGGGAGCTGGGTGAGAATTAGCAACTTCATCTGGGGCTTTGTATCTCAGCTCGCTTCCAAGTTGTCTTTCTTCCACTGTCTCTTGGTGGCTGTGAAAGAGCCAGGAGAAATTGTATTATATATATCATTTCCCCCATTATGTGAGATCTCATCTTTTTGAAGATAAGTTCAAATAGATTCAAGCTGATTCAGAAAAGAGGCCATTTAAGAATTCTTGACTTTTTCAAGTGGTTCACTTCATTTCACATTGCTCTGGAAGGAGGTGAGAGATTTCCTCCTGATCGAGGCTCCTCACAAGCTGTGTAGGACATTGGTTTGTGAAAAAGTTCAGGCACAGCTGAGCTGGGATTATTCTTTATGAAGAAGTTGTTATTAATTTGAAGGCAGTAGCAAGTTTCCCTTTCTTTACTCTCTTCTCTCTCTACTTTCTGGCCTGTTCTTTAATAGCCTTAGCTATCAAAATGTCATTAGTCTATGTCAGACACAAGTTCCCCTGTCTATGGGAGGCTGGGTTTGGATATTGGTGGAGGTAATTTGTGTGTTAAATCCTTGTCTTGTTCTCTCTGAAGACCTCTCTGTTGTCAGGCAATCTGTCCTGGTTTGAGTGGGAGAAATGTGGACTCTTGTTTTCTTGTGCAGACCTCCACTGTTCAGAGAGGCAGAGTCTGTCACTTAAACCCAAGGAAAATTTGGGGCTGCTCCTGGTTTTGCTGTTTACTGCTCTGCCAGAAATTCCTTGGGGAGTGTGCTGCTTCTCAGAGAGTGTATGGTTTAATAAACTTGATACAACAATCTCAACTTCAGAAGCAGGGTGTCACATTTCCTTCTTTCCTACTTGCCTGTACAGTCTCCTGTGGATATTCAGAACTTCTGTTTTGGCTCTGATTTTGGTTTTTTCCTTATTTTCTTTTCTTTCACCTAATCTAGCCTTTTGCCATAGCACATTTCCTTAAATAAAGCACTTTTTAGCAGAAAAAGGTGCTGACTTCCCAGCCAGGTGCCATACCTGGCAAATTTAACTTTTTTCTGTGTCAAAGTAGGTTTTTTTCATGGCTTTGTTGCTGCAAGGTGATGCAGGTGGCCTGAGATTGCTCTGCTGTAGCTCTCAAGCAGAGCCAGGAGGCCCAGCTCTGAGCTGGCTGCCCTGGTTGCTGCTGCAGGTGGAGCAGAAAAGCTTCATTCTAAAGCAAGGCGCCAAATTCCAGCTCCAGCACCCAAAACATAATGGCTCATGCAGGCTGGACTGGGTGTGTGGTTAGATTCAATTACACCTCACTTTTGGTGTTTTCGCTCTGAAGGAGAAACCACTGAATAAAGGCTATGCCTCTGAATAAAGGCTATTTTTCTGAATAAAGGCTATTTTTCTATCACACACTGTGCTCTGTAACCTCATAGGGTCCACTAGTGCACCATTTTGATAAGAACAATCTGAATTTTTCATTATTTTGCTGGTCACAGCTCTCTGGTCAGGGGCTTGGCACAGCTGGGTGTGCCAAAGTGCCCCCTTGGCATAGGGGGAGCTGCAAGCCAGAAATTGGGCTGGCATTTCTCATAATGCCAGAGCACACGAGGGATCTTACTTGGGGTATTTTCAAGAGGGACTTGACTCCAGCAAGCCCCCAGTCTCAACACCAGGAGGGCATTTGACGTGTGTACTTGAGAAAAAGGGCAGGAGTAGTCAGTGTTCATTAATTCAGTTGGTTGAGTTATTAGACAGGTACTTACCTCTTCTGCAGCCCTTTGAAAGGCTGATACTGCTCTTTTCTTTTTCTCTCTTTTTTTTTTTTTGGTTTGTTTATTGCATAACTCCAATAGAAAGAAATTCCTAAGGCAAGAATGCTAAAGAGGAAGGAAAGAATAAGCGATGCCAGTTAAATTTTCATGTATTTATGCCTTATTATGGCCTGACAGTCAGAAATAATATTCTTTTCCTTTTATCCTGATCTTCTCTTTTGACTGTGTATTAAAAAACCACCAGCAGTAACAAAGTGTAAAAGATTGAATTAAATCCTAGTTAAAATGACTTCACCTTAAATAGTGGAATATCTTAGATCTCTTTCTCTTCCTTTTTTCTTTCTCTCTGTCTAGTCTACAGAGACTTGGCAGTCTCAGATACCCTTGGGTGTTCAAAGGTAGATCAGTCTGTGGCAGGGCTGCCTTTGATGTTTTCACCTACAAAAATGTCACATCACAACTTGCTCTGTTATTTCACATTGAATGTGAAAGATTCACTAAAAGGTTAATTTCAAGTCTTGTTGAATTTTATACCATTAAAGTCAATGCCTTTTCAAGGATGCTCCTGGAATGGTTTCAGAAGGATGAGAGAAGGGCTGGTTTAGAGCTTTGCTGCAGCTCCAAGCCCTTGGTAACCGTGGGCTTTGGGTGCCTGTGGGAGCAGAACCCTCTGCAGGAAGGCTTTGCCCTCCTCTCCCTGGGGAGAAAGGAGAACAAGGATTGCTGTGGATGCTTTAAATAGCACCACATCCACAGCAACACCTTCACTGCTTGTGCATGAGACCCTCATTTGATTTGTGTCCAGTCCTGGGAAAGACAAATGTGAAGGGAGAGAAACACTTACATGCACATCTTTTGGAGAGCTTGAATAATCCTGAATCTCCATTCTGATTTCTGGAATTAACTGTAATTACAAATGCCTGAGTGAAATGTTTTTGAAACAGTTTTACTCTTGGTTCTTCTCTGTCCTTTCAAGACCTTTGTCTTGAGGCAATGCTGTACCTTTGTATGGGGACTTTAATTTCTTTGTGGATGCAGTAAATGTGACTGGAGAAAGCTAAATGTTGTAGTGGTTTTCAAATATTAATTTGAGTAAGGAATCTGTTTTTCTGAAAGATTCATCCGTGTGGAGAAAAATGCTTGTTTATCAGTCATACCACGAACAGTGCATTTGACAGACTTCTGAATGGACTCATGCTGAAGGAGATAGAAGTTATGTTTTAAATTGCCTGGGTTTTTTAAAAAACAATTTCCAAGTAGTTATTTTTTCTGTTTCCTTTTGGTACAGTGAAACCTTTAGATTTAGTGAGGGCACTTAGAAAAGGAGCTGACCTTTCTCCACCTCTCCTTCTCTTGAGCAGAACTCAGATAAGTAATTTAATTGGTTACTGAGCTCGATGCTCTCCACCTCCTCTTCCCCCCACAAATAATTCTTGCAAGTGAGCAGTGAGAAGTCAGGTAGCTCGCTCCAGTGTCCTCACATTTGTCGTGTAGGAGAGGCTGGGATTACGTGCTTTGTCAAGCTGTGCTCCTAAGGATGTGTCACATTTCCTACGGTTTTAACACAGGAAATGTCTCTGTCACCAGGCAGCCCTGCTTTTCTGTGCATCCCCTAATTGTGTGTGAACCGAGGGTGCAGCTGGAGAGCATTTCATATCTAATTGGTGTGTGAAAGCTGAGGGCAGAAAAAACAATTAGGAAGTCACGGTCAACTTCAAGAAGGGCCATAATTGAGGCAGAACTGAAATTAAAAATCGGATTGCTACTGAGCTGGAGTGGAAAGGATGTAAAGGAACAAAGCTGTAAACAGCAGAGCAGCTTAGGCTCCAAAGTTCCACTTGCTGCAGTGGCTGCAGAGCCCCGGGTGCCTCAGGGATTGCTGATGTGGAGCTCGGCTGCCCCAGCCCCTCAGCATTGCAAAGAAACGGCTGTGGGTTACTGTGGCTAAATTTAGTGTGTTACAGGATGTCTCTCTCCCCCCTTTTAATCAATTGCAGTCTATTGATAGCCCTGGGATGAGGGCTTACTGCTCTATTCAGCTGCCTGGTTTTGTCTTCATTTAGCAGCAAATAGAGAGGTAGAGGTGCTAGGCATACACGGAGTGCTATTTTAAATCCACCTAGTCAAGAGGTTGAAGTAATTCAACAAAGAAGTTCATTTTACTGTTCAAACTGTAAGTTTCTGTGTATATTAAGTGATAATGAGGCCATTTAAAACTCCCGTTCTTGTCACTTCTAATAGCAGGATGTAGGTTTTCTAAGAATGTATTAAAATGTGTGCCACAACAGCTCGTGTCCATTTTACTGTTTGGCAGAGGGTCGTAAACTCCGGCAGGTTCTAATGCTCAAAGGTTATGGTCCAGCCTGTCACTGTTATTGCAGCATATGTACATGTAATGGCTGATTCTTATCAGTGTCTTAACACTAATTGTGCCAACATAAACTCGGCTCATAGCTGTGCAAACAGCAGGGCGCTGTGCGCCACGAGCCCCTGAGCCAGAGCCGTGCTGAGGCTCAGTGCAGCCCTTGCCCGAGACACAGCGACCTGCTGGGGCTGCTGCGGGCACACGAGGGGACAGAGCACTCCTGGGCATCTGGAAAGCAAGTGCCTGATGGCTACAACGAGACTTTGGTCTTGCTTTGTTGGTTTTTCTTTTGCCATTACCTTTGTGATTGAGGTGGTGTGGCAGCGTTTGCATAGGGGAACTCCCACGCTGCTGGGAGAAGCTGGAACGAGTGATTTAAAGTTGTTATTGGGGGGCAGGTAGGCAGCCTGTGAGGATGGCCTAGCTACCAAGTGTGATACCACTGGAATACTTCCCTTTCAGTTAATTATGTTTTAAGTGATCACTAGCTTCATTTTTTTGTAATTTCTGTGACCTTGGTCTCCTTTCACCCCTTGCTTGAGCCAAGGAGCAGCAGGGCTTGGGCAGTGCCTGGGTTTCTGTAGTGCTGGTTGGCACGGCCATGTGTTAAACATGTTAACATGTTAAACATCTTAACACATGTTGGCCATGTGTTAAAGAGCTGCTGTGTTCTTACCACAGCCAGAGTGGTTTGCAATTTAGACAAGCAGTTAGAGATTTTGTCAGATTTTGTTAGCTTTTTTTCATGTGCATTCCTGATTGGGTTATTGCTGCACATTTACTTGTAAGCTCATTTAGGATCTTTTTGGCAAAAAGCACTACTGAAGATGCTGAGGTTTTCTTACCAAAGACGCTGGGTCTGATGGGCGCTATCCTGCAACTTGGAGGCTTTCATAATTTTTTTTTAATTTAAACAAAGTTTTAGTTTAAACAAATTTTTTCTTGTGTGAAAGACAAACTCTTCAGCGGTAAGGAGAAGAAACCCAAGTCACAAATAGCTGGCTGACACCCGCGTTCCGAAGCAGCAGGCGGTGATGTCGGTGCGCTCGGGGCTGCGCTGTGCGTGTGCCGGGGCCTGAGGGCTGCCCCGTGCCCGGGAGCCGCAGCTCAGCGCCGGCCCCTCTGCCCTGCCGGGCCAGCGTGCTCGGAGCGGGCTGCCGGCGCTGCTCGGCTCCGACAGTACATGCCAGGCAGCACTAGGTGGCACAGCCACCCCGGTGCAGCGCTCCGGTCGGGCCCGGGGCCCGGCAGGCCGTGCCCGCCTTCATCGCTGCGGGCCCGGCCCGGCCCGCGCTCCTGCCCGCGCACACCCCGGCGTTTCGCTTACTCGGCGGAAAAAATGTGAAATTGTGCGTTTCCAAAGCTGCTGGAAATCTTGTTTTACCTTAGTCTGCCTGTTGAGTTACCAGGCTCCTGTGAAAGTCTATTTCAGCCTTTTGCAATTTACGCCAGTATATAACCGAGTTTAAACAAAGCGTTTTATAGTAGGTGCTTATGTTTTAAGCATGAGTTTAAGTGTTTTCAATAGTGAAATGAAGGATAGTGCTATAAAGTTTGTGTTTAAAATTCAGTACCACTTAAGCATATTGTTGAGCTGGGTCTTCTCTTGGTTTTTATTTTTTAAACTAGCTGGGGAACCTTTAAAAGGTGTATGATGGTTTCTTTATTTGTTTCTCCATTGGTAGAAATTAAGTGTAGATTGAACTCTATGAGAGAGGTAGAAGGATCTCAGTTAAGTTTACTCTGAGTGTTTATTTTTAAAGTAAACTCATTGCACCGTGGTGTGTCAGTTCACTTCTCTAAACCAATATGAGTTTACAGACACACTGATTTCTCAGCACTGATTTCAAGTGGCGTGGTAGGGATGTTTCTAAGAATGAAATGTGGGTTTCAATTTACAAGAAGGAGTTATGATTGAGAAATTAAGCAGGCAATAGTTTTCTTTTAAATCATAGGTATGGGTTGTATCATTGTGTATGGGTTGTATTCATACTTAACTGCCTCAGGTGTTTTCAAGTGCAGTGACAGTTATTTTAAAAAACTTCTGCTGTTTAAAAAGAAAGCATGGCTTCAACTTCATTTGTAAGGGAAGATGCTGTAAGAGATTGTGGTGGCATTATTGTTACTGCTATTAATATAGCTTGAAACCCATTCTGGCCACCTAGCAAAAAAAGTCTCTTCCAGGATCTCTCGTCAAAATACTATTAGAAAATCAGACTAGTCTGGGTAAAAGAGATGCCAGGGCTGTGCATTAAATATATAGAGGACTGGAGACACATTTATTTTCACTGTGAAAACAAGATTTCTTTATATAGCAGAAACATTTCTGTTGAGACAGTGGACAAGAGTGGTGATCCTAGAGTAGACTGGGGGAGTTTGATGTGTACATATCCCCTTGGAATGTGCCACCCTCCGTGTGGAAGTGTTTGAGGTGGACACACGTGCATTTCCTCTGGGTTCAGTCCCAGCCCTGGCTCTCTGATAAATATTGTGAGAAAGCACCAGGGTAATCTTGGGTCCCTGCTTAAAATAATGCTGTAGGCTTCCCACACAGGAGAGTGTTGGTTGTTGAAGGGGATTTTTATGGCTCACACTGGGACTGACGTCAGACTCGCCCACAGCCTGGGACTGGAGAAATTCTGAAGCTGTGCAGATGAGCAGTTCCTTCCTCTTGAGCAGAATAACCACAAGCAGCTTTGGCTCCTTGGATTTGATGCACTGGAGATTTTTGCAGGAAGAAGATTATTCTCACATCATTGTGTGAAAATAAAAGCATTCCTAGTGGAAAACATAGCTCTTCCTTGTGCATGTCCTTTGTCCTTGTATGTTGGTCTTTGTTTTGGTTTGATTTTTTTTTTTTTAATGTGTTTTGAAAGTGTGATCTGTTCATTTTCCTCTTCCTTATCGCTTCTGGCCCGATGTACTCCCCAGTAATGTATTTCTGTGTATGCTGGTAAGTATGCACCCCAAACTGTGGTGATCTGTACTGCTCTATGCCTTATATTTCTTTCCTTTGTTTCCCCTTTTGCTTTGATCCACAAAGCAATGTTGTCAAAAAAATGCCACAGGTCAGTGGTAAAACATAGATGACATCTCCGGAGCTTTTTTTTTTTTTTCTTCCATGCCTGTTAAGAAATTGAAAGAGTTCCATCCCCTGACTCTTGCTCCAAAGTGTTCTCGAAATGAGAAGAAACAGACTTAGAAACAGGGAAGTTAAAAATGGAGAAGATATTTTCTGGATCTTACTAGACAGCCTAAAGTCAAAAACCCTCTTAGCATTGATCCTGCTGGGAAGAGAAGTGTTTGCTGTAGGGATGCTGGTTTCATCTTGGCTCTGGATGTGATGCAAAGACGACAGGCAACACCAAGCCCAGCCAGACATCCTCTCCTTCTCTGGAGCAGCATGGAGGAGGTGAGGACAAGGCTGAGGGCAAGCTTTCTTCTTTTCCTTCCTGCACTGGAGAGGTCGTGTTTAGGTACACCATCTGCTCCTGCTTTTTGCATTAAAAATTTCTGTGTAGCACATAGCAGAAATGATCTATGAGGAGTTCTTAGAGTGAAGCGTTTGCATGAGCGGTGCCAGGAATTGTTCTCACTTGGGATGCAGAGTTGCTCGCACAAGCAACTTGATAAATTCAGTGTTGGTACCTGTGTGGAATTGGGCTGTACTCGCTTTGTTCTTGCTAAGGTTCAAGTTCAGCTAAATGAGATTCAGATGGGAAGGACACCAACTAACTGTCATAGCAATCCCTTCTCCACATATCCTTCCAGATTCTGCTTTTGTCAAAAGTTTTCAATGGCTGAGTGGCCGAGGACTTCTCAAGTTGACTCACAGCTCAGAGCTGTGAAGAAGGTTTTAGATTTGACCTTTTTTTGTTTGTTTTTCTGTGGAGAGCACTATTGTGTCTTAGCCTGCCAGAATCTCTCGATGGTGTAGTGCAGTCCCTATGAAAATAATTTTTGAGCAAAACCAGTAGAATTTGAACCTGTTTCAGTTTGATCAGGGGATACTACAGGTTAACATCATAGCATATGACAAATAGAATCTGAAACTAAACTGTTCTAAACTAGCTCTGTGAAAGCGCATGTGAGGTAAACACTCTACACATTGCCTCTTTTGCTTAAGGGAAGTACTTTGAACATCCCCTAATTTTCTCCCTCTCTTCCCAGGCACATTTAGTGCTGTAGATAACAAAGCTGATCAATACTGATGGTGGAAATGTCAACATAAATAAGGACAGACTTCCTTAATGCTGATGCTTCCAAAGCTACTCATGTGAACATGGGGCCATCTGCGTGGTTTTTCCAAAGTGAAACTTGTTTGTGGGGTTTCTTTAAAACCATTCAGGCAAAATTCCCTTTAATAGGAAACAAGATGTAGGGCACTGAAGAGAGAAGTTTGTTCAGGGAAAATTTTCTGAGTTAGCCATAGAAGAATAATGTGCTTCAGAACATGCATGGGAAGAAAAGATGCATCAAGGGTTGTAATACGTATTTCTAGCATTCTTTACAGAGATATCTTGATGCTTTCCCAGCCCCCAAGATATACAAATAATTTCCTGTGGCTGACCAAGTCTGTGCACTCTCCTGTCACAAAAATGAGTAGAGGGAAATGGATGCTTTGAAACTGCTTCCAACACCTTTTTTTCCCTTTTACAAATTAAAGCTTTGAAGATCCTGTTGTCCATAGCATGCCTCATTTTTATTAGAAACAATCTAAAAATGGTCAGCTGTACCTGGATGCCTGAAAATAAAGGAACACTCAGAAACACATTTTTTGTTATACTCCAGTTTGGTGTCATACTATAAATTTAGTACAAAATGCCAGAAGTGCTCTTGATAGCAATGTTACAGTGTAGAAGTTGCATCATGATTTTACAACCTGTTTGCTGTGTTCAACGTGAAAAAACCATTTATTTGCTTGTATATGCACAGGAATTCAACAGGGATTTCTGCATACAAGTCTTTAATCAGTTAGAAATCAGGGAGTTCAGGGATAACTATGTTAGTCAGCTGCTGGTTCTGCTCCATCTTGTGTGATGGTTATAAATCTGTGTTAGAGATTTATTGCTTTTAGCAGGAAGATAATAACACCCATTTCTCTAATGTGTTTAAAGATGTGCTCTGAAAAAGTGCACTATAAATATGTGATTTTTGAAGAACCTCAACGTAATAAACAAAAATCCTGAGCATGAGCGAAATGAGAAAAATTAAGGTGAAATTTGAGATGAAACCTAGAGAGGGGGATCTCAAATGTTCAAGGAGGTGAATTTTTAAGGTGGTATAAGGGAAAATATGAAGTAACAGCTATCTGGGGAAAAAGTGGAAATGGCTTGTGAGATACCCCAGTGCTGAAGTCAGTTTGCTGAAAAGCCACTGGGCGAGCCTTCCTCTTTTTTGCCCCTCTCCCTGTTTTTACTTGTATTTAATCTGGGAGGAAGACCTCTGTGCCTGAAAGCCACCAGGAAGAGGATGTTACTGCAATTATGGAGGAAGCAAAAATCGGCTTCTTTCTAGGAAGGTGAGGTTTCTTTTATCCTAGATGAGACAGGCTGTCTGATACAGGTCAAAGTGCTAGATAAGATGTAGAAGAAAAAATGGAATTTGAGGCCTATTGACAAAATTATTGTTGATTGGATGTGGCTGAAATTTCACTTAGAAGGTACTATGGTTTGAGGGTCTCCTCAGTGCTGGTGACTTAACTGCATTTTTAGGAATTTCTTTAGCCCTGTTTGTTTTGAATTTTGTAGAGTTTTCCTCCTCCTGTAACTAATTCTGAGCATGTTCTGCACACCTGCAGGCAGCTGAGCTGCCAAGCTCTGCTTTCTGACTTGTGAAAAACCCTTGTTCACTATTGAGAGACAGCTTCTTGATGAAGCCATGAGTCAATACCCACAGGATTTAGACCCAGGGCCTTGCTAATATTCTAAACCCAGGGTAAGTGAAATAAGATGCTGTGTTACCATTGGCAGTGTGAGATAGGAGCCTGGTGTTTGTCTGTAGTGAGCTATGTAAGAGGCAATGGAACAGCTTGGAAAGGGAGATGGTGAGAGATGAATTTGTGGCAATGCAGCCATAAGCAGAGAGAGTAGGATGGATGGAGATGGTGTTAAGAAATTGGTAGAGCTGGTGGCTAAATATACGTTGTGAATGAAATGAGCAGTGCTGTGTGAGCCCATGGAAAGATAGATTTCCAAGAGAATGCAAATGAGTGTCGAAGAAATAAGATGCATGAGTAAAAACCAAACTTGGGAGCTGAAGGAAGGATGTTATTGAAAGATAAGTAGCACAGTTGGCTACACTGAAGATGGCTGACAGGTTGAGGAGAGGAGCTGTAAAGTATTGATTCCAAATTGTGCGTCAGAGTCTGCACTGATTCCAGGCTTGGTCCATGTGGCAGAGAATTCCTTTTGTGGTTCCTGTAGCGCACGAGGGCAAGAGTTCTTGGCAGTAACAATCTGTGAGAATTAAGGTGATAATATTAAGTGAGTATTTCTAATATGGAAAAGATAAAGGCTTGGCTTAGATCAGAGTCAGAAGATGAAGAGTAGACAGGAAGGAAAGATAGGGGGCACCAGAAAGATAAAGTGATCAAGTATTGCCATGGGGGAAGACAGATGATTGGAGGAAGAAAAAAAGTTGGATGTGTCCTTTATCTTGGTAGAAAAAGAGGGTGACATTAGGCATGTGTCAAATTGAAAGGGAAAGATTGTTACGCTTGCCAGTGTTCTTTGAAGAAATCATTAAAATCCTGTGCAGAAAAACAATGAAGATGGACAGATAAGAGACAAATGCAGTTAAAAGACAGACATGATGGTGATGCAAGGTTCAGTGAAATCAGAGAAAAAGATTGTTTTGCAGGGAAGCTGGCCAAACAGAAGGAGTGTTTATACTGGAAGAGGTCAGCCTCTCCTTTTTTTTCTTTTTTTGATCATTCAGTTTGTGTTATGATAGCAGAAGGGCACGGTGTGAGAGAGAAGGAGCCAGATCTGAGAATGAATCATCTCTGACTTTTCTGGTCTCCCATTGCAGTGACTCAGTGATATCAGTAAAAGTTTAGGAAGAATAGGAAAGGGAGCTCCACTACTTCATCTATTCATTTGACCCGTCACCTTGACAAAAGTATCATTGACTGAGAGAGGAAGGTGCAAACAAACTCCCTGGCCTACAAGCTGAAGCTCTGGGCTCCCTGTGGTTGGGAGGTTGCTGGAGCTGTGCTGGACACAAAGGAAGGGGAAATGAGGGCTGCACCCTTCCCAGCTGCTCCAGCAGTCCTGGCTCCTCCAGGCTGCCTGAACACATCAACCATTCCTGAAGTTTTAAGTAGCTGGTTGGAGGAATATGTTTTCTGTCCATAGGTGTTAAAGGTTGCTGCAGATTTATCCCAAGTTCTGTGAATTCCAATATCTCGGAGCCTGGCATACCACATTTGGTAGAAATTGTTTCTACAGTTACAGTCTCTCTTGAGCTGACTGTTCCACAGAAATGTGATGAAGTGTGGCTGGTGGAACCAGTGACCAGCTGGCTTGTCATGTGGGACAGTGATTGACTGAGAGGATCATTTCTGTCCTCACTCTGTCCTGCAGCAGTCACTTTCTGGAGCCACAGAAAGTTGTGTCTGCCAGCTCTGGTGGTCAGCATGTCTTTCCCAGGTTGCTGTTGAGATAACAGCAACCATCCAATGGGAAAAATACAGGATTTTTTTTCTATAGTAGTTGGTTTTTGTTTTGGGGGTTTTTTTGTTTTGTTTTTGGTTTGTTTGGTTTGGTTTGGTTCCAACCATGCAATGGGAAAAATACAGGAATTTTTTTCTATAGTATTTTTTTTTTTCTTTCCTTGGGTAGGTGAGTTTGGCCAAAATTGGCTCTTTTAATTAAAAGCTCTCTTGTAATGAAGATGGAAAGGTGTAAAAGAAGTGCAAAAGGAAGGTGTCTGTATTCTTGTATATAATTTTGACTGGCTGTGAAGTGTTCAGAGCAAAAGTTTTTCGTATATGTCTAAAATAGCTGTCAGTTGATTCAGAAAATGTGGGAAGTACCAAACTAAGCCATCTCCTTACAGTAAATAATTCTTTCCCTGCCAGAAGTGGAGTGGAAGGATTTACAGGCTGAACAGAGGTGGTTCTGAAATTCTATGAGAAAAAGGCCTCTCTGCTTTTGATTCCCCAGATGAGCTCTTGGAACTGCAAGTAAAAGCAAGTTCATAGCTTAACCAATTTCCTCATGTGTTTGGCTCCTTAGTGGGATGTTCCTTACAGAGGCCACTAGGTCATCTTGTCCCAAGTGGTTATAGTAGTTGGTTTTTGTTTTGGGGGTTTTTTTGTTTTGTTTTTGGTTTGTTTGGTTTGGTTTGGTTTTGTTGTTTTTTTTGCTTTCCTTGGGTAAGTGAGTTTGGCCAAAATTGGCTCTTTTAATTAAAAGCTCTCTTGTAATGAAGATGGAAAGGTGTAAAAGAAGTGCAAAAGGAAGGTGTCTGTATTCTTGTATATAATTTTGACTGGCTGTGAAGTGTTCAGAGCAAAAGTTTTTCGTATATGTCTAAAATAGCTGTCAGTTGATTCAGAAAATGTGGGAAGTACCAAACTAAGCCATCTCCTTACAGTAAATAATTCTTTCCCTGCCAGAAGTGGAGTGGAAGGATTTACAGGCTGAACAGAGGTGGTTCTGAAATTCTATGAGAAAAAGGCCTCTCTGCTTTTGATTCCCCAGATGAGCTCTTGGAACTGCAAGTAAAAGCAAGTTCATAGCTTAACCAATTTCCTCATGTGTTTGGCTCCTTAGTGGGATGTTCCTTACAGAGGCCACTAGGTCATCTTGTCCCAAGTGGTTTCTTTTCCCTGACAGCATAACAAGTGACCTGTCAGAGGCAGCAGCACAGAGGAGTCCATAGATCTTTATTTGCCATTTAGGATGTTTAACTTGTTGACTGCCTTGCAGCTGGCCTAAACTCAGAGCTCCAGAAGAACTAGGCCTTGGAAGGACACCTGAGTAAAGCAGCCCTCGAAAAGCTGAACAAAATGTAAGATTTGTGAGACACCAATTCCTCGTAAAACTTGTAGCTCTGATTTTCATCCCTCCTCAGAGCATTTGCTTTCCTGCTTCTCAATGAGTGTGTTAAGTGAGCTCTCCTCCTGTACTGCCCAGTGACTGCTACTGCTGGCTCCTCAATAGACTTCCTAGAGTTCAACTCCTCCAGTAATATATTGAAATTGGAGCTCTGCTTGATCCAGGCCTGATTTACAGTCCGTAGTGATTTGAGTGGGGGCTGGTTGTGTTTACCTTTAGGATATATGCAGGGCCCTACTTGGAATATTAGCGTTGACATGAGACTTGAGGTCTAGCATCTGGATGTGAATTTACATTTTATGAATATTTGCTATTGCAGTGAGTCAAACAAAAACCTCAACAGAGAGAACAACCAGCACTCCCAGGGTAAAAGCCTAAGGTTGGTAGGCTTTCTTTTATTTTTTTTTTATTTTCTTTTCTTTTTTTCCCTTCCCCTCCAGAGCCTTATGATAGCCTACATTACCATTTCGTTGTCATTTGCTGCTCCCTGGCTCTGTTGGTTTCTCAGCTTAGAAACAGCTGCCATGTGATGTGAATGATATTTTAAAGTCCTGTGTTTGAGTTCTTGTGATAGCAATGTGCAGGGAATTGGCAAGCTCTCGGAAACAAAATGGCATGCTTTATTTTGTCACTAGAAGTATGTTCAATCTGCTATTTGATTCTCTGTAGCATTTTGATTAAGAGCTCCAGTGAAGTTATGTGAAAAGTGAAAATCCTCTTTATTCTTTCTCTCCAAGAAAATGAGACGCACAGCATTGTCAAAATATTTGCCTAATCTTGCAGATTTGGATACTTGTCATAGTTCTTCTGACAGACCAAAACAATGGTCATTAAATGAGAAGCAGATGCAATAAGTATGCAAGCAAGCTTACGGGGAGAGACTGAGGAGAAGCTGCCAGCAGAACTCACTGAGCTCTGGAGAATACAGAAAAACAAAAACTTTTCTTGCTATTGTAGCCCATAAATAATAATTTTCCTCTAGTAATCTAGGCATTGTACTTTTCTGCATTGGTGTTTTCATATGTTCTGGTGCAATATTGACTTCAAATCCAGATGCTCCTTTTGGCTTACTTGAATGTCTTTCTTGCCAGGAAGCAAAAATGCCAAAGAAATGCTTTAGCTTGGTTTTTTGTGCATGTTTTTGTTTGTTTGTTTTGAGGTTTCTTTGTTGGGTTTTTTGGGTATGTTTTTTATTTTTGTTGGTTGGTAGTTGTTGTTGGGGTTTTTTGTAGTTTTCATTATTTCCCTTTTCACTGCAGCACTGTTATTTTAGGACTAAAGGACATTGTAGAGGAAGAGAGTGGTTATGTTATATTCACAGTTTTGTATGATTGGGAAAACAGAAACTGCCTGTGTGGTTGGGAAGACAAAATAATGATAAATTCTCTGTCAAGATGTAGAGCAAGTTTCTTGAGCAGGTATCTTTTAAGGTCTGTTTTGTGGTTGCAGAGCTGTGATGTAGACTGAGGACATTGGTCCAAAATCTGCCTTAAATTATAGACAGAATTAAAGCTTTTCAGCTTTACTATTACTCCAGCTATTTACTCAAACCACAAGAATTAAAGATTTGCCTTTAGGAAAGGGAATTGAATTATTTTCTAGGATCTCCATTCCATGATCTGTATAGTCTAGCTCATCTGTGTGATTGCCATTAATGTTCATGTATTCTAATGTGTTCTTAAATCTATCGTAAGTTACAGATTTTAACTGGCATTTGATAATTCTTCATCCTTGAGTTAAAAATAGAACTAAACGTTGGCAGTGTGGTTGTGTAACACTGTGCAATTGAAACTCTCCCTGCTGCCCCACCCTCCAAATCCTTGCATCTCCTCTGGGATGGTGCATAAACACAAGCATGCACACACACGTACACGTGTGCATGGACAGGTCCCTGTCAGTGAGAACACAAAGAAAATGCTGCTTTTTGTGCAGATGGTGCACACTGAGGATGGGCATATCAATGTTTAAACAATGTATTGCTGGCAGATCATGCAGTGGGCTGCCTCAGAGCCAGGCCTAGAGCAGTGCAGTGCGTTGTGCTACACCAGCTCCTTGTTTCCAGAAGAAGGACTGGGCTGTGCTGCCTTCAGAGCCTAGCTTGGCTTGGTTTGCATGAACCTGTCCTGTATCAATTGTCTCCCTTTGCACTCCAGTCTGTCAGTGGGCAGTAACTCAGATCAGATGGCCACAAGGTCTGTCTGCAAACACTGAGCATCTTTGGCATTGGGGTTTTTAAATTGTTTTAGTGCATGCAAAACATGCTCAGGGCTAAAAGGACTAAATCAAGGCTTGGAGGCTCACATCACATTGACTGTGGCTTGGATTTGTTTGTGTACAAAGGCTGGTCACTAGAACTCACCTGTAAGGCTTTGGAAATGTCCTTCCATGTGTCTTGTGTATTTACTGTGTCTTGTCCCACAGTTCATTACAGCTGCTGGTAGAAAAGCTATCATGTGCTTATCACTGCCAGGCACTGCTGGAATTGTGTTTTCCCAGACTTTGAGGGCAGTGAGGCACTGCAGGGCTGGTCCTCCTTGCAGGTAGTGCCATATGAGGCAGTGATTTTTCTTTGATGTTGGGGGCATTGAGCTCTATGAGAGAATGGGATCCTGTCAGTCCAAGGTTTATGAGATGCAGAGTGTTTTACGTGCTTCTGGTGCCTATTCACAGATTCAGTGTTGCCATGCTCCAGTTAAAGAATAGCTAAAAGTGTCTGCTGTGGTATTTGACTCTTGGGTGTTGCTGTAGTGTTTGCTTTAGATTCTTCTTAGTCTCTTATTTTTGCTAGTTTATAAAGGGTTATGCATGATTGGTAAGATAGGAAGCATTGTAGATATCACAGTGTGGATTCTAGAATTAGAGGTATATATCCGTAATCACTTCTTTAATTAATATTTTGTCTTGCGTATGAGATATTTGGAGTCTGAGAACCTGTGAGATACCCGAAACAATCTATTTTATCTATTTTTCTAAAAAAAAAAAGTACTGGCAAAAAGAAAAATTTGCAATCAGCTAGTCAGATAATAATTCTCTTCCTGTAGTTTTGTGTCAGTGCAGAAGTGATTCTTCTGGCCAAGACTTTAAACCAGTCAAATCAACCCAATACCCAGGTTTAAACATCTGGAAAAAATATTATAATTTTTGAGTGAGAGACAAAAATGTTGGTTGTTAACTGTGGTTAGAGAGAGTTTGACTTTATTCACACATGTACAGGTCCAGTGTGCACAGATGATAATTCAGTGGCTACAGCTGAGTGTAAATTTTGGATCTCTGTAAAGGATTTGCATCTTTCACTCTGGGTCTGTTGCTGGATGTCTTGGTTTGAAGGACAGGTATCTGTCCTTGGACAGGTGCCAAGGAAGGCAGGAACCTCCCTTGGAATGGAAAACACGACTCTCTTCCTCCTGAATTACTGTAACTTTGAAATGAAGGGGTTTCCAGGCAGAGATGTGGGAAGGACGAGCAGTTCTTGAGCAGTGTGTGTGTGTCCCAGGGCAGACCGTCCCCCGCTCTGGCACCGGCTCCAGCCCGATCCCAATCCCGATCCCAGTCCCGGCGGCGCTTCCCCGCTGCAGTTCCGGGCGCGGCCGCCAGGGGCGCTGCTGGCTCCGGGCCGGGTGGGGCGGGGATTGCCCGCGCCTGCAGGGGGCGCTGTGGGCTCGGCCGCCTCCCTCAGGCGGTGATGGCGGGCGGGATGGATGGCAAACGTGGGCTGAGCAGGAGCTTTGGCAGGGATGAACAGATCCCAAAGGAGCAAATGTTGTGTTCCAGAAACTCTGCAGCTGTAGTGGGGTATCCTGGCAGGCAGGCGGTGTGGGGTTACACTGTAGTGAAGAAGCAGCGGGGCTGGGCGGTGGCAGCCGGGCTCCCGAACACAGCTGAGAGCAGCTCCCTTGGAGGAGCTGGGGGCGTTTGGGGTCCTGGGTTTTCCCCTGAGGCACCGGAGTAGTTGTTGAGGGCCCTTTTCTAGTGGGGCAGGGTGTTACTAAGGTCCCAGTGCAATGGCTGCCCCACAAGCAGAGCTTCACACACAGCAGGGAAGGCAGCAGGAGACAGAGCTCCGCTGTGGGGGCGAGTTCTCCCCACAGCGACCGCGGCTGTGGGGAGAACTTGCAGTGTCCAGAGGAGAGCGGGAGAGGAGCTGAGCCCAGCCCCTCACGCCAGCCCTGGCCAAAATCTCCAGGTACCCAAGGAGAAAACCCCCCAAGGAAGAGAGCAGCCAGCTGCACCCTTCCCTCACCTTGGCCATTTCTTCTGTCTCTCCTAAGTACTGGCCATTATTGTCTCTAAGAAACAGGTGGGACAAAATTCCATGAGAGAAGCAAAAGGGAAAATCCTAACCCCCAACACTGGGGCTGGAAGTTCCATTCAGAAACCAACTTCTGGCCAGATCTCTCTAGCAGGTTGGTTTTTTCCTGTCCCCCTGCAGAATACTTTTAATGTAATATAATGTGTCTCATCATTCTGCTGCCTGAACTGTATAACTTGGGTTTATTTTAGGCCATACCCTGTAGTCCCTGGCACAGGCAGCTCTGAGTCTCAAGGGACACTGACAGGGCTGAAAGCTGTGGCCCAGGGCAGGGCACTCCTCATGAAGCCTTTCAAACACAGGTGGGATGAAATAAAAACCTTTGGAAAAGGTTGGGTACATTGGGTGGGAATGGAATTACACAATTTCTCATCTATTTATGTTATAATTTTGCATTTATTTATTTCACTTCATGACTATTATTTGTCTTAGCATAAGAATGTTTCTTGGATGTAGTGTGATGCATTTGGATACCTTTAGAATCAGGAGGAACAGCTGAAGCACCAAAAGTGATCTGAATTTTCCATTTTGTGAGGATTTGGTTGTGTAGCTCGAGCTGACTGATGCTTCTGAAAATTCGACCACTGGTGTAAGTGCCTAGGGTTGAACTCCTGACTAAGTCTTGCTGAAGGGTGACCAGTGAGAGTTTGTCCTGTCACAGCTGGGAGAAGGAACCTTAACTCTTCCAATGAGCGCTTCAGCCACTAAGAGCTTCCCATTCACTCTCTTCTGATTCCATCCAAACTCGAGTTTAAAGCTAATATAAGTTAATACAAGAGATGACAGGAATAAGTGCTTCTCAAATGTTCAAAATGTTGGGGCTTTTTTTTTCAGGTTGTAGTTTCTCTGTACCAGCTTCAGTTGGCTTGTAAGGGGACTGTAGCAAAACAAACTGACTTGAATTAATATTTTTAATCAGTGAAATTAAGCTGAGGGCCAACTGGAAGACTTTGGTTCTACTGGAATAACATCTCTGATTAGCTTGGGGCTAAATTACTAATTCCAGTGAGGGATTTTGAAGTTTTCATTGGGCTTAATGTGCAAAGCCCTTAAATATTCTGTCATATTTAGCAGTCTGAAATACCAAGACCCTGTGAATCTGTGTCTAAAAGCTAAACCCCACAAATATAATGCTAATTTTTTTGCCTTAATATTTTAAACTAAACAGATGTTGCCTTTAGTGGCGTTTTCAAAATGTTTGCAGAGCAACAGTATATTATTTGAATATTTTTTTATGTGACAAATTAAGATTTCAATGCGATTCAGCACACACAAACTTAAAGCATTGACACCAATTAACTCTTAAACAAAAGCTTTAATGTTTTCTGGATATTGTACTCTAATGATGGCAGCTTGGTGAGATGCTATTTCATGTTTGCTGTTTAGACATGTATCTACTGAATTGAATATAAATTGAGTTCTAGCTCTTGATTAGTAATCTATACAGCTGTTAGCTTGAACTCTAAAATCTGGAGCTTTATAATTCAGGAGCGGGGGAAATGGACAATTTCAGCAATGAGAAGAGGCGTTGGTGAGCTAAATTAAATGGCTGATGATAATTGCAATAGCTTACAAAGAATGATGCCATGTTATTTACAAAAGCTCCTTTTTGCATGGAATCTGATGTCTTCTCCCATGAGCTTGCTTATAATTCATATTCCACTTTAATATGCCTGCAAAATGTGCTTTCTTTCTGTATACGTATTATTTTTGGGATGTTATGTTTCCTTGGTGCATACACAATGAGCCTGAAATCCTGCAGGAATGTGTTTAATTTGAAAGTTTTATCCTCTGGGCCTGGTTAATTCAAATAGGAGGCTCAGAACAGTGCTGCAGCGCCGGCAAGAATGCGGGGATGGCAAATCATCTGTACAAAGGCAGCAGAGAGCCCAGGTGGCCGTGGTGCCTCTGCTGGAAGGTGCCACTGTCCTCGAGATCCTCTCTCTGAAGCTGCTCTGCTTCCTCCTTTGCTCTGTCACTGCTGGGAAATGAGGCTTTGGCCAGCTTTGCTTCCCTTTCTACGCTCGGCGGCGTTCCTCGGTGTTCCATAATTACAGGCTGCCCAGATCCGCTCCATCCCGCGGCACGCCGCGCCGAGCTCCTGCCTCCCTCCTCTGCTGCTGAAGCAATGCCTAGACAGGATTTGGAGAGGGATTGCTGCTATCTTGTAATGCTGGAAAAAAATGGAGCTGCGGCCAGTTCAGGCCTCCACCCTGTATTTTTTTGGTAAATGGAGGGAATACACTTGCTGAGTCCATCCTTGTGTGAGATCAGTAAGCTGTGTTTGTTCTGCAGGAATGTGAGAGCTCAGGAATTCCAGTGTGCAGCCTGCTGGAAAGCGCTGCTGGCTCATGGGCAGCAGAGGGGAACAGGCCTTGCAACGATGGCTGGGGGAGAGAAATGAAAGGCATTTTTTATAATACCCTGGGCAGCAAACGCAGGATGTTATGTCTGGCTTGGACTGGGCTGACGTGGTGCATCGGATTTTTTTCTTATAATGCTGGAAACATAGCTATAAAGGAAATTCAGAGATAGAAATGGAACAAAATTAAAATGAAAAGCAAGCTTTATATTTCACAGTGAATAATTTGTAGCATCTTTCCTCAAAGAAATTGGACTGCCACTAGAGATACGAAGCAAGCAGCATAAAATTTTCTGCAGATTTATAATCCACTTGAATATCCAAATTATGGCAGCCCCATTCTGTGACTTGGGAAAAGGCACAGTTGTGGGCAGCTGTGGGGTGGGGTTGGGAGATGCCTCCAAGCAGCTCAGCTAAAGGAGGATTCCAAATCCCCCTTTAGAGAAGAGGAGACAGTAGGGTGGAGAAAATGGATGAGAACTTCTGGCTTGTAGTTGGCCAAGGTTTGTACATGCTGGTGCAGAAAGAGAAGGTGTTAGCTCCTTCCCTAAAATGGGATATGCATTTACTGGAGTCATATGTCTTTTCCTTCAAGTACCTCTGGAGGGGGAATGGGTCTTAAGACTTTTCCATTGCTGCTCATGAACAACTGGAGTTGCAACTTGCTTCCTTTCAGGAAAGGGGTTGCAGTCAGATTTTTTTCTGGTCTCTGATGGTAGACTTGTTTTCAATTTGAGACAGCACTGACCTGTACCTTTCTTGAAATATGTCTGTCTTCACTGGCTTTCATTTTGATGGTTTGCTTTCTGTTGGAAATCCACAGGCCCTGTGCAGTCCTTGCCCTCTGTGGAATTCACCAGTCACACCCCAAAGAGCACCCTCTCTTTTTAGGAGCAGAAGTGTTGAAAAGCCAAGAAGTGTGCATATGTGGGGAAAATCCCAGTCAGTGCAATACACCTGATTAGTGGCTGTCAAGTGCCTCATTTCTTTCAGTATATTAATAATGCAAGTCCCCGAGGCTGATTATTGTCTCTGGAATTTGCTGTGTACAAATACTTTTCTATTCTGATGAATTCAGTAATCAAAGTCCCACTGGCAGGGCCAGTGCTGAGCAGCCCCTGGCTCAGAAAAAATAAGCTGTTGTTTTCTGAGATTTTTTTTTCCTTTATTTAGGCTGAGACTTACATTGTCCAGGAACTTTGTGTCCCTACTCTTGATTTTCATATACGGTCTAGATAAGAAATGAAGGCTTTCTTTAATAATTTTAAATACTAGGAAGTAGAAGAGAGTGAAGAATCCATACCATTATATTTGCGTCTTGCTTAAAAAGGAAATGCTTTGTCTGAAGAAAAAACAGACAAGTTGTTTGAGTTCATTGCCTTCTTTAGAAGTCGCAGGGAAAGAGTTACTCCCCTTGCTTCCCTAGGAGTGTACACTGGGATTTCGAGCTCCCATTTATTTTGCTGAGACTTTGGAGTCATGTTTTTCTATGTAGTTTTTGATGTAGGACCTAATTAGGCTCTACACATCTTAATACTTTTTGCTACATCTGCATTAAAGATGGCATTGCATATATTTGCATACAATTTACATTTAAAAGTTGGCCATGCTGTGTGCAATAATCATTTTAACAAAGTACCATTGACAGTCAATATACATATCCATGCAAAATGTGTAGAGGTTATGGGAATAAGCACACAGAAACATATGGGTGCACACTGCTGTCAGTGTCAAGCAGTTTGGAGAAATCAGGTGTCTTTCTTAACATCATCATTTTGTTGAAGTATTTCCCACAAGGAACCAAGAGGAGCTTAAAGATTAGATCTCCTACTTTAACTACACACTACATGTGCAAAACTGTGAAACTGTTCTAGTACCCCAAAACATACCCCGAAGTCTGAGCCCCATACACTGTGGTATGAGTGCCATGGCGATTCAGAATGCCCAAATGTGACATTTGTTTCTGGTACTTCAGCTGTGCCCAATCTGAATTTAAATGGTAGTTAAAAATCAGATGCCTGGGGAAGTTTGAGGTTACTGTATTTTAATTGTGGAATATAAAAGATAGTTTGTTTACTAATTTGTTTTCAGAAGTACTGCCAGTGGTCAATTGCGGAAAATCCTGAGGGCTTTTTGTGTTTTCCTGTGGAAGCACACTGGCTTGTTAAATTTTTCACTTAAATCAGAAAAGGAGTCTACTAGTGGCAGGAAGACAGCCAAAAAAAAAAAAAAAAGTTACCTTGCAGGGCAAAGAATCTGTGTGTGTTGACACTTAGGCCAAACATTTAGTTCATGAGATGCAGATTTACATCTTGAATAGTCAATTTTATAAACATGCCAACAGAAGTGTCTCTGTTTCACTTGGCAAAAGTCAGCTTGTTTTGTTTTTTTTTTGTTTGGAGGGATCAACATTTCTCACTTCATGATTGCGATGATGTCAAAACCTTTTCAGACTTTTTTATAAAAAGCCTGAAAAGAGCTTGAAGTCAGCTGGTGCTTAGGCAAGTGAAGATCAGACAGAGGCATATTCTTTTCAGACAGACTTCAGAGCTGATCTCTGGGGTGGAAACTGGGAGTTGGACTTTCATGCTACGGATGAGTTGCACAAAGCAGCGGAGTCAAATGTTAATTTATGTCTTGGTGGTTAAGTAGTAGAAAAATCAAGAAGGATTAATAAAATCTTCTCATCTACAGGCAAATAGTTTGACTTCTTTGCATTTACTTATCTGTCTGCGTTCATCTGTGTAGACATCACAGGCAGCTGAGGTCTGGTAAGTTGGCAAGCTGATGAATTAAGGATTTGATTTTGCAATATTGAAGTTAACTGGCCTTTATCCATTGTCTTGGTGGGATGCTGTAAAAACCTGTGTTCCTCTGGTAGGTGAGGAACACAATGAATCCTCACTTTTGCAGTATTCCCAGATAAATGGAAAGGGTTTCTAAAACTTGGTGTCACGAGTTTCTCCAGTCTGTTTCCTCTGCAAATTGGGCACAATTGAACTCCTGTGAGGAGCTCTGAGCTGACCTACTGTTCCTACAGCAGTGTGAAATTGGCTGAGCCAGTTCAGTGCTGTATCTGCCCTTGTCAAGCTGGGCTGTTAACACTGGGTTAACCACTGTGATGCTGCTGTAACTAACTGGGGATGACAATTGCCATGTGCACTTTAATCAGCTGTCATTCTGTCTATGCAGCCTTTATAAAATCCAATAACATTTCATGTTAATAGTCATTATGCTGACAATTATACTTTGGATTGTCAGTGATGTGAATGTTTACATCTTAAAAAGTATGGGGGAGAGAAGATTTGCAGCAAGGTTAATACTTCAGAAATACTCAAGGATTTTGGCCTTTTTAGACCTTAGTGGTTTCCTGCTCCCTTCTCTGTGCTGGGATTCAGTTTCCTTGCAGATGCTACAGCATCTGCTTGCATACATTGTTATATTATTATAATATATTTGCAGTGTGATACCTGATCAGCTCCTGGATCTCTAATGCCTCTAATCTGTTGTGACTGTGGGAAAACTTACCTGAAAAGAGCTTGGTTTACTGTCCCCAAAAAGTCCTACATTGTGTTTAAGTAATTTAGTTGTATAATAACTTTGTGTTTCCTGACATTCCCCTCTTTTTTTTTGTTTGGTTTTTATTAATAACATCATCTCATCAAAAGCAATCAAAGAGCTTTTTCTGAAGGGGCCCTTTTCAGACAAAAGGCCTTCATATCAGCTTTTCTGTTAGTGCATTTTACACCATAGGAATTCTATAAAAATAAGTTCTGAAAATTATTTTCGTATCTGCTTAGTAAAATATGAGCTTGGTTTCAAATCCCAGGAACTCTGAAGTTTCCCCTCCTTAGAGAGTGCTCTTCTGAGGTATCATTTCTGCTTTCATATTTACAGACAGACAATCTAATTATCTGGATGATGATTGTGAATGTGTGGCTTATAACCTATTCTGTGAGGTTTGAAAAAGCTGGAGAGTGATTGCAGATACTGCTCTTATCTTAAATGATGAGAAAGTAAAACATGAGAGAAGAATGCAGAAAATGGAGTATAAAAAATTCATGTTTTACTAATGAAAACCTTCCAGATTAAGCACAAAAAGGAAAGGGAAAAGAAGAAGAAACTCCCACAGTAAACAAGTGAGAGGTTTGAATCCAATGCAGAGTGCTCTATGTATAATTGATGATCAGAATTTATTTTGATTGTGCTGCTCTTTTTACTTTGTAGTACTAAAGCTTAACTCCACTGTAAAATTTGTCAGGAAGGAAATGAGTGTCTTTTAGGTTTCTGTTTCTCAGTACATATAAATACCAAATCTTTGTGGATTTTGTCACCTGGAGAGTTTTTTTGGAGGATTAGTTAACATGAGTTTGCTGTTGATAACAGCTATAAATAATTAGTTACACTGGTATTTAAAATGCTATCCTTACAGATCAATGTTAGATCATTGAAATCAGTCAGACCCTTCATGGTATGCAAATAGTGTTTCAGACTGCCAGCAGACTTAGGCAGGTGCCATGTATCTGAAGTCACTTCATGCACATTTTTCTGTCCTGCACATTTCTTAGTGCTGCCATGTGCCTGGGAGGATTGGAAGTATAAATTCAGACTTCAGGGTAGGATTTAAGAATTAATAGTGAATTCCCCCAAAGAGAGGAAGGGGTGATTCCCAGATGCTGCCTCAAGACTTGTAAATTTTTGCCATAGTATAAATGCCAAAATGAAGACATTTGAAAGTCTTTCTATGGAAAGAATATATGGGAGAGGAGGAGAGATTCTTTCCAAACCTCAGTTGCCAAGGGATTCTGTGGCCATGAAGGTGTTTGGGGCTGCAGCACTGGTGCATGAGGAGAGGCCCAGTGGGCTGGGTATGCTCAGCCTGCTCAAGGAAAAGGGGGATTGCAGTCCAGCGTGGGACCTCAGTGCATTCTTCAGCTTTCTTATGGAGATCTGTAGAGAAAGGAGGTGACCTTTCCCAGGTATGTGCACACCTGCAGCAAGGGCAGTCCCTGCCCAGGGACCTCAATGGGTTTTCCAGGGAGGGTGGTGTGTCTTCAACCCTAAAGACTTTCAAATCCAACTGGCTGTGGCCCTGAGCCCATTAGCTTTGAATTTAGCCCAGTCATTACTGGCCTATAATGAAATAAAATTTTCTTCTTACAGTGTTTATAAATGACATGTAATGGTTTTCGAATCACATGGCTCCTTCTGAATGAAAACCATTGCAAATTACTGGGTTTTATTTGAATTTATCACTAAACAGCCTTTGGCATTTAATAGCAAAGGAATGTTGTTGTTGTTGTAGCACATGCGCTCCCAAATGTTGGAAATATGGTGGCATATGTTCTTTTAGTGAATGTTTTAAGAATTGCTATTAACTTTTAAATGGCAATATTTTGAAATTGTGAGAAATTAAGCACAAAATCTCATGAATCTTTTGTACTCATTTCATGTACTCTATAGAGATCCTTTGGGAATGCTGCCATTATTTCATAATTGCATTGCTTGGCTGTTAGTCATTTCAGCAGAGCCACATTTTTCCAAAATAGTTACTCTGACCTTTGCCAATTAACGTATGGCTTGTCAAAGAGGTGTTCAGCATTCCTTAGACTGCCTCTGATGCAGTCTGATGTGCTCTTAATACTGGGGGGAAAATGAAGTTTGTAGCTTATTCAGTCAGTGTGTGCAGCATGCAGATCTCCAGGAGCTGTGGATAAATGTGTCTGAGGAGGGGGACTGCAAGGCTGCATCTAGTAGAGCTGCAATGGAAAGTAAAGAAATCTCTGCAGTGATTTGTGCTTAAATTTATGCTCTGAAATGACAGAAGCGCAGGCTAAGCTGGGAATCTGTAAAATACTTGACAGCCTGTGCATTACCAATCAGGAAGTATTTTAGAAGTCAGTTGAAATAGGAAGGTTTTACATAGCTGTTTTCTACTATTAGCTTTTTAATGCTCAAAATTGTTCCATGTTTCATTAGGTAGATTTGGGTTCAAAACCAAATAATTTGAAAATTTAACATGAAGAAGAAATTACTTAGGAAATTGTGCCCAGGAAATGAGAGCACTGTCAGTTTATTCCATCTGTTGGTCACTCAGGTAAAGCTTCTGAACATTTTTTGCATTGCAAATGGACACATTGTTCCTAAAAAGTTCTCAGGGAGAGAAGCTAGCAGTGTTTGCAGTTCATGTGTTGATTAATCTGCCTGCTCATATTTATTTTCCATCCAGTTGTGCAAATTAATAAGCTGGCAAACTTTCATCATGTCTGACCTGCTATAGCTGTATCTTTCAATGCACTTCAGCAAATATACCAAAATGCAAACCAGCACTGGCAGAAGAGGCCTTGTGACCAGGTTCTGCCCTTGCAGAGCACTACGGTGCTCAGGACAGATGGATGCTTTGGATCTTTTAAATGCACTTCTGTTCACCATGTCTTGGTATTCTGCATGTAGTTTTATTGTTCTTTTACAGACCTTGAGCTTGGAAAAAGGCCTTGTATTAATTTTGACATAAAATTTATCCTATTGCCTAACAAAAGACAGAAACTGTGGTGAAGGGAATACATGGAAGTGTTGTTCAGAATTTAACAGCACAAGATTAACCAGGGTTCATTTACTTGTGCTTTTTACCTACGTTTTTGTTGCGTGCATCAGTTTTATAAAGATCACTCTGGAGCTGGCTTGAAAGAATTTTACTTGATCCTTGCACCTTGCACTGGCTTGGGGCCTTTCCCAAGAAAATGTCCTGACTTGATGCTTGTTGAGGCATTTGCAGGTCTACAGGATTATTCAGAAGCATAAGTAGCCTTGAGGAGGAGAAAAGGTCACAAGCTCATTCCACAAAACAAGAAAAAGATGTATTTTTGTGTGTTAAAATAGTGGGAATTATTCTTTCCCTTCATATTGCCTTTGTTAGTGGATGCTATATCTTCTGTGTTTAACTGTAAATTAATCTTTCCTCTGTCAAGAAATAATGTTGAGACAAGTATTAATATAATAGGTCATTTACATAATGGAAGAAAACAGTGGAAATAGGGAAGCTAAAAAGGTGGTTTTGTTGTGTGTTATGAGGTGAGTGCCTGTGAGAGGTTCAGAAGTGTTGAAAAATTACCATGTTCTGTGCTGTGACATCCTGCAGGTGCAGGGTTGTGCAGGCCCTGGGTCTGTGATCAGCTGCCCTGAGGAGGCAGCACTCAGCATTCCCTGTCAGTGGAGCTGGGACACTGCGAGTGCCCCAAGGCATGGCAGGGCAAAACAGCAACAGCAGCAGGAACATCGTGTGATGGGGAAACAGCAGAGGGAGATTCTGCTCAAAAGGAGGAAACACGTTTGTCTTCCCTTACTGGTTATGGGATGTTCCCTGCTTTTGGTCAGTGGGGCGTGATGGAAATGCATCAGGTCATTTCTCTGGTTTGTGTGTTTGGCTGGGACAGCACCACTTCAGAAAAAGATCCAGACTGTGCACAGCAGCTCATCTCACCCCACTGGCAGGAGCTGCATTAATTGTCTGCAGTGTCCCAGGGTTTCTCCAGCTTTCCTGGTCTTTGTGATGGCCTGTGGCACTGGGTTTGCCAGTTGTTCTGTGAGTTTGGCTGGGTCCCCTCCTGCTCTTTCCTGTATAAAAGCATAAGCTGTTATATATTCTGTGCCTTCCATAAACTGCCAGTACTTCAGAAATATTTCTATGCTATTGGACTGTTTCTTTTCATGTTTCAGATGCTCGAATTTCTCAGACGTATGTGGTTTCCTACAGTGAAATTTCATATTGCAACTGTCATGAATTTTGGGGTTTGCTTCTGCTGCAGGAGCAGCAGGTAGAAACAACCCTTGGTAAACTGTTTCTTCTGTGTGAAAAACCTTGGAATGAGAGAATATGTTCCTTATAAGTGGTATTATGATACTTTGAGGTATTTTTACAGTTTTACAGTTAAAACCAAAATGTAGAAGGAGAACAGTCAGTACAAAGCTTGTTCCACTAGAGACTGGGGGTGTGCCTCTGGTTTCACTTCCATGCTACAGTCAGTGTTCTTCCTACCTTTTTTCTCTGTCCTCCCTCACTCCCCCTGTACACAGTGTGCCAGTCACTTCATTCTGGTCAGCCTTTCTTAAGCTTTCTCTGCATCTGGACTTAAAGAACAAGTTTGGCTGTACCTGGAGGCCACAGTAGGTGAGGCCCATCTCTTTAGTTCAAAGAAAAATCCTGCTTCCCAATATATCTTTTTTTTTTTTTTTTTTTTGTACTCAATGGCACTTTCTCAAAAACGTCTTCCACACAAAATTAGAAGCTAAGAGGAATGGTGTTCTGTGCCAAGGGAGCAGGGGATAAAAGGACTCAGAAATCCAGGCATCTGTTAATAGCTCTGTGACCAGATTGTTACATGACTTTGTGAAAGGCTTATAACCTGTCTCTATCTCCCTTTCTGCTACTAGAAAATGTGTAAATAATACTTTTCTCACCAGCTTAATTAGTAGATGCCCACAATGCATGAGAAAAAAAATGCTGTGTTTTTCAGAGTTAATTGCAGTGATGTGCCAGAAGCCCATAAGCTCACCCTTCTGAGAACTGTCTGTACTGACTGCTGCCAAGTGTTTTCTTCAGGTCGCAAATCTATGAAAACTCACAGCTGAATTCCTTATGTTGAATATTGCAGAAGATTTCAACAAACTACTCATGTCTGTATATCTCAGGAGATTAATGGTTAATCCAGGATCTAGCAAAGGTCGTCTCTTTTCTTCCATCTGATATTATCCGTTATCAAAGTTTGCTTGAATTTTATTCCAAAAAGGACAACTGATCAGATGACCAACTTACATGGAATCCCTTATAATGTTGTTAGTTTGTTGCAGATAATATAACTGCAATCTTGTATGCAGTTAAGCATATTTGTTCATTAAATTTCCATTTTGGGAGTATCATTTGGGTGGATCTGTCATTTGTCAGAAATCTGCCAGAATTGTGATCCTCATTGGTCTATAAATGAGTCTTTGGATCATCTACATTGCACCCCTAGCCAAAAGCTCCAGAGGTGTAGACTGTATCCTGGCAGCGGGACAGAAGGCAGGTGGCTGTGGCTGACACAAGTTTCCTTGGTGGCACTGATTTGAGCTCCTGTGTTTGGGCAAGAAATGTACCTTTTTCTAACCCTTCCCTTTGTTGTTGAATGATGCTTTTCATCACAAAGCATCATTCCACCTCGGCACACTGTCCCTGTCACACCTCTCTCTGTTTGGTTCTGCCTGGGGAGTGCAAGTGTTTGGATGCCCACAGGTATTCAGGGCTCAGCAGTCACCACCTGTGTGGTGCAGAGGAAGTACCTGTGTGAGTAATAATTATGGCTGTTTACTCTGTTTGCCAGTGTCTCTTCTTGGATCTGCTTTATGAGGAGCTTTGCTGATGCAAGGTATGGCTGTTCCCCTTGCTGCCTTCAGGAGGTGGAGGAGGGATTGTCAGATGCTCCAGGATGCTCTAACAAGGCAGAAAGTCAAGAAAGGCACAAATTAATACAGTGGAAGAACCAGTGAAGATTCCTCTAATCCTTGTTGAAGTAATTTGAGAAAAATGTTTTGAGTTTCAAGCCAAAGACGTTGTCACTGGTAATGGAGGAGGAGACTGGAGCGATGCTCTAATAGCTCCTGTCTGAGCTGGAGACAGTTCTTGCTTTGCACATTCAGAGGGGGAGGAAGAATAGCATTGCTGATATTCCCCAGGTGCTAACCAGGGTAGAAGTGGTGTCTTTTTATGGCAACCACTACATAGGATTTCTCTACACTAAAAAAAAATACAGCAAGGGCTGTACTAGGTCAAATCAAGCCCAGCATCCTGTCTCAAACAGTAACCATATGTCTAAGCCTCTTAAAATCAAATCAGACATGGCAGTTTTAAATTCAGTATGAGCCTTCAGAGGAAATGGAAGATTCCTTCTTTTTATGAAACCATTCCACTATTTCCTTCTCTGTGTATTCTTTTAG
Organism: Passer montanus; assembly: GCF_014805655.1. NCBI lineage: Eukaryota > Metazoa > Chordata > Aves > Passeriformes > Passeridae > Passer > Passer montanus. Next base: position 2,288,589 of record NW_024369929.1, read on the forward strand.
CACCCTGAGAAGCTCTCTGATGTTCAAGATGAAATTAACAGGATTCCCCCTGCTGTTCCTATTGAATTCAGTTAATATAATGAGTTTGTTGTTAAATTAAACAAAATAAAACGTGCCATGTCACAGAAATACCACTGAGCTCCCATAATTTCCACCTAATAGCCAGTGTCTGTACTATGGGGTTATAACTTAAATAGTGAAGAGTATGTGTCTGTCAAACAATGTGAAGTATTTTTCGTAAAAACTTTGGACACACAATCAGTCAGAAAAACAACGTGCCTGTGACATAAAAGTCAATAATTTTATCTCTAGTGCAGTAAATTAATTTCTGTGGGACTTTCTTACTTTGCCTGTGTATGCTTAAAAATTCACAAGGTGTTTTCATGACTCAGACAATGTGCATTGTCTCGCTGCTTGCTGAATGCAAATCCTTTTGAAGAGCTGTGCCTCAGACTGCTGGCTCAGTGGAGCATTCCCTGTGATGTTCATGGTAACACAAAATGCTTCTGGAAGGGGTTGGGCCACACCTTCTGGCAGCACCATCCACTGCCCTCCCTACTTGTTTGGCATCTCTGCTGTTGAGTTCTTTTCTACACCTCTGCATTCTATCCTAGCATAAGGAAGCTTTGTCTTTTTAAAATGAGATTGTTTTTGTTCCACCATCTGTTACTCCTCTGCCCACAATATTCATTATCCAGAAGTTCTCTTATGGTTTTTATTTTGCATGTGCAGGTCTCCTTTTGTGGCCAAATGCAAAAGCCAGCTACAAACAAAATGTGTGTGTGTTCTCATGTTGATTCAAGTATCCAGAGCTCTGGGGTCATAGGACACTGATATCCATCAGTGACTGCTGGATTTGTACCAAGAGACTATCACTGCTCAACATTATAATTGGTTGTTTGTTAATTTAATTTTACACACTTGTGTTCTTTTTGGTTTTTTTCTTCCCTCTGCTATTTTCTGTGATATGCGTGCAAGAACTGCAAAGATTTCTGGCCTTGGGACTTGTTCAGACCTGGAAAAAATGCAAGATTTACTTTTGCTGTTTGTTATACTTGGTTCTGATCTCAAGATGAGACAGGCCAAGCTGTGGGTTTGTAGGCTTGTTTACATTTTGAGAGGATTGCAGGGCTTGGATTTTGGTCCATCACTAATTGAAATCCCATTAAATGTAATGCCTGGTTTTGATGAATTTAAACTGTTGTTTGGTTGGTAACTTAACTCTGAGACATGGGGCTTTGGCACCAGAACCTGAGGTGATAGCATAAGCCCCTCTGAAATGAAACTGCTGAGTTTCTGCTCACGCTTGCTCTTACATGGGAGTTTATTTAAAGTTTGGAGACTAATGTGTAGCTAATGTCATTACCTTCTTTCAGGCTTTATTTTTATAAAGTACTGAAAAACTGCCCCACTCAAGCACTACTTATGGAAACTTATTTTTCTTTCTTGTAAAAGACCTCTGCAGGTTTCATGTGTTTTACAATTTTCCACCAGTTGAGTGGCACAAACATACTAGCTCTTAACCCCAGAGGGTTGCTATTCCAGCTGAAAAATGGTTTGAAACATTAACTGTGATACAGGAAGTTGCTTTTCTAGTCTTTTAAGTTTCTAAATCTTTGATAGATTTTTATTTTTAAAAAATTCTTACCTTTCTTGCCCTCCCCAGAAATCCATCTGCAGCTCAGCTGCTTGCAAGGGCCTTTGCAATCAAGGCCTGTTTAGGTTTTGCTCGTGAAACCAAGTGTGAAATCAATGGCCACAAGCCAATCCCTGTCCCATAAGGCTGAGCCTGCTGAAGTCTTCACAGAAGCTCAAAGAAAATGAAAGAGGAGAGCAAGACTGTATATTCATAAAATTAGATCTCTGAATGGATTACTTTTGTTTAAGAATGGCTTATTTGCAGGTCATCTCCAAATGATTTAAATCTTCCCCCCTTGAGAGGCTCAGGGCTGCTGAGAGTCAGAGTTGGGAACCTGGGGCTTCTCTTGCTGTCTTGGTCACTGATCTGCTGGGTGGCCATGGGTGAATCATCTGACCTGGATTTATCTCAGTCCCCCTGTGTAGTTGGTGTGATATTCTCTAATATAAAAAGTCTGTAATATTCTGTAAAATAAAAAGTCAAAATCACCTGTTGGGAGTAGAAGTTGGCTTGCACCATGGTGATTTGGAGTGTAAGGTTAAAATCATAAGTGCATGACAAATTGCATTAACTCATAGAAATTTATGTGGCATCCCCAAAGGAGCTTTGACTCCATTTGGAATACTGAATGTTTTGTCTTAGAAGTAGTATTGTAAATTCTTTGAGGTAAACTTTCACTTACTCTGGTACAGTGTTTAGCTCCAGTGCAGCCTTGGCATGTTACCATTAGTAAGTAAGTTCTTTAGGGGCATATCTCCAAATAAGAGAGTCCTGAGCATTCAGGTCAACAGGAAAGGTAATATGGAGAATTTTACAATGTCTCAGTGGTTAGAGATTCAATTATGTCTTATTTTTCTCAAAAACTTTCTCACCAGACGAAGTCTATCAAACAGCCTTGCCAAATTCCTTGCTATTGCCATGGAAATCATACTGTTTTATTGCTTGAAAATAGCACACTTCATTATGTGTGATGATATGAGTGTTTACAAAGGAAACCACAGCACAGTCTGAAAACAGAAGGAAGTTTTGAGTAGGGAATGTTTTACAAGGAGCCTTGGAGTGTGGATGCTGGCCCGCTGACCTACCTAGGCCTGTTGTTCTGTACATGCAGCTACTTTTCTCTTAGTGAAGTTTGGCCCTTGAAAGAAACTTCCTTGGCCCTGTGTGGTTGTTCAGAAGTGGTCAGCAGGCCCCAGGCTCTGTTTCTTCTTTGAGATGAAATGTCTGGTTCTTTCTCTCAGGATTTAAGGCGTTTTATGCTATTTTTTTTGTCCTTTGCCCTCCTCAATTCTTTCTATATTTTTTTTTCTTTCAAGATTTCTTCCTCAATGCTTGACAAGGATTGCCCTTTGTGGCTCCTTTTACTGTGGAATTAGGAACTTAGCAAAAGTTGATATTCTTTTTTGTAAGACTTTGTAGGGAAGGGTGGGTGAACAGTACTGATATGGCAGTGGTTGTTATTTGCACCTCCTTTGTGGATGTCATGTGTTTGTTTCTCTTCCTCAGGGGATAAAAAGTAGTAGGTGAAGCAGGTGAAATATTTGAGGAAGAAAACTGCCTCAGTGAATGTGCTGCCTGGAAAGGCAGGTAGGCACAGGGACAGGCAGGGACTGCTCTCCACACACTGTTCCCTCACAGGCGGCCCTTAGCTCAACTGAGGAGAGACAGACGAGAGCTCTGGAGCCAAACTGGGACTCCTGGCAAACATCAGAGCAGGCTGAAAATACCACTTTGAGTTAGACACAGTGATACAGTTGGAGGTGTGACAACCCACACAGATCAGTTTGAGCAACTGTGCTGGGGAAAAGCGTTGGGTTTATCTCCTGTTAAATAAGACAACATGTCTAGCTCTGAGACAGGGGAAGGATGGAATTGGCATGGGGAGCAGAGAGCATGAGAAAGAAGAAAATCCTCTCCAAGGTCACTTTTTACCACAGGGATGGGAGATTGAAGAGAACATTCTTGTTGTTTTTGATGGCTAAAAGCTGCTGCAATCCTGGCAAATCTCTCAGGAATAGTTCAGGAAGTTCTGCTGCCATACCTGGAGCAGACAGTCATTTATCTGGGATGCAGTGCTCTCACTGCTAACAACCAGCTCGAATTGGCTTATTTTTTCACAGTTGTCACAGAGCCAGCCACATTGTCTCAGCTGTGTGCCTCTGAACAGGGAAGTACAAACCCAGAAAAAGTTTTGGCGTCATCATTCTTGCGTGTTTCTTCTCCACTCATCTTGTAATTTTTCCTTTTTTTCCCCTTTTCTTTCCTTCAGCTATGTTTATAACCCTCCTTTTCTTTGCTACTTTGACAGCTTTTTCCAGTCTCTTCTCCTACAGGGGGATGCACTGTCCTGACAGTACCATGTTATAATATCCACTGATAAAGACCTGAAATTACCTAACTCTTACATTCTCTAAATCCCAGTCAGCCCTTGCTAAAGTCCAATATCTTTATGGCACCAAAGAGGGTTTTCTGCTGGAGTTGGAGGGGAGGATGAGTTCAAGTGGCTGATGAAGCACTCCCTGTTGGGGTGGTGATGACTGAGTTGTAGGTCTCACAAGCTGCTTAGTCTCCTTCTTCCCACAAAAGCATTTCTGTCAGGGTCTACACAAGAAAAAATTCTACAATATTCGCAACCAACTTCTGCTTGAGTTGTGTGGGATGTTACCAATAAGGACCAACACTGCAGCTGTGCTCTGACACCTTCACCTGCCAAGCACCCTGTTGTCTCCTAGGTCTAGGATTGAGAGCAGCTGCCTTCTGGTTTGTACCCAAAGTCTGTCATTGAAAGGCCATATCCACCATGTGGTACGCTTAGGGGGGCAGCTGCAGGTGTTTGCACATCACTTTGTGATGGGCACAGGTGCTTTCAAAGATCTCATCTTGAAATTTGTCCCAGGTCAGCCAGCAGGTTAGAGACAAAGCCAGGCATGCTATAGGAACCTTCTCAAGCCCCAGACCAAATGCTTTAGGCATCATCTAAAGATTAGAATACACCAGGTCTCCTTGACAGCACATTTTCTAGGGATCAGCAGAGATGCCCCTTCCCTCCCCTCTCCCCAAGTTTGGATCAACTGCTCAGCAATGGGAAACTAACTGTTTGGGGTTGATGGTAAAGGGGAAAGTTCCTACTCTCTTCTGTGGCTGCAGTTAGAAACTTCTGACAGAGCTCTTGGAAAGAAATCTTATCCTGTGTTAAGGCAGTAACATTTTCTGTGCTGTAATAGCTGGGGAGTGAGGTAGTGGTGGAACTGACATGGAGCTGGGTGATGGCACTGGTGGTGTCTGGAGACAGCAGCTGTACAGCTGGCAGAGTCACTAAAACAACAGCTAAACCAAATAATTGGGAGAAGCAAATGCAGTCATATGCTTGGGAACATTTACCATGGAATACTTGTGCTGTAGGGCTCAGTTACAGGTGCTGTGACTCAGATGTCACTCAGTCATGCGTCAAGCCCCAGTTTTGACATCCCTTTGAATGGTCTTTAGGAAGCTGTGTAATAATGGCAGTGGAGAACAGAAGTTCCTCCATGTGGAAAGCACTGTAAATGTAGGTACTTGAAGCTTGAGATTTATTTAAGTGAGTCTTAACTATAGAGGGACTGTAATAAAAGATGGTATTGTGTTTCTTCTCAAATTATTTCCACTACAGTTGTCCCTCACCAGCAATGATGTGCCACTCTGCTGTCCTTGAAAGCACCTACCACTTTTTCTTTACGTTTCCTAGTGCCTATTTTGGTTTCTTGCTCTTGCACACCTGTAAGTAAGCCTTTTATAATTTGTGCAGATAAACTTAGATCAAGCACAAAGGGAGTGTGTCGTTGTTAAAAATAAGAAATACCAATTAGGTAACTTTAGGATGTGCATGCACACACTGTGTCTGTTAGGCAAAAAGCATTTATTGTCACATTTTATTCTAGTTCAGTAGATAGGTAAAGGGATGGCTCTCAGGTAATGTTTCTAGTGACAAAAGTCCTGCAATCATAATATTTCTATCCCAATGACTTATGAGTTGTGAAATTCAGCTGAGTATTGTTGGATGCACTCAATAGCCAACAGCTTTCTTGCAAAGATCTTTGTTAAGCAGCAGGATTTTTTATGATTTTGGTTTTGTGTGGGAAGGAGTTAATGAGATGATCCTTCTAGGGCTTTTCATATTTACAGCTAAAAATGAGCTATTCTACTCAAAGTCAGTAATACATGCTTACATTTAAAGAGAAAAAAATTTTGATTTCCTCAGTAAGGTGAAATTCTTATTTGAGAGATTGTATTTTAATCCATCTTCCTTTCTAATTAAGGTGATTCTGAAAGCTGTTCAATTTCTGAATGGGCATGTATTAGTCAGTAAGGATCTCATTATAGAGTACTCCCACTCCTAAATATATGCTTGGCAGTCTGCTTTGCATTTCAGCTTCTTAGGTATTTTTATAACTTATTGCTAGAGTGTTGCAGTGGTGGAAAATTACTCATTTACTGGCTACTACTGATTAAATTATTAGCCAGCCAGTGCACACAGTGAATGTAATGTGGCCTGAGAGCAATTGTTAACAGAAATGTTGAAGCATGGGCTGTTAACTGGACGACTGGTGGTTTGAGCACACCCAGGGACAGGTTTCTCTTTGCCTGCTCATTGCAGTGGGGTTGAAACTAGATGGTCTTTAAGGTCCTTCCAACTCAAACCTGTCAATGATTCTGTAATACCATGGTCAGTGTCCTGAACAATGGTTTGGGATGTGTGAGGGAGAGCATGTGCTCCCATGTCCAAGGCAAGATCTCGATGCTGGAGTTGCAGTGACCTGGTGGGCACCCTTCAGTTCCTGATGGGATCCTGCTGGGCAGGGGGTGGGACAGGCAAAAAATACTGTTGTCACATCCTGGGACAGAGCAAAGGGATGTGCACGACCAGGTTTGGCTCAGGCCTCCTGAAGACAAGTGTTTTCTTCTTTTTGATAGAGCAACCTGTTCTCTTCAAGTTGCTTACTTAACAGCTATAATTATTGGCAAGGATTTGTAGTAGATGCTACCAGAATTGCTTGTCTAAATCCCTTGAAAAATCAATTTAAATGTGTTCATAGTGAAATCTGATTTTGTTGTTGTCCTTGTTATGATTGGTGGCAAAGGAAATCAGTGTGATTTAAGATTCAGTGCAAAGGAATGACAGAGATGAAAAAGATTTAAAACAGCGATGTGGAAATGTGGAATAAGTCTGTGCAATGAACAGTGCAGGCAAAGCACTGCATATGAGGGAAACATACATGGTAAGGAGCAGAACTCTGTGGTAGGGCAATTTTGGAACTCCTTACCCATTGACTCATTTCCAGACTCTTAATAAGGTTTTAAGAGGTTCTGTTCAAGCTGACTTCTTGAGAGATTGATAGAGAAAAAACATAATTACCACAAATCTGTTATGGTTCTGCATGCTGTAGGGTTCTGACTATGGGTGACAGAAGGGTGACCCTTATCCTAACTGCGGCTCAGCAGGACATGGCACCTTTCTCAGAGATCACTTCTGGCTGTGCACGTACCCCTGGGAGCAGATGGGTCGGCTGAGTGTTACAGGACATAACCAAAACCCAGGGGTGCACACTGGGGTGGGGAACTTCCTGCTCACCATGAGGAATCTGACTCTAAGGGGGCAAATAAAATGGACTTTTTAATATTATTTTGGTCACTTCAGATGTGGTGACATCCAATAGCATCTTAGGATGCTAATGATGGAATCCACTTTCTTTTTCCACTTACTTCTTCTGTGCCCTGACACACAGGGTTCCCATCACTGAGAAATTACTTTTTTTTTGGTAGGAAATGGGTGTAGTGGAAGTTACAATAGAGTAACACTTATTATGCTGCAAATACCTTTAAAAATAACTCTTGTGCAGACTCAGACCAAACAAATAAAAGGAATGATTTGTAACGTATATGTTTTAAGCAGCAGCTAGTGTTTTATGTACTGAGAGGGTAGAAAGGTTGCTTCTATTTATAGTGTCTTTTAAATTGCCTGGATGTAATGAGGGTGTTTGATCACAGGCTAGAAGAGTGTGCTAGGTGGAAGAGTCTTTCCTGTTTTTTTAAACATGTAAAATCTGGAGGAAAAACTTGAAGCACTTTAGTTGAGTCATCTGACACAGAAATAAGGTAATTACTTCTGGAAATCTGGCTGTAAATAGGATTATTTACCCTTTCCTACCTCAGAGGATGGAGTTCTTTTCAAAGCCTTTGAACATATCATATCTTAAATAGATACTGAATTGTTATATTAAATAAGATGAAACTATGTAACAGTAAATACAATATAATGAAGATGACCTTGAACTGCCCTTGAGGATGCAGTGTTCTCTGAGAAAAGCTTTTTCTTTCTCTTCTGATATTAAAAATAATTTGTGTAGTGGGGCTATGCTGTAGAATTGTTTGTGTTGCTATTCCATATGTAGCTTCTTTAAGTATGTGCTTTCACCAAACACATGGGAAATGAGCATTTACAGAAGAAAATGAGTATAGTGAATATTTTTTCCTCTCCTTTCTCTTTCAGTAAGTAGATTCTGCCAAGGAGCATAAATACAGTTCTGTATAATCCTGCTGTTCTGGGCTCAGGTTGTCACCTGAAACCAGTGGCAGAAGGAGAACTTTGCATCTTCTTTACTGTATTTGCTGCAAAGTCTTTTTGGAAGATGATTTAGCTGTTGTTTTGCTCATGCTCTGGTTTGAGTGGCAAGGTTTTGGTAATGGGAGGAGGTGCCAGCAGCTTCCCCTGTGTCTGAGAGCGCCAATGCCAGCTGGCTCCTGGATGGAGCTGCTGCTGGCCAGGGCTGAGCTGTCAGCCACAGAGGCTGTGCCTCTGGGATAACAGATCCACCCAGAGGAAAACCCTGCACAGCAGCAACTGCAAATGGGGAGGGGAGTGAAATATCTGAGAGAAACAGCTCTGCAGACACAAAGATCTGAGGGTGAGTCTGTTTGGCCCATCTGGTAAATGGTGAGGGATTTCTCTCTGTCCTTATGTGAGGGATTTCTCCCTGTCCTTATCTCAACCCTCGAGGCTTCCACTGTTGCACATTTGGACCAGTGTGATGTGTACTACCCACTGAAATCTGAATGTTGTGCTTTGCACATTTTGAATCTTCATTTATTAAATATACAAAGGGTAACCCAATTCTTTTGTTTTTAAGAATACTAGTGAAATAATAATTTAAATACACAAAATCATTAGATAAATATAATACAGTTTTGTATTTTGACATGCAGATAAAGTTTGTAACTGAGCTTCCAGAAACTTTTCCAATATCTTTTCTGATCTTGGAAAGCAGTGATACTTTACAGTCCAGTAAATTCAAACGAGATGTTTCCAAATGACCAGTGTTAGCAGTATGGCCAGAAAAAGAGAGAGAATTCTGTGTGATTTCTCTTAAAACTAGTTTGTGTTTTATAATTCGATACACTTAATATAGCAAGGAAGCAAGTAATCACTGAATTCTAGATGCAAAAGTGTGATTTCCTGAATCTCTCATAATTTAAAAGATGTTTCTGTACAGTGATGTGTAAATATGTGCAAAATGTTTTAAAAGGAACATATACTATCTAGAAAATACTTGCAAAATTTGCTTCAGACACTTCCTACCTATATGGGTTTTATCTCTGATCATCTTGGTGTATTTAAGCTATGGAGGAGCTAGCTTAGTTGAGTTCTGATTGCCAGGATTGGGGAATTCTTCCATGTGAAAAACACTGGATTTCAGCCGTAGTTGAGTGCTGATTGCCAGGATTGGGGAATTCTTCCATGTGAAAAACACTGGATTTCAGTCAATCACAAAATATTTAGCTATTTGGAATCAGCTGGGCAGTTAGAAGACCTTTAGCTTGTTCATATCCACAACCCAGTGTTGTGTAAATACACAGCTCTTCCTAAGCTGCCATCAAGGTATTTTAAGAACAATTTCTGTTAGTTGTGCCCTGGTCTGCCATTGCAGATGATGCTTTGGGGGAACAGGCAAACTCTTGACCCCATCTGCAGTTCAAGATTGCTTTTTTGATGTACCTGCTTCAAAAATGTATCTGAATTGAACCTTGATTTAGGTGTTTGCTCAGGACACCTTTAAAAATCAGCTTTGGCCTTGGTAAGGAAGGGTGAAGGAAATGGGAGCAATCTTTTACTCTCTTTCTAAAAGTCAGAATGTTTTAGCAAATCCAAGCCTGCTTTGTGTTGGTGGTGGACACTGGGGAGATCCCCATGAAGTTTCTCTAATAGAAAAAGAACTAAAGTGGCATAGATTTTATGTAGAGTAAAAAAGGGTGCCTATAACTCCTGCCTTGATGATAATCTGCATCCATTAGAAATAAGTTCCATGATTTTCATCCTGTGTAAAATCAGAGCCGGCTAAAGGGGCTTCATTGCTAGAACAGATGGCCTGTAGGGAATCAAGGATCAGGATCACAACAGGAGGAGCAGGAGAAGGAAAGATGCAGAACATCCTAGGGTCCATGTGTGCTGATGGCCTGTAGAGCCCCTGAATACCATGGGCTTCTTTTGTTTGGTTTGTGCAGGTAATCCATGGGCTTCAGAACTGAAAATACTCTCATTGTGAATGACAAAGCTAGTTTAGGTGAAATGTAGAGATTTCTGAAGGGGATTTTTCTCTCTTTATGCAGAACTGTTGGTAATTAAAATGAGTATTTTACAGCTGAGAGGAAATGTGGTTACTACTGAGGCTTAATTATTATACCATATTTATTAAGTAAAATATTTGTTTTATTTTATTCATTACTTATTTAATGGTGTCAAATAACCAAAGTACAGCTTAACATTGGCTGTTTATGGCAACAGTAATTTATCCTTACTTGGCTGCCTAAGCAGCTACTTGTTTGTCCCGTGTTGGAGATGAGGGTGGTTTGAAAACATTTAATGCTGCTACATTGTATCTGTACTGTGACATTTCTCTTATTTGTGATAGCAGGGTGATCATCTGAGACTGAATTCAGTTGTAACCTGAATGTTTATTAGGAATATGAAGTCATAAGCAAGCTGATTCCTTCCTAATTACCCGTCAGGGATGAAAGACTTTGTTTACATCTTGGTTTGCATTTATTTGATGTTGCAATATTTGGAATGTGTAAAATTATCATTCTGTTTTTTTTTTCATTGTCCCCCTTTTGGTTACTCCTGGCAAAAAGCCTGTTTATCTTGGGGAAGGCAGCACTCGGGATTCCTGTGGCTGTGTTGGCTCCTGTGCACTTGCTGAGGAGAGTGCGAGTGAGTGTGCAGTGAGTGGCTGGGAGCTGATGGAGCCTGGTTCCCCAACTCCTCCTGCCAGCCCAGCCGGTGCTGTGCCCCTATCCATGCCTCCTGCAGCTGCAGCAGAACGGTGCTGTGCCTCCATCCCTCCATCCATCCCTCCTGCAGCTGCAGCAGAACGGTGCTGTGCCTCCATCCCTCCATCCATCCCTCCTGCAGCTGCAGCAGGAGCATGCTGTGCCTCCATCCCTCTGCCTCCTGCAGCTGCAGCAGAACAGTGCTGTGCCTCCATCCCTCCATCCATCCCTCCTGCAGCTGCAGCAGGAGCATGCTGTGCCTCCATCCCTCCATCCATGCCTCCTGCAGCTGCAGCAGAACGGTGCTGTGCCTCCATCCCTCCATCCATCCCTCCTGCAGCTGCAGCAGAAAGTTGCTGTGCCTGTAGCCACCCCTCCATCCTCTGTCCCTCCTGCAGCTGCAGCAGGAGGGGTGACCGTCAGCCCCCAGCCACCCCCCCATGCTCCCTCCCCAGTTAATCCCACCATGTGCCTGCATGCTCAGCAAGGGGGATTACTTTAAGTCTGCATATTTTCATCTTTGCTGGGTCCAGGTCAATTTACTGGCTGGGCACAGTGAGCCAGGAACAGATTGGTGTGGTGCAGAAGCAGCCAGCTGAACTTTGATGAAAGGCAACGCATCAATTTGAGACGTTACAATGTTTACAGGTTCTGCTGGATAAATCACACACAATCCAGGCAAAATAAATAGCCAATTTTTCTTCTTTTCCTGCTTTGTGGCAAGGTGATTATATTTAAGAGAAGTGTAGGAATTTCCATCTTACCAGTGACACTATATGAGAGCCCGCTTAGCACTGAATAGTGACAGCAAATGCTGAAGTGGAAAAAATATTTTCATCCATCTGTGCTAATCTTCTTTTACTCCAAGATTTAATGGGGCAGGGGGTGGGGGAGAACGAGAGTGAGAGGAATCAGAAAAATCTTAAAAGCTTGGCTTAAGCTTTTAGCTTTGCCAGCTCGTTGTCTAGTCAATGAAGAAAGTGCCAGACTCCTCTGCATTTGTGGTGGGGATATTGTGATTTTATTTGGACAGTGATGCCTGCCGACTTTATTACCAAAAATAACTAAATAATGGTCTCTAAATGTGAAGGAAGGATGGAAAAAGCCACAGCTGAGCAGAGCTGATTGGTTTTTTATAAACAGACTGGAAGACACAGTGTACAAATGGAAAAAGCATTGTTGAAAAACTGTAAAAGTCTCTTGGTTATTTCTGTAGCTACATCATTCAGGTCCTCCTGTGCCATCACATCTGTGATCACCCAAGTTATTGTGAACTGCCCACATCTGTGCTCTGCTGGTCAGACAACAAAGACAGAAGGATTTAAATCTTGCAACTCGTGCTGTCTTTGCTTTTACCTTGTTAGATATCACATTCTCCAGGAGTTTTTCAGCTAGGAAAACCTAGAGTATTTTACTCCTTTTTAGGCATTGGATCAGATGTCTCATCTTGCTTACTCAGTAACAGTCTTTCCCACCCAAGGGCAAGGCTGTCCTTGCAGCCATGGGGAGATGTTAACATTTTCTAATTGCATTGGCCACTCTTTGCAGAATTCTTAGAAAATCAGCTGATAGCTAAGAAAGGTTTTGTTGCTGTGATATACAATGAACAAATAGCAAAATTGCTCGGAAGGAAAAAAGTTGAGAGTGGCCAACTTCTCAGAAGTCAGTCTCTTCTCCCTCAGGGTGGGTCAGCTAAAAATATTTCCATGTTTTTCTACTTAAAGGAAGGTCCAGGCAAAGAACCAGAGGTAGGACAACAGGAACAGAAACATCCGTTTGAATTAATCTTTGGCAAAATAAGTCACCACTCCATATACTATATTTTAAATGTTGTTTTAGTTTGGATGTTTTCATCTCTCCACATCTCTGCTCTTCCTAATGTTAGCTGCAGGGGATTTTTCGTCATTCTGTTTGGCTGTGCATATTTCACTGGATATTTCTGCTTCCACTTTCCTTCTGGCAAGGAACACAAGAAAACTTACCTTGAAATTTGTCTTTAAGACCCTGGGGCACTTTTGTTGTTTCTTTGGGGCTTGTTTGGGCTTTTGGTGTTTTTTGGATTTTTTTTAATTTTGTTTTGGGTGGTTTGTTGTTTTTTTTCTTTTTTAAAGGTTTTTTTTTTTCATCCCTACTAATAAAAAAGTGAAATATGGCTCAGGTTTAATGAAAAAAAGTAGCATAATAGATACAGCAGTGTTTAGACAGAGGTAATAAAGCAGCAAGGCAGTGTAATGGCTGTATTTCAGATAGGCTTGAAACTTGAAATTATGCATGTGCGATTAGTCCTGATGAGTTTTGTGATGGTTTGATTTGTTGGGGTTTTTTAAGTGATTGTCCAGTAGTTGTGAAACAAGACTCCTGGGTTTTCCCATGTGCAGTAAGTATTTGAGCTTGAGGATTTTGGCATCTTAAGCTACTGCAGATTGTACATGTAGATTGGGATGTTATTTTTCAAAAAAAAATCTCTTACTTCATGTTACTCAGTTAAGTTCCAAATTTCATCATCATTAATGTATGTTCTAACCTGGGTAGATTTGGTACAACCAAAATAATTTCAAATAGGTTATGCACTAACAAAGTGGGCTGATCTTTGCTCAGTCTGAGTTCCCGGGTGTGTGAGACTTTGCTGTGTGATGGCACCCCCATTAAAAGAGGGATACTTCTCTGCTGCAGTGCCCCTTGGCAAAATAGAGTGCTGACACCTGGCTGATTTCACTGCACTGACTACTGCTTTGAGAATTTGCATTGCACCACTACTGAGACACACAGGCATAAAGGGAAGTTCTTTGGTTCTTTCTGTGCAATTGGAGACACAGAGAGAAACATTTCTCGTTTTCATGCAATAATTCCTGCTGTTTAATTTACCTTGGCTTTAGACGTGTCAATATTTAAAGTGCTGTTACCATTGTGACCCACAGTTGGTGGGCCACATTTTCTGCTGTGTATTTTCATTTTGCTTGGTGAAGTAAAGATCATATCTAACACTGGATATAGAATTACCCAGTGCTGCCCTTCAAATCACTACATAGTTATTCAGCTGGTCCCTCCTGACTGTTGTTTTGTAAGCAAGTTAGAAATAAAATGTTTTCCTTTGGATGCTTGAAGGTGTAATTTTGTATTTATTGCTGGTCCTGTCTGAAGAAGAATGCCAAGAAAATTGTCTCCAAATCAAGTTGTGAGCTTCCTTAGTTCACTACTAAGAGTAGGATCACTGACATCACTGAAGTGCAGGAAGGGAGTCTGATTCTGCACCAGAAAGTGAAGACTTCTGCTTTTTTGTGTTCTTCTTCCCTCTCCCTGGGAGGCTTTTGGCTCCTTGGGACTGTGATGTTGTTTTCTGCTCATTTTTGTTGCCCAGAGAACTGAGGCTGCCATTCTGACACGACTGAGACACCCATGCAATGCAAATACCTACGAGACAATTTCACTTGATCATTTAGAGACATCTTACTGTCACTTCACTTGTTACTTCAGACATCACTTAGGCCATCCCCCAGCCTACCATACCTTCCTTCTCTTCCTCTGGATAATACTCAGAAGAAATACATTGTCAGACATTCAGGACTTCAAGGTCCAACTTGGCAGTAAAAAGTGTAATTGAATTTGAAAAAATTTGTATTTGGGACATAAACAGAGAGGGAAATTTGTGTGTGGGTTTTGCTTTTATTCCAAACCTACAGCAGGTGTGAAGGATTTGTTTGTTCAATTGTTGTTTTGGGTTTTATTGTTTCTCTCTCAGTGGGGTGTTTTGGGTTTTTTTGTTTGTTTTGGGGTTTTGCAGGTATGATATCAGCCCAGAAAAACAACCTAGCCATTAACTGCCATGTTGTCTTTGATAAAACCACTGTTTGCAATATTTGTTTGCTTTTGCTAAGAGCTTTGTGAACCTCTATTCTTACAATTTTGGTTCTAATCTGAGTCTTTGTGCTTTTGGGACAAATAGTCTGAAGGTTGATGTTTTGCCAAAATGAACGTTTGCAAAACGAATTAGAATGAGAACTAATGAAAGCCACTTTGCTTCTGAATGAGGAGTCTTTCAAAGAGTTCAATGATCTTTAATACATAGTAATTTTCACTTTAGTTAATTTGATTTAACTTGAATTGAATGAGGCTGTGCAAATAACACCAAGTCCCATTGATTTTCAGTGGGACTCAAGCTCTTAAAGTACTTGCAAAAATGATAAGGGTGCATTTGAAAATGTTGACAGCTCTTGTCCTTGGCTTAAGAAGCACTTGAAAAATATTGTGTTTAGCTTTTATAGTACCTTCAACAGTTATCCACTTCTATTTTAAGATTTTTTCTTTCTCGTCATTATGGGATCCATCACAGCCACTCAAAAGCTGCTGATGCCACCGGCTTGGAATTCAGCTCCAAAAGTGGCAGCCCCCACATATCAAAAGAAGTTATCCTCATGTGCATAACATCATTAAGCTGCTGGAAGAAAGAGTGTAGGAGAGCCTTGGTACAACATTTCCATCCCTTGTTCTCATTAAAATTAGCTGGGTTCTGATTTGTTTATTTACACCACTGGTGGAGATAGTTTTCAGCTGAAAAAGTGAGTTGCACATCCTCTAGATAGATATGTCTGTGTCCTGTCTGCTTTCTATTTGTTTGTAGGTGCATGGAAACTTTATTCATTGTCCTGTCAGTATGAACAATGATTTTAGTGTTTATAATAGCTTCTGTGATGGATTGCACTGGAGTAGGGATGCACAGAGCTACAACCGCACAATGACGTGAGGAGGAGTGAAGGAAGGAGTGTTACAGCAAATGGAGTTGGTGGCACTGTGTGTAATAAAGCAGGAGATCCAAATACTGTTAGTTGGCTCACAGTTGGCCATGGGTAATTGAATAATTGGTCCTGCACATGGCTGGAAGGCCATGGTGTTAATTACTGATTTCTTTGCAAGATACAGAGCACCTGCTTGCTTTGTTTAGTTTTAATAGGCAGTGGTTGACAGAACACCTTCTGGGTTGTTTGTTTAGATCCCTGAGATACTTATCAAAGCCATTTCTGTTCTAATAAGCCATCTAAGTATCTAGATGCAGTGATTTTAGGATCATTTGTAGGTTATTGCTCTCTCCAGTGTTGCTTTCCATGGCAAACACAAAAGGTAATAGTCAGTACACTCAGGAGGTGCCATGGGAGGTCACCACAGCCATCCTTAGGCCTAAAGTATCAGCTTCATCTGGAAATCATTCCAGGTCTGACTAGCACA
Source organism: Passer montanus (assembly GCF_014805655.1). Lineage (NCBI taxonomy): Eukaryota > Metazoa > Chordata > Aves > Passeriformes > Passeridae > Passer > Passer montanus. The sequence goes on from NW_024369929.1 coordinate 2,304,748, forward strand.
TATGTGCCCATCTGAACTCCAGAGATGGACAGTCTGTACTTGTTCAGGTGATCCATGCCAGGTATTTCTGACAGCTGATGGAAATTTGCTCTGTTGAAGTTCAAGTACTTGCAGTGCTGTCTTCAGGTGTCAAGGAGGAAAAGGTGATGACCCTTTGGCAAGCTCTCAGTTATTCAGAGGCTCATGTAATATTTATCTAGTTGTGCGGTATCTAGACCATGAATCAAAGAGTTTTTTGGATGTTTCCTGATGTCTGTATTTCCTACTCCTCTGAGATCTTTACAGCCAAGCAGCACCTTTCTTTCAGATGTTTTTAGAAGCAAATCCTCCCCAGAGTCCCTCTGCAGCTGCTTACACCTCCTAAGCTGAGCATTTTGCCTTCATCCTTGCTAAATTACCATTCATTTCCTATCACTCTCCAATTTGTGATCATTTGAATTCTCCTCTTTATTCATGCTGCTTGTGACCCATCCCACCTTTAGACTGTTGTCACAGTAATATTATTGTGAAATATTGCTACTGACTGCTTCCTAAACAACACCAACAGAAGACTTACTCCAGCTACTCAAAACACGTCTTCCTAGCATGCCAACATTTCTTTCTTCCCCAGACAGTTGTTATCCTCCTACAAAGTTCATGCTTAGATAGTTTGAATCTGACCCTTCCAACCTTTCCATAGTTTCAGTTGTCTAATTGGTGCCAGTGTAGGACTGGTACATAATTCATGTGCAAGGGCCTGTGAGCCTGGGTTTGGTGTATATTCACTGTTTCTGCTGATAATGCTGGGGTTCATCAGTTGGATGGATCTGTCCAATGCTAAGCCAGGAGACCCTAGGATAACATACCTGTTTCTCAAGACTTTTAGATATTTTTCTCTCCTCCCTTTTTTTCCTCCTGCTTTGTACCTTAGGTGTCATTTAGAAAAAATATCTCTTCTTGCCTACAATGACAGTGTAGGGAAAAAAATTACCCTTAGGAAATCCTTTTCAATACATTGTTTGAGCAGAGAAACTTTTCACAGATGATTACTTGTTAAGGGACATTCATTCTTAATATTGGCATCAACATTCATAACTCAGGAAAACTGAAAACTACATGATGTAGATTAGCTTGAAGTATCTTGACCCCGAGGAGAATTGAGATGGGCTGTGTAACTGTAAACCACAGAGGAGAGAGATCATAAAGGCTTTGATACCACACTTTTACACGTGCTTGCATATCACTTGTAAGCTTTTATTGTGTAACATTTGTAAATGCCACATTAGTAAATGAATATGAGTCTCCATAGTTTCAATTTCTAAGTAATTGTCTTTTTTAGATAATGACAGGGAAAAAATGTGGAGAGCCCTCCTCTGTGGCCATAAGCATTGTTCCCTGCCAGCAGAGCTCTCCCTGCATCAGACTGCAATGAGCTCAGACAGGCAGATAGTGCCAGGAACCAGGTACTCCCCCAGCTCTTGACAAGGCACCACTGGGGGTGGGAGAAGAGAAGACTTGGGTGCTCCAGTTAACCATGGACTGATGAGATGGCTGGGAGAAAGCAAGAGACCATGACCTGATTCTGTGCTTCATAAAGGAGGTGGATTTGTAAATAAAATAGCTGAGGCTGGTCTTTGATTATTATCAATGAAGAAAGAGAAGGGAAAAAAACCCCAACCCCAAAAATCAGCCTTGAGCTGAAGCATTCATTTAAAGACTCTTAAAAGCACAACAAAATTAAAATCACTCCTTGGCATGATTGTGAGATAAGACTAAGTTGGTATTTGGGAAAAGCATGCTTAATAGATGTTATATGAGACAATAAAATAATTGAAACCACTCCTCATAAATTTCAATTCTTAATTGAAAATTATATAAATTGTTTATATAAAGAGTATAAGAAAATCTGTTGAAATCTTAGTCATTAAAAATGTTAATGCAGTCAAGAAAGTAAAAATGCCAAGGCTTTATCTGAGGCTTCAGATGAATTACTTTTGCAATATTTAGTGTTTTCAGAGCCTCTAGAGCAGTATACATGTGCCTGAGCACTTCAGTTATAGCAAAAGTCTGCAGATTGCAGACCTTCTTGTGTTGGATTTTTTTTTTAAATTATAGTAAACGAGTTATGATTAGCAAGTGGCTTGTTGGAATTATTGCACGGCTTTTTAGAGAAGCTGTAATTTGTAAATGAGGCTTGTGAATATGGGAATGGACCCAGTCTCAACTGCTCTGCTGTAATTAGTCTGTAGAAGTGCATGCTGTGATGCAGCACAGCCCAAATCAGTGTGTTTTGCCTGTCTTGCTTTTTTTTGTCTTGCTGGTGATTGGAAGAGGCCCAGGTAAAACCTACACTGGTGGTAGGGCATAGAGTATTTTACTTGATTACTGGCAGCTTACAATTGTGCAGAAGTATATTTTTTTCCCCTGAAGGTGGGTGATGTATTTGGGAAAAAAATGCTACATTAGAAACTTGCAGCTGACAGTGCCTACATTCAAGAAGTAATTAGTGCAGCAGCTGATAGGCCTTGCCCCACCTTGTGCACAGGTTACTGACCACAGGTGCCTGGCTCTTGATGGCATGATTAATAGATTCTGTCTGTCATCAAACCCTGGATGGGGTTAATACTATTAAAAAGAAAAAAAATTACACATTCCAATATAGTAGTTCTATTAGTAATTAGATAGGAATTAAGTTGTTAAACAGTTATTAAAAATTTGTAGGAATATCTACCAGGTCTGCTGGTATAATGGATGAGGAATCAGGCCTCCAGTACTGTAAGGAAAAATTTGTGATCTCCTGCATATAAATCATCTCAGTCTCAATTTAGTAACTTCCTTACTCAATTTAGTAAGCTCCCTCCCAGCACTCCAAAGGAGTTTAGTGTTCTCTGGAGCCCTTTGTGGGTATGACAGCCATCCAGAAACAGGCCCTGGCAGCAGAGAGGGTTCCCTTCCTGCTCGGAGGAAGGGCTGCCTTGCTCACACTGCACCAGGTTGAACTAGGAGTGGGAATGCAAGAGAGGAAATCTATAGGGAAGTTTAATAGGAAATGCTGACTTGAAGCAGCATCAACATGAGCACTTAAAACTCAAGGATGGTCTCCAGAAAATGTTCCATCCTGCTGTTTTAAAGTCACCTTACTGAGCAGCAAACAAAAGGTTGCTAAGGATGGTTGTGACTGATTGCTGACAGAGCTGTGGTTGTTGCAGCTGCCCAGGCTCCTGCTGGCACAAGACATAATGTGTATTGCTGCAGGTCATATAATGGTAAATGAACACTTACTGCCTCTGTGGCAAGTGGATTGATTATTGTGTCCACCTCCAAACAGGTCTGCCTTTGTTTTACAAGTAAATGTATTGGCTCCTGCTGTGCTGAAGTCAGAAGATGAGTTCAGATACACAGAGCTCAAAGCAATCATGATGTGTACAGGAGCTTGTTTCAGCTTTTACAAAATGGCCTGTCAGGTACCTGTATATAAGCAAATAACGGTAAATGAACATTATTGTTTCTTGCAACTGTGATTTTATTTTTCATGGGTCAATGTACCTAGAATGTTGATATAAGATAACAGACAATACTTAATTGCTAGGCACTAGCTTCACACCATAAATTATAGTCTGATAAAAAGACACATTGATATTGATAAATCTACTGATATACTATTGATAAATACTGTTCTGAATACATTTTAGCTTTCTTAGTATACTTGGAAAAAAAGAGAAGTGCAAGAAAGCATCCCCTAAAAACTGTTCAGTTTGGAGCCCAAGGTATGCAGATCTTGTTTTAACTGAAATGCAGCATCCATTGGCTAAAATGGGAGTTTGAGTATTTCCACAAGGACCGGTCAGTGCTGTGCAACCAGAAAGGCAGGAAGGATGCTGTCAGCTGAGAGCATGGCCAGTGAGGTTTCTGGGGTGTGGGGAGAACAGGCATGCTTAAATGAGCACGAGTTCTGCTCCCACTCAATCTGATTTGGGGGATAAACCACTTGAAATAATGATTAATCCTTCAGTGGGTTAAATATAGGTGGTAACTGACTCTCTAGCTAGGGCAGTTCAGGATGTGGGCTGGTGAGGTTCAAGGCCCAGTTCTGCTTGTTGTGGCACTTTGTCTCAGGTATCTCAGATATGCTTAGGCTACCAGACATCAGCAGTTCTACGAAAGCACTTCTGCAACGTTCTCAAGGCTTTCATCTTTCTCCCAGTGCAGAATGGAAAGTATTTTCCAACCCTGAAATGAAATACAGTTCTTGTTTTTGTGCCAGCCACAACTGTAACTTCTGGCAAGAGTCAGTTTGGACTCCAGTCAGCACCAGGATCAGGGAGGAGAGAGAAGTGGCCTAAAGCTTGATCTGCCACCCACCTCTGGAGCTGTGTCAGGCATGCTGGGACCTAAGCCCTGCATGTGTTGTGCATGTGCTTCCCTTAATTAAGTCTGACAGGGGGCTGAGAGATAACATGCTCTGATCAAAAGATTTTCTTAGAACGGTGGGGCTTTTTTTTTCCAGTTAAAGGCATTGGTACATTTGCTTCACATGTTTATCCCTGTGCATATTTACATAAACCTGATATGTATCCTGCAAATCCAAATATTTTTGCAGATTGTGTCTTCAAGCAGTTTACAAGGAGGCATTTTTGGAGGGTTTTATTGGCTCTCTTTAGAAATCCTTGCTCAGTATCCTACATGTTCTCATGTGTTAACATGGAGCATATTTGCCCTGTGCAAAATGAGACTGAGGTGCTTGTACTGTGGTGAAATGGCCTAACACTGAATTATCAGAGGTGTATAAGGAGGTGGTGCCCTTGCTCTCTTACTGGAAAGCAATTTTTCTCCAGAAATTGTCTGCCAAGTGATTTTTAAATTGTGTTAGGTAAGAACCAGGAGCTACATCCAACTTCTTCATTTAATTGCTTTTAGAAGTATTTTTAATGTGGAAGGACTCTGTCTTGTAGGAAACTGGTAGTAAATTATGTGAGGGAGTGGAGACTCAAACAAACCAGGGCAACCTTTAGAACAAAGCAAAATAAATGCTTGCCTGGATCTGTGTCAGTGGGAGGCCACTGTGACCCCACAGCAGTTAATTTGTTTAGCATGTTGCTGCTGTTATGCTAATTAGGTATTTCTTGAACCAAGAGACTGTCAGCTCCAAATTTCAAAACTTTTCTTTCTCCTAAGAATAAAAAGTAAAGGAAAAGGCAGATGAAAGTTTCTTGCAAGTGTACAATTCTAGGCTGCCTGTGCCCTTCTCTGTGCTTGGCTTTTGCAGCCACTACAAAGCTCGTTTTCTTTTTTTAGTAAAAACACTCTGGTAGCACTAGGTCAATCTCAAAAGAACAAAATTAACAGAATTGTATTAAATTATAAGGGTTTCAATGCTCTAAAGGAAGTGGGCAGTTTTGCTGAGGAAGGACCTCTGCTTGCAAGCTGCATGCTCTTCAGAGAGGTGAGGGAGCCCACTTTGCAAACCTAGGATAACAGGTTAGGGGGTTGACATTTACTGTCAGAACATTATTTGGTCAGATCCAAATAGCAAGAAGTAAAATGCTTTGGTCTTGATTTTTTTTCCCCCCAGCAAATATTTCTATCATATCAAGGTAGTTTTGGAGGATTTTTTAAAGTTCAATTTAAGCTGAGTTTTTTGCTTTTCCTGCTGTATCACACTTAAAAGACTGCTAGGCATGTATCACTCCAGTATGACAGTTTGGAGGGTTTTTTGTATTAGCACTCTAAAAAGGAATTACTTTCAAGTTACCTTTAGTCTCAGTGCTGGCAGAATTGTGCCAGTTTGCATTCAGAATGTCAAACTCTACTTGTTGGCAATGATAAACCTTCATGCCTGGTTCAGACTGTCACAGGCAGCGTGCCTTCTTGCAGACATCCAATTCAGGTGCAGCTGAATTTGCCTTCATTCTTGCATGCTGCAAATTCCAGTTTGGATCTACGAGTCTCCGTTTCAGACCACATTCAGTAAATGTTACACTTCATGTTCAAGAGGAAGACTCAAAACTGCAGTTGGGTTTTGAAGTGGTGTAAATCTGGAGCAGTGAGACTGATTTAGCTTTTTACCCTTGCACTGGGGTAAAGCCAGCTCTCAGTCTTGTTTGAGAGACTCTCCTTTGCCTCAGTCTGTCTTACAGTGCTGCCTTGGGTGTCCAAAATGGCTTCAGTAGCTTCATAGCCAGTTGTGCCCTGTAAGAACCACCTTTGAGATGATGAATTTTAATTTATGTAAAGGTCTTTGCCATGAGCAAAATTTCCCTCCATAAAATGCTCTGGCAGCCATCAATTGCCCTTCATATTGGAGGGAAGTGTGAGGCAAAAGTGAAGCTAAGCAAGACTGCAGTAGTAGTAATTGCCTAGGTGCTTGTTTAACCAGGCAGCAAGTAATGAAGTCAGGAACTGTAATGTCACATCAACTACATTACCTCGTTTTCTTCTCTTGCAGACACAGGGAGGTTAAAAATAATGAGCCTGTCTGCCTCTCCCCATACCCCTGAGCACATTGAATCACAAGCACCTTCTTTCTAAAACAAATTTATTTCTTGCCGGCCTCCTTCCCAACAAAGACTTGCCTGTGATGAATACCAGACTTCGCAGCATATTTGTCAAAGTGGTACACCTGTGAGGGTTGCAGCACAAGATAAATTTTGGCACGCCAAGGGAGTAGAGGGAGGTACCAGGCAAGGAATAAATCTTGGTGTGTTACACCAGACTGTGAATGAGCGTTCTCCTCCTCAGGATCGCTGCTCTGACAAGTTATGATAAATTACGCTCTTTGTTGACACCTTCATCGTGTTATTTATGGCTCGTTAATTGAACTGAAAAGGAGACTTGTAGCACAGCAGGGGATTGTACAATGCATTTCCACTAGGCTGGAACCTGAACCAAAGAACAAAAAAGGGGAGGAAAAAGGTAAAGTAATATATGCATGTGTGTACTCTCCACTGAAAGGAGCTGGCTGCTGTAAGAGACCAGTCCAGAACTGTAGCAAGTGCTCCGAGTTCTCTCAGAAACATTCCCATTCAGTCCTCCTGGATCTCCCAGTTAAAAGCCTAGATGTTTGTCTTCTTTCCACCCTTAATCCTTCTATCTGTGCTGCTCTGTGCATTGCTGAAGTGTGGGTTATCAATCCCATGCGAAGGCAAGCATCTCACCTGAGAAAGGAGGATTCTGGTGTGACACTGCAAAAGTACCACAATTGTGCAGCAACACAAAATTCTGTTCTTTTGGGGCAATATATGCCAGGTTCAGGAACAAACCTATTTGGGGACCCTTCCAGCTCTCTGCCACTGCGAAGGGCAAGGTCTTGTCACCAAACATCCTATTGTGGCAGCATAGGCAGGCATTTCTCTGAGAAGGAGTAGTGTAAACAGGAAAGGGAGAGGTACAGGATCTGAGCGGGTGGCTCTCTACACTTGTTGTGCAAGAGTTGTCTGCAGGAAATATAGCTGTAAGTCATTGTGGGGGATGATAAAAGAGAGAACAGAATCTTCAGCAGATAAATACTGAGGCAGACAGGCTTGTTTGTGTGAAGAATTATAGATTTGATGCTGAGTCTGAAATGGTTCTAACAAGCTCTGTCCTGAAAGAAAATTAAGTAAACTGACGCTTGAGAGTATTTATCATGCATGAGTTTTTTGAGGAAAAAATAGAATGCTCCAGGAAAAGAGCATGTTTTCCTATGAAAGGGTTCTGAGATAATCATTCAGCTCCTTGCTGGAGAATACCATCTGAAATTCTCACATTTTTATGAGCAGCATCATTTATGGATTTGCTGTTTGGGCTCCTCTCAAAGGAGCCAGGTCCTTCTGTAGTGCCAAGGTTGAAAGTTAAAACTGCGAGTGACAGGTCCCTTGTTAGTAGGGTCTAGAAGAGGGAGTACTTGGGCTGGGTGTCAAGAGATCTGAGATTCACTCTGGCAGAACTCCTTAATCAGCTTTGTAGGTACAGTCAAACTTCTTGAACCTCATGGTTTGGTGTGTGTCTTTTTCAGGTGTGAAATAAAGCTTTACTTTTACCTTCGCTATAGATTGAGCAAATGGTTTGGCAGGGATTTAACAAGGTAATGAAAATTAATTCCTCTTCTGATAGCTTTCCAGCCTCTCAGGTGAAATACAGGTGCAGTGTCTTTATTCCTCTTTAAGGATTTTCTTGTGAGGGGCAGCGTGTCCTGTGTGTCATTGTGCCAGTGGAGATGTCACTGTATTTTGCCAAGCTCTTGGTACGTGATGCCCAGTTCCTGTGTATGCAGCTGCCCGCAGCTGCCCCTTGGAAGGCTGGCCCTGGCCCTGAATGGAAAAGTGGCCTCTGTGGCTGGGCCTGGGGTGCCCCGTGTCCGTGGTTTCCGTGTGAGCCTCCGTGCTGTGAGTGCAGCCCTGGGCAGTGCTGGGACAGGGACAGGGCTGAACTGCACAGGAGCCGGGCTGCGGCTCACTGGAGGGTGCCAGAGCTCCGCAGTGACTATGGAAGTAGGGTGGAAGCAGGATGGCAGCTCGTGGTGCTGCGGCCCTCACAGCCCGCCGGCCCTTTGCTCCGGGCTGAGCCCCTGTTCTCTGCGGGGCCGTGGGGGAGAGCAGCCCCAGCGCTGCCCCTGCCGGGTCTGCGTCCCCTCCACTGTTTGTGCGGCGCTGATAAAAGAGTCAAAGCGGCGGAGTGGCTGTGTGCGTGTGGAGGCGCTGGGAATGCTCTATTTATAGCGCTGCTCCCCCTTAGCTCCGGGGAGCTGTCGCCTGCTGCCGCAGAAGCGGCCTCAGAGCACTCTCCAGGTGCGGTGGGTGCAGGGCTGTCACCCGCCCCGGCTGTGTCCTGGTGTCCTGCGGAGCCTCCCGGGCAGCGGCGTGGCCGTGCCTGCCGGGCAGCTGCCGTCAGGGGCTCCTGCCTGCGGGTCTGCCCACGAACAGATGCTGCTCCTTCATCTCCCTGGAGGTCTTCAATGCCTTCTCTTCGAGGTGATGTAAAAGCAGTATGACTTGGCTTGCACTCATTACAAAGATGGAATTGTAAGGGGTTTGTTGCTGTTGTTTGGATCTAGAGAATGGGGTCGTTAAGAGCAAGGGAACATCAGACCCTGAATCCAAGGTTGTTTGCTGTTTCAAATAACAGCCCAGCCACATGGTAAGTGGCAGCAGCCTCTGTTGGTTACTTGCCTGTGCCTTATTCCTCAGCAAAGTGACTGCTGCCAATAAGGATGTCAGCATAGCTCCTGGTCTGAAAGGGTTTCAGTTTCTCACTTGCTGGCTACCAGGGTCCTTCCCCTGCCCTAGCACCCTGCAGCAAGGGAAAACCCTGAGGTAAAACTTGCACACACCAGTTTGCTTGGGTTTGCCACCTTCTAGAACTGGAGTTCCACACTGGATAGGTTTCAAGTTTAAATGTTAAAAAATGTTTTTACACAACAGCTGCAATGTAATCTGGTGGCCTGATAAACTGGTTTCTTAGGGATCTGTCCAGTGCTGGAAAGCATCGTGCTGCCTTCTCGCTCACCCTGCCTGGTGTTCCTTGCTGTGGTAACTTCAGTGTGAGTGTTGCCTACAGGCTTCTGATGTGCTTCACACCAGAAGCTGCATTGCCAAATATCAGCAGTTCCTTCTGGAGTCAGGATGTGGAACATTTCAGATTGAGAGGAAGCAAGGAGAAGGAAACCACACAGATAGGAAAGGTCTGAGAAAAATAAAGCAAGTAGGAAAAAAGTTTGCTGCAGGCTAGCTTCAACCATCACTTCTGGAAAGAGCTGTAACTAACATCCAGTTCTACTGAAGCAGGGCACAACCTCCAGCAGAGCATTCTGCTCTCTCTTCTCCATCTTTTGATTGGGAGCTTAGAAAGATCTTGGTTTTCATTTTGTAGTTGTGCCCTTCCTATAGTATTTTCTTCCCAGCCAGCTGGCTTTTTTCAGTTACAACAGTGTGTGATTTTAATTTTTTTTTTCAGTATCAAACAAATTGAGCATTAAACAATTTTTCAAAGTTTTCACTGACAGATCATCTTTCCCACTTCTTAGTTTTTGATTAAAAACTACTTGTAATAACACAGGCCCACATTGCTAGCACAATAAACAGGTTCATGAAGGAGGGACTTCAACTTAAATAGCCTTGGGGAGCTGCTGTTTCCTCACCACTTCTTCAGTCTTCCCTGGCTGTCAGTTTTCCAGGATTTTGACTGACTACACTCATTTTGGCTCACTGCTGCAACCATTGGTGTACATTGGCAGTATGTCATGGTGAGTGTGGTAGAATATATGTATGAGATGAGCTGTAGTGAAATAATTCTAGTTTAATACTGCATCCCGGTTAATTTATGCCAGCTATTTTTCCATCCTTGCTGATGAGACTCAAAGTTGACACACGGTATCCTGTCTTTGTCCACAATAGGCAAACTTTGAGAATACTTTTTTGTTGTTTGCTATGAATTTTCAACCCTGAGGTGGTTGTGAATTTTCCAGTTTTTTAGCTTTTAATTGTATTGATCATATTATTGGCACACTTGAATTGATATTCTGCATATTTGTGTATGCCCAGTGCTTCATTTCCAGATGTTCATACAAAGGCTTTCCCATCTCTGCACACAAAGACAGCACCATCTCTTGGGCTTCAAATACTCTAACCCTGGGAGATGCTGCCCTGAATTAACTCTCTCAAATTGAGACCATGAACTGCAAACTGAAGGTAACTGGGGAGAAACAGTTTACAGAATTATGTAGCCTGATAGGCCCTTTAATTCCTGGACCACTTGTACAAAAATGAGGCAGATACAGCAGTGACTTGTCTGTGTCTCAGATATTGAAGCTGCTTTTTTCCACAGTTACCTCTGTGCTCTTGTGTCTGTGACACAGGTAGAAACCAAGCACTGTGTGGTAATGAATATAGCAGAAAGAAGGGTGTCTGTTTTCAAACCCAGCAATTAAAGTCTAACAGGAAAATAAAACTTTTCTTTTTATCCAAGAAAATTTTACAGTGGAGGGGGTAGCATTTGGACAGTTGTATCCTCCTTGATCAGAAATGTGAGTAGAATCAGCAACTTTAATCAGCTCATGGGAGGTAAGTGCCACCCACACCACAAAATATTGGCTTTGGTCTCTGTGTTTCTGCACTGTTGTTCCTTGTTGATTACAAAGCTGAAGGAGGAGCAAAAAACAACCTCCAAGTCACTCTTACATAATAGTTTGTTTTGCGAGGGTTCCACTAATCATGTCAATACTGAGCCTCTAGTTTTTGATAATTACATTGGAAATGCCCAGTTTGTACATAGTAATTCCAACTATAATTACCATGAAATTATATAACTACAAATTACCCTGTCATGTGGATGGACTAAATAAGCATGTACAGTACCTGCTCTGTGATAACAAATTAGAATTACATGGTTGGTTAACTAGCAGTAATACGAGATTTTTTAAGTGGCCAAGCTGGCTAGTTACATGAAGAGAAAGTATTGGATTTTCTTTCTGATGCTTGGTTAGACTTCAGAATAGTAGATTATTTATTTCCTGATATTTCTTTATGTGGAAAAAAAAAAAAAACAACTATGGTTTGGGGTTTGTTTTTACTGGACAGTTACATTGTATTAAATTGTCTGTTTGGTCACTGCCACCTGCTGTGTTCATTCTCCTGGATGCTGGCTGCTGCCTGTGGGACATTGCTGATTTGATTTGGGGTTTTTTAGGGATTTCTAACTTAATGTGTTAGAAAAAGATTGCTTTACCTTTTATTTTTTTTTAATCAAAGCATTTTTTTCGTTGGCAGCAAAAAACCCCGTTGATTGATAAAAGACCTGTAGAGATTATATAGAGATTGGAGGAAGGGGAAAATCCTGTCTGAAACTCATATACATGACAAAACAGGCTCTTCATTGTGTCAGAAACAAAACACAAAACATCCATACTGTGGTTCTTTCTTACAGACAAAATAGAAATTTTGTCTTTCTTAGCTGCTCTCAACCTCTGACATGGCGTGGTGGCGAGGAAAGGCCCGGCCGGCGATGGCAGTGCCGGCTCGTTTGGGAACCTCGCCGGGCCCGAAGTGTGGCAGCAGCCCCTGCGAGGGGCTGGCTAATCGCACAGAAACCAAGGCACCGTGAAAAACTGCCCGCGTTTCCGCGGCCAGACTGGAGCAGGGAGCTGGGACTCGCAGCCCCGGGGCCGTGAGGGGCCGTGAGGGGCCGTGAGGGGCCGTGAGGGGCCCCGCGGCGGGAGCAGCCGGGCCGCTGCCGGCGGCGGCCGCCAGGTGGCAGCACGGAAGAGGCGGCGGCGCTGTGCGGGGCCGCGCTCGGGGCGGATCGGGCACGCGCGGGGCTGCGGGCGGGGACATTGTCCGTCCGTCTGTCCGCGGGACACTGTCTGTCCGTCTGTCCGCGGGACATTGTCTGACCGCGCCTCTCTCGGGAGCCGGGCTGCGGGCGCGCTTCGTCCAGCTCTCTGATACGCTTGTCTCAGTTTTATTTAATTGTTTTTAATCTTAGAGCATAATCAGGCCAAGGGAAACTGTCTCTCAGCACCTGAAGTTTTTATTGAAACTTAGAACTTCTTGCAGTGGTAACTGAAGCTTCATGGAAAGGTTTGGGCCGCTGTGCCTTTAATCTGCCGGAGCTGCTGCAGAGAAATGTGGAACTGAGAACAAAATGTTTGTCACTTTTTGCCCTAAGCCATACTATTGCAAGAGCTGAGCTTTCTCCAGCTGACTTTAAATTAATTTTCATGCCTTGATTTCTGGATTCTTTGGTCTATTCTTAAATAAATTACATAGCCACCTACATGAGGGGGGAAATTGTTAAAGAGGTTTACAACCTCCGTTCTTTGTTCTTATAAAAGTTGGGGTTTTTCTATTTCTTGCTGAATCTTTTCCTTATCTGGCATCACCTCTTCTCAGGGATACACTTTTATGGGAACAAGTTTTGGCTGAAGCTTGCTTTGTTTACCTGCAATTGCAACTCCAAATGCATGGCTTCAGTTCACAATAGTTTATTTCTTACAGCCTCATTGGTCAGTAGCTGTGGGAGATGGAAACTAAGAGTAACAGTTTAAGCAGTGGTAACAGCCCAGAGATTAATAGTGATCTCTAGAGTAATCTCTAGAGCTCGCTATTAAGGGAAGGGTCATCCTTGCTGTCCAAATCCAGGATTTGTAGACATTCCTTTCAGTTGGTGTATTAATTACTTCTGTGCTATTCCTTTTGTATCAAGCAGATGGGAATGGTTCCATATGCAGATATGTATCTGTGTTTCAAAAATTAACACAGGAATTCTTAGCCTAGAAATTATTCAGGGTTGTGTTTTTTTAGTTTGTTTGTTGTCTGTCTTCTGTTTCTCTCATGGCTGAGTCCACCATGTCTCTTTGGTCTGTCATTCAATTAAATACTGGGCAAACCTGTAGGAAGTGTTCAGAGATTCATGCTGGGGACCTATTTCAAACAAATATCCTGTGTGGTGTGAATAAACATAAGGTGTATTTCAAATTGCACGGGGACTCTGTCTAGCATGCAGTGTTTATGAATGTGAATAATTATAATTAAATACTTTCTGTTCTCAGATTCTTCTTTTTCTTTGTGTCATCTCTAAACAATCCATCTTTCAGAAGGTGCTGACTGGGAACTTAGCAGCAGAGCAGTTTCTCATGACTGTTGTTTGGTAATTGGAACATCTCAGAAAGCTTCTGTGAGAGTTTGTGGTAATTTTGGTCGCACTGAATGAGAAAATTCAGCAATCAGCCAGTTTTTTTTAGCTGGCTCGGTGCTCAAACTCTTAATAAGGTCAAGGATTGAGTTTGGGTAGTTTCAACTTTTTAAAAAACTCATAATTATTTAGATTATTTAAAGTATTTGGGGGGAAAGCACAATTATTTAGATTATTTCAAGTATTGGTAAAATATTTTCAGGCAATCAGTTTCTTTGCATAGGACTTGTTTAAATAACCTGAGCTGTTGGACTACCTGTTAAGAGATGTGGCAAAAAGGTAATTGACTAATGGGGAAGAGGGGAGATGTTTTCATCACTTATTTGATTTTTTTAAGTACAAAAGTGACTGTTAATTCAGATATCTGCTGATGGGGCATTTATGTAAAAAACACAAGAAGTTTTCTTCCACAAAATCAGTCAGATTCTCTTTACAAGTGGAGGATTTCTGTGCTGCATATCTCCCTCTGTTCACTCAGCATGTTGTTAGGACACAAACTCTTGGTCACTTTTGCTCAAAAACAAAGATTTTGCTATTAGTACTCCTGAAATCAAGAAAAGTCCCCTGAAAGACCCGAGTTACTTGTTTAAGAGATCAAGGTTTGGTATGATAGTTTCCTGAAGGAGGTGTCTGAACTCCTGTGCAGCTTCAGTGAGCTTTCAAACTGAAACAGGGAAAGTTCTGGGGTCTGGGGATGTGTTTTTTAACTTTGCTATTCCAAAACTTTCCCTACTCAGGTTTAATAGAAAGCTTCTTATGTCACAGGACTGTGTAAATAACTGTACAAAGCATCCATGGTTTAGTAATCCCAAAGTAAGCCAAGGCCATAAAACGTATTTTCCACTGGTGCAGCACTTTCCTATTCCAGATATAGTTAGTGTGGTGTAGTAGTACTTTCCATAACTTCAGTAGTTCTTTTAATGCAAGTAATTTTATTCTTATTTAACTCCCTCCTTCTTTTGAGCCTAAATATCACCAAAATTAGACAGTTATCCAGCCCATTTGAAATTTAGTAAAGAGAGATTTTTAAAATGGTGGATGAAATTGAGCAGGTAGGCAAGTAAATGAGAACAGAAATAGAAGTGATGGTCAGTAGAACACTGCAGTTGGTGGGTCAGAGGACAGACTCTGAGGAATGGGATGGTTTGTTTGATACAATATTTATGTCCCTTGACGGTTTTGCTCTCTATAATGCGCCAAACCCATGGATTATTGTACTGAAGTAGAGAACTCTAAGGCAGCATTGAGCCTGAGACAACTGACATTGTTTGCAAATTGGTCTGGAGTCTGAAGGTTACTGTCTGACAAAACTCGTGTAAGCAGCTTGAAAAAGATCCAAGCACAGGTAACTGCCACAGGAAGAGAACCAGAACCTGCCAATCCACACATTGCTTCTGCAGTACTGATACTTCTCATTTTCATCATTTGTTGCTCTTTTAGACCAACAAAGATATTCTGAATTTCTTCTTCCAAGAGTTGAATTTTTCAGGTTGTGACTTCATAATTTGGATATTGCACTGTGTTTCCCGAGACAGGTACAGGAGTTCAGAGTGTCTGTAAATGCCAGTTATGTGCAATGGCTCTGTATGGGCATATCTGTGGTGTGAAGGCTGGCATGCCTTGGTTCATAGCTTTGTTAGATACAAGTCATGCTTTTCCCACCTGAGAAGCTTTATAAATGCACTCCAGAGTTCTTGCTCAGTACATAACCTTGTTGCTTCAGAACTCACTAATGATCAGGATTTATTCAAGTATTTTATTAAGATTTTTCTCAATAAAAGAGATGAGATTTCATATAAGACTCTTCTGTTCAATTTCTGGAAACTATTTGAATTTCCTAGTTTCTTCTATTACGGCTTTGCTTTGAATTTGTCTGCATTCTTATTTGCATTTCTTTCTATGCCCCATTCTTGCTGTGTACCTGATTGTCTGTGCTGATCCCTGCTTGCAGCCAGATCGAGCTGAGCTGGGGAAGAAGCTCCACTTGCACTCTGACAGAGCTAGAATGCTGCTCAAGGAGGGCACAGCCCACGCTGCAGCAGCACAGTGCCTGAGCTGTGAGAAGCCGTCAGGATGGTCTCAGCTCCCTGCAGCACTGAGAGGTGCTCCTGCAAGTCAGAGCACAGCAAAAGGCTCCACAGTTCCCATAGGATGAGAGGTACAGGGGCCTGAGTTAGTTTCCTGAGGTAGCTGCTGTACCTGGTCCAGTTTAGGGAGAGAGGTGCTCATCGTCTGGGCAGAGTCTGTAATGAAAGTGTGGTTCAGAGAGGTGGGAGCTGAAGAGCTGATGCAAACAGGACAGTTCACATTCGGAGCCTGACTGTGCTTCACTAACTCACTGCCTAGCACAAGATGTTTCGTTTCAAATCTAGGACAGTGGGGTTTTTCTCTTGAAGTCTGTGTTAGGAAAGCCGTAATTATTAATGCTTTAGAAAATTATTTATCAAATGTTCTGAGATGTATGTTAACTTAGTGATGAATCAGAAAAATATCTGAAGGTTTTGATTTATTCTGCAGACATAGAATCAGCTTATGGACTTACACAAGGAGAATTTTCTGTTGATATCTTGTTTTTTAAGGTAGAATAACCAAGGAATTGTCAATTTTGAGGAATGCAAATGACTCTTTTGCTGTTCAGATAAGTCAGCCAACCAGTGGCTTTAGTGCCATGTGTTCCCTTGGTGCAAGGTGTGGTCTTAAAGTATATGAAGTTATGAAGTGTCATCTCAAGGAATCAGGTCCTTTGGGAGAGCTCTTCCCTCTGAATCCAGAGTTAGGCCGCTGATGAGGTTTCCTAATGCAGCTTTTATAGTAAAGATAAAATGTCTGAACAGTTTGAACTTGGAACTTCTACCAGGCCAAAATGTATGTTGTTAACATCTTTAGCCAGTAATGTTGTACGTATTTTAATTTGCTTTCCCTTGGGGATGCCTGAAGAAAAGCACATCTTAAGATGGAGGAACATCTTTGGTGTGAATGGAAGCAGAGAAGTAGATAGAGAATGTGGTTTGATTTTAGTAGGATCCCTTTGAGCTTTGGCAGTCAGCTTTACAATTAGAACAAATCTCTAATGTTGTAGTTGAGAGTTCTGCATTCCTGTTGATCATTTTGACTGGAGAGGGATGCCTGTAACTCATCAGCTTAGAATTCACTAGCTCATTTAGTTGCATCTACTGGAAAATTCTCAGGAAGTTTAGGATTACAGCTGTAGAATTTAGGCTGCAAAACAATTAGTCTGTAACAGTATATATTGTTTACTTTTTGTAGCTTTTATTTGATTTATTATTGGAAAATACAGGATAAAAATTATAAAATATGATATATGAATGGAACAGCTCATGTTAACTCTTTGAAAATTGTATTAGAGTAACTGCTTAGGCAGTGCTGCCAAGAGTTCTTTAATGTATGTGGATTAAGGCAGTACCTTGTGCAAATTCTTCAGATTTCTGTTTTATTCAGTAGGTGTTCAAGCGTATGGATTGGTGGAGCAGCCAAGATCCTGAAGAGAAGTCTGCTTCCATTTTAGAGATTCTATAAAAGGGTTGCAAGTGTTAGTGCTCCTGGTGGCTGCATTAAGCTGGATGCTTGTGTTCTCTGTCAGACAGGTGGGACAGGTTTGTGTGTCCAACATGTGTCTGTCACACCTCTTGTAAGAGTGGCACTGACCACTGGCAGACTCTTCTGCTGACAGTCTCTTGTCAGTCAGTAGCTAGTTGAGTTGGTCCTCCCAAGATCTTCAGAAGCAAGTTTTTTTTCAAGGACAAGCATTTATGTTTCATGTTTAAGATGCTGAAAACCAGAAACCCCAAGATTTAAAGTTTTGAGTTTAGTTTTTCCTATAAACAAGGTTTGGTGCTGTATGCCATCAGTATTTGCACCAGAAGGAATTGTGTATGATTTAAGAGTATCTTTTATATGATTCATCTGTTCCAGAATTGCTAAGTGAGCCAGCTAATCACGAGTGCTGAACTTGGTGACCTGTTCATGATCAGCCCATAGACATTCTTTTTAACAACAAAAAGAAGTAGCAGTAGGTTACTGTTAAATCAGTTATATGTATAAGTGATTTTTATTTCTGTATTGAGCTTTACACTGGAAAAGTTCTGTATTGCACTTTGGACTCTTGAGCATTCTGAGGTATTAATGGTAAAAGTACATTGCATGAGATGTTTAGGGACAAAACTTAACATGGGGGTCATGAATTCAGGCAGTTCATCTATGGGACTCATGTGTTTGCTTGATTTGCTGAACCAGGCTGTGATAACATCTACAAGTGTGTGGTTTTTTCCAAGCAGCTGGAGATGGGTACAAAACCAAGGGACAATGGAAGTGTTTGTGTGGGTACTTGATGTGACCCTGTGCTTTGCACGTGGCAGTGCAGCCGTGCTCTGGAGGCTGGTGGGCTGCACTGTGTGGAGCCTCTCCATGTGCAGTAGCTGGTTTCAAGATGAGATTTCCCTTTCTGCATGGGAAATACTGCCAATTCTGTGATCAAGAAAAAGGCTCCAATTCAGTGAACAGCCACCTCTTTTTTTTTTTTTCCTTAATGGCCCACTTGTGGCCTAGAAACAAAACCCTTGTTTGCTTTTAGGTTACACCAACTGTTGATTAATAGTTCTGGTGGTACATAATTTGCCAACCTAAGGTGTTTTTTTTTTTTTCTGGAAAGGAATTGCTGTGGTGAAAAGAAAATTGAGTGCTGGAAACTGTTTGGACAGTATTAGACAAACATAAACATTGGCAAAGAAGGGGGTCTGTTCATAAGCTAAACATGGGAGTGCTTTTCTGTCTCGCTATGGATTTGTGCTCAGGGCATACAGTCCAGGGGAGCTTGGTAAACTACAGTCAGAAAAGCATTTGTGGAAAGCACACATATTGTTCCAGTCCAGGAGGTGAGTGTGGCTGGCACATCCTGGTCCATTTGCTGTGGAGGGAGAGCTCCTGTGTTGTTCCTAGTGCCTGTCAATGGCATTATTTATTTCTCAGCAGCTCAGAGTGGGACAGATGCTGTGTTCTCTTAGTGATGTAAGCTCAAGTGACAAGTCAAAATAAAAGACTTGTCCAAATTACTTTAATACAATAAACATGATGCCTTCTCATTGACAGCATGTTAAATACTAATTTCTCAAACTGTGAGTTTGAAAGGTTTTGGCATGTGTCAAGATTCTGACTATTTAAAACCAATCTTCCACAAAAATTTCTTACTGATTGAAAGAGCAAATGTTGACTTGTATGACTAGCAAAGATTACTCCCTACTCTTTCTGCATTAAAAAAAAAAATAAATAATCTAACTCTGTGTATTCCCTAGATATGATGTGGGCAATTATTTGACAATATGTAGCTAGCTGAAATGTTGTTAATTGCCTTTCATTGATTCTAGGGAAATGTTCCTAAAGGTACTGTCCTAGTACAATAATACCAGTGAAATGAGGAATGAATCAATGTTGTTGCTAAATGCTGTATTTGCTGTGGAAAGTAGAGACTGTATAAAAACAAAAGGGAGGAAATAGAATCTGTGCTTCTGAGGAAGGCAGCACTATTCAGATACCCCTTCTGAGAGCAAGAAAGGATATTTTCTAAGATCTTCTGATACTAAGGCCCTTTTTCTGCTGTTGAGAAAAACATCTCTGACAGAGGATTTAGCTTTTGCTAATCCTTAAGGGACTTGTTTTGACAGACTCTTTATGGAAGATTTTCTCAGTAACTTCTGATTTGTTATAAAAGAGCAATTACTGATTTGTCCTCAAGCACCTTTTTGATGCATGTTTGTTAATGAAGTTCATGTACATACAGGAATGGGGAGGAAAAGCCAGTTTGAATTGTTTACTGTGAAAAAGCAGGAATATTTGGATTTTCCTGGATCTCTATTTCACTGTGTAGCACACAGGGTACTTAGAATCTGAATTTCATTTAGTGTGTTATGTGGCCTGCTCAGCAGTTTTTTGGAAGTGCATCTTGCTTTCTGGACAGTGGTCTATGATTTTTTGTTACCCTTTCTAAGCATGAAGGTGTTTCCTTGTATTCAGAGTAATGCCCAGTATTAGATTTCAATCCATATTCTCATATTTTGCACAGGGAGCCAGGAAGTCCTGGTTTTTTGGTGGTTGTGTTAGTTAAGGGGAATAACCCAGCTTTCTTCTAATGCCTTTCTTGTAATACCTCTGTGTTGTTTGCTCCTTTTTTGTGAAGAACTCAAATATCCAGCTACATGTCCCTTTTCACAGCCCAAGTCAGTACTGAGAATGCAGAGAGAACAGGTCAGCTGTGTCAGTTTTCCCAGTTTTTATCTGTGGCTCTGCACATGTGCTTATCTTGCACAATATGCAGGATACCAGGCCTGCGTTACCAATATTGTCTGAGTCGAATAAAAAGGTGTCATGCTGTTTAGCTAAAAAGATCTTGGATCACATTCCCATCATTTCCCATGGTTGTCCTGCCAAGCTGTCTCATGCCTGCTCTAGAGGCTCTGTGTAGTTGACACTGTATTGGATTCATCTGCTGGCTGTGCTTCAGAAAACAACTGGCTGTTAACCAGTGTTAATATTAATGCAGTTGGGTTTTTGTCCTCTTCTGATCTGAACAAACCTAAATATTACAGGGCATACTAGAGAGATGTAAAAATTATATTTCAAAGGCAGGTCTGGCCTCTAAACCTCTTCAATTTATTCCAACTATTGGCTTTTCAGTGTTTTCCTAATTCTAATGAAGGTACTTGGTGTAAATCAACAGTTTGTGCTTGCTGCACAGTCTGTGCAAACCATTTCAGAAAAAAATCACATTAACTTCTAGCAAACATAACAATGTAATGTTTGTGTCTTGGGAGCTGTGTAAATTTTGCTGTAATGCTAGAGACATGCTGAAGTGTGCATCTCTCTATAGTTAAAGTCTGCAAAAATTTAAGAAAAAAATTCTCTGTTCTGGGACAATTCAAGTGACTGTCATTAAGTATCTCAAATCTCATTCACAACTTGTTTTTGTCAGTGACCCAACAGATGAACACTGTGGCAAATTTCCTGTTTCAATTTCAGGTCTGGAGAGTAAATAGCTGTTTCTTTTGGCAAAGAACATGGTTTAATTTAGAAAAAAGAACTGTTATTTTTTTATTATAAAGGATAATTTCTGTGATAAAAATTTCATGTCACACCTATCTGATGCCAAAGAGGCAAGTAAGGAACTACTCTGCTTTTCTTACCATTATTTCTATTCTACCCTGACTTCCTGCTTTTCAAGAAATAGTTTTTGTTAGAGTAAAAAACCTTACAATAGACAGCTTGCAGAGCTAATTCTGATAAAGTTGTCTAGAAATCTCTTGAGGGAATGAGCTTCTGGTAAAATACCAGGTATTTCTCACTTCTGGCAGTTCTGGAAATGTTCTGAATAAAGCTGTTCCTGAACCATTATGGAAATTACCATGGTGGAGCTGGAACACAGATATGCAAATACCTACATCTGAGTAGAAAAGAAACTGTGAAGAAAAACTGGCATTTTAAAGCTTCAGGGAGGGTTCTCTAATTCTTCTGAGGAGGTTGGTAGTGTCAAGGGAAGGGGGAGAAGCAGCCTCTCCCTTTCTTTCCAGAGGTATTTGCTTCTAAAATGAAGAAAGCTGCCCTCGGACAAAGTCTGTTCAAGGGCCCACAGCAGCTTTGGTGGAGGAGAGGGAACACTGTGTGCATATTGCACCTCATACAGAGACTGACTCTGGCAGCAGTGCTTTCCACTGCTAGCATTTCAAAAAAGGAGCTGCTAAATGGAGAGCATGTGAGGAAATGTGTGCCTTGTCCCTGCTACATGAAATTTGGCATTTTGAGAATAAAGCAGGGCCCTAGTGTCACCAGGTATAGTCCACGCTGATGTAGATAAGGTAGTAGATTCCAACTTAGCTGTGGTAACTTCCAGTGGTACTAATTAATCTTGACCCATTTGTTTTAATTTGACCCAGAAGTCACACAGTTCTCTAATATCCTAAAGAAGGAGGAGATCAAGAGGATGAGGCCTGTATTTGTAGCTACACTGGTAAGATGTGGCATCATATTTTTAAATAGAGAAAATGGTGGAAGCTTATGAGGAGAACTCTCTGAAATGTATTATGGCCTCTGCAAGCAAAGATGTGTAGAGAAGCCAGAGAGCTGGTTACAGCATCAGGGTTGGAACCAGACAGACCAGGAAATGCTGTTAGTGCCTGATGACACCAGGAGCATTGGCTCTGCTACAGAGTCCTTCAGGAGAAGCAATGGAACATGTTTGTGCTCCATGGTGCTCCAAATTCTGTGACTCTCAGTGTCTAACTGGGGGGTTGCATCCTTCAAATGCCTTTTGCTGCACTCACACAGACCTGAGCTAGTTTGAGTTTGTCCTGGGAGGTTTATTGATTTTACAATAATCCACAGGTTGGTCTGCATTCCCTGTTTGTCCTTCTGAAAGTCAGGTCCCTCAGGAGCTGACAGAACCATGTGCAGCCTTTCCTTACCCTCTCCTGGCCGTGAGAGTCAGTTCCCAGGGTTTCCAGCTGTCTGCTCCCTCTGTCCTCTCCCAAGGATGGGTTTCTCCAATGCCTCGTTATGGTCAGACTTTTGATCCTGGACTGCGTTTTTAAAAAAAAACCAAAAAACCAAAACCAACCAAAAAACCCTTTACTGGAAGAGAAAAAGAGCTTTTGATCCATCTTTTTTTGAACTTTAACCATGCTAATTTTCCTTCAATGCACAAAGCTTGTTTTCTGTGTCCTTTCTTAGTGCTTTTGCTTTTCATATTTGAGGTGTTCATCAGTCTGGTACCAAGTGCAGTTGATGAGGGGGTTGCTCCTTCTTACATTTGTTATTCATGAAGGTGTGTCCTGGGAGACTTGGGATGCAGAGTTAGGTTTGAACTTGCAGGTCTCCTGCACTGCAAATAAATGGGTTGTCACCAAGTCACAGGTGCTCACAGCATGGTGAAAAATAATGCAAGTTTTGAGCTTTCTGATGATATTTCTAGTACCATAATTGATTCCAACAGGTTTTGAGGTTTTTGCTTCACGAATATGAGGACAGAACCACTGTAGGATACCAGTATGTTGAGAAAGCATCTTCTTTCGTTCATTTCAGAATAAATATTTGAATGGCTCTATGTTTCCAGAGGGCTTCAAATGTCCTATGACCAAATGTAAAATGTGTATTTGTCTTGTGAATTAAAACAAAGGAGAAATGTGATTTGTCTGATTACTTTATGCCATGCACAGCTTTAGTTTGAAATAACAAAATCTATCCTTAATCTCTAACAGAATTCATTTTGCAAATGCAAGGTTACATGGGATCAAGGCAAAAGCACTGGAAACAAACTGTAATTTTATATTTGTTTAGAGATTGTTCCTCACTTTGTGAACAATTCATTTCAAACTCTTTGAGTCAGTCCATAAATTATTAATAACAGAGATCATAGGCTGGTAACATTGGACAGAGGTTGTAATGGGAGTTAAAGTCTTCAATAACAGGAAATACTGTAGCTTTGTATCTCACACAACATTTTAATTTTTACTGTCCTCTGCCTAAGAATTGTATCTAGGTGAAAAAGAGGTGGAGCACTTGAAAAATGTCTTTGGAGTGTAGTTGATAAATGGTGTTGTGCACAATTTGGATGGCTGTGCTCTCTTACAGAAAGTAGTGTTGGAGAAGTATTTAATACATCATGTAGATCAAACCTTCAAGTGCTGTGGACTTTGTATTGTGAAGTGAATAATAGCTACAGCTTGCTGGGGCAGCAGTTCAATGCAGGTCATGTATTTAGAGCACATTGCACTTGAGAGCTGAGCTCAAAAGCTTAGCAGCAGACTTCCAGAAATCTGCTTGAGTGGCCTTGAACAATATTGAATCAAAACTCACAGCCCTTAGTTTCAAAAAAACTTTTTTCCCCTACAAGGGCTCTGTGCTTCTAAAAACAGAATGGAGCCAAAATCATCAAGATATTTATTGAATTGTCAGGCATCCCAAATTGTTCCATTCCTACAAGTTATTGCTCCTGGGAGTATCATTAGAAGGACAGTCAGGATCCTGACAGCTAAACATTGTATCTGATGCTTTCTGGAGCAGTCCTTCAAAACTACAACTAGGCAGGAATAGTTAGTGTTAAAGATAAATGGATATAAATTCTGCCCATGGAGCCTTAGAGGTCTGGAGCTCCCTGTGGTTCTTTATCCATTTGTTTTATCTTTGAAGTATCAGTTTGTGGCAGTGTCCAAGTCATTCTGGCTTTGTTTTGCCTAGTATAACTTGAATTGCAGGAAACAACTGCTTCTACAGAGCTAATTTGACAGAAACTGTCTAGACTTACTTTTTTTTATTATAGAAGATTAAAATGAGTAACTACTAACTTATTTCCCTTGTCTAATCACGTAATTACTGTTGTCTAATTTTGAAGGTGTCCAAGTGTATGGGAGAAAAGAAAATTTCAGAGTGCTTATCTGAGGACAGTGCTACTGTTTTGATTTTAAAGACTAAAATTCAGAGCATTTTTGGATCTCTGTGATTGCACTTTGTTTTTATAATATAAAATTATTTGGAAGCAATGCAGTTTGCCTAGAAAAGCTACTGAATTAAGAGAGAAGTTAACAGAAATGTGTTCTTGTACAATGTCCTGGTCACAGAGCTGTGCTTTCCTTTTTGTGATAGTAGCCCTGAATATTGGAAGCAAAACCCAAACAAAACCTAATAATATTCAAGCTTGCTCTATGAGTAGCCTGTGATTTCTGTACTTTAGGGATAACAAATCCATTACCTTGATAACTAGTTTGTTGTTCTCGTAGTGTTTTAGTAGACTTGATAATTTCTGAGGGCGGAAGGCTCCATCTGAATAGATCTTATGAGAAAATATTAATTCATTGTAGCTCAGAATAAAGACTTGTTTCTCCCTGCATAAACAGAAACTAATTTTCTGAAGTATAAAATTAATTAAATCACTTCAAAAAGTTGTGAACCAAAAGGGGAGTAAGTTCATGTCTGCTGATTATTTGAAATGTATTTTGAAAATGAGTCTGAAAAGTGTTCTTGAGAAAAGTGTTCTTATCATTTGTAGGACAAATAAATGACAATGTATTGCAAATAGGGTATAACTTGATTATTGTTGCACAAGAACAAAATTTGCAGCATGGACAAAACCTGATGTCCTTTTTCTGTAAATGATGTACAAATCTGTTGATAACAGGTCCGTGTGAGCCCCGATGGGGGCAGGGCCTCGTGCTGTATTTGGTGAGGTGTTAGTGGTGCTCCAGGTGGAATGTTCTCTGCCTGGGTCAAGCAGGCTGTGTTTG
Source organism: Passer montanus (assembly GCF_014805655.1). Classification (NCBI taxonomy): domain Eukaryota; kingdom Metazoa; phylum Chordata; class Aves; order Passeriformes; family Passeridae; genus Passer; species Passer montanus. The sequence continues at coordinate 2,329,674 of NW_024369929.1, forward strand.
CCTATCTGTGATTGTTTCATCCAAGGAATACACTATGGCCACATTTCAGCTGAAGGGATTAAAAGTGTAATGATTAGTTATGCTTCACAATACATTTTAATTCATTTATTTATTAGAGATGCTGCACATTGGGCACTATGAGGCGGAGCCCCGGAGCTGGCATTTCCATGTGGTATTTGGCCTTTTCAGACATTCTATTTGTTTTCTTTTTTTTTTTCTTTTTTTCAGTTTAAAGCATGCTATGAGCACTGCTGATCTCAATGCATTCTTTCCAAACCTGCATGTTTCTACAGGGGGGCTGCAGAGCTCATGTTAAGAGTATTTAAATATCAGCAATGCCATTGGGAATGCTTGGCTAGTCCAGGTAATAATAACTGGGCTTGAGAGGGAGAAGGATTGTGCATGAGGCCTGTAGAGTAGACAATTTCCTTGTGTAGCTATGGTGCAATAAATTAAACAACCCAAAAGCAGGAAATTCTGTGGAACTTGTTCTATTTCTTTGTTTTGTCACTAACAGTTGATTATAATTACTGTTGTTAGCAAGTTACCTGCTGAGAATCAAACCAAATGAGAGTTTTCTACCATTTTAATTTGTAGAGCAAAGTTGTGATGCTGCCTTTGGTTGTGTCTAGACAGACTGCCTCAGTCCTTCTCAGCCCCCAGTCTCCAGCCTGAGCTAAACTGCAGAGTGCTGTCTGGGTGCTTTTGAAATGTGCTATTCCAAAAGGCTGAATTTCATTAAATAGTAATAAAACTTGGCCTACTTAAATTAAAGGCATATCTCCTTTTTTCTTTAAGCAAACACCTGCTTTCAGGAGGATGTCTGATGAATATAAAACTGTTACAAAGCTTGAATATGTCTTTAGCCTCTCTTTTATTTTTGTCATCTTACCTGCTCTGACTGAGGGAATGCCAGCTGTTTTCCTCAACAGTCAGCAAGTCCAGTGTAGTTGCAGACCATAAGTGTGCTGTATGGATGGTGAAAAGCATAAATATGCATCTTAAACCAGCTGATTTTGTTAAAACAGGAGCCATTGGTAGAGAACACTGAATACTGCTCATTAAGTCAGATCTAGCTGGGGAGGGTTGCTTCATTTGGAAGATGTGTCCCAGCAGCACGTGCAGCACAGGGCTGCAGGTTTGGCTCCTGAGGATGCCAAAGGAGCTGCCAGAGGATCTCTCATTACTGTGGAGCTGGGCTGCCTGGCTTCTGCACTGCAAGCAGGAGAAAAGCCATCAGAAGTCTTGCTCAGTTGTAATGTGAAGTGATTAAATATTCCCTGCTGGTTGTTAGTTTCCTGCCTAAGTAAGTGTGCTGGGCTCATTTCTTATTTCTTCTCAACTAGCCGTGCATCCATTTCCACCTTCCTGAAACCTTTTACAGGTCCAGGGACAAATAAATCACTTCGAGTGTATTCCCAGGGTAGTCTCAACTAAAAAAAGGATATCAGCATGAAGGACAATTGCAGTGTTGAGCTGTCATCCAGTCCCCACAGGTACCATGAAAAATTACAGCCAATAAAATAACATTTTTCAAAATGTGACACTACTCTTAAATTTTTTCTTCTGCAATAAATGGGTTGTAGAGAGAATTTCTGTCCACTTGAGTACAAACTATTCTTCAAGTACTCAATAATAGATTATAGATGAGTTGTATTATTAATTTCTAATGGAGTAAATGTTTTGCTTCAACATTCATTTTCAGGAGCTCAGACAGTAATTTTTTATGCTTCATTATCATTTTAAAGGTACTTCTTGTAATAACAAATTTAAAAAAAAAAACAAAAAATTCAGGGTTGAGGCAAAGCTGTCCAAAGCCATGAAATCTTGTGTTAAAATAGAAGTAGAGGTCATAATTGAGCTTGTTATGCTTTAGTAAATGGTCAATGTCTGCAAATTTCCCCTTGTTTTGAGTTTTTCTTAGAGGACCATAGCAGTTAAAAATCTTACTGTGATTTTGAGTGTCAGCCTAATGATTAAGAGGTAAGTTTGTCTTTATCCCAATTTTCTAGATCTTGAGCATGATATTAACATAGATTTAGTATTAGTTTTCTGTGATGCTGCTTAAAACTGGTTAAAAAAAATGCAAGCAAAGTGTATATCTGCAGTTCCTAGAATTTGAACATGACGGTTATTTATACACTATTTATGCATGTGTATCCCCTGACAATTGGTACCAAGAGCATCATTAAATTTAAGGGATTTGTATTCCCACATGGGGAGGTGAAAAGATAATTCTGTGAGGATCTGCTGTATAAATATTTCGACAGCAACTGGGTGAGAATTTTCTGTCCTACTATATATTGTATTTTTCTTAATAGACTCCAATGGGCAGACTGTCGGTCATTTATATCTTGGTATTTTGGACGTAGTTGCATTTTTGTGCATAAATCAGGTGCTAAAGACTTCCATGAAAAGGTTTTTGAAAAGATACTGATGACTCCTGTGAGAGTGGTGTGGCCCTTCATGTGGAGCATCTTCCACCATTGTTTATCGTTATTAGCAGAGCCCGTGACTGTAGCTCTGAATACATTACTTTCCCACACTCACTGCTACACAAAGGCCTAATTCTTAATATCAGAAATACAGAAATCAACACAGAGGAAAAAATTCTGAATTCTTACTGTGTAGCTTAAGGTCTTCATGCAATGGAGTAGCTTGTTCTAGATCCAGTATCAGATGTCCAAGTTAAGTGGAAACACACTGGTGCCACTGGTTTGCTACTAAGCTCAAAACCAAATTGCTGTACTTCAGGTATGACAGCTGTAACTGCAGAGTACGTGCTGGTGGTTACCTGCACAGCTTGCTCTCCTTCACTGGAGACACAACCAAACCAAGAGTAAAAGGAGAGCAGAGCCTGGAAGGATGTGGTGTGATGTGAGCAGTGCAATGGATTGTAGTGTTCAGCAAAATGGGAATGTACCTTGGAATGGTTAATGTTTCCAACTAAGCAGTTCGAGCTCCTGTACAAAAAGCAGTTACAGCATTTTAGAAGCATATTTACATATAAACAGCTTTTCTCAGTTGTTTTAAGGAGCCTAGAAATATTTTCTCTTTCCCCCACTCCCATCTTTCATCTGAAGTTTTTTTTTCTGTTGTTTGTGTACTCAGAGTAGAAAATACAGTGGTTGGGTTTTTTATAGCTATTTTCATTATATCAGCATTATAAGTGTGTTATACTGCTGTAATTAAAGACATGTGATATGTCACTAAACAGTTTGGGGTTTGTCTGTGTGTGGTACTGCAAGATTGCAATTTATAAAGGTGAGCAGTACAAGAGGATCTTAGGATGATGGACTTCAGATCTGATTTAAGGTAGAAAGTAGCAGTTCTGTGTTGACTTCAGCTTCCTCTTGCCTCTGACAGATTGAGCCATTGAATCAAAATTCACTTGAGTTTGGACCTCTAAAATAGGATATACTTGAAGCTGTTGAGGCCTCTTGTGTTCTGTTTCTTATGGGTTTGGCTCAGTGCTGTGAAGAGACAACATGTGTACACCTGTGCATGTGCCACAGAAGTCCAGGGAGTAAATGTGATTTGCAACATCTTTGGATTAAAGGCAGTCTAAGAATTTGTGTTGCCAGAGCCAGGTGTTTATTTAGTGCAGGTTTATTTAGTTCTTTGTAAATGGTTACAAAGAATGGCTGTAACAACAAAATGGTGCAAAATACAGTGACTGTGGGTTCCTTGTGTCAAGGCTCCAGTAAAGATCCAGGGATTTTCCCTGGCACTCATTTTGTTGAATAGACCTGATTTCACTTTCACATTGCTACCACGTGTGCAGGATTTAGAAGGAATGCTGGTCTTTTGTTCACACCTGTGGTGGATTAAGGTTGCAGTGGGCTGACCATCGTCTCAGCATTTTAGTCAAGAAATCAGCTACAGACACAAACTGACTTGAAGTTGTGGCCTTCAGCTAATTCTTCATAGGTATGCGCCTCAGTTGGAAGAAAAATATTTGCTTTATTCTTTGTGTGAAGAATTTATCTTAAACACATTTGCAAGAGGTTGTGAAGCACACTCAGGGACACTGTGCAGGTAAGCTGACGTGCAGGGATGGCCCTCAGTTCCCACTCAAAGGGCAAATCTGTTAAATATGATCAACAAGTTTATTGGTGGAGAGATCTTCATTCCCCTCGATGGGTGAAAGGTGGGACAGAAAATGAAAGTCAGTTGAGAATCCTGCAGATAAAGACATCAGAATGAAAGCCAAAGCATGCTGTGCATTTATTGTAATGCTGTAAGCAATCTGAATGTGATGTTATCACCACTTGTTTCAGGCAGTATTATTTTTTGTGTGATTAAAATATTCTGGAGGCTCCCATTAAGGAATAAGAGGCTTGCTGAGTTTACAAGGCAAGGATATGAGATGGATAAACTCTGAGGCAATCCAGGTTATTGTTGGATAGACTAGATTATTTTGGAAGCTTTGGAAATTCTTTCATGAAAATTGTTCCTGTTGAGTGTGTGAGCGGTAATGTGTTAGGACATGTGGTTGAAGGCTCTTTGTAATGGTTTCAAGTTATGCAGCCAGTCTCCAGAAAGGAAGAGAATGCCAACTAAAGTCTAAAACTTTATTTCAGTTGTAGCATCTGCATTGTGGGATTTTTTTAATTTGGCCATGAAAAAGCTCAACATTCTTAATGAAGGGCCTTCTCCATAAAGAGTTTAGTTGTTACTGTATTGGAAATAGGGAGCGAGGAAAGCAAAAGAAGCTCCCCCAAGGACTGGTGCCTGTCCTTGTGCCTGTACCCTGAGCTCAAGTCACTCTACTCCAGTGAGAAGCATGATCAATTTCTGCAAGCTGGGAAACAAGACAGCCTGAATTAGAGTGTATTAGTTCAAGAGGGCTGCTCTCCTGAGCGTAGTTCAGACAGTCTAAAGATATCAGGCATCACAGTGACTGTTCTTTTTTTTTAACTGCTTCTGATTGTTTACAAAATTAAACCAAATAGTTAAATACTTAGGTAACGAAGACACACACTTGTCTCTTTATTAAATCATAAATATTCTGCTAAATTGCTTTATATAAGTAGATTGATACAGTGTGAAAGTATGAAAATGCTTTTTGCTTGATAGTTGATGTTTTTCCCAGCCACACTTTGTATCACATGTCGTGTGAAATGAGAAGAACATACTGCCTGTGCACATAATGCATTGGGCAACCTGTTCCTGTTTACCAGTAAAGTAACTTAATGGAAAGTCAGTGGAAGTCTCATTAAAATAATGCTGAGTGACCTTTGAGAATTGGCACATTTTACTTTATATGCTTATCTTGGTAAGATATTCATAGATGGCACAGATTCATCTAAAATGTATTGCTATGCATATATTCAAGTGCTCAGATTATTGGAGTTGAATATTTTGAATAGCTGAAAAATTTTGTAAAAATCCAGGGTTTTAATTCACATTTTCTATTGGGTGGGAAAAAAGGGTGAACATATAGCATGATTGTGAAATTTTCTAGTAATAGTCTGCAGGTAAGTGTTCTGAATTTTCATTTGTAGGTGTTCTGTGATACAAATATATATATATATATGTCTTAAATACAGTTACTGTGCTTGTGCAATAACCATTGGCTTTAGGGAAACTGCTGTTTATCTTCTCAGAAAACATGAAAGGAGAGAGAGGAGTTCATAAAGCATTGTTTTTTTTCTTTTGATACATCTTGCTCCAGGGAGTAGAGAGGAATGTGGAAAACAGGTGTCTCACAGATTTCAGCAGACATTCTCATTATATTCTCTTGGCTCAACAGATGAGTTCCAGATACCCATAAAGCTTAAATCTGTGATCTAGCTCAGAAAGGCCATTGCACTGAATATTCTATGCACGTTGAGTATGAACATTACAGTGTGAGAAGATTTTTTACAATACTGGGGTTTTTCTTGCATTGGAAAAGTTAAATATTCCAGTCCTGAGTAGTTCCTTATTTATAGTTTTCTGCAGGTTTTTAATACATGATATAGTGGGAATGGGAGTAGCAGAGGAAGCAATGGACTCCTTTGAAAGAAACAGAGGACTTCCATGAAAATTGCCTTCTGTATGGACCTCAGAGTGCTTTTTATTATACCAAAGAATTCAGTCCATGTACACCACAGGGAGAAAGAGAGGACTGGAGGTAAATCAGTAGCAGAAATGTCAGTTCACTGACAGCCCATCAGTAAAATGTGTGGGGCCAGTTCTGGTTTGGATTAAAAAAATTGGTTTAATTCCTCAGATAGGAGACACAAATTTGTATCTCCAGTCCAAACTGAGCAATCTCTAGCACAATTGTTCTTGTCTTTATTGTGTTTTTACTGCAAGTATGGAGTGCATAGGGATCTCCCAACTATGTTGTTGCAGCACAGGTGCAGTCCTAGCCAAGCCTAGGTAAAAATGAACCATGTACACAACCCCTGTGGATTTCCTATGTCCCGGGGCATGGAGCCTCCTTCCAGCAGTTCTCTTCCAATAAAACTGTGGCCCCTGGAGGGCTGCACTTTGGAGCGCTGGGAGCTGCCTACTGCCAGCCTCTGCAGCAGGAGGGGGAGGAGGGATCTGTGGCACACTTCCAGTCTGTCCCGATGCAGCACTTGTTCCCCATGTCCTCAGGGATGCCTGTTACTGAGGGGTCATAAACACAAATTTAAAGGCTGTAAGGAACCACCACACTTCCCAGAAGTTCTGCCACTTCAGGTTGCTGTGTAAAACACCAGTGTCCACCAACAGGTTATTGAATAACGTGCTACCACATGGAATGGAAAAAACAACAAATCAGTGCTGTGCAAATGCCATACATCCTCAGGATTTGGTTTTGTCTAAAATCATAACATTTTAAGTTTGTTTAGTCAGAAGAATTTATTGGGCTGCACTTTTGGTTAGTCTGATGTCTCATTTCAAAAGCAAGTGCTCCCCACATCACTAATTCTGGGCTATGCATTTAATGATGAAACATTTATTCAATAATATTGGTATATGTTCCATGAATTGCTTTTGGGAGAAAGTGTTTGTGGGTGTGAGAAGTATGTGGGTGCTTCTGTGTGTGGTCAAGATTGCTACTGAGATTACTTACATCAATTGCATATGGATGTCGGGCATGCAAAGCTAAAACGTGGGGGTGTGTGACAGTTACAAATCTGTCTGCTTTCGGAGGCTGATAGCTGCATTCAGCAAAACCCACTGGTTTCTGCTCCTCTGGGCAGTATGGAAATTGCATCTGAGCTTAGATTTTCCATGGGTTTGTTTCTTTATTTAGGCCTTAGACTGACTCCAAAATTTTAACATAGCCTAAGACAGCCGCAGTTTTGTTCGTGCAATACCTACAGGTTTGCATGATTCCGTAAATCAGCTCAAAGCTGACCCAAAACCAAAACCCTGACACAGTTCAGGTTGTGGTGAATATCTGGGACTTCACCTTTATCGTGATGCCTACAACCAACAAAAGTAGCACGGTTACAGATGTCAGAGAGTTTGACTAAATTCCAGGTTTGAGTTCACTTAAATTGATTGCTACTCTCTGCTTGTAACACTGCCTTGTCCTGTACGTAGTGTGCTTGATTCTTGTTAGACCTCATTGAAGGGTGAGCTTTGAATCTTGTCATAGTTAAACAACCAGAGTCTAACAGATTGGTTCACAGTAAAAAATAAATTTTATCTCCTGAAGCTGAAATACGGCAGAGGTATCAACAAATCTCAGCACATTACCACCAGAATGTCAGCTCAGCACTCAAAGTCAAGGAAATGAATGGTTAATGGCCTTAAATATTTTACCCAATTCCCTTTTTTTCCTAGTAGTTACTTTAAAAATTGTTATAATTTTATTTTATTCATTATTACTGAGTATCTAGTGTAAATTTTACAGGAAAACTGTTGTGGCTGGTTGTAGCTCATCCAATTAGAATTATAGCCTTCTGTAGAGTGTGGAAATGTCTCATATTTTGCTTTATGGTAAATAAAGAAACCCAGGTGAAAAGGCTGAAGTTGTGCCATAGTTAAGATTATTGAATTTATGTTGAATGTGCTGAGACTGCTTTCGGTACAAGACCTGCAGTGTATTCTGAGTGAGGCTGAGAGAACCTAAACTTTAGAGCTGAAACTGGTGGCCAGGGTCGTTGTATAATGACCTTTTAGCCTAAAGCAGAACAGAGATGTTGGTTCTGGGTGTTTTAATTTGAGGATTTTATTCTTTGCAATGTTCGTTGTTTTGGGGCTTGAGATTTTTTTAATGGTGAGAGTAATTGGGGATCACTTTCACTCCCCCCTTCAGTCACTGTGTCAGTAATGTGATAATGTCAGCAACCATTGATATTGTAAGTGAGCTTGTTGCCAAGATGGTTGCAGAGATTTGTATCTGCCCTTGTTACAGATGAATGGAAATAAATACTTGGTTTGATCAGCAGCAGTGCTTTAACGAATGAGCCCCTTTGTCGTGCAGATCTTACATGTGTCTCAGATGTAAGCTCTAATGATTTTCTTATTAGATATGTTTTCTATTCAGATTATCATTTGCTTTTGCCCTTTTGAGGTTTTTAGTCTTCTCTACTGTTTTTTAGATTTCGTTGTACTTAGAATTTTTAAACCCACAGCTTATCTGGTGCTTATCAACCCTTTTTACTTTGCTGCAGCTCCCTGCTCTGCCCTCCCCCTGTCCCAAGCGAGGGGAGGGGTGGTGGAAATACCATTTTTGTTCTGGTGATTAGTTTCAGGCTTATGGATAAATGTTTGTAGTGGGAAAAAAATGAGTAAGAGTCGCTGATGATGCAGCTTCTGTCACTTCCCTGAATACAGTAAGGAACAGAAGCAAAAACACTCATGGTGGTATAACTGCCTCTGTGCTACAGTTTCTGATGGTATAGTACTGTGGATAAACAATAAAAAAAAAAAATCACGCCTCTAACCAGCAATGCTCTAGGGGCAAAAGCTACTCAAGTTAGGCTGGACTCATTCGGGAATAGGTGTAGTAGAAATCTTGCAGAATTAGTCATTCTTCAGCTCTTTCAACCTGAACTGAATAACATGAAAGTGGCAGAGTATTTCCCCTTACTCATGGTGCAAATCTCGATGGAACAACTTATGAGAATTTTACATCATATACGTAGAGCACTTTGGTCAAATCAAAACATAAATCTTTTTCCTCATTTCTGAACTAATCTATGCCATGGGATAGCTATGATTTCTTCAGCTCTCTAGCAAACCTCTTTCAGTTGAGAGCTCTTTGTAAGGACATCAGAGGGCTGCACATGAACTGTGTAACCCCTGACTGTTTGCTTGTCCTGGGATGTGCTTTCCACAGGGTGCTAATGGTCCTTCCAGTATTGCTTTGCTGCTGAGCAGCTCAGGGTACGTGTGGGTGACAGTTTTTATAACAGAGACCCATAATAATTAAATCTATGGGAATTTTAGTTTGTAGTTGTGCGAAGAAAATCATTGGAAAGGATGAGTATTTCAAAACTGTTGTAATGGATTAATATTTTCACCCCTTTATCTGTTCTGTTGTCATTGCAAAATGATTCATAAGAGACAGGAACTCGGAGAGATACTGACAAGGAACAGATCCCATCTGGATTTTCTAAGTGCTTTGCAGTCAGGGGGTGGCACAGGCACAATCCTGGATATATTTTCAACAGTACATGAGTGGATCACGTTAAAGTTCTTGCTTCCAAAATGTGGTCTTTTACTTGAAGCCGAGAATTAGGACATTTAAAGTCACTTCAGACTGAAGGTGAATACTGATCTAAAATTATACTTTTGACATTGACAAATTGTTGCTTAATTACTTAACCAAAAATTTCTATTGTTTTGTTTCAGATGATTGTCACTGCCCGTACATGATTATAGTAAAAAAGTATCTTCTGCTGTTTTCTAAGCCTGCCTGATTCCTGCAATACTTAGTAATTTGCGGGAAAGAAAAACCAAACAAAACCCAAAAGAAACAAAAAACCCCACCCTATCTAGTCAGCTTTTCAGTCACAAACAGTTCAATAAAATTTTACCTTCATGGTGTGCAGGATATATCCTTGATGAGTGACAGTCATGCTCTCTCTGAAGTTGTCAGTCTATAGCTCCGTGGTAATTTTAACTACAGCAGAAGTAAAGTTTAAGCAACCTTATTTTAGCATGTCAAATGAATAAAATGGTTGTGTGGTTAAGTTTAAAATAGGTTTTTTTAGGTTGCTTGCTTTTTTGCACACTATGCCAAGGTGCAGATGCAGCTCATTAGTTGTACCAGCATTGCAGAGTCCTGCAATCAGCTGTGCAGCCCTGCAGAACAGCATTCAACTCTTAAGTGTTATTAAATTTGTGTTGGAAGACACTTTTGGGGTGCAGGGCAAAGAGCCCTTCATTTCCCCCCATTACTTAGATGCTAATATCATTGTGCTCACAATCTGATAGAAACAGTTAAGCTTTCACAAAGACATGTCTCAAAAAACTGTTTATCTGACCATGTTATCAGTTACATTATGACATTTGGTTTTTGATTTTAGAGTAGCAAACAACAAGTATTGGAGTTTTGCATTTTTTTTTCTGTATTCAAATGCAGTGCCTGCTAAATCTGTTGTCACACTTGGGAATTTTTTCAAAGGCAAAAAAGTGATAGTAAAAATTAAAACAGCAGTAAAAAATTTAAAGTTAATATTCCTCACAATTAACTTCTGTGACAAATGTTTGAAACTCAATTTGAAATATCACTGTGCTTGAGGTTTTTCCAAAGGAATTCCTCTCCTGCTAATCTGACAGGCAGGGTTGGAGGTACCTCGTGCCTGTTTCTGTGTGTAAATGGCATTTCAGTGGAAGCACGGGGAAGAGTAAACCCAAACCCCTGCTCGAGGTGCAGCTCGCACAGGGGAGATGATGCTGATACTCTTATCACTGCTTGCTTAGTTTATAACGCAGATTCAATGGTGGCAGCCCGCAGAAGCTCAGCGGGCTCCGAAGGCTGGTGCAGGGGCAGCAGCGCTGGTTTGGCTGGGCTCGGGCTGCCGTGCCCGGCTCGCAGGCGGAGGAGCCCCGAGCGCTCCCCTCAGAGCCCCGCCGGCCTCCCGAAAATCGCCAAAATGGCTTTGCGCATTTCCAGAGCCCTCCTGGGGCTCTGCGGATCCTTACCGTACCGCCTGGAGGGTTTGGGAGGTAATGATTTAGCACTTGTACAAATAAACCACTCTCGTTTAGCAGTTTGCCTCTCCCCACACGCGAAGTCAATAGACAAGCGAGGTTTAAGTCCCTCCGGTTTACAAACACACTCCGCTTCGCTTTGCTGCTTTCCTCCCCAACTATTGTCTTACAGAAAGGATTTCACCTGCGTTTTTCCTCAACAGTAGTTCAATTGCTTACCAAACCTTAAAAATTTCCTCAGAACGTGAAATGTTTCACAAAAGCTGTTTGTTTCTGAGTGGTAATTTTGCTTCCATCTAATATATTCTGCTTTTTTTTTTGTCTGTCGAGACCAAGCTTGTAGTGTGGCAAGCACTAGAGACATACAAAATAGGAAGCTCCTTTTTTATAGAAATCAGTATTAAATATGCTGGGCATCTTAGAAAAGACAGTAGTTTTGTCCCAGCTTGAGGGAAATAGCAGGAAAAAGTGCTTGCATTCATATGCTGACTAGTACTTCGTGGATGGTGATATCCCTGTGATGATTGCATTGATGTTCCTATATTTTAGCCATTGAATGGTACATGAAAAATAACCATCTGATCAATACTCTATAAATTATAGCCTGTTTTAGAGTGGATGAAATGTGCATTGAATGGCAGCTGATTTACACACATGGGAGAAAACCAGTTTTCTGGGTGTTGGGTTTGGCTTTTGAGTTTAGATTTTTTGGTTTGGATTTAATTGTATTCACATTAATAGCAGTTGAAGGTGGATTTCTTGTAATAATGTTCATTGAAGTGATAGTGAAAGTTTCCCATTCTGTTTGAGATGTGTGCTACTTGGCTCTTTGCTTTTGTTGATGACAATAAAAGCATTAAAGAACCTGTGACATTTAGCCTTTTTTTGAACAGATGAGTATCCTAGCAAATCACAGTATGCTCACAACACAGGAAAAAATTATAATGAGCTGAAATTTCCATGCCATTGGTGTTATTTAATTCCACTTCTAGAGTCAAATTTGGGATAACAGAATTTTGGCAGCTTGGTGGTTGTGTTTTCAGTCGAAAGCAGACTCAGTTGTACACTTCTGGTTTTTTTAGTTTACTGCTGTGTAAAAACCAAAAGATGCAACAATTCTCAAATGTTCTGATCACCAAATAACTGCACAATTATACTGGAAGTAATTTGTCTTATGATTTTCCACTATTTCTTGATGGTAGGAAACATTTTGGGAAGGAGGCATACACCTGAAAGTGAGTAAGAGTCTACCATCACATTCAAGTTTTGAAAGACTTTATATCTGTTTTAGATTTACTTGTAGAGCTGGGTGAAGTCTTTGTGTCAATTCTCATTTTACTGGAACATGTTTTTCACTCTGCTTGTCACAGTGAAAACTGAAAGTTAACATTTCAAAGATGGCACTCTTGCTAAGGCTGTGACTGGGGTTTGTTGGCTAAGGTGAAGTAAAGGAGCTAACCCATAAATTCAGTGCTCACAAAAGTCTGGCTAGAAGTATTTTTGATTGTGAGGATGACAAGCAAAGGGTCTGAGTTCAGGTAAAACTCAGATTCTCAAAGGTCACATTGGAGTGTAGTCTCAAGTATCCATTTTTATTAGCCTTTGATTCTGTGGAGAGTTTTTGATGACTGTCTTGTACAATGTTCAAAAACTTTTTAAGGGCAACATGAAAGACTAAAGCTGAAATACTGATGTGTTTAAAACATTAGGATTTCTAATATGTCAAAAGCTTTGAAGCTTTAGATTTACATTTTCAGATATTTTCTATGTAATGAGGTAAAAATATGAAACTTAGTATATACTAAGGTAGCATAAAAATTTAATTAGCAGTCCTAAATCATATCTGGTTTTCCCACTGTAACAGTGCCAACCTTCTTCATTTCTTGGCAGCAAATATTTAAAGGTAGTATCAGAATTGAGGAGTTTTTCCTCCTATGTATCCCTGCCAGAGAAGAAACAAAAATGCTTTTCACCTGTTTCCTGGTGTTCCTTAAACTGCCAAGAGCTCTTCAAGTTTCTTTAAGGCAGAAACCAAGCCATAAAAGCTGCTGGGTGTTTTTCACTATGCATATTAGATAGATGTGAGTGGATACATTTTGTTCCTTTCAATCTGTAGGTTTGGGTTGTGATCCCATACTGCTTTTCCAACAAGCAGCAGTAGGTTGATAGGCTCAAATACCTGTACAGGGTGGAGAAATGTGTGAACTCTGTCAAAGCTTGAAATGGGCTTTGCACTGCCATAGAGACACACAAAGTAGTTATTTTTTCCTTTGTTACCTGCAAAGCCCAAGATCAGTAATGAATCAGTTGACATTTGATAAGCTTCTTGCCTCCCTGTTGTTTTGGGGAATTAATCCTGCTTTGTTTTTCCTTTAAATTTTTGGCACTGTTGGAAGGTCTTGTTGGGTGAGTTCAGGTTTTTTGAGGAGGGAGGAGTTTGAATTGGATGATTCCATAAAGATGTTTTTCTTTGGGCATTAAAAATGTCACAAGATCAAAATCATCTTAAGAATAGCACCTCTCCTTCCCCTTTAAAGACTGTGTTTCAGTTAGATTTACTTGACAGATTGCCTACTTGAGAAAATTGTCCAATCTTGCATTCTGCTTAGGTGATGGACTGCATGTTTTCTTTTGTTTGCTTGCTGCTCGGCACTGTGGATACAAGCAGTAATCAGATGAAAGCAATTTTAAAATGGAACAATGTCACACATTTAAGAAAGTGTCAGAAAGGGAGGAAAGACAACCTGCTTTTGATTCAGTACAGTAAAGAACCTTCCGAAATCTCTGTCTGGATGCTGTACAGTAGCCCACTCTGAAGAGGGAGTCTGTCATGGTTAACCCTGCCAGAACTGTGGGCTGCTGCTGAGGAGAACATGTTGCAGTGGTAACTCTGCCATCCAGCACGAATGAAATCTGCTCAGTTTCCGTCCCCGCGCTTGGCTTTATGCCTGTGCCTTGGACAGCTTTTGGAAATCTGTGGAGAAGTCCTGTTGCTTATTCAGAATTTCTGTTGAACGTTTATGACTGGTTTCACAGGGGTAAGTCGATTGTGGAAGTGAACAAGGATTTCTTGGACCAATTCATTAAGCTATTGAGAAGTCCCTAAGATTCCAAAGCAATCCAGTTGACTGAGATGCAGCCCTAGGCAATGTGCTTCCAGACACTCTGTCAGTGTAGGGTCCAGCACACACTGAGGAGGGAAGCTAGTTGTGCTTTCCTTCTGTCCCCCTTCTTCTTAAGCCTTTTGGCTCTAAATCCACAGGTAACTTATTAATTAAATCATAACTGCAGGATTCAGTTCTGCGCATTTGAAAGCCTGGGCTTCATTCTGAAGGTGTTAATGTGAATTGAAAGCTCTTCCATAAACTGAAAGGTTCACAGTCTGAAAGTCTGGGCTGTAAAACTCCTGAGTTTGATCTCCATGTAGTTACTTAATAGCTTTTTTTTTAAACTAGGTTCCCTAGAAGTACTCTGTATTCTTAATGCAGTTTGACACCTAGAACATTTACTCTTCTAGTGGAACAATTGACCTGTTACCACAGCTGAAATCCCTAAATCAATATATTCAGGATCAAATTACTTTTGCTTTGCTTTTGTGGCAGCTTACTTTAGCTAGCTGAGATTGATGAGCTGGCATCTGGAGATACAGAAAGGCATTGCAGTTGTAGCTTCTGTACCTCTTAATTGGGTTTTTTAGGTCATTTGTTTTTTTATAATATAAATTTAGGATTATGAGGTGGCTTTTAGGGTCAATGAAGCAGTCACTCCATCTTGAGCTCTTGAAACAGAGTGTTTGACTAGTTCCTGGAAATCAGTGGGGCTGTTTGTAACTCTTTGGCATGGAGGCTTCAGTAGCTAAGGCCAGGTATGCCACACTTGCAGAAACCAGTTCCTAGGATGTGGAGGTTCTAGCTTGGGCTTGGTTCTGTTTGCATTCACACTGGCATGAATCCAGTGAGAAAATCAGAATTGTATAAGAATCAAACAAACCTTTCCTCTTGCCCCCAGCTTTCATCTCAACTACCTCTAATCTGTACTCTTAATAAGAAGTTAGTACTGTTCTTTTTGTAAGGGATGAGTGACTCAGTTTTATTAAATCACTGTGGGCTGAAAAATCACATGCAAAATCTAATTAAATATTTTGTGTCTGATTCTGATTGTACTTACATGATGTGGATGTGACTCCATGGAGATGTATTCACTTATTCTGGTTTTATGAGGCCAGAGACTGTGGCCCATTGTCTGAGAGCCTGTACTTCCAGATTCCTGGGTGTTGGTGTTGGCAAAGCCACTGCCTGGTATTGGGGAATCTGCTCATTGCTTCTCCACTATAAAGCAAGGGTGATCACATGGTAAAACCTGAGAGAAATGTGGGGTTTAATGAATACTGTTTGTTCTGTGGCTCGAAAGTGTCGCAAGCGTTAAATGACTTCACATTCAAGTCTAGAGTGATGCTTCCACTTGTGGTATAACTGAAGAGAAGATGGTACTGTTCTTATAAAAGTTGTCATCCTGTGCCAGGAAAGTATCAGCCAGTTTTCAATAAATTACATCCTTCTCAATGGGGAGCAGCAGTAAAGCAGAGAGAAAATTATTACTTTATTACTTGTTAATTCTTCCTTTAGCATTTATGTGAAATGAGGTTTAGTATCAAGAGTTGCCAATTTATTTTTTTTTAAACTTGTAATATGATGCAACCAAACAACCTGGTGTTGTGGAACGTGTGGCTGGTTCAGGATTTAGAAAACGTGTGTGCTGATCGTGTCCAGGTTCCGAGCTGTTAAGGGTTAACAAACCAGAGCCCCTCACTTATCTGGGCTGTAATTTGCACCACTGTAGCTGGGAGTTTGCACTGCTTTGTCTCCTAGTACAAGTCTAGAGAGAATTCCTTTCCTGGCTTTCCTTTTGAGAGCTTGGGGGTGGGAGAAGGGAGGAATTAAACAAATCTCCAGGTAGTCCTGATGTCATGATCAGTATTCTGCTGTTATTTCCACTTGTCAGGGGCTGTTGGAGCTTCGCTACTCGGAATGTTAAGCATCTGCTCTGTAAGTGTGTAGACATCAGAATCATTACAGATTTGTTTATGGAGATGAATTCTGCCTCTTCAGATTTGCATGTGAATTGAGGGGCAGACAGCAGTTTATACTTTCTGTAAGAATTACGGGGACAACTTTTAGAGTAAGCAGTAGGAAGTAATAAAAAGTAAAGGGTTAAATATAGTATTTAGACAATTCTACAAAAAAACTACTTAGTTGCTCAATTATGTTTAATGAACAGAAGTCTTAAAAATGCAGCAGTATCACAGTCTTTTCCTACATAATAAGCAAATGAGTTTGATGCCATTGCATTTCCTTACTGAGGTGTGTTTTAATAATCCAGCTACCATAATAGCTGATATAATAATAAACATAATTGTACCAGTGTCCTCATTAGATCATATTTACAGCGTGGGGGGTATTTGTGTTTGGTCAGTCCCTGTTTCACAGAAGTTGCAGTATTTGTTGGATCTGCCTCTCTAAAAACCCTGTCCCCTGTGCATTGATGGGCTCAGACACTTCTTTGCTTATGCTCAAGTCTCTTTAGTGCTTGTCTTTATCAGAGGGGCCAGCCTCCGTGGTACTGCTCAGCGCAGTGTGGTCTGTCAGCAGAGGTGCTTGGGTGTGGTTTTGTACAAATTGCTGGGTGCCAGAGTTCCTCACTGCGCCTTCAGCAGAGACACGAGGAGCAGGAAGCTGTATGTAACCTGAGAAATTCAGCCCTTGATTGGGTAGTTTGCTCTTAAATGCAAACTGCAGGAAGACTAATGTGTTAATCCATTTTGTCAACCTGTGGGAAACCAAAATAAGGTGCTTGGATATTCCATGCAAGGCTTTGATATTCCATGTAAGCTCCTCTGTGTAATCCAGGGAAACGTGTGCTTTTACTGTGCTGGTTGAAGGGTTGTAGGATTGTTCTTTCCTGTTAACATGTCCCTGGTGTAAACCCTTGCATGGCAGGGTGCTGGTTGTTTCTGCTTTTATTAGCAGAACCCCCTCCTTTGATTAGGGAGGGTTCCCAAATGCTCATTCTAATTCTCAGCTAAGGTAATTTCTGGCTTCTGTAAAAATTCCTTAATGCTCATTGCAAGCACTTGGATCTTAACAGATTCTTCAGCTCATCAGCCTCTCACCAAATGCCATGGAAAGGGATGGTTCAGGCAGCAAAGAGAAGGAATAGAGTTAAGAAAATAGATTTCATTCTCATGCTGGTCTGTATGCAAAGTCAGTTTCTGTATGAACTGCAGTAGAGTATAGTCAGAAGGGAGACAAAACAATGGCTTTGGTTTTGTACTTGATGTTAAATGAAGTCAAAACAATGGCTTTGGTTTTGTACTTGATGTTAAATGAAGTCAAATCATTTAAGTTAGACTGTTGAATATTGTATTATTTAAATTATTTTTATTATTACTTTGGAAGGCTAAATGTAAGATTCTGTCATTCCAATGCTTCCTGAAGCTCACCATCCTTTGAGGTGTTCAGCATTAAATTAAAAATGAAGTGTCTCCCCAGCTGGGGCATCTGTAGCCAGCAGAGAGTACAAACTGACAAGGAGGCCTTATAGAATGGTATAGAACCACAGAAGACAAAATCAGCAACTTAAGAAAATACCTCTGTGCCAGGACATTCTCTAAATTTCTCTGGAGAAATCCTACAACCCTTCAAGAAAGTTGACCTCATTTGCATGTTTTGATTAGATTGCTGTCAGGCTTCTTCTGACTTCTTACAAAGAAGAGAAAAGTAGTTTTCTGAACAAGTCTCAGGAACTACTTTAAGTCTCAATATATTCCTCATAAATAACTTTATAAGTGGAGAGAGATTTTTGTGTGCTGTGTCTAAATCTCTAGGGGAAACATGTTTTATTGTAAAGAGGAATGCTCTCCATCTATATTCTATCTTCCACTTTAGTGAAGGGATCATCAATCTCCCAACTAAATTCCTGAAGTATTTATTAGTTAACTCAGCCTCTGGTGTTGTCACAGCTGGGGAGCTGTTTCTTTAAAGGACTGTAAATGAAAGCATAACTCAGGGGCATATTTCAGAGAGCTACAACACTGTATGACAACTGTTCAGTGTGGGAGTAGCTTTAAAAAAGAGGGGAGGCAGAGAAAGAAAGAAACAATCTCATGCCCCCTTCCTCCAAGGGAGGGGAAATGCTAAAGGTAGAAAAATCAAGTTTGAAACTACTGATATATTTAGGTACAAAATAATGCCCTACACAGCAGAGTTAAGCCAGTGTGAGGACTGCACTGCTCACTGCCCTTAACAGGTGTGTGAGTGTCTTGAAAAAGGATTAGGAGAATGTGGGCCTGAAAATACTTCAAACATACAGCAACCCAAAGAAGGAAAGGACAAAATGTGCTTTCTTAAATTTTCATTGTAATTGCCACTTGAAAATACCTTGTTAACGTGGAAAGTATTGTGTTTGCCAAGTGTGTTTGCTTCTGGTCACTTGCATTATTTTGGTTGGGGTATATTGATTCATGAAAAAATACAATGAACTAGGCAGTATTTTCAGCTTGGTGGGTATTTCCCTACGTGCCTTATAAATAAAGAAAGAAAGGGTGGAAAATTTAGACTTCTGACAGCTTTTCCTTTTCTAAGAAAAAGGAAAGTGTTCTAAGCAGTATTTCACCAACCAAAATACATATGAAAAATGTTTTGGCTGTACCCCAGGCTCTTTAGAGATGAGCCATAAAATCATAGTTGAAATACTTGTGCAAGTGAAGGTAAATGAATTATGCTGCTTTCCACTCTTGTTAAAAGGTGCTGTAGTTTATTTTGATCTTGTACCATAAAAATGTGGAAATCATATGGAATAGAGAATGGTTTTATCTTCTACTTCCATAGCAATTTATTCTTCTACTTCATTATTAAGCAGTTCTGGGTTTATTTTGGTATGATTGCTTTAACAGGAAAGGGTCTGCATTTACTTTTATAAGCTGTAATACTGGATCTTGGCTTGGACTAATGAATAGCTGGTTATTTACAACTGAAGATCCTGTTGCCTGCCTTAGGAGTGAGGTATCTTTGAGTTGTCAGCTTAGCTCTGAGCAATGAAGCAATTCATGTGATGGAGAGCCTTCCCTTGGCTGCTGGAGGTGGAGTTTAGCTGTGTTAGGATAAATCATCTCTGAAACTCATGAGCTGGACCTGCATGTTAGGCTGTAGATTATGTTGAAGTAATCATAATTTGGATAAAATCACATTTCAAGCCATGTCTTGGTTTTCACAGTCAGACAAAAAGTATTTTTTGCCAAAAATAGTCACTTGACTGCAAGTGGTCTCTTCCTGTTCCATCTGTGGTGGGACGAGAAGGGGATTGCTGGGCTTTTTTTGCAATGAGAGATTAGTTTAAACCCCACCTCTTGGAAGATTTGACTCTTCATCTCATCTCAGTTTTACCAAAGTGAAAGCAGCTATGAGGAATCTCAGAATATCCTGAATTGTAATTGCCCACAAATGTCATAGTTGAGACAGTCACAGCACAAATCAACACACTCCATTTTCAGAAGGTTCAAACCTGTTTTTATTATAGCATGCATGCTTTTTATACATTCTTACAAAACTCGTAAGTTTACACTTTATTCATTGGTCACAAAAGACAAACGAAGTGCTTATTGGAGTAGGCAGTTGCAGGTTTCTCTTATTTTCCTTCTTTCCTTCATGGTTTCTTTCAGTAACCTTGGTAGAAAACTCTTTCAGGGGTAAATATGGATCCTCTTACCAAACTCCTCTCTGGCTCCCAGAAGTTGCTGTAAAACCCTTTCCACACACCAGGATCAATGAATTCAAATGCTGGCCCTGCAGAGGACTTGAAGGAGCACACCATGTGCCTGGAGCCTTGTCCAAATGTGCCTGGGACTCAGGCAGGCTTGGTGCTGTGAAAAGGAGGGTGCAAGGCATCCTGTGGCTAAGCTTTCCTAAGAACAAACAGAGCCAGGGTGTTCAGAGCACATTCCCAGTCACCCAGAGCAGGTTTCCAGAGGGCTCTAGCCAACGTTGTCCTTGTTCAGTGGGAGGCACAGCTGTGTGTGCCAGGCATTGCTGTGCCCTCAGAGCTGCAGTCCCAGTTCACTGCTGGTTGGAAAGAAGTACAAAACTATGAAAAACACCTTACTGAAGTGCAGCAGGCATTAGTGGTGTGGAGAGCCCTTTCCCCTGCTGAGGTTTGGAGGGAGGGGTTGAGTTCCTGTCCATGCACTGTTTAGTTGGCACACAGAAAGTCATTCTGAAGCATCAACTCAGAGCTATCTTTAAAACATGAGTTGAAGAAAAAAAAGTTATTTCTACCCATGCCTGCATCCAGAAGTGAGTTGTGTTGGCCTCCTCTGGAATGGACAAAGAAATAGAGAATGATTAAATTATGTAGCTTTTTATTTTGCTGCTATTAAAACAATGGCAACCAGTTGTCTCAGTTTTCTCCAAACCTTAGTGATAATGCTTTCATTACAAAAAATCAACCATTGTTAAGAGCAATGGAATAACGGGAATTTTATAAAGGTAGCATGCAATAACTCCAGGAACTGTGGGCTGTTCTTTTCTTTTGTAACTTTGAAGCTGAATTATACCACTGAAAGTCTTTCTCTGTCTTCACTCCTTGTGCCCTCTCATGTGGCAATGTCTGAAGTAGTAAACAAGGAAGGACATCCTGAAAGATTTTCTGTCTCTTCCCTTTTTTATCAGCAGAAGTGTTTGTTCTTAGAGGGTTTTTTGTTGGTTTTTTTTTCTTTTTTTTTTCTTCTTTTTTTTTTTTATCAGCTGCTGATGAATGGTTCTTTAAATTTTAATGGCTGAGGGAAGATGCTGACTGGTGCCACAAGCTCTCCTGCTCCACTGGGGATATTGATTTGGATGTGTCTGTTGCTCAACAGTTTCTCTCCATCTAGAGAAAAGTTGGTGAGGATTTTAGCAGTCTCACCCATTATTAGCACATGCAATGGGCTCAGGTGCATGACAGAGCAATTTTAGATTCTTTTAATAAGATTTCTGTGGATGATTATCATAATTTCTAGTCAGCCTGAGCATAGAAGTAAACCATAAGAAGCAAAGACCTTCCAACAGGTTGAGGATAAGGACATTTAAGGTCAACCTGCTTCACATATTTATGCTGTTAGTCTTTAGAGACATCTGTAATTCAGACAGTCCTAATATCCTTTGTGTTTTTCAGTTTTACATTTTGGCATCATATTCAGAGTAATTTTCCGTAACATTTAAAGAGAAGAAAAGAAGATGTTTGGAAACAGCCCCACAGTTTTGCTGAACTCCAGGGTACCATTTACTTTGAGAAATGTTCAGGCAACTTTAATTGTTTCCTCTTTTAATGGCCTAATTGAGTTTTAGTACAAGCCAATGAAACTTTTTTCTTCTTGCTGTTTGTATAACATTGAGAACTCCAATTCCCATCAGTTAACAGGAAGTGTCTGACTTCTGTTCTTCATTATGTATGTAACAGAGTGTGTCAACAGATGATTGTTAGAAGTAAAATGCGAATTTAATGTTTTTCTTTCATTAGCATCACATAGCCTGAAATGAGGCCATTTCTATCCTGGAAACTTAAGAAATTCTAAAAGTTAAGATGTATGTAACATATAGATTTTTTTTTATTTTTTTTTATGTTCAGAAGGGATGATCACCTTCTGGTATATAATGAAAATTTATTACTTGTAATTTATTGCTTGTCTAAGCTACTGAATCCAGCTACTGGAGTGCTTCTGTTGTGGTGGGAGGTTTTGTTTGGTTTATTTGGTGTGGGTTGTTTTTCTTTTTATTTCAGCTATGTTTTTATCAAAGAATTTGAATTGTTGTTAAATGCTAAAAGTAAAAGGAAGTACATTTTAAACAGCCTGTTCTTCAGTAGGTCTGCAAAGGCAGTTCATTAGATTGCACTTATAAAAGCTTAGCAAGCAGTAAGGACTTTACACAGAATCTTTTCAGCATTAATTTAACAAATTAAAGCTTTCACTGCAAGTTTCCTGTGATTTTTTTTTCATACTGAGAAATTATGAGTGTACCTGCAATTTAAGTTGGCTTTGCAGTATGTGCTTTTTTACAGACCCTGCTGTGTCCTGACACTCAGTTTCATGAATTCTTCCCTCTCTCTCTGCGGACTGTGTATCACAGACAGGCTTGTTGGTTTAGTCAGCAGTGGACTCTTAAGAGGAGAGTGACAAATGATCCTGTCTTAACTGTTCCTTGAGCTGCAGCTCTGTCCTGACCTCATTCATAGCTCTCAGAGCTGAACTCGAGTTCTACCTTAGTTTCCTGACTCTCTATCCCACTTGCAGGAGAGCACAAGGAATCTCTTCCCAGCTCCAGGTGAGCATTTATTGAGCAATGCCATTAACCTGATGCCTTTTGTTGTTGAAGCTGAGCAGGACAAAAGAATTCCACCTTTAAGAGCTTTCAATTCACTAACTCACATCTACCAAAAAATGTCCTGCTAGCATTGCAAGGCTTATCATCTTCCTAGACAGGCTAAAAGCTCACTAACAGATTGGCAAAAGTCTTTGAAAAGGCTTGTGACCCTTCCTTGGATGGTCCAGGGTATCCAGCTTAGAGAGTCCAACCCAAAAATCAGTGCCCTGATCTTGTGTTCTGGCACTTGGGCTCCCATATGACAATTCATATCTTAATGATTCTGATACATTCTGCAAGTTTGCAGTAAACCCACAGAAGGGTCATTTACTTGGCACTACAGGCAGCTCCAGCTCAACTAATTTATAAATATTGTAAACCAGTTTATAAATTATATTTCATGGTTACTAAGTATCAAAGAAACAATGGAGCAAGGATGTTTCTGTGCCAAACATAATTATGGAGATTTTGGATAGACAGAATGTCAGGGAGAGAAGAAAAAAGCTGTTTCCTTTATATACTACATGAATATTTCTCCATCTAAAAAAGCTGACTTCTAGCCATGAAGAGTTAACATTGATGAGGAATGTGTGGAAACCTTACATAACTCGTTCAGTCTCATCTCATGGGTGTTTCTCTGTACACTCTGCCAGAACTAATTTCACGGTTTTAAAACAACTCGTGGTACAAAAAGAATACGTAATGAGTTGCCGTGAGATATGATTGTTTCCCATCTGAGAGATAGAAAGACCTGTAGCTCTCCAGGACTTATTAGAAATCATTTCTCAATTAAGTGTGGGATGCATAGCTTAACAAAGGCTGTGTGGCTCCTCTTGAATCCATCAGGGTTTGACTGAGCAAAGCAGACCTTCTGCAGGCATTTGGGATACTCTTCCCCCTCCTTTTCCCCAGCATCTTTTCCTCTACTACTTTATAAATTCAAAGAGACCGTAAGCTTGTGTAGACAAAAAACACTGACCTGGCATGGTCTGTCTTATCCTGCCTTCTAAATCCCTGTCATATCTTAGAGTTTGAAAACAGACAAAGCTTTCTGGTGCTGTCAAAAAAGTCATCTTTGAGAAAGGAAGCAGCATCCAAACTGTCAAGACCAATACTTGCTCCCTCTCAGCCAGTGACGTTTCACTCCTGAAGCCTGCATAGCAATAAAGTACTGACTTCACTTACCAGAGACAGAGCCTACACAAAGTGCTGGCAAAAGCAGAGTCCAGGGAAAGAAAGTTGGATGGAATGGGGTGGTGAAAAGCAATATCTTCATTTTAATGTTGCATAGGTATAGAGAGATAAATTACATTTTCCCCTTCTTAAAAGGCAGAAAGTAATGTTATACAGCCCTCCCTCAGCATTATACAGAGGGGGGAATGCTTTAGAAAGTGTACCTAGGGTGTAAGCCAACAGTTCATGGCACATCTAACCTTAGTTTGAAACCCAGCCTTTTGGTTAGTGAAATTTTAAAAAAAAAGAAAAGAAAAAAAAGTTTTGATTAGGTAATTTTTGCAGAGACGGTAGACCATAAGACTCTTCCCACCTCTGCATTTCAGGCAGACATGAAGCAGAGTTCAAGTTCAGTTTGATAGCTTTGGCAAGGTCTCATATCACTTTTTGAGGCAGGAAGTCACAGGGGACTTTACTGGCTAATATTTGCCCAGGTCTTTCCAAGTCATAAAGTGAGATTTATTTCCACGTATCAGAGCCACTTCAGTTCAGATGAGTTAAAGTAGCCTTAAACACTAAGAGAAATTTATGAGGATCTTTGGACCTCCAAAACACTTGAGTAAAGCAGCTGGGATTGCTAGTAAAGTTTCAGCACTGTAAAAACGTGATTTGAAACAGAAATGTGAATGGATTGAGAGGGATCTCCTCCAACTCAGTCCATGGTGTTACTGTGCAGCTGGGAGCCATAGCATTTCAGTCAGCAGTCTTGAATGGAAAATTCAGTGTGATGACTCACTGTTTTCTACATCTTCTTGAGCTAGGAGCATGGAAACAAGGCAAAGATTCCTTGGTCTGTCCCCTTACTTGCCCTGCTGCTCTCTAGGGAGGGTTGTTATGGATATCTTTTTTGTGGCTGGAAAAGGGAGGAGGGAAGGTGCAGAATGGCATCATTCCTGTGCTGCCAGGTGCCCATCTCAGGCCACAGGTGAGCCTTTAGTTGCAAGGAAGGGTTACACTGCTCTGTCTGCTGGGCAGGAATGGTGACATGACGCATGATGTGGTAGCAGGATGCATGAAATAATTTAGATTAACCTCTCATTTTTTCTGTAACAGCAGTGCTGGAAGTCCTGCTATTTCTTGGAAGAAATCCAAGAACAAATTTCCATGCTTCTTATCCCAAACTCACTAGTGATGAAGGAAATTTTACTTCAGTAAAAATCATCTGTGTCCCAATAGGAAATATACCTTTTTATAGGATTTTTTTTTTCACTTGCAAATCCTGTCATTTTTAATGTGGGAAGGAGCCAGATGATGTGAGGCACAAACACACATTGATTCTCTTTTTAGAAAACCAGTGAGAATAGGGATGCAAATTAGTTCACTATACAGTTCTAATTAATCAGCCTCTCTTCTCTTTTCTTTATTCCAGTTACCTTGAATTAGAAGTCATGTTATCCTTTGGGCTCTGACTGACTTAATGTTTTAGAAAACTGCCAGCTCGTAATCTGACAAGGAAGTCAGAAAGGGTCAATACTCTTTGTATTGTAGTTACTCCAAAACAATGACTGATTTTAGTTAGAGTGGTATTTCAGGGCTATTTTCCTTCTCATATTTCAAAGCACAGCTGAAAATAAAGTGAGTCTGCCCTGAGACACTGACTGTAACATATGCTGAAGGAATGTTCTGTAAAGATAAACCAAACAGTTCCCCAGCATTAGCTGTAGATGCAATCTAGATTGGATTATGCTGTTTGACCTGTCCAAGATTCAGATGTGTCTGAGCTGGAGGTTTTTTTTTGATGGTCTGTTTTGCAGGGGAAGGAGAAGGAAAGATTGTGGTAGAGTAAGCAGAAAATTATTCAGCAGTTCCCTGTTACATTCATTAAGAAGGCAGAGTGAGGCACTGAACTGTTATTTCAGTCAAATCTTCATTTCATTTTTGTCAGTATTTTGTAAATAATTAATATGACATTTTAAGTTGACTTGTTTCCCAAAATAGCTGCAATACAATAATAAACTGCACTGCAGTCAATAGTAATAGCTATAATATCATGTCCTGTTTTGAAATTATTTTTCACTTACCAGTCAAGCTGGTATATTAGTGCTTCTAGGTGGGAGTTTATTAACTGTATTTGCTCTTTGAAGAGGAAAGAGCTCCTCATAAAGGTGACTTCAACAGCAAAGGAAAATTTCACAGCAGTAGCCAGTTTCCTCAGGGAACAGTGCCATGATTTCCCAGTGCAATGTAGATCTGCTCTTCTGCTCACTTAGAGGCAGGGGCAGGAAAGCACAGGAAGCCATGGAGACGGGGACAGGGACAATTTCAAATGTCACACAGACTTTTAACTGCATCAATGCCAAGGGCAGTTTCTAGGGCAGCCAGAAAACCATGCAGCTGAACAGGGCCCGAATCTCTCCAGCAAACCAAATAAAGCTCAAGAACACTCCTGAAGTTTTACCAAGCCCTTTCCTGGCCATTTTTCCTCAGGAAAGGAACACTGAACGTTAGCTGTTCAGTCCTCCTCTAGGATCTATGAGGTGTCTTCCTTCCCTGCTTACAGGGGAGCTGCTTGTGCTGATGACCTCGTGCACTTTTGGGAGTGGAAATGTTCCTGCTGCTTAAGCATTATTCCTAATGTTTAGGGTGGCTGGGGAACAGGGGAAAAAGCATTAGAAGATCACTCAGAGGCACACACCAACTCCAAGACTGAAAAGATATGGTTAACCTACAGGCAGAGTGGCAGTGCTACTCTATTAATTTTGCTCACTTATTAAATATCTGTGAAATTTTTGCAATGCAGCCCAGTTGAACTTGCTAATTTTTTTTTAACCTCAAGCAGAAGACTAGATAAAGCCCAAAGGAAGATGTATTCTGTAACACATAAATGGTGGGCAATTCATAATGAGCTTTAGTGAAGGTTTGACTTTGGCCAGTTGAGCAGAGACAGGATACTTTATTTTTGGAGCTAAGGTCTTCACCTCACTACTGTGGTGCAGCATTCTGGAAAAGCTGGCAATGATTGATGTACATGGCCAGCTTTTATGTGTTCAGATTAACTCATATGAACACTTACTATTCTGGCTACTGTGGGGTCACTGATGCTTTTAAACAGCACTGAAGGGTCACTGCTAGACTCTGAATAAAATCCCAGGCTCCCAGAATTTTTCTTCTGTGTTCTTATTCATATATTAGAATTTCAG
The DNA here is from genome assembly GCF_014805655.1 of Passer montanus. NCBI lineage: Eukaryota > Metazoa > Chordata > Aves > Passeriformes > Passeridae > Passer > Passer montanus. The sequence goes on from NW_024369929.1 coordinate 2,356,531, forward strand.
TGTCTTTCATATGTTCTACCTTCAAATTTGACTTATGGTCATAGTCCACAAAAAAAGGACTGCTCAGCTAAATTTTGCCAGTGAAAAGAGCAGGAAAATCTTTTAAGTTCTGTTCTCTAACACAGTCGTTTTGTCCCTCCCCACCTTCCTGACCCCTTTTTCCTTTTCTTTCTAAGCTGTGAGAAATGTTACCACCACCTCTAACTTTTCTTGGCCGATTGAAGAGTAAGTTTTAATTTTAATACCCCTCTCAAGCTATAACATTTAAGGAAATACAGGTTACAAACTGTGTATTTTTTTCTCCTAGTGCCGACAGGGGAAAGTAATTTCTCATTCTCTTTCTTTTCCTCTTTTCCGCTTTGGGATGCCAGCCTTGCAAATCAATATTTCATTTTGAAGAAGCCATGTTTGATGCCAGTTCTACTTATTTGCTTTGCAGTCACTGCAGTAATTCTTTGTAGCTCTGTCAGTATGTAAATTAAACCAAGCATAGATAGCTTTGTGTTGCTTAATGTTCAGCTGATAAAAATTAATGTGGTGTGAAATGAGCATTTTATCTGACTGCAGATACAGTGCCGGAGTTAATTAGACTGGCAGAGCAAAACGTTATTAAACATACAGGGCCCTGATCATCAAGAGCTGGGTGAACCTCAAAAATGTGGGTTTGGGTGGGCAGTGTAATGTAAATTGACTGAGGCAGGCTCAAAGCAAACATACTGGGAATGGTGCACTAGTTCAGCAATAAGACATGACAGACAGAGCAGTAGTGCTGATGAATGCATGCCTTGGGTGCACAGGGTAAGGTACAAGGCGAGCCAAATGCTCCCAGCACGCTTGGGAAGTGCATTAATCAGCATTAACACATGATCTACAATGTCTTATTGTCATTAAACATTGCCACTTCTTAAGTTCAGAACTCAGTGACAGTTAAATGATCAGTAAGCCAAATCAAATAAAGTAGCAAAACATTTAATTCAGCATAAGTTATTTCAGTAAAAGTATTTTCATACATTCACTTAGCTCTCTTGGAAGATTGCCTTGCAGCACTGGTGTATACATTGCAATTTTCTCTAATTAAAACACAAAAGCACTAATAAAGAGATCTTTTTTTTTCTATGTGCTAAATATATCCTGTAAGTTTTGGCTCATTCATCTGTTGCCTGAATGTGGAGCCTATTTTGATATTCCCAATACTGAATACATTTATGAAGAGAATCAGATGCATTGTAATAATGCCATGAAAAGCTGTGTTGGATACAACCAAACAGCCTCTTCTTTTGATGCTGTGATAGGTGAGTTTGGAGCAATGTCCTCAGTATTACTGCCTAGGCAAGATGTGACTCTAATGGTTTTAGCCAGTGAAACCCACAACAATTTCTGTTTTTTGGACCACAACATTTCCTAACGTGTAATTGGGGGCTTTGGGCTGTGGTGTTTATTTGAAGAGGTAGGAAGCTCTAAGTGATGTTTAAACAAACCTACAAGCCAACACCCAGAGTGTCAGGTGCTTCTGTGGCACTCAGGTCTAAAGGACTCTGGAGGCAGAGCAGATCACCTGAGAGGAAACCCTGTTAAACAGTTTTCTAAAAGGACCAGCTGCCACTGGGTGTGAGGTTATGCAGTGGATCTTTCTGGGCAGTAAGAGCTCCAAGAATGCTTTTCTGCCTCCTTGTGAGCTCTAGAATGCTGCTGAACAACCTCAGTTTTACTTCCTGGCAACCTCCCTCTTAAATAACCTCTTTTGGTAAGCCTGGGAGTCTGACATATTTTTTCCTAGGCCTTCATCCTTGTGATACTCAGTGTTTTCACAAATCTGATGTTTCTCTGTAATGCAGATGATCTGTTCAATGCAGTTCATCTGTTTGTCTTTTACTTCCTGTGCTTTCACAGTACTATATATGTTTATGCTCCAGCACTTAGCCTTAAATGAGCAGGCATTTTGTTTTCCAGTTTTTAGTTCTTCTGTCTTGTGCTGGTCTGATGTCCAAGTGTTCCTCCAAAGTGGTGGTACTATTTCCCTCTCAGCACCTTCATATTACAATTTGTTGTCATGAGGCTTGCAAAATGTCCTGTTCTCCCTTGGGTGTCTTCAGCAGGTGAGGTGGTGAGTGGGCTCTGAGTGTTTTTATGAAGAGTCCCATGTGCTTTTGCATTACATAATAGTCAGTGAGAGTCCTCCTTCACTGCTTCTGAATATTTCTGAATATTTAGACAGTAGAGTCTAAATATTAGGAGCAGACAGCAGGACCTCAGTTGCTGTTCTCAAAGCTATTAAAAATGAGCAGAGGGTGGTCAGTACTTACATGGATGTACAAATTGATATCCCTTATTAACTATATAATTTGCTTGACGCTGACTGGAACTTCCTGGCATAGTTGAAGAATTTAAGCTTTTTTGGCTGAGTCTCATAGGATCAGTGAGGGTGACCAAGGAATCCTCTAAATGTTATACTAGAACCTCACAACAGGAGGACTCGAGAGGACTTTATCTATGTGCTCACTACTTTTAGGTGTGTTTGTGAGAAACAGGATGATAGAAAGTGTCTTGGTATTTGTATGCACTCTTTGCCTTCCTTATCTCTTAGTGATTTTCAGATAAAATCCAAATCTCCACTTATTTCAAGTATTTATTATTTGAAAGGAATGCTGTAAATTCCCTTTCTGTTTTAACAGAGTTGAAATACTCAACAAGTTGGATTGTGTAGTTTCAAAACCCATGCCATTGCTCTCTCCCCTTCAGATGTCACAGTTTGGTATTCTACCCCTATTAGATCCTTGGAGAGCTGCACATTGCTGCTGGCTTCTTCCATGATGGACACGGAGTCAGTTGGACTTTTTCCTCTTTTTGATTCAACAGAAGAATCTAAAATCTTCATCTTACTTGGTGAAGTCTAAATCAGGCCCAACAGAGCAACAGAATGAGCTGCCACGTTTCTGAATGCTGATCTTCCTTCTCCTTGTTCTTATAGTTACTTGAATGCAGCCCAGATTAATAATGACGGGATTTTGTTACACTGCAAACTAAAATAAATTGCTGATCTTAAACCCAGCATTTATGTAGCAGTACCAAAATCCCTTCTACCTGGGATAGTTTTCAGAAGAGTGAGGATTTATTTATTATTTATTTATAGTTTTTGTTGTTTTTGAATTGTTTTGCTGTCAAAGATTCACAGGGCCACTTCACAAATTGGAAATAATTTAATAGGATCCTGCTTGCAGCAGTTCACTTGTTTTTACTCGGGAACAGGCTTTGTCCTATAACAAAATCTCAGGATCTGTCTAAAAAAATCATGTTTGGAAGGGACCGCTGAAAAATGTTTGATCATCTCTTGTGTGCTCCTATCCTTCATGAAGTGATTTGTATACTGAAGCAAAAAAACCCCACCCAAATTACCATCCTGGTAGAAATCAGTCATTTAATTTTTTCAGTTGTGTTGGTGACTCTAGGTGACTTTTCCTTTGTATCACTTGGGATTTCCAGCAGTGATACAGATTTCTGTGGCTTGGTCCTGCACAATCCTTTAATTCCTACCTGCCTGCTCACTAAGTTTACTTGAGGACTGCAGGCAATAGTGCTCAGTGTCATTAATCTCTGGATTACAGCCTAAATAAAGTGTGTATACAAGTGGCTGAGATGAATTCACTTCACAGCTCTCCCTAATTGTGGAGATTCAAATACGCAATGTTCCATCCTGGGGGGAAAAAATTCAAAAAGAAAAGTACAGAAACAAATTTCTATAACATCTAGGGTCCATGAGGAGACGGGGAGTTCTGGTTCTGTGACACAGAGCCGTGGCACTTGGGGCTGTGCCTCCTGCCTGCTGCGGCCCCACGGGTGTGCCGTGCCGAGCCGAGCTGTGCCAGGCTGGGAATGCTCCTGGTGCACTTGGCAGGGTGCTGACAGCGGGGAGAGGCACGGCTCGGTGCTCGGGGCAGCTGGATTTAGTGCACAAGCTGCTGCCTGCTGCCTCTGTGCCATGCCGTGCCGTGGGGCTGGCGCAGAGCGCGCTGGGGGCACAGCCCGAGCAGCGCCCTGCACATTTCGGGCCTGCCACACTCCCTGCTCCCTCCTGGAAGCACTGTTCCAGCAGTGAAATAGCACAGGGGCTGGATTGCAGGCTGAGGTGTGCTTTTGTTTTACTTGTGCTTCCAGAGCCTTAAACCTTAAATTCCAAAGTTGTTTAGTTCAGCCTCGTTCAGTTTAATTGCTCTAAATGGAAGCGATTTGTACAGGCATGGATGAATCTGGAGTAAATGTGAATAATGGTATGTTTTTATAGGCATTCAGTGAGAAGTTAGTACTTGCTAATATTCAAAAAATGTACTTTGAAAATAAGGTCTATGGCTGATATAAGAAAGGATTATGTCAATCCCCCTAGGTTATCCCTAGAAAAAACTTAATTTCACAGTAACTTTCTTTGCCTATCTAGAACATAACAACTTTTATTTTTCAGAGCAACGGTTTGTAGTAAAATGTGAAAAATGCCTTTTTAGGGGTATAGTTAACCTAAATATTAGGTACCATCAGCATTAGTCAGTCTAAATAAAAAACCACTTCAGCTTACAGGAAAAACTGCTTCAAAGAAAACAGCAGCAGCTATAGGAAAGGTAAGTAGGTCTGTGTTTCAATAGCTCAGTGTTCCTTAGAGGGTCACAGGAAGTTCATGAGAGACCATGAAGTTTGTGCTAGCCAGGGTCCAGGTAACGTTTCATTTCCAGCCCCTGATAAACGTGCCCTGCGTGCTTTGCTCCCACTCCTTGCCCGTGCAGTGTCAGCCACCATGAGCTGCCAGAAGCAGCTCTGTGGTCTCGTGGGAATGCTCACAGCAAATCACTCCAGGAGGGCACAGACCAATGCACCTAAAAAGGCCCATGTGTGCAAAAATTCCTCCAAGTGACGTGTAAGTCTGTTCCTTAGTGTTCTCCAAACCCATTGCCATGGACTGGGCACTGCCTGCATTTTGTATGGTCTTCAGTATCTGCAGCAGTCAGTGAGAAATACATTAAGCAGGGAAAGCAAAACTAAAGATTTTACTCATTGTAATGCAGCTCCCCTCCCCTCAGTCATGTATTTATTGAAATTAGAGATGGGGTAAGTGGCAGCACTTGTTAGCAGTTGCAGAACCAAATTTGGGTATGAGTTTACATATCAGGGGTAGAATGATTTGTGTATCTAACAATTGCATGTGGAAATTCTGGTACTAGATTAGCGTTCTTATTGTGTGTCCTGTTTTAATATTTTCTGTAAAGGCGTGCTAAATGAAATCCAGGAATACTGTTACTGACATCTGTCAGTGACCAATATTCCTCACCCATTCATTACCTAGCACTTCAGGAGTTATTCAGTTCACATGCACAGAACTGTGTTAGGTACAGAACAGTGCAAAACCAGACCAGGTCAGTTCAGTTTTGTAGTGAAAGGTGGCTTAGGGAATTTGTGTGAGAGTTCTAACTTGAGTCACTTATGAGGTCTTCCCACAAAATCACTTCCTAGCAGGAAATCCCAATTTGCTAGAGCCAGTGCCTTCCATGTAATCATTCAGATGTAGCTCTTTGTGCAGAGAGAGGCAATTTCCAGTCAAGGCTGTGGGCCAGACCCCTGACTCACAGCTACCACCACTAAGCAAGATTCAGAATAGAACTGAAACTTCATTCTTTCACCTCCCCAGTCAGTAGGTATGGGCTATTCTTATGTCCTGGTGTCTTTTTAGTTGGAGCTGGTTCACTTAGCAGAAATAATTAATGATTCAAAACATTGGGAAAACATAAGCTGTAATTCTGCCTTAACAAGCAGCAGGTGATCTGATGGGGCTCTAATGCTACAAAGTATCCTTTTGTCCTTTTGATTAAAAGGGTTGAGGAAAGGCTCTAATTTTTATTTCCTGGTAAAGGAAAATTAGAAAGGAAACACTGAAAACAAAGCAAGTCACCTGGGGATGAGGCTGCTTAGAACACCAAGAAGGCACCAGAAGTTGCATGATAAGATAGAAATTCTGAAAATATTGCTTCAAGTAGGATAAGCACCTAATTATTTGGATGCTGATGCGTAATTGGATCTGCAGCCAAAACTATAAAACTTCAAAGCCTGAGCTTTATCATCAGATTTCCAGGAGCACCTTCTGTGATTCATAGAGATGTCCTTCTTTTGTTCTCCTGCTCCAAACCTGGTCAAATTCCAAGGATGCAAAGACAGGCAGCATGGAGTTCCACAATATGGCTGTGGCTTTTTTTTTCAGTAACTGTCATCTTCATCTGAAGACACAGCTTAGTGTTCATGTGGAATGAATCCAATGTTTTTTCATTAATGCAAACATGGGGTCGTCTGTGCATAATTTAGAGGATTGCCAGCTGTGAGAACACAGCACCTTCAGCCATCCCAAAAAAATTGATATTTGTGTCTCTAACTGTGCTCGTCTGTCTGTACCCTGAACCCATGGTGGTCTGCAGTGGTAACAAAGTAGTGAAGGAAATATGTTTGAAGATGAAAAGAAGCAGGAAGAACATTTCTTGCTTGGTTTGCTGAAGTGAAATTAATGATTTACCTGAGACCTGGCACACTTCAACTGCGTGGTGGAGTTTGATACAGAGATCCATCAACAGCCCTGCCTGGCCTAAGTGAAAAACCAGAAGCTGTGTTTCCTTCCCATGGCCCTGCAAAGCTGCTAATCAGGAGCAGGAATCAGTGTAGCTGCAGCTCTTTCAGTTGGTACCAGTACAGGCTTCTGTGCTGTGGGGGATGCTGTGGAGGTTGTGAATTGAGCCTACTCTTATCTCTCTTTCACAGCTATAGATAGGCTGATCTCAGATGGTATTGAGGGTTTAATGAGTTTAATAGGTAGAATAAGCTTGTTAACGAGTTAATGATGTACTTAGAGTGACTCATAATAGAACCTCTTAGACTGAGGTTCTATTCTGTCTGTTTGGGAATTTTCTGTCACTTTCCCTCATATGAATTACCCACTTCATGGGTACTGAACTGTTCAGTCTTCTGAACATTTTGGGGATTAGCTTTAGCAGTCAATAAATGTCATCATTTGCCACCATGGGTTTTTTAGTTTGTTTTTGAAATGTCCATTCTGTGGTACTTTTTATTGCCACCATTTGTGGTACACAGCAAGGTTTACCATTTGTGTTTCATAAGGGCTAAAGACAAGCATGAAGCTGTAGCTCTTGGGCTGCTTTCTTCACAAGAAATGGGCTTGACATTTCTGAATTTTCTATATCCCATGAGGTGAGCTTTTTGAAGCAAGACATTTATAATGAATTAAGTTAAAATATACTTTGCTACTGGGTGATATGACTGATGTGGTTGGTGTGCTAGGTAATCACTCCATTAAAATGTTGAAGATGGCTTTTAAATTAATGAAGCTGACATGGTATGAAGGTTGTAGCCTGCATTTTTAGTGGAATATTTGGTTTCCTGCACTTTTCCAGCTTCTTTTGTCCCCCTGTAGCTCTAGGTTTAACAAAATTTGGATCTTATGTACATTGTACATTTCTTATGATTTCTGTAGGGCAGAGTTCCATGCTAGAAGCATCAGAGTACACTTTTAGGGGATTTTGTTTTGTTTTTGTTTGTTGGGGTTCTTTTTGTTTCCATCTCTGATAACAAATTCTCATTTCTAGACAACAGCAAGATGCAAATGTCTTAGATGTTATTTTGCTAAGTCACAGATTTGTTTTTGAATTAGTACTTGGATAAATTTCTCCATACAGATTAAAGGAAGCAATGTTTGAATGAAGTTTTTTATAGCTAGTCTTGCAACCAACAAAAGGCAGAGTTGATTGGGTTTTGAAAAGACTGTCCTGGAAGAAAAAAAAAACAAACCAACCAAATCCTCCCTCCCCCAAAAGAATCCAAAAATCCTGTCTGTCTCAGAAGCTTTGAGACATGCCTGAATTAGCAAGCTGGTATTAGTCAACTGTAAAACTGATTAGGAAGATTTTAAATTTATTTTTTAATTGATCTATATATTACATTTCTTCCCCCAAACTGTACTCCTTGCTAATTGTTTGGGGCTGGAGCAAGTGTCACTTGGCTCAGCAGAGGAAAGCAGTGTTTACAAAAGCACTGTTAACCCTTGCCAGCTCGAGTAGCGTGGTAGGCAGAATTGAGTACTTGCTCCTTGTTTTGTAGAGTGGATTAAAAACACTGCTCTCTGTAATGCTCATTGTAGATTGCAAGTTTCAGCCTCCAAGTGAAAGTCAGAGCATTTGGTAATTAAATACATTTGAACTTGCACTAAATTTTATGTGGGGTTTGAAGCTTATTGACATTAGTGGACTCATTTTCTGAGTCTACCCACATGAGGTCAAATGAACCCAAATGGTTTTGTTTTTTTCTAATTTGTTAAAATTCTGTGTTCAAGCTAAGGGGGGGGATTTAATTTAGCTTTTTTTTTTTTAGTCAGACTGAGCCAATTTATCTGCAAGTCAGGTAAAACAGGACGTAACTTTTAAAATTCACATCCCAACACAAAAGAGTGAAACTCAGCAAAAGGCATAAGAATTAGTTATAAAATTAAATTTTATTTTTCATGTCTGTGTCGCCACAGTGAATGAGGTTTGAAAGGGTAGGGAGTAGCACTCAATTCACTGAAGTGTGACAATTCTTCCGTGTCAGTGATTTCAAGCCTGAAGGGGATGACATCCTGTAAGCACATTCATCCATTTGTGTTTATTAAATTAAAGCCTACATGAATTTGCAACAACAGACTGTTCATTAACAGAAAAAGAGACTATTGCTTTCCTCTTGGGACTGTTTTGGCTTTGATCCATTGATCTCTTCTTGCATTGACATAAATATTAGGGTTTTGTTTGTATTGGTTTTATTTTCTTCCTGTGAAAGATAAGATGATAAACAGCAAAAAAAAAATTTTCACCATGTTCATATGTACCATATACTGTAAGCAGCTAAATTAGTTATGAAATTAAGAAAAGAAACAGTGCATAATGCACTACCCCAAGTGAAAAAGGTAATCCTAATTTTTTTCTCAGCTATCTGTGCTAAATTGTGCTATACTTTGCTACCTATACAGGTGTTGGGTGAAAGGCAAAAAGAAGTAAACACCAACTAGGCAGTGTTATGCAATGTGTTGTTTAACACATTTATTTCAATAGCACCCAAAGACTCGCAGGGAAAATCTGTATTTTTATTGTGCAGCAGCCTGGGCAGAGGTAGGGAAATAGCAGTGGTACCTCAGAGGGTGTGCTCTGAAGCTGCACAGGAGACTGAGAGAGAATAAATCTCAGCTGCGGTTTTGCAGAAGCTCCCCAGTTCCCTTCTCCCCCTTTTACAGTAATGCATAGTTCAAGCAATTGGGAAATATCTGAGTTATCAAGTCAGGATCTGTCTCTGTACACGCAGGCAGAGGATTACAGGAAAGGGGTTACAGTCTCCCTGAGCAGTTGATGAAGTTCCTGAGAAAGGGTAGAAAGGAGAAAGCCTTCAGATGTTTTTGCAAGAAGCTACAGTTGAACAGAACAGGATAATAGATACAGGGGTCCCAAAGACTGGATCCTTCAGTTCAACAGAGAATACAATATACATAAAAGATGAGGGTGTAATTTGAGGGATACAGAAATGATTGCTCTAGTTCTTCAGCCTGAAAAAATTGTCTGTGTAGCAGAAGTAGGAGAGAGAGCAAAGATTGCTTTTGAAGTACAAATTTTGTAGTGAGAATAAAACAATGGATCCAAGGAAGAGAGGGATGAAGTGCTGGAGCAATCATGCACAAGGGGTGGGTTTCTTCAGGGCGTTGGAATTAGCACCTGGAGCTGGCTCTGCTGCAGAGCAGGTGTGGTACTCTGCAAGGGAGGGTCAGATGGAAATCAGTGTTTTGCTGAGGTAAAAAATGGATACAGCGTGTATATAAAATGGAAATGGGCTGGTTGTTGAGGCTGGAGCTGCAGAGAATGAGTGTGTGGGATTGTGTGACAGTGTAGCCAGCAGTGAGTCAGAGAAAAAGGCAGAGCCAACAGAAAACAAAAGCCACATGAAAAGGAGGGTGCGTCAAGCTATAGAAAACCTGGTTTGGTCAGGTTACTGGGGCTTCCTGGCTGTGGTAAGAATTAGAGGACCTCCTGGGTAGTTTAATGTAAATTGGGAAAAAATAGCAGAAGCCCATCAATATCAGTAAGTATTTTTGCTAGCACTGAAACTAGCATATCTAAAATGGGTCATAAAAAAAAAAAATTAAGACCAAGATAATTAGGTATATCATTGAGAATTCAGTCTAGGTGAACTGAATGGAATATTTCCAAGTTGAATATAAGTAAGGTTGGTCAGATTATGCCTACCCATCCCTTCTTGCTTTTGGCATTAAACAGAGTTAGTATTGAAGAAGTTTGAAAAAAAATCACTCTGCTATGAAAGAAAGTAAATAAAAATTGTTATTGAACCAAGATGCCAGGATTATAACTGTTATTTATGCAGCTGAAACATACCTGTTCCCCAGTGTGAAGTTGAGAGCCTGAAATCTGTGAGAGATGTAGTTCTAGAAGACTGTTTCGTACTGGTTTTCCCAGGTTTTCGGGGCCATTCCCCCTGTGCCCCCCATTATGTAAAAAGGAGTCACAAACGATGGTCACCAAATGCCAGGATTGATGCTCAGGCCCCACAGGGTCAGGCTGGCTCCCTGGAGCTCCCTGCACTGGAGCTGGCTGCAGCAGGTCTGAAATGCCCACACTCTGATGGGGATGCCTGTGTCTCTGCTGGGACAGGGGCAGGAGCCAGGGCACTGCTTGGGGGCAAATCCCTGAGCCAGGAGCTGCTATTTTGGGCAGGCTGAGGGTGTAACTGGCTCATGTCTGTTATGGACAGCACTGAAAGCCAGCATGTTCTGCTAGCTCTGTGTCCAGGTGCCACTTTTTGCCATTCTTTTGCCACTGACTATTGGGTAAAAAGCCTGGTGGGGTCAGCAGGCTCTGCACTGAGCAAGAGGGTAGCACAGAGTCCCTCCAAGTGTTGTTGGAGATGGAATTTATTGCATGCCAAGACCTGGGAATTTCTAGCTAAGGAAGTTCTTTGTGGTAGGTTTTTCAGCTGAAGTAGTAAAGGTAGCAAAAGCCTTGCACGTGGCCCTGGTGATGAGCTGATAGGGACACTTATCTTCATGCCTCTTAACATGAATCCAGGAGCTGACAAAAGGCAGCACCTTCAACATGCAAAGCTTGTGCCTAAAGCAGCAAGGTGATGGCCAGAACAAGAGCAGGTGGCAGGTCTCAGATTTGAAGTTTCCTGAGCAGCCTTTTCCCCAGGCAGCTCTGAGTGACTTGTCCTGGGTTTGGCAGTGTTTGTGCTGGGTGCAGAACAGCTGAATCACTCTGAGACCTGTGGCACTTTGTCATTTAGTGACCTCTCTTCCACCAGGCCAGGCTGAAAGTCAAGGAGCCAGACACCCTAACTGGCATCTTTTTTTCATGTACCCTCCTCTCTGCTTTAAACAGAAGGGAGAAAAGAGAGGTAAAAAACACCTTTTTTAGGATGGTGACAGCGTGCATCCCACAGTTATCTCATTCTTCAGAGAAAAGCTTGGCTTTCCAGCACCATTATTAGTTAATTGTTTTGAAAATGATGCATCTTTGGACACAGCCTGTATTGCTGGGTATTAAACCCTGTAGTTATTCAGGCATTTGACTCCTCTGTAATTGTGCTTTTTTTCTTAATTAAATTGTTAATGCCGGTTTACATGGTGCTTATTTACAAGCTGTAGTAGAAGAGTGATCTCCATGACTCGTCGTAATGCATTGAATTTGCATGATTGGCAGTGACTTAATATTTGCAATCTATACATCAAATAAATAAGCATGATGATTTTGCAATATTTTTTATTTGTGACTCACTGGGTTAAGCTTTTTTAATAACTCCCTTAGACTTCCATAAAAAATGGATCGTGTAAGTTATCAGAAGTTAATGTTTCGCTGTTCTTACTGGCTGTCTTTAAAGTGCTAAAGAAGTTGATTTGGCTGTTAAAAGGGTCTTTTTATAAAATGGGACAGAGGTTCACATATCAGACTTCCTCTAAAACTTCAGAAAGGCTTGAATATGGGGTTTTAGATTTATGTGTATTCACAGAGCATGATTTCACACGAAAAAAGGAAAAAGAGGTGGGGATACCTTGGGTCTTAAGCACATACAACCAGGAGCTACAGTATAAATGACTCTGTTTAGGTACCAGTAATTTTTGAGACAAAGAAAGAATTTACAGAAAGATTTTTATTTTTTTTTTACAGGTCAGAAAAGGTTTTGGGGATCCTCTCATGTTCAATAGTTACTTTTGATGTGGGTCAGGTGTGACTGGTTATTCTATGGGGAAAAAAAATTGCATACTAAAAATTGGGAAAAGAATGAAAAGAATATGCAACAAAAACACCATTTCACTTTATCATTTTTCCCCCTTTTTTTCCAAGACTGGCTGAGGCTTTGCAGCTGCCACTTAGAAACAATAACACCTGAAAAAATAAGGCTCATTCCAAATGTGTTTGTGTTGTTGTTAGGGAGCTGACTGTTTTTAACCCAGTGCCTGTAGTAAAGCACACTTTTACCCAGTCAGACCATGAAAACAAAATTGATGCTGTGTCAGCATCTTGGTGGCAAATAACACTCAAAACAGATTATAGGATGTGCTAGGAATACAAAATAAGGTTAGAAATAATGCTTCAGCTGTGAGTTCTTCAGGCTGTGGAAATAATAGAGCATAATTCAGTAGAAGAGGAACCAGGGAGTCAGCATGCAGAGGGAAAAAATGAAAGGAGAAAGAAAAATGAAGAGAAATGGAAATAGATGTAGGGGAAGTTTGGCAAGTCCTATCAGTGGAAAATTCTTATGCTGACTGTATGGAAGGGCCAGAAGGGATTTAAAAAGGAGCCAGAAGTCATTTCACATAAAGAAAGCAGTGACTGATCTTTGTGAGTGCTGCTCTACAAGTCCTGAAGAGGATATGAAAATAGACATAGAACCTGGGCATGTTTGTTAGCAAATTCCAGATGAGCCCAGGCTGGTGCAGGCCAGTGCTACAAACTGCTTGCACATTCTCCACTTTTTTTTTTTTTTTGTGTAGTTGGAGAGCAGGGAGGCCTGCAGAGCCTCATGAAATGAGACGTTCTTTTTCAGCAAAGGCTGGTGCTCAGTATTCTCATTACCCATAAAAACATTTAGTAATGCTGAAAAAATAACTAAAATTAACTTGGGATGCATATTTAAATTACATTGTGCTTGGGGTTTTAGTTTATTTGAGCTATTAAATATAATTCTTTAGTGTGAACTTCCTCACTGCTGTGGGAGCTGTGTGGTGAACTGAAAGCAGCTGGCTCTGTGAGGTGGATAAACACATATTTACCTTTATACTGCTTGTTGAAAGGCCATAATGAAGAATGAAGCTGAAACCATGAAGTGGAACAGAGTAATGAAAACTCAAACTACTGCTTTGAAAAGCTGTTACTGAAGTCTGGGTGCTTTGTGTCTTTCTTCACTGTCACATCTGAGCTTTCCTACTCTGTATTTCACCACAAACAAAACAAGTATTCCAGCATCTTTCTCCTGTTTACAGCAGGGGTGGGGATATGAATTTTTAACAACAGATTATTATTTCTTATTAAAGCAGACATAAGCTGAATTCCATTTTCAGGAAAGCCCTACCATTTCTTCATTGCAGGTTTTCTATCTCAGGGACATTTAAAACTTCTAGTTCTGCCAGTAATGAAACAATGGAGACAAAAATCTGGAAGCAAGATGCAAAGTCAGCCTTCAAACAACATAATCTCTCAGCAGCAATTATGTTAAGTTTAGAATAGCTAAAATCAGTCAGCAGCCTGGTGGGAGCACTGACATATCTGAATAGGGTTCAATCTGTGAGGAGATGAGTCTTGCAATCTATTAAACAACGTGTTACAATATTCAGTGTAGGTATCACAAAGGCAGGGATTAATGTACACACATCCACACAGGAATCTTTGATGCCTTCAAATGCTCCTCATCTTCTGAAAAGCAGTCAGCAGCATTGCCTACATATTTCACAGCAGTCTTCCCACCTGGGCATTTCAGCCTGACAGTGGGAAGCCTTTGGAAATGAGAGTGAGACATCTTGGTGTAGCTTGCACTCCAAGATCTAATAGCTGTGGGTTGGGGTTTGTTTATATATCTGTACAAACATCTACACAGGCACAGAGCTGGGCAAGCAAACCTGGATAATTTAGGATCAGTTTTGAGCTTTAATGTCACAGATAAATAATGTGGTTAAAGACTTCAAAGTCACTTTCCTGCTAGTAATGCTCTCCAGCAATAACTGCATAATTGAAAGAGGAATTGATACTTTCATAGGTAGTAACAAGGAAAAAGCTACAACAATATTTTATCTGCAAAGAAATTTGGGTTGTGTAACTGCTCTTCAACTTTTTATCTGTCTTTTTTTTTTTTTTTTTGAGGAAGTTTGATTAATTTTCTGGATGCAGATAATTTTGGGGTAGAAAAAAATTTAAACTGAGATTCCCTACCCAGCATCTATCACTAGCCTGAGGAATAGAGATCTAATTCTGTTCGATTTTTATCTTCAGTGTTTAGTACAGAGTAAGAAGTAGAGGGTGTATGAGCCTAAGATAAACACTAACCAAAATATCACTGCAAAAATTTGGCTTAAAAACTAAGTCTAACTGTTGTTCAAACGAGGGTAAAATGAAAGATAAGGTACATTCAATTTTATCCTCATTCTGTACTTGCCCGTTAAAGAAACATTCACCCCTTTAGCTGAAGCAGTGGCACAGCAAGTTTAAAGCATTCCAGCCCAGTGTAATTGTTAATATTTTTTACTCTTTTCTGGACATTAAATTTACCAAATATGATGGAATAAAAAAATACTCTTTAACATCAGTAAAGTTTTCCTTATATATAAGGCACACACATGTTGGTCCTTGATATTGATCCAAATCCATCTATGCAATGATGAACTGACACTTCCTCCTCTGTTTAATTGACATATAGGTGGAAAATCTTTAAATGCACGTGGCTAGAGAAATCTCTCTCAATTCCCCTTTCCTGCTGGCTTTGATTCCATGGCAGAAGAGACCCTGTGGTATCTTTGCATGTAAGATGTTCCCAATCCCATGGGTACAATACAATCTATTAGTTTGGAGTTCTGGTACTTCACTGTAGAGCTGCTACTCCATTAGTAAAACACAAAATTGTAAGCATATAATGCACATTGTTAAAGTTATATACAAGAATTAAATGTAAAATGTCTTAAAGAGCACAAAGTAGAAAAATAGGAGACGTATTAGAAATAGCAAAAGAAGAAAGTGCAACAAACAGTGATCCTCAAAAATCCAATATGATTGGCAGTTAAAAGGTGGTTCATTTAAGTGAACCTGTGTGCAGTGCACATAAATGAATTAATAATCAAGGGAAAGTCTGTAAAAAATATGTTTCAGATGATAGCTTTAAGTGAATTTGATCTCTTTTAGATGACAAAGTCTGGTCTCTAATTAGGTTTCTATTCTTACAGTGATGGATATGAAGTACTTTGTGAATCTGTTTGACCTTCTCAGCCTGGGGAGCAAAATTATTTCCATAGTCCTTAATTTCACAGGAGTTTTGCATTTGTTGCCACAGAGAACTCTCACAAACAGGGAAGAAAGTTTAAATGGTTGAGAGACCTGCTTAACTCTGTGCACTAGGCACAGGCTTTATTACTGCTTGTTTGCCTGTGGAGCTCTTCTCCACCCTGCACATCTGCTTCAGTACTTGTGTTATCTCTCTGACTTGGGCTTGGTGGTTCCTCACAGGGAGCCTCTGCACTTGCATCTATCTTCTGCATTTCTTAATTTCTTTTGGAAATACTCTATTCTCTCACCTTATTAATGTTAAAAGAAAAAAAGAAGGGGAATTTATTGCTAAAGGCAGCAGAATAGCGAACTTCTTGGTGGAGTAGTGTGTCTTCCCCTGTGAGTGAAAGCTAAATTAGTTCTGAGGTGCTTTCACTCAGTGGAAGTGTAATGAGAGGCAGCAGCCACCTCTCCGTTAATAACGTGCCAGTCACACTGGGAGCGGCTCCGAGCCTGCTGGGAGAGCACAGCCACCAGCACCAGCAGGTAGGAAGCAAAAAATAGGCTTAGGAGAGAGGAAACACAGGTGGAGATCAGGGCTCTGATGTTCCAGGGTGTAAAGTCGTTTCTGTCTGATGAGAGGGAGTGACTCAGCCTGGCTGGAAGGGCCAAGTTGCTGCTAACTTCAAAATTGCTGCTGCTGTAACATTACAGCAGCACTGCTGCTGCTCCAGAGGCCTTGGCAACGGTGTGGGACATGGAGTAATTTCTGAATGTCTGTTTGTTTTCATTGCCTGTTCACAGCTAATTGTTTTATTTCCTTAGTAAAACTGGGATGGTTGTGAGTTGTGCAGCCCAGTTCCAGTGGTTCGTGTGTGATGCTGCTGTATTTGTCAAACACGAGGTGCTGGAAGAACCTAAGCATGATCTCTCTTTTAATAAGATTCTCATAGTATTTCTCTTTCCTTTCTATTATGAATTCTGTCTTAGATGTAACTCATAAGGGTTAAGTTTCATGTAGCAGTCAGGTAAGAATACAGATGGTTGGTTCCTGCACTTTTCTTTCTGTCTCTCCAAATCAGACAAGCAGCTGAGTGAAAATCTCATAGCTACAACTACAATATGATTATTTAGGCTGGTATGTTAAACTCCAAGGAGCTGTGGACATGAGTAAGGTAACCCTGCAGATCTGTTGAACGACAGCAAAAAGCCCAGAGGAGAAAAAACAGCTTCTGTGTGTTCAGGAGCAGGAATAGACTTTATATTCTTCTGGTCCTCCTGAAATATCTGCTGGCATTAGTTGACAGCAAGTCTTATGGCTACTTTAAAAAAGATCTCACTCCTTTGCATGGGAAGCCAGCACTAGTTTTCTGTCCAATTTTTCTAGTTTCTGGATTTATCTGTTTCTGTAGGAAAAAGTACTGCATTAGATCTTGAAGGAAAGACTATCAGACCGTGCCATAGAAGATTACCTTTCACTTTTGTTTCTCCATGCTTCCACAGATATTTCTGAATCTGTGTCATCAATCTTCAAACTCTGTGGTTGGTACTAGGATTTTTGGATTTCTAGGTTAGTTGTCCAGTGTTACATACATAGGTTAAAAAAAAAAAAAAAGAGTAAATCCAGGAGAGAACTTTTTTTCAGATTGTGGTCCAGAAACTCATATAAAACTCTGATTTTGTTCAAATGTCAGGCATCAAAATGGCTGCTATCTCCTCTGTGAACATGGACTATTTGTTACAGGGTATAATTTTAAAAAGCATTTTTGGACTCTTTGGAGGTTTGAACACTTCAAACACCAGGAGCAGAGACCACAAATTAACAAAAAGTCTGCACATAAGGACATAGGGGCATGGCTGTGGTCTTCAGGGATCAGGTAGTGACACTTGTAATCAGCAAAACAGCATCTTGAATATAATTTGCTGAACTCATTAGACAACATCTTGCAGAGAGGGAAGAAATAGCTGTGGTTTCTAACACTTTTATATTTGCTTTCTTGGAGACTTAATCTTGGGTCAACTTCCACAGAAATTGCAGAGACCAAGGAATGAAGTAGGTTTATTATTATAAACAGCCACAGCAGCAGATAAAATGCCATTCATTAGATTCATTTGGCTCCTGCTGTCTGAGGAAATCAGTACATGCTTCCTTGCACTGGCAAGTCCAGTGCACTTTAAAGGAGCCCTGTTGCCTGTCTGCTCAGGCAAGCCCCCATGAGTCAATAGGGATTTGTCTTGGGTCTCTCAGTGTGTGAGAGCACATCCCACGAATGGACAAGATGCTGATCAGCTGCTTTATAATGTAATTCTGCTTTGTTTCTGTTAAAATTATTCCTAAAATTACAAGTCTAGTAAATTAATACCCTCTTTTTGGATGTTTTTTATTTTGCAAAATCCTTGGCCCTACTGTGGTCAGGAAGTTTGAGTGGTGAGAAGACTCAGGCATGTAAATAGTTGATTTATGAAAGCTCTGCCCATTTCAGTCAAGTGTCCAGATTATGCCAGTCTCATTTTACTTCTGGTGCTCTCTGTGATACATGGGGAAATATTTTCAGATGGTGCAAGACTTGCATGTATTTTATGATTTCTGCTTCTTTATGATTAGCTTTAGTGGCTTAAGAACACATTAGAGACATAAATTGCATATTACAGCACAGTGCCCTCAGCTGTCACCTCAAAGTACTATCATCCATCTTGAGTACACAGGAGTCTGAGGCTGGAGTTTCTCCTAGGCAAAAATTCAACATGAGAAGACCTCCAACTCAGCATTGTCTACTGCTTGTACCTCAGAAAGGGTGAACACACTGTTGCAGAGGTTCCTGCTCAGGACTTGACCAGTAGATGCTGGCTGGAATGCCTGGGGAGAATTGGTGTTTTAGTGCAAGCCTAAGGAAAACATTGCTCAAAGCACCTGGATGAAATCTCTGACATTTTGCTTAACCTCAGCCATCCGTGTGACCCTCCAGGCATTTCTGCAATAGAATCCATTCCTGCCTCTTCCTCCACTTCCCCTCTGCTGGACCAAAAAAAAAACCCCCAACAACAACAACAAAAGTAGGGAGGCATTGATGTCTTCTTCCCTTTGTGCTTTGAAACAATAGGAAGGTTTAAAGGGTGAGACAGAAGTTCTCTAGATTGGTAGATCTCTGTCTATTTTAAAATTGCCCAAACAGCTACTACAGTTAACTCTTCAGCCCATGATAAAGCAATAGAGATAGCCATCCAAAACATCCTTTTTGCCTGATTTCCTGCTTTTATCTTCAGCAGCTGTTTGTCATAGATGTCATGGCTATTTGACAGATTAGACTCTATATCATACTGTCATGGCTTTACATGCAGAGAAATGAGATATGAGGGCTTCTTATGGCTTGATTGCATTAGTAGCCAACACTGTCAACCTCCAGTTTTAAAAGTATGAATATTTGGTCCAGGGAAGTTTTTGAGTTGAGAGCTCTGGCAGACTACCTACAGCAGTTTAACCAGAATTATTCAAGATATTGCCACTGCCCACAATCTTCTCTCCACACAAAAGTCACGAGCCAGAATTGGTGGTGTCTGATCCAGTGCTGCTTTTTTCAGCTCAGCCTGCCACAGAAGTTGGAGCCTAGATTTCCATTTATTTGATTTAGTATTTGAAGATTACTAAGTGCAGTCTGTGAACTTGAGTGATATTTCATGTTGCTGGCAGTCCTCACAGTCTGTCTGTGGGAGTAACAACTGCTCCCGATTTGGGGGGGAAGAGGAGCTGCCTTTGGTGGTGTTGAGTTCTCTGTTGGCATCAGGCTTGACGTTAGAGCAGACCTGGAGCAAGGCTCTTGCAAGCAGCATTGGTGGTAATGGTGTGAGAGTAAAAAGGCTGCAATGTTTCCTTGGTGCTGAAAAAGTAAAAAGTTTCTGTATCAATAAATGTAATAATTTTGTAAGGGGTTTATTTTTCTGCCTATCTGGTTTTGGTGCTTTGATTATAGAGTGGCCAAGCAGAGGCAGAGTAAATCTATGCAATTTTAAGTGCCTGTCTTTCTGAATTACTAATCATTTGGCACAATTCAGCAGTACAAGCATGAAGGAAATAACATCTTCTGTTAAGAAAACCTTGGTGATAGATCAGTCTAGGAAGCATCTTGGCTGTGTTTCAGATGTAAATCCTTCATTGACAGCATTGGAAGCTTCATTGATTTAGACAATTTACAAACACTACAATTCCTTCTCCATTCTTCCCCCATGGAAGTCCATTTCATTTTATATGGAGAAATTATGTAAGGGAAATGCCCTTAGGGCATTGTTAAAGCAAGAAAAATGCACAAAGCCATAATGGAGAAAACATAACATAAAATAGGACTCCTGTTTTGTTTTGGGGTTTTTTTTCCATATTATGCTTTGTGCTGTTATATCTTAGATACAGAGAGCAGTATAGAATAGTGTGTGTGGTGTTGAGAGTTTTACATAAGGATATGTAAAATTTTTAATATTTAATGCTTCCTTCTCTACATGTGCAATATAAATATCTGTGAGCAGACTAAACATCTAATAAAGGTGACCACAGGTTATACTGCTGTAATCCAGTAACATGACAAGCAAGTTTCATGATTATATGGTCAAAGGAACAAAGTTATGTGTTTCTTATTATGTGTAAATTAGATTAATACAAGTTTTCTTAGTTATGTAGAAATTACAGACATGGGGAAAGGAAAAGCACAACAAATTACAGCATGTCTGTGTGTTCATACTTGCATTTCATCAAAGCATTATAATGTTGATAGAGAGCAACAAACAGGAAGGAACAGGAAAAGTGGGTTTAGGTTATGCTTCCAGCATGACTGCCTTATGCTGTATTTACAACACTTCAGGAAAGAACTGCAGAGTACTTTCCTCTGTGTGATCTTCATAATTTTTCACCATGATCACTGATAAAATTTTCATATGGAGAGTTGCTGTCATTTCATATGCTCTAGAAACAATAAAAAGCTGGTCTTTTTACCTTGGTGAAAAAAGAGACTAAATGCATCAACATATTGTGACACTGAACACTTGATCAAATATAGTAAGTAGGTGCTATAGCAGAAAACTTCCAGTCATGCAGAATTATTTTGAGAGCTGAATGGATGTGTGACAGTGCCCTTATTGGAGGATGCTGAGTTCAGTAAAAATGGAAGTCTACAATTCGAACACTGTAAATCTAATATAAAGCATAAATGTTCAAGGGAGTTGTTAATAGAACACAAGAAAGAAATTAAATGGTGTCATGATATAATTTGAATGTTTGAGAGCTTAGATATCTTTTTTAAATGCTTCTTTTCTCCAGGTGCAGGAGTGCCATTGTTTTGGTACAGCCTGCAACAGTGGCATGCAAATGCACACCACTCCCAGTTATTGTGCTTAGCTCAGCTTGTGGAGCTGGCAAAACACAAAATATGCTGCTATGGCATGTCAAGTGTAAAAAGTGAAGCTGTTATTAAACCAGAAGTTATGTTAATTTAATTCCATTAAAAGATTTGGGGTGGAAAGTAGGTGTCTGCATTAGAAGGATGAAAAGACAAGCAACTAGCAAAAGGAATCATTTGACTATTTCTGAGAGGTTGGACACAGGCCCAAATTTTATTTATCCAGCCAGCTTTAAGGAGTAACTGTTGAAAAAACATCTTCCAAAGGAAAGGTAAATATTTTGTGGGTGCCTTGTACATAAAGGGTTAGCAGTGATCACAAACCAGCTGTTGCAGCTGTGTGGGGTGATGAACCTGCTTAATGGCTGTTTTCCTGCACCAAGTCAACTATTAACAGTCAATATAAACCTGCTAGTTAGGCACCATCTTTGTACACTCGCGGAAGACTTTCTGGAGTGCTAAAAAATTACATGGATAGAGCCCTCCCTCTAAGGATATTCCCATCTCAGCATCCCAGCAGCAGTAAATTGTTTGTACAGAAAGCGAGAGAGGAGCTGTGCAGAGTTAGTGAATGCAGAGAGCTGAGATGGGTCATGTCAGGCCTCTTGGAGTGCACAGAGGGGGGGTTATTGAATACCCCCACCTTAGTTTAAAGCATCAAGAACTTACCATTTTATTACTGTGCACGTTAAGCTATGTTCTAACAGAAAGTTAAACTCCAGTTGAGTCTGTGTGCCCAAATTTTGGATAAATATTCCCAAAACACTGTTTCCCAAAGAGGTTGTGTGCAGTGTGGCTTCACCTGCCATCCTGTGTCAGCTTTCAGATGGTGATAGGTGATTAGAAAGCTGATTCACCTTGATGGCTCTTTGCACAGAACACGCTATAAGCCTCTTGCTTTGTTTGCAATCTTTCTCACTCTCGTTTACAAGGTCAGGACTGATGTTTTGGTTGTTTTCCCAGCAGTGTTCTACTGACCCATTTTGCTTTAATCCCCTGATGTCACTGAAATAAACTGAGGAGGGGGAGATTTCAGAACTCGAAACAATTTCCTCTGCTGTTGTGCTCTGCAAATTAATTTGATACTATTATGTAAGCGTAATCATCTACTCTAATCACATCACAAGATTGGGAACAGACAGAAATAACAGAAGGGAACATTCTGGATAGTGAAAGGGAGTCAGTGGAATAGGCTGTTGGTCAGGACTGGAGCTGGAACACTTCTGAGATTCACTGTTACCAGCACTCACTTGTAGCAGTCGTCTCTCAGTCTGATGAAGACAGCATAGCTGTCTGATTTAGAGCCTCCTGCTCACTCCAGCCATCTAATACTATTCATGAGGTTTTTATTTTTGTCTCAGGCAGAGAGCTGCAAAGTGCTCGATTTTCTAGTGGAAGATGGCAGGGAAAAAAGCAAGCATTCTTTGATCTTGTTCTTCATATGTTTATCTGCATTTTATGAGGATGTGAGATCTTGTGCTACCACTGGCTGTCCTTCTCAGAGAGTAAACAGATTCATAACTGAAAGCAAATAGGCAGATGGGCCCATAGTCCTCTCTCTGAAATGTCTCTTTGATTAATGTCACTAGCAGGAGCTTACTGGCAGATGTTTCATTAAATCTTTTCTGAGTGGAGTTAGCTTCTTGAAATGTAACCTCCACATCTTTCATTCAAGCGGAGATCAGAGAAAAGAGAGGGTTTTTCCTCGCAGATGAGTTTGATATTTATAGTTTTTTCTTCTGCCAGTGATACTCTGGGTGCAAAGTTTCCCTCTTGCAGCCTGTGGCAGAACTGCACAGTGTGAACTTCAGGCAGCATTTCAGAAACTTGTACAGGGAGCTCTCTGTGTACAGAGTGTGCAGGCTTGGGACCCCACTTTGGTTGCTGTCTCTTTTTGGTTTAGATGTAACAAAAGTTCAAGTTGTGTAAATGCAGTGCAATCTGCATTCCAGCTTGGCCTCAGAATGAGCGAACGCAGATGTTCTCTGCAGCGTGCTTTGACCTCCTTAGCATAATTTCCTCTGGAAAAGTAAATGGAAGAGAGGGGATTATGAAACAGAACAATATGTTTGAAGGCCTGATGGAACCAAGCCTGAGCTGTGAGGCCTTTGCTTTTCTTCCTGATATTGATTAGTACTGTAGCACCACATAACCCAACTGACACATTTGGTTGTTAGATCCTCATATGCAAACATCATCCCCATCACCCCCATCCCAGTTAAAATTAACACCCTGGAAACTCAGAGTTTTTCAGATGTTGAAAAGCACAATCTCACTCTGGGATGATATTCCAAAGCTTTCTGCTTTGGACCCCTTTGTTAAAGCCAGCTAAACATTATTTACCCTGCCAGGTCTCTGTGGCAGAACCTAAGCAATACTTTGGAGTCACTTAACCTTATATTCCGCTTTTTGCTTCATGTGATATTTGAATTTTTTATTTCTTTTAAATAGGAGATTTTATTAGTATTTTAAGAGCTAAGCTGTTTATTAGAGTAGAAAGATTGTCTGTTGCATTAGGCAGTGTAATGTGTAATAGGGTGCATAGGTAAGGAGTTATAAATTTTATTGTCTAGGATGCTGCCCAGTTTAATGCCCAAAAAATCGTTACTGCTTAATGGTGGCCTAGTTTCTTTCAGAAATTAATTGGTGATGCAAAAACAATATCTGTTAGAAGATTTAACCGTGAAGTGACCTTGCAAACACCTGCTATTAAGTCTGGAAGAAAAGAGCTTTCTCAGGGAGGCAGAGCATGGCAAGGAGAACACGACAGGTGACCTTATTGCCATAGGTACACAAATGACTCAGACTTTCTTTGCATGTGCAAGAACCTGATGTTTGAATGAAATGTTGAAAAGACATGTGCTTGACGGGCAGAGGAAGAGTTTCCTTGTGACTCACTGTCTTGTCAAACCCAAATAGGATTAGCAAACACTGGTTACCTTGTGGGAAGCCTTCAGAGTAGGAGCAGGGGAGGCTGAAGGGACGCAGTGGAACTAACTTGAAAACAGAGTTGTTATAGAAAATAGACTGATCTGTTCAAAGAATATCAATTTCTGTGCAACAAGATTCTTCATTTAGCAGGTTTCCTGCACAGTAAAGGATATTACCATTTCAAAGGCCCCAATAAGCTTCTGGCTAGCAGAACCAGCAGCATTATTTCATTACAGGCTCTTTGCTGAAATTGAGTCTTCCTGCCATGGTTTGGACTTTTACTCTGCATAAGTATAAAAGGCTTTATTTCTGGCATGCAGTCTAACAGAGCAATTACTGTTATTTACCTCTGTTCTCTCAGAGAGAGCCATTTCACAGAGGCTGTGCTGAGTTTGACCAAACCTAACAGAATTGTTACTCCTGCCTTTAATGGTCTCCCAGGCACTGGTTCACATCAAGGAATAGGAATGGCCTTTCCAAACAAAACCATAAGCCTTGATATAGTGCAAGTTTTGTATTCTAAATGGACAGTCAAAGTTCTAGCACAAGATCAGTTTTTAGTTTACATGCCCCTGAAGCTATTTTATATTATTTGACTGCTTTTTGTGTAGTATTATTTGCTTTTAAATGTACAGTTTGTGTGTTGTGGTTTCCACCTCCATTGGACAGTTAAGTGTTTAGCATTGTTCAGAGACTTTAATGACCCTTACATTAAATCTGATGGTAATTTATAAAATGACCCTACAGAATGGAGTGTACAACCTCAAGTGTTCCTCTAGCTAAGAAGGTCTGTGGGGACAATAATTGATTCTCCTTTTCATTTTTCTTTTTTCTTTTTCCATTGTAACATTTCTTCTCAGACAGAGTTTTAGTTTCAGATCTATGTTTTGACTAAAGACCAGTGAATACCCAGGAATAAATTACAGCTACCTGTGGAAAATATACCTTCTGTCAATGCAGTGTAACTAGAGGCAAAAACACTGAAAGATAACAGTCATGTAGAGATCAAGAGCTTGAATATATGACAGCTAATTTCTCTGTACCCAAATATGTGAAAGTCTCATAAACTGAAAATAGAAAATGCTATAGACCTTACATGTATACCCATTCGTGGAAATTATTATGAAATGGGTGTTCTAAAGCAACAAAGGGCATGGGGAAATAGTGTTGCAGATATGTTCTCATGGCTGACTTTTAATAAAACACATGGTTGAGCAGAGGATGACTTGAGATTAGGCAACCAAAGAGAACACGGAGTGTGCAAGTGAGGAATTGCATCACAGTGGGATTTCTCTTGACGAGCTGAGCACGTGCAGGGCAGGTAGATCAGTACAGGTCCTGCAGGATGGTTTCATGTGCAGTCTCTCTGTCACGTGTGGCTGTGTGGGAGAGAAGGGCCAAACCTTCACTTCCTGTGTTTGTGTTGAAGCTCAAGGGCCAGAGGTTCAGCTGCTGTCACTCTGCCTCTTGGAGGAGGCTCTGCTCCTGGTAGCTCATGCTCGTTTTTCACTCCCAGTAAAAGCTTTGAGAAGCAGGAATCACTGGCCTTGTCTCAGAACCGTAGAGTGGTGCAGTGAGGAACATTGAAATGTACTGTTCAGATGAAATTACTTCTATTATTTTGAAAAGCACAAGGCTTTTACAATTATTTTTGTCAGGAAGTTTTGGGGTTTTTTTCCCAATTCTTTTTCCAGCAAATCCCTGAAACAGTTTTCTATTCTCATCCATATTCGATAAGAGATTGAGAAACTGGTGAAAAGGAAGTATAAGACACAATTAAGAAGCCTTGGTCCCAAACTTAACTCTATTTGGTTTCCTGTTGCACTGATCATTATGGGTAAGAGGATATGGAGTGTGTTTTACAAGCAGCCCAAGCAGGCTTGACCTCACTCCCAAATTGCTAAATATCCTCCAGGTGAGACAAGCAGCACACCACCCAAAGCCAGAATTTGGCAAGGCAAGTGCTTGCACTTGAGATTGGCAGGCCCCTGAGAACAGGAGATCCTGCACCCCCTACATTCACTTCAAAACTGGCTCTGGTGTATGTTAGAATGAGCTCAGTCTCTTCCAGTAGTTAAATTTCAGTTAATTTATAAAAGTCTTCAATCCATTCTTCAGTGCTCTTTTTAAATTACAAACATACATGTAACCAGTTGGAGCAGGACCATCCCCCTTGGTTAAATAATCAAATACATGGCTGTGATCTGAGACTGGATCCTGACTGGAATGGCAATGGTTTGCTAATTTACCTTTTCTTCTCAAAAGGTCAAACTCCTTTAAATCACAAGTGAATTCATGAAAGCCAAAGCCTATACATAACTAGGAAAAAGGGAGAATTTGCCATAAAGATTATTCTCTATGAACAGTTCACTCAGGTCTACTTTGCATATTACAGAGTCTGTAAGTAAAATTCTGTTTCTCCTATCCAGAGAGATTTCAGTGAGTGTCAGTTGTTTATAGGTCACAGTGATTCACTTCTGCAAACGGAGTGGCTGCAGAGCACACCTGGTGACATTAATGGCTCTCTTCCTCCAGTCTGGCAACGCTGCTTCGAAGTCACTGAGGCTGAAGTCAGGTCTGAAGGCATTTCTGAAAGCAAATGAGCCAATTACAGCAGAATCAGAAGAAAATCAGCTGCAATTGGAAATGCATGAAAACAGTTTAGTCACCTGCAGGTAGCATGCTGGGGAAAAAAGGTGTTTAAGGGAGAGCAGTTGCTCTCAAGGCAACTGCATCAGAGGCTTGAGTGCCTGTAGTGTGCCTGTTTATAGGCTCTGCAGATCCATGGTGTATTTCCCTAGTTATCCAAATGTCCTTATCTGCCTTGAGTGTCTTTTAGACAGAGCAACCTACTTAGAGAGCAGGGTGTCAATTACTGCTAATCTCACTTAACTTTCTTTGGAATATTCACCAATTAGTATCTTTCTTCCTGCCTTTCTCCCTTGCCAATTTCCAAGTTATGTCACAGGATTGCCAATGAAATGTAAATCTGCATAACCTGCTCTGCCTTTCAGTGTCATTTGTGTGAGCTCAGAGCTTTTTCTAAACAGGAAAAATGTTTCAGCTCTTGTAACCAGCCTGCATTTTCCCAGGCCCATATTTTGAGTGCGCAGTACCCAAGACAGTGTTTCTGAGTTCATACACAGGGTGAGGGTCTTCAGAGCAATGGAGAATCTTATCTGGGCTCTTATCTGTTGGTGTGAGTGCTCTCAGAGTAGGGAGGAGCAGAGCAGTGTCAGGAAAATGCACAAATCCTCTGAGCTTTGATACCCTTGCACTGAGCTGGGGGGAATATCTTATGTGGTTTCTTTGGTTTTTATGTCTCTTTGACAACTTCAGGACAACTTTGATAAACTGAAATTCTGAGAACGGTAGGTTTGTTTGCTGTGCAAAAAGTAGGTGAACTGTAGTTCAGTGGTTAAAAATCCCCACAAACCTCAGAAGTTAAATTTGATTGCAAAGCAGCTTTATACTAGGAGTAATTCCATTGTCAGCTTGTCAGTAATCCAGGTAACAGGCTTGCTTGGCTTTGGATAACCAATAAAAAGCTGGGGGAGATATAGTGGGCCTATGCTTAGGCTGCCTAACATTTTAAATGAGATTTTTTCCCCCCTTAGAATAACACATCTATTGTTTGCAGAATGCTTTTGCAATTCATCTGGGAGAAATTTATGTAAAGAAATGTTTCATCAGTATTCTGTTCATTTTTATTTGAGTTAAAGTGTTAAAATTATTGTCTCCCTTTTTTGTTTTGTGCTAAACAGGAGGGAGTTGGGAGCCTGCTTATTTAACAAATGAGTGAGAGGAGAATCAGGTTCTAGCTGCCATCAGCATTCAGTACATGCTGAAAGCTGCAGAAAAGCCAGCAGGGAGATGCTGTAGTGTCTGCAAAGATCAGTGTCCCATCTCAATAGCTCCTGGAAGTGGGGCTCCCACCATGCCTGGTTCTTGGGGAAGAAGTAGAAAAGGGCTTCCATGTGGAGGAAAACAAAAATTTAACATACAAATCTGCCACCCCTGTTCCCAGGCTAACATTTGTCATTGTTGATTTGCCTTCGTACGTTATTCCTGAGCATAAATTGAGCCTGTATTTAGCTGACTGGTACCTTAAGCTTATTTCTCAGATGATTCCTGGCTCTCTGAGCCACATCATTAAACCTTTTTGCCTCTAACCAGAAAATACACATTGCACACCTTTGAAAACAAATGTACCCTGGGCAGGAGACAGCCCTGTTGCTGCGTTTTTGTAGCACCACAGGGAAGCCCAGCAGCAGTAGTTTCAAGAAGGCACACACACACCAAAATGCTCTTTAATGTTTAAGAACATTTCCAACAAGGATTATCTTTTCCATATCAGTCGGCCCCAGTCCATATGGTGGAACTTACTTGCACAGTGAATTCAACATGATTCTTTTCTTAAAGGGGAGCCATTTAATTGAGCCAGCAATTGTTTTACATACACACCAAAAAATGTCTGATAATCCCTTAAAGTTTTTTTTTATTATTATTATTATGCAAATTGGTCTTCTGACACTGTTATTTTCTAGGTATTGCCAATTGTATTTATATTTTTTTTATTCTCTAACTGCAATCAATACCTATTCTTTATAATGGAGGTACTTTTTGCTTGGTTAAAAAAAAAGAAAAAAATCAATAGCAGATAGGGTAATTGCCACTGAGAGAGACTTTCTAGTTATATTCTTGTTATATTCATAAAAGCAATAGTTGAAAGCAGGTGAATTAATCCTTTATTTTCTTCTGTCAGTCACAGAAAAATGTTTCCATGTCAGGCTTCTGGCGAGACACGAGGGCTCTGTTTAACCACAGAGCAGAAAATTCCTTCCTACTGACTGTGACTGCTGAGTGTGCAGGTGCTTAAGCAGGCACCACCTTCAGTACCCAGGGCAAAAGTGGTAATAACTGCACAACTTTTAACAAAGAAAACTTGGAATATCATTAGCTGCATTCTGCCTGAGTGGGCATTGCAGAGTGTGCTTGTTCACCATTCAGAGCTGACCTTGGTTCGTAGTGTGGCCATTTTTGGCCATTTCCTGATCTTCCCAAATGTTAGCTCCTTAGTGTGTTTGCTCTCAGTTCTTCTTCTGAGTATGAGAAGGAGGCATTAGGAGTGATAGGTCATTAATGAGGTAATTCTGTGCTTCATTTCACTGCTGGCTGTGTTACTACCTTGTGAGATAAGCCAGCAAAAGGAAAGCGCACTGACTAGTGTGACAGTTTCCTGTGACAAAATCACTGCAGCTGCAGTCAGTATTTCTGAATCAGAGGAGATGTTGCATTAAATAATAATTACTCCCTAATTCTGTAACTTCAGTTTCAGCAGCCTGGTGGTGCAGGCTGCAATAGAAGCTTACACTTGCCTTCAAGTTCAGTTTTTAGGATGATCTGAGGAGTGCAATTATCAATTCAGATTATTCAGTGACTATATTAAATATTATCACATGGAAAATAATAGGAATAGGAGAATACATTAAGTGCCTCAGGGTGATGTGACTTTGGTGTTATTAAATATTGATTGAGAACATGCATTTAGGTTAAGATAGGGTTTCAAAGGAACAGAAAAAGCTTGGTATTTTCAGACAGGTCTACTCACACTTTAGGATGTTCTGTTCTTACTCATTTTCCAGGGAGGGAGCATTCCTTTTTCCTGAATTCTTATGCAGATGTTTTGACTGATATGGGAAGAAATTGTGGCATTATTTTCTCTCTACAAACTAATAGCATGCCTAGACATTTTTTGATGCAGAACTAAAGTTTGGGGTTTTCCCTTTAATCAGGATTTAATTCTTGCTTTGAAAGTAATACCTTCTTTGGTTCACCAGCAGGAAATCAGTGTTAATAACAGGGATTGCCTTTTTGGTTTTTACTGTTCTGTTTCCTCCAGAGGAGTAATAGATTTTTCCAGAGAGTACATTCTGCTGACCGCACAGTGCAGCCTCCAGATTTCTGTGAAGCTGATGTTTCATAAACCATGTGAGCCAAAACCCTCAGGCCCTGTCTTTCTGTAGTAAGGTGTTTTTTAAAAAAATGATAAGAAAATATGCCTGCTCCCATGACACAGCCTGTGGAGGAAGCCTTAGAGACTGCCATCCTTAGATTGGCCCTGGCTTGGGAATAATGTCCTCCAGCTTGTAATTGTGTGAGAATCTAGTGGCCATTAAGAACTAATTACCAAGGTGCCTTACATGAAGAATGTATGGACCATTAGAGGATAACTTCATATCATGCTACAAAAATTCAGTTAGAAGTAATTTCTGCTGCTCTGTGTCATTGTTCATATATCTGAATCTTAGAGGGGAGCACATCTGCTTTTTGTCTGCAGAGAGGATGTATGGCTAGAATGAATCCAAAGGACCAAGGAAAAAAATAAGTTGTGTGTGTAGAATCCTTCCTTTGGGGGCAGGCTTTAGACAGGCTGTTTTCTCGATCTTTTCAGTCTTCCAGATTGGTTGTAGAGCCCACTTTTTAAATATTTAAATATCTTTGCTGCCAGATTTAAATATCTTTGCTGCCAGATTTTCTTGTGGAATCACTGCATGTGTCAACATCTCAGGTAGTTTGGGATTTAATGTTGGCTTCATACATAAATGAGAAGCCTTCACCCAGCACCTTCTCCTAGGCCTTGCTTCTTTTCTGCAGCTTGGCAAGAGCTCAGACTTGTTTCTAAGTCATTGGAAATATCATAGCAATGTGTGCCCAGTGGCCCAGGAATGTGGGTGAGCCCAGGCAGGGGTCTGCTGTGGAATGAAGGTATGCTGAGAATTTGGTTTGCTGCCTACAGTGATATCCCCATTTATTAAATGAAATACAAAATGAAATATACAGATGGAAGTCATCACAAAGATCTATGGCCAAGTTTGTCTGCTGAAGTGGGTGCAACACACTGATTTATATTGGAGATTAATTTCACTCCTAAATAGAAGAGACTTTTGGGGAAAGAAAAGGAGTGTACCAGCCAGCACTGTCAGAATAAAAGGAAATTAGTGTGCTAATTGGGATGACTGATGACAAAAAATTCAGCTATCTAAATATTTTGTCTTATTTTTTTATAAATGAGAGTTAAACTGCTGTGTAAAAAGTAGCTACAAACCCTAAAATAGCTGTTCAAGAACAACTGGCGAGAATTAGCAATCAAATAATTGTACATGTGAAAGTTATTACAGCTAAAATAAAAAAAAAATTTAGATCAGGGTTAATTATAAGATGATGCAGTAGTATAATTAGTATTCTTCCTATGGAGGATTATGGGTCCTTCTAAATGCCCTTTTTGATTGCCTTCTTCCCTTTTTTAATTTCCTCCTTGTCCTTTTTGATTATCTACCCCATGACCCTCAGGGCTCCTAAATGTAATACAGTTGGAATAACATTTTTGTTAGAGGTGTTTTTTTATATAGGCTATTAACCTCTTGCTTACCAAGCACTGAGAAATTCTTTTCTGTGGGAGCTCCAGGAGCCATAGAGGGACTTGCTGGAATCCCTGGAGTTTTTATGTAGTGCAGCTTCTTGCCAGTCCCAAAGCAGTCTCCAAGGATATGTCAGGAACTGATGTGCATGAGAATGAGCAGAGAGAGAGGAGAACTTCCTTGGGGTGTATTTTACATCTTGGCAAGATAAGATCTAGTGGATCTTTGATATTTCCAATGCTGCTTCAGTGGTCTGACTGTGAGCATAAGAGTTTAATATAAAAGACTATTGTCAATTATCTTTTAATAGGATTTTTGGAATGTTCTTTCTTATTATTATTAGCTTTAAGAGCAATAGGGGGCTCTTTCCAGAGGGTGTTTCTCACTTCTTTGGTATCCTTAAGAGGACAGCAGGACCTAACACTTCAATCCATTTTGGATCCCATGAAAAACAAGGGTTATTTCCTTTTTATGTTTCCTTCAGTTGGAGTAATAACTAATATTTTGCTGCTCAGTAAACATCCCTATTTTGTATGTTTACCTTGGGGCTAAGTTTTTTGTGGAGGTTCACTCTGTTGGGAGGGAGCATTGTTTGTACCTGGACAATCAGATGTTGTTATTTTCCTGAGGTGCCTTTCAGTTAATATTGTTCAGTGTATACTTTAAAACCAACGGGAGAGGCACCTCAAAATACAGAATGCTGGTTACTGATGAAACTAAGGACATATTCTTGCTTGTTTTCATTTAATATCTTTTATTTAAGTCTAATGAAGAGACATCCATCTCTCTTTATAAATTCTTGCCCATTTCAGGCAGGGGCTAGAGCACCTTTTACTTTGAGATATTGTTATCCTCTACTCATTGTCTGTTTCTCCAAGCTTGAATAAACTTGTACTTCACATGTGCAAGTAGAGTGAGGTCTTGTTTTCACTTGGCCAACAATTGGTCCCAACTTTTCTGTGCAAATCTAAATTCATAAGCAAGGAAAGCACTGTGAGTTCTCTTTAAATTTACCCTGTCTGTAACCAATATTGATGATTTCTCGTCTGTATTTGGGGTTTGTGTGAGACTTGTCAAAGTCCAGGTTCCCGCCTTCTCAGACTACAACTCTTCCTGTAGGCAGTCTCTTGAACAAGTGCATCATGTGCATATCTTTCAGTTCAGTCTCTTTGCATGGTTAAAAAGAGAGGACTTAAAATATAATGAAGTTTTTTCTTTAGGATGCTCAGCATTTTAATGCTTAAATGGAAAGGTCGTTGTTTTTCACTCTGTCAGTAATGCAAGTTAACTGAATTACACCAGTTCTCAGTGCATCCCAAATGGGATGTTACAGCTGATAGAATTCACAGAATCACAAGGTTGGGAGAGACTTTCAAGATCCTTGAGTCCAGCCCAGCCCCAACACCTCAACTAAACCATGGCATTGAGTGCCATATCCAGGCTTGTTTTAAACACATCCGGGGATGGTGACTCCACCACCTCCCCTGGTAGGCCATTCCAGAATTTTATCATCTTTTCCGTAAAAAAGTATTTCGTAATATCCAACCTATATTTCCCTTGGCACAGCTTTTAGACTCTGTCCTCTGGTTGTGCCAGTGCTGCCTGGAGAAAGAGACCAACCCCCACCTGAGTACACCCACCTGTCAGGGAGCTGCAGAGTGATAAGGTCACCCCTGAGTCTCCTTTTCTCCAGGCTAAACACCCCCAGCTCCCTCAGTGGTTCCTCTCAGGGTTTGTGTTCCCAGCCCCTCACCAGCCTCGTTGTCTCCTCTGGACACACTCGAGCATCTCAAGTTCCTTCCCAAACTGAGGGGCCAGAACTGGACACTGCACTCCAGGTGTGGCCTCACCAGTACCAAGTACAGAGGGAGAATGACCTCCCTGCTCCTGCTGGCCGCACCATTCCTGATACATCCCTCATCACCCTGGGGTGGATCCCGCCTGGGCCCATGGATTTATGAGGATCCAAGCAGCTCAGCACTTCTCCGATGTCTCCTCCTGGCTAACAGGGGCACCATCCTGCTCCCGGACACCATCTGCCAACCCAGGAGCACAGCTGTCCTGAGGACAAGCTGTCCTCCCACTAAAGACTGAGGCAAAGAAGACAAGTTTCTCTGTGGTGTTTCTGTGCAGGTGTTTTGCCAGATTTTTTTAAGAGTCACACAGGTACCATTTCAGCACAGTGACACTAATCTGGTGGCATTACACCAGATTCAGTAGTGCTGGTTGAGAATGAAGGAAATCAGAAAACTCTTAAGAAGAGAAAGTTTTCTGCTCTGTGTTGGCTTGTATAAATATTGGGCTGAAATTTCCGTAGCCACTTAATTTTTAAAAAGTGAGACTCAAACAGCTTTAGACATGAAAACACAGTCAAGTAGCAGTAAATAAAACCTGATTGATCCATCACCTTCTGCAGTGCTTTGATTAAGCAGGTGTGAATGGTAACATGGAATTGAGTCTGCACTACCTCTTGGATACCTGGAAAAGAGCTTTATGATGAAAGGGTGAAGTGATTGTTTTGTTTCTTAAGGTAAAATTACTGTTATGTTTCATGTTTTTCAGTGTCTGTGGTCTGCTTTTCATTGAAGGTAATTATCAAGCAGATACTAGGAAAGCCACATGTTCTTAGACATAAATGTGAGGCCAGGAGAGGAACAGTGACGATCTAGTTAGGGAGCACCAGTTGTACCTTTGTTCAGAGGCTGCAAGAATGTCATCATTGCCTGTTTTATGCCAGTGTGAAGGAGCTCATATAAGCTCATCTGAAGAAGGAAAGCCAGAAACAAACTCTTAAAAATTTCTTTACAAAGGCAGTATTAGTTGAGGTATTGGTGTTGAAAGCAATCCTACCCAAAGAGCACAGAGTTACTCTTCCATGTGAAAAAAGATACTGATGATGTTTTAGAAGTGTTACCAGGTAAAATTAATAATTTTTGAATGAGTTTAAATGCACCTTACTGTGCTTTGTAATATTTGATACTTTTTTTTTTTTTTGAGGAAGAAATTTCTTCTTTTTTTAGTCTAGAACTTTCATGCCAATAGAATATTGGGGCATGGGCAATATACATTTGCTATAAGTCATTGGCTACCACACTTAAAACATTCTGGGTGTCTGTAGTCACTTT
Source organism: Passer montanus (assembly GCF_014805655.1). NCBI lineage: Eukaryota > Metazoa > Chordata > Aves > Passeriformes > Passeridae > Passer > Passer montanus. The sequence continues at coordinate 2,390,925 of NW_024369929.1, forward strand.
GAGGTATTTTAGAATGAAAAGACTGGTTTTTCAGGCTGCCAGACCTGGAAGCTTAGGTAGGAACTGCTAGGAAGTTTTCCATGTCTGCATCTCTGCTGAGATCTGGGCAGTGCTGAAAACGAGTAGCTTGGCCATGGCACCGGTAACTCTAAACCTTTCTGTTGGCATGTCCCAGTTAGAGAGAACTGAGCTAGGGAGTTCTAAAGCACTCTTTTGGTACAGCCCAACTTGAGTTTCTTCACCCCTCATTTCCTCTCTCTGGTTGAGTCTCAGAATGGAGTGGTACTTTCGGGTGGTTTGTGTTATGCTTGTGAAACTGAAAGAAGGAAAGGCAGCAGACGGCGCGCCGTTCCTGGAATACACTGGCAGCGTGCTCTGGAGATGCAGGAGCTGTGTGTGCACAGCTCACAGCTTGGCTTCTTGGGACCAGCGTGCCCTTGCCTTGCTTTACTGGCTTCTCTGCTGGATTCCAAAATGAGCGATTGCCATTTCTATTTTCCCTGCTTATAAAGAACACCTTCAGCCAAATATCAATAAAAAGGAAGTAAGGAAACAAAAGACTGCTTAAATCCTGCATTTTTAGGGAAGCAGTAGATATTCCCATCATTTTAAAACTTCCTTTTTTATTCAGTGTTAACCAGAATAAATCATGTTTCACTTTCCCCCAAGGTTGTGAAACAATAGAGGCTCTCTTGGTCTCAGATACTGCAGATTGCTGTGCAAACCTGCCAGCATTAAAAGCTAGATCTAGACTCTGCATGCACTGCCTCTGTCAGCCAAGGCTGACCATGGCTTTGAGTTTGCCATGGGTATTACATCCACAACGCCTGCAAAAGGGGTGAGGATGGGAGTCTGCATTCCAGCAGTCGTCTTCTGTGCCTTGGGTTTTGGTCTAGCAAGTGAGGTGACTGGAACAGGAGCATTGGGGTGTGGGGGTGGCTGAGGGGCTAACTTGAAACACAGCTGTAAGAAACCCATCCCAAGAGTCTGCCAAGGCATTTCTGCAGGCCAGGCCTGCCTTTCTGCACTGTGTTCAAGGCCTGAGATCCTCAGTGCCAGCCAATGTCTTACCAGCCTCCAATTCAGTAAGAAATTGGCCTTTTGCTGTTCTCTGAAGAGTTGATTGTTTACAAAATTGATTAAACAATTTTTTTTTAGCATTTTGGTGTTTGGTTTAGTTTAGTAGTTCTGTGATTTTTGTTTCCATTTGGTTTGTGGTGTTTTCTGTGTTTGTTGGTGCCTTTTTTCCACTGGAAACGTTTGAGCTCCCATGTTCTAGATGTGAAAGGGTTGAGAAAATGCTGTGGTGATTGGCCTGTATTTCTTAAAATCTGTGCTTTTAATTTCTTCCCTAGTAAACTGGTATAACTCAAATGGTTTTTTGTGCTTCCTAGTTTGTTAAATAAGCAATTTGTAGTGGAGCTTAATAGGGCTTGAGGAGCATTGTGAGGGAACATATGGATGGTTGTTAATCTTCTAAGATGTAGATCAAAAGAACGAGCAGTATTTTGTGTAAAACAGGTTCTTGTCTTCAGTAGCCTGTGAAGAAGACATGAAGTGAGGGGAGGATAGGCCCAGAGTTTCCTTGTCACCTGTGCTGTCCCCAGCTGTTTTCCAGGGGTTGTGCAGCAAAAGAGCCAAGTTACAGCTTGGGAGGGAGGTGAGGATCAAGGTCTTCAAAGGCCTGAGTCAGCTGCTTGTTGTGCATCTCAGGGAAGGAATTAATGTCTGCCAAGAGAGAAAATGAATGCCAGCTTTTGGCAGGGACACTGCAGTGTGTGCTTTTGAAGAGAAAAGCGTTTCTCGGGGTCGGTGGGAAAGTGGTGTTTCCTGTTTTGGTACCTGTTCTTGTGGGTCAGTCTCAAATTCAAAAGACAGTTTGGTTCCAGCATGCTTTGCTTGACCAGCACAGGCAGATTATGCTTCTGATACCTGCCCTTATCAAAACAGAAAAGCTCAGTCACTGTGATGGGTGGTGTGTTGGTCACCTATGCTATAGTCAGCAGTCAGAAGGTTTTAATTTGACATAAAATGGGGGGGAGATGGTATACAAGACAATTTTCTCCAAATTGAAACTTAGAAAAGATAAGGAACACTGCTTGACAGAGAAACCACAAAAGCTGGGAAATTACAAATTACAGTTATTAGTCATTCTTTACTGGCAAGAGGAGGCAATAAAAACCCCAGATGTTCAAATATGGTGTGGCAAATAAAGTGACTTTTCTTAACAGAGGAGGCAGCAATGGTAGGATCTGTTCATCTCGAAAATGCTATGTGTAATGAGCAGACACCAGTGGACTGCCCTTTTGAGAAGGTTTTGTCATGCACAAAATTCTTTTATTCATTGGATAATAACTTGTTACTAAAACTCTAGAGTTGGTCTTCTTCTCCACATTTTCTCTGGCTACACTCTGGGTTTGAGAAATTATCTGTCTTTCTGACTTTGAAAAATTTCAGCCCTTTGTTATGGTGACTCTTTCACCCATGAGAAAAACTGGGCCAAACCTTGAGTCTGCCCAATTTTTTGGATATGAAAATTTAGCCAGAAGATTTTCTTACACTCTGCATATAATGAGGAATAGTATCCCCTTGAATGAGGTTGTTATGTAGTGTTTAACAATTAGAATATATTATTAAATACTTTTATAAGTAGAGTGATGTCTGTTCAGTGCATGGAAGCATTCCAGACAGAAAGGAAGGTAGGGGGCTGTGCTAGATGAATCTCTTAACAAGCTGTTTTGTTTTTTTTCAGAGATTTTTCTGTGGACCAAAGAATATGAAAGCTGTGTTTAAAAATTTAGAGTCTTGATATGTTCCACTTCTGTGGAGCAGCAGAAGGAAGAAGTGTTTTACAGTGCTATAATTCCCTATCCAGCAGTTCTTTCAATTAAGATGTTTATGACAGCAGTTTGTACTTGATGGAATGCACAAAGACTTGGTCATTAATTATTGCATTTCCCCCCAGTTATTATTTGTATTCAGAGGGTTAGGTGGTGTTATGATCCTGCTCTTGTCAGTGCAGTAAATGCATTTTAACTTCCCCAAGAAAACCCCCTTCCAAACCCTTTCCCCCTCCCTTTTTATCTTTCCAGAGGCTGAGAATTTTGTAGGAAAAATATTCAACAGCAGTGAGTTATGGAGCTTTTTTTCCTAATGCAGTCATTTAACAACTTCAAGCTGGCAGTGATCCCATCCACCTTAATCCTCTTCACACTTTGTGAGCAGTCAGCCGAGAGCAAGAGAGCACTAGGGCTTAATAGACTGCAGTGTTTGAACCATGGCATTTATGTTCAGCTTCCAGAACTGGCCCTAAGTGCCTAGTAAACCCTACAGCTTTGCTTTCATTAATTAGAGACTCCCTTCCACTGATTTGTGGAAAACATTGGCCAACGTGTTCTTTCAGCTCAGTAAATATTTATACAAGTCGTGTATGATTTTTAGTAATGAATACAGCTCATTTTCAGGGCTTCCAGAGGAGGCTCTTTCCAAATATTAACAAATTCCCTGTCTGACCCATGCTGGACATGGCAATTCAGGTTACAAAAAGTTAAATATAAATCTTGTCTGGTTTTGAAGATATTTTTTTTTTCTGAATTCCATTTTGCCATGTCATCCTTTTTCATTATATTTGCCAGAAATTTGAGGGAAAAATGGAAAAGAACCCCACAAACAAACCAACAATGGATAGCAATTCCTAATTTAAACCAACTGGCTACTACTGTCATGTATCTGTCAGCTGAATGTTGTGCCATGATTCTGCTCATTAGTAGAAACCTCTCAGGATATGTTTGAGTTTTCTGGGATGTATTAGCACCTTTCAAACTTGGTTGTGTTTGTCCTCACCAATGGAATCCCTGTGAGGCAATGTTACCCCTGTAATGCAGATTGAACGAGAAATTGAATTCCTGGCTCGTGGGCGCATCCAAATCCTTGCCTTGGATGCACTGACCAAATTGTGGGGGAAAATACCCATCCAGCTATTCACACATACGGAAATGCACAAATGAAAGTCAGCACTGAAACATCAAATTCCATTTTGGAAAATTCGCTGGAGTTACTTGGAGGATTGATCCAATGTTCTTAATTAGTTGTTAGTGGATTTATGCTTTCAAAGTTCTCCCAGCTTACCTTTTGGGCTCTTTTTTTGTTGTCTCTCCTGTGTCCTTCTCTTACCTTGTGTTTCAATGCCTGGTTGCATCTGTGCAGTGATGTTACCAGGTAATGTGTTATTTTTATGTCAAGTGTCTTAGGCAGGAGTTTCTCTAAGCTTCTCATTCTTTAATGGGTGCAATAGGAGATATAAGAAAACAAAAATACCTTGACTCTTAAACTATTGGTAGAACACTTAGTGCACATTTTCCTGGGGATACTTGGGTTAGCGTAAATATTTGGACACAAGAGAATGCTAAACTAAGTCTGTCCAGTTTGTTGTACTGTGGTGAGATAAACCCATAGTAATATTTCTTAACAAATAATTTCTGAGGTAGCAAAGCCTCGTGTTTAAGGCTGTAGAACACAAGAGCCACTTGAAGACGTCCCATCACTTTTTAATGCATACCTTGGTATAACTACAGTGATAATGAGTAATTAGTTTCTTTTTAGTGTAGCTCATCCTAATTGTTTTTTCCTTGATCAGTTTATTCATGTATTAACTGGTAGAGGTGTTTACCCAGAATGTTGTAGGGCAGGCTGTATTATCTCCAGAGTGAGCATGATATACACTCTGCTGTCTGCCTTAAGGCACGTGCCACACCACAGAGTTCTGAGCCAGCAGGTCAGGGTGTGCTGGGCTTCATCCCATTCTGGCCATGTTGCAGTGAATGGCTGGGGCTTGGCATGGTGGCATTGGAGGCATGGTGGTCCCACAGAATCTCAGAATCCCTCAGCTGTGAAGTCCTCTTTGAAACCAGCTGAACCCCCCAACACCAGTTTTATTAGTTGGTGCCAAACCTGACAGCAGCCAGGTGTAAAAGAAGGGGGAGTGCTGGAATTGTTTATGGAAGTGTGCACAGCAGTGGTGACTTCAGTTTGCTCATACAATGAGCACATAATGGAAAGTGAATCTTCAGCTATTATCAAGTAGTTTGACATACAGAGGTATCATTCACATTTCTGTCTGCAGGTTATAGGAACTCCAGACACCTTAATTAGGTACCTAAACTTCAACTGAATTGCCCTTCCTTTCCTTATGGCCCATCTGCAGCAGCTCTGGGTTAGTTGAGGCACACGAGCATGACTGATTTCCAGTCTGGGAATTGGCAGTGCTCAGCTGATGACCCAACTCAGAGCTGCCAGGGGATCCTCCTGCCTGTGAATTGGCAGCCCTTGCCTTGATATCCAGCTGGGGATCACATTTCAGCCAGTACAACTCTTGTGTTGCTAAATTTTACTATTCTAAAATAGGTAGTTGCCCAATTTTCTGTATTCTCCAAACAATCATAAACTTACCTGTAAGGATAATCATCTGTAATTTCAGATTTTTAAAACTGAAGGCTTTATTAAATTAGATTACATTTTTCCTATATTTGGTCTTTTTAAGAATAAGAGGAACAGTTTTGTTGAAGTTGCTTTCTGTTTGGTAATATCTTACATTAACTCTGTTTTAGTGCAGGAAATGCAGGAAATCTGGAGCAGGTGTCATTTTCTCACTGACCATGTACCAACTGCATTCAGGGCTTCTGTTGACTACAGCTGGCAGTTGCCTTGGCCCCTTCAGAGAGACCAACATTTCACTGCTTAAAATGTAGGAAGACATTTAAGCACTTCAGATGTTTGGCTGAGAGGTTTTATTTAAACCGATGACACAGCTTGTGAGTTAAAGTCAGTTTTCTTGATGAATGAGCCTGAAGAGCTCTCACCCCACCTTTACATCTTGTTCATGCTGCTGTGAGAGCAGTGGCAGGGGAGACGTTTGCCCTGCTGCAGCTTGTTGGATTAAAGAGAACCCTTTGGTAGCAAATGTTGTCACTGCAGCAACTTTTGCAAGCACTAAATTTACTTATGAGGAGTTCTTTTTTAATTGCCCCAGGACAACCCTTTGCATGTCATGTTTTTGCCTGGAGAAAGTTTTTTATATGGAAATACTTTTTGTTTTTCTAAGATGGTATAGAGGATGTCTAGAGTTTGTCAAGCCAATTGATCCTCCAGGGAATGTGCTGACTTTCAGCATGTATGGAGGATTTTTAAAGCAGCTGAGCAAAATCCCTTCTCAGATAAGACGCTTTCTGTTTTGTCAGTTAAGAGCATCTTCAAATCAAAATAGCTCAAACATAATCACATCTCCCTTGCTCAATCCCTTGCCTTCTCCTCCCAGCCCCCTTCACAAGCCATCCCCAAAAGGATAATCCTGGCAGTGATGTCATTAGAATGAATTTACAGACCAGTGCTCAATTTTCTTGTCTTGAGCTTCAGTTGCTAATACTGGTGAAAATGAGCTGTGTATGTAAAGGAGTAAGGTTATGCCTTTTCCACCACCCTTGTTTAATTTCCCTGGAGCCCTGAGAATAAATAATGTGGATTATTTGGATATTTTCATGCCTTTTTTTTTTCCTAGTAGACAGCTTCATATTGCTTCCAAACATTTGTAAAATCTCTTAGCTCTTGCTGTATTCCCAAGGGAATCCTTGTCTTCAGGGAACAGAAAGTTTAAGGAAAGAATTTTGCTGGTTAAATGTGGTTAGAGATAGTTACAGTTTCTGGTAGGTGTTGTAAACAGTGATGGGGAGTACAGAATAGACTAAAAATTATCTATTTTAACAAAATTTCCTTGTTTTCTCAAAATAAAATCTTTTCATCGTGACTTGCTCCAGTGGTTTTGAGCTCTACAGAATATTTTGTGTTAAGAAGCATGACTTAATAAAATTGATCCAAACATATCAAGACTCAGGATTCATTAAAAAAAACCCAAAAACATTATCGTAAGGACTGATAAGGCAAAGAGGAAGAAACAGGCTGAATTAACCTGTTTGTTGGTAGGAGATTATAATATGTAGGGATGATGCAAATTTGTGCAGTGGTTGCACAGTGAGTTGCTGGCAGAGCTGGAGGGTGAGTGCAGTCCCTGAGGCCTCAGTGCTCCAGCCTGGCAGGTGCAGCCCTGCTGTGTCACTCACAGCAGTGACACCAACGGGTCCCTTCCCTCAGCCTTGGGTGTAAGGACAGAGATACATGACACCTTCCCTGAGTTCAGTGCACAGAGGGAAAAAAAGGCTAAAGTCAGGCTGAAACGTGTGCTGGGAGCAGAATTTTTGCCTGGGGCTTTTATCTAAAATTAACTTTCTTTTTTCAGTGCCAAGTTGATGTGCATATTGAAAGTGGTAAATACTAGCTTGAGGTACTCTGCTGTCTTTTGAGTGTAATGCACAAAAGACAAGAAGCCTTTCAGATCTGAAAGAGCTCAGGACTGACTTGGCCAGATGATGTGGAAGTTGGTAGGCAGTGGGGCTGCCTTGCCAGTCCCATCCCTAGAGTGAAGCCTGGGTGCATTGCAGTGGGAAATTGGGATTTTGAATCAGTGAAAGGCAGGGTTTTGCTGCCCTACCCAGCCACCAAACAGGAACACATTTCCCTGTTAGCAGAGCTGCCAGCACACAGCAGTAACAAGTGCCGAGTCCCAAATTCCAGGTGGTGGTAGCTGTGGTGTGATCACTGGGATTCTGTACAGCACACGTCTCTGTGCAGTCTTTTAGGACACTTCTTAACCTTTTCTTCCCTTCTCCATCCACAGCAGGCATTTTCCTGCTTCTGAGTAGAGCTTCATAGAAAAACTTGATTTCCTCATGGAAGATCTTTCCTACTTAAAGGAAAGCTGCTCCTGGGTCCAGGATCCTGGGAAGCATAACCATTAACCCTGCCATACAATTACCGACGTTCCAGAGCCCTAGTGTAAGTGAGAAGCACATCAGGGTGGTATTTATGCTCTCTAATCCTATTGTTACAGTAAACAAAACTACCATAGTGTAATAAAAAGGGCTTTTGATTGTGAAGTAACTATGTCATTTTGGGGGCATTGATTTGGCTTATCTGCTTAGGATCTTCCTGAGATAGTAAATAACCCTTTTTAGTATGCGTTGTAAAAACAAAATCCACTCCATTCTACCTTGTGTTATTGATTCATTGTAATTGACATATCTCACAGGCACTTTTATTACAAAAATTCTAAAACATACTTAAGGTTAAGGGCTTATTAGCACCTTATTCTGTTTCCCAGAACATATATTGTGAGCTGCATTTGAGCTCTGCAGCATAATCACCTCTGTAAAGGAATTAAGCTTTCCAGGAGCCCCTGAGTGCAGGACAGGTTTTGGCTGTCCTGTGCATCACCAGCCCTGACAGCAGGGCAGTGAGCACTACAAACCTGTCAGCACCCTAAGCACACAGAAGCAAAACCAGTGATGCTCTTTAATAAGAATGAGAAAAGAAAACCCCTGAAAAGTGAGTGTCCATCCAAACTCTGTATCATTATGCTAAATAAATGACAATCAAATGCCACTAATTCTGTTTAGATTTGCAGCAAATATGAAGCAACTGGCAGTGTCATTATGCTAAATAAATGTAGTTAGGTGACAAATGCCACTAATTCTGTTTAGATTTGCAGCAAATATGAAGGCAACTGGCCCCGTCTTTAGAAGAAATGCATCATCTTACAGACTTCTCATTTGAGATTTGTTTCCATTTATAAATTCTGATTTCTTTAAGCAGAGTCACCCACTGGGGGTTAGATACTTTTTCTGTAATGAACATTTAAAATCAGGAAAGAATAGGCTGCTCTTTGACAGACATTGAGGAAGGTCATAGTTTTCCTTTTTATTACTGGCACTGAAAGTGCAAGGTGAGTGAAATTTAACAATTCTTATTACTTCTGTTGTGCCATAGTATTAAATAACTGTTAAAAAGGAGCAACAAGTGCAGCATTCACAAGTAGCTAAGAGGGAATTAGAAATTTGTCAAACTCCTGTCAAGAAATGTAGTTCACATCAGGAGCAACCAGTTTATTAATTTTGCTGGAGTCGACAGACTTTTCTCCAGAGTGTTCTCCACTTTCCTGAAATAAGTTTAGTGATTTAAACTCAACTCTCCAGGGATCTTGGCTCTGAAGGAGTCTGAAATGTTGAAGTGCTACTTGTGCTATATTCAAGTCTCGAATTTTGCATGAGCTTCTAGCACAAATCCTTCTCTCTCCCTGTTTTCCCCTCATTCATCACAGCTGTTGAAGACGACATAATAGAATCTCACTTCTTTTCCTCAGGAGAGCAAAGCAATGAGAAGTTGAGACTCGACCTCGGTATATTTTGATATTAAAAAAAAAGAGAAAGTTACTGTGGTAGGAGACAACCTCAGAAGAATACTGAAAGGCAAATGTACAAGCACTTTGGAGTGGAAGTATTCGGCTGGGACTGATAAAGTAATGTGTGAGGAATCAATTTTTCTAGATCACAAATATTACCTTACAAATACTTTGCAGAAAAGCAGAGCAAAGAAAATATGATCCATATTCAAAATATTGATGACCTTTCAAATAAACTTAAAATAATTCAGTTATATTAGGAACCTGATACCCAAAGCTGGCTTCATTTGATGCATAATGGGCCAGTTTTATCCAAGATGTTAAATAGATGAAAGTCAATGTGGTGAGCAAAGGAATTTAGCCACCCTAATGCACTTTTTGATTTTGAAAGAGGTTGCTGGGAGGAATATCCACCATATGAGACAGCTGTCATTTTAAATCCTGTAGAAATCTACAAACCAGCACTGAATCCTCTGTAGTCAGTCTGGGATTACCTATTTTACACTACAGGATGATTTGAAGAACATCCAATAAACATTTATATTCTGTGTATTCATTGTGCGATCTTAGCACGTAAGTAATACTGTGACCATAGCACACTATTACAGGAGCTACTTCTAAAACAGAGGCCAACATTTAATTTCTGAAATATATGTGGGTTGCAGTATGAGATGCACATTAAAATTCTGGTCCTCAGACACGTTAGATTGGTTATTTTGTGGTATCTCAGTCATCTTGATGAAGTCATGAACTGATTGTGAAAGATGCAGTGAGAAAATTCTTGCTTGGGGAGTTTTTAAATTAAGATTGCTGCTATAAGCCAGGCAGCCCAGTTTATAAATACATGACTTGTAGTTACGTAACTACTTAGCTTCTGTTTCCTTGTCTGTAAACTGCAGATAGGGTTTGGTTTTTGAGGATATATAAGCACTAACTTGGTGATGGGAAGGAGTGCAAAAAAGCCAACCCAGGAAACCCAAGGAAAACACTCTACCATGGTAGAGTTGCTTGCATTTTTAGTATGGGATGAATATTAGTATTTTGAGATTTGCCTGAGTGTCGTTGTTGGGGATTTTTTTGTTCATTTGTGCTTTTTTTTGACTGAATTCCTCGCATCTTTGCAAACATTACATCTCTACCTGTAGTCAATCACAAGAGTGACTTGGCAAAGTGCAATTGCCCAGGTTGATTGTCAGTTAGAGAAGGCATTGACCAAAACCAAAAAATGCTGGTAGCTTGCAAGCATCTCACCTTGTGTGATATTCCTGCTTGTTCTCAAAAGTGAACGTGGACTTTATTGTGGCTATATTTGGATCAGAGGTGTCCCAGAGCGATTGGATGTCAGAGCAAATGGGGTTGATAAATCACTTGGTGGTGTCCTTCACCCGTGCCGTTCCCTCCAGCTTGGCAGAGAAGCCCTCCCAGTGTTCTATCAGGGGGATTGTGCTGCTCAAAATGCCATCTCTCAGGTAAATACACAGCAAGTACATATACAGTGAGTTCCAGTTATTTTCTAACTTTCCTGCATCCTTTTTCATCCCAATTTTATAACCTGGCCAGCCTCTCTCTGCTGCCATCAGCGTTGCACATTTGAAATGCCCATGGATCTGTTTGTCATTATAATGATCATCATCACAGAGCTGACCAGGCACTATTTGTAGTAGAATTGTAGGAACTGCTAAAATTTATTGGCCTGTGGTTCATAAAAAAAACTTAGTGGCAAGGTGCTCTTCTCATTGGTGTTGGCAACTTGGTGATACAAATAATATTTGTCCATGATCTTCTCTTTGTGTGGCAGTTAAAACTCTAAAGCTGAACATTTGGTTTGACATGGATTAAGAACATCCTTGATGTATTCTCCTGTGCTTCCATGAGAACTTCCATTTGCCAGAAATTGCCAGCCATACACCATCACCCCTGGCTACAAGGGGCAGAAACAAGCAGAATTTTTGTTTGGCCACACAAAAGTATTGCTCTGCTTTGAATACATGAATAAACTGTAGATGATTCTCTCTTTTCACTGATGAGTGTACAAACTTAATGTCTCACAGAAGAGTGTTAGAAGAATTGTTATCTATAGTTTTTAATTAGGCATATTTTGCTTACTTATAAGAACTCATCTTGCACGCTTTTTTTTTTAATGGTTATTCCTGGTCAAACTTTTCCTTGGTTGTCTCTGAAGGGTCTGTGAGAGCATAGAAGATCAACGGATGCATTAAAACCACCAGGTTTTATTGGAAGATATGATAGGGTAGAATAATAAGAAAAACAAGAAAAATTTTATCTGGGAGCGTGTTCTAAACACAAACTCCTTTCTTTTTCCCTTTCCTAATGTAAGAATGTCCATCAGCTAATTTTAAATCATAATGCAACGTGTTGAGCTTTGCAATGTTCTTAAATAATGAATGAATATTGCACAAATTGTGAGTAAAAAGAACTGCAGCCGCTTGATTTTGTTACATTTGGGTTTTGTTTGCATACTGAAGGAGCTTCAGCAGTCTGTGTGAAGGTGTTCACGTGGCAGATCTCGGTACCTGAAGGCACAGAATTGGGGCATTGAGGCTTCCCTTATCTCCCATCTAGAGGGACTGCCTCGAGGTGAGGGTTGGTGGAATCGGGACTGCTGCAGCCTTGTGGTTGTTATCTCAGCTGGTATCTCAGGTCCTGGGCCTCTCTGAGAATTTCAGTTCTGCTGGAAGGACAGTTTGATTTCATGCACGGTTGGCCTGAGGTAACGTACAGGAAGACAGCCCCCACCCTCCACTTTGTTTGTAGGTTGACAATTTTCTGGATTTTATGGAAATACCCTGAACTCTTGGAGGCCAGGCTCATGCTTTTAAATGTGAGGTTGTCAGTAGTCTTGAACAAAGCAGCCTGAAAGGCTTTGATAAGAGCAATGTTTAAGTGAAATGTTGCTTTGAAATGACTTGAAAAGTGTCCTTGGATGAGATGTCTGCTAGGGGAGATCTGGGAGAGCAGACAAGTGAAAAGTAATTTTATTCTTCACAGTGGAGGAGAAAAGCCCCATCTCTGCCTGTGCACTGTGGGGACTCCAGCACACACGTGAACATACACAAGTGCCCAACCTGCTGCTGCTTGATCCTCCTAAAATCAGCAAGCAGGGAGTTTGTGCAAATGGTGCTGCTTGTGTCACCTTCACACCTGCTGGCACATTTTCAGTGGCCAAGCCACACTAAGACAGGACTGGGGTGGCCAGCAGTGAGGATTGGCTTTGGGGGCCCTGGCTCAGGGATAAAACTGGCAGTGGTAGGCCATGGACTCAGTGATCTTGGAGGTCTTTTCCAACCTGAATGATTCCATGATTGATTCCCCTCAGGAGACTGCACACACTGCAGAACTTCTCACCTGTATCTCTAGTGCAAGTTAAACAAATTGTTCCTATTAATGTGCTGATAGGACAGAGCCTTCAGCTGAAGGGGACTGTTCTTTGAATGTCACAGAAAGGAAAAAGTGTGTGCCTACAGTGGTGTCTGCCATGCTCCTGCAAGGCTCTTCTGTCACTGATAAACGCTGTGAAACAGGGGCTTGCAGCAGGGCTTGAGCAAAGATACAGCACTCAGAAAGTCTGGGACTTTTTAGGTGCTTACACCCTGTTTGTCCGTCCCAAGGGCTGGAGGGGCTGCTTGGATTTGTGCAACTTTGTACACTGGCCTGGATTCTGGCCATGTAACTGTGCTGCTCTGCAGGGCTGTGTTGAAATCCTTGTGATTCACTCAGTTGTGTAACAAGTAGTCATTAAAATAAAGTGATCTGTGGTCTTCCTATAAAAAGTCCTGCTGGACACAGTTTTACATACATGCCTGAACTATCTTTGACTTTTAGTGTGTGGAATATATTATAAATGTGGGATGGATATTTCATCTGCTCTATGGTGACATATGTCATGTAAGAACGTTATGCAGATTCTTTTTTTTTTTTGGTAATGTAGGACAATGCTTATTTGTGGGGTCAAAAATACGTTAAGGCTCAGAGGGACTCTTAGTGAGGTTGTGCAAGAAGGAAGAAATGGTTAAAGTTCATCGTCTTTACAATTAGGAGCAGTTTTGTATCAGAAGATCAGTTTGGAGTCTGTTAAGAATTCTTTATTTGGGAAAAGTCAAGAAAGAGCAGGGAATTCTTTTAACTGCCAGTTGTACAGGTGACAACTCAGGACAGTGGTGACTGCTCTCCTATGAATACTCTGGAACTTTGAAAGAAGTCATATGTATTCACATTTTCACAGGCACCACTCTCACTTTAAAGGCAGGGGAGGCTGTCAGCTGCTGAAAAATGAAATCATAAAATGCCTGGATGATGCAGGAAGTCACTCTCAGAAATAGGAAGCCAGTCTGAATTCCAAGGGCTAAAAAAGTCATCTACCTCAGTAAAATAATGTCAGAACATTTTAAACACGTCCTTGGGTTTTTTAACCTGTTTATTTCAAATACTTTGTATCTGTATTTGAGTAAAAAGTAAAAAATTGTGTTCTGAAAAAATTTTCTGTAGCTAATTCAGATATATTCAAATATAATTAATTTAGTAATGTTAAAGCAACCCATTAAAAATGTAGCTGTGAATAATTTGTTGGTAGAACTTAGGTACAAGGAATAGCTGTGAATCTTAGGATAGAAAGGCTGGGTTTTTTTCTGTACTCAAGCAATTAAATCAACAATGATTCCTATGATATTGTTACATACCTATGGACTTGAGAGTGTGATTGATCTAGACTTGTTGAAAAAACCCAGAACCTACTTTTTTCCTTTTTCCTTTTCCATAAAAGGTTTTTTCCTTTTCAATAAAATATGTGAAAAAGTCTGGGAAAATCTGGAATGTTTAAAAACTTATGTCATCATATTTTAAGTTGAGGGATTTTTTAAAGAGAGACATTTAGTTTGGTTTTACTTTGGAGGGGTGATGTCATAATTTTGGAAAGCTTTCTTGTTCGTACATGCCTAGTGGCTCTTGTCCTTGATCCATGCTAGCCTAGAATCTAATTTTAATTTTTTCTTGAGTGAACTGTAAGCAGTAGAGTCGAGTTTCGAAACAAAATAGTGAAATTACTTGGAGTACTTTCAGTAGGGTGTGCTGATCATCATTCCCAGCTCTTCTGTCCTAGACAAGGACACTGTTTTGCTACATGATTTTATTTCAGATGTTAATTAATTTGTGTTTGCAGTATTTGAATATATTTAATTTCACCTTGGTCAGTGTAAACAATAGCCCCCATGGACCCCAAAATTCCTTCAAGCCAGAGCTCCATACAGACATAAATAGAAACCACTATGAAAGTTTCTGAGAGAATGAACTCCTTTCTGAATACACCTAAATCTATTATTCTGCCTTGGTAGGTTCTCTGCAAGTGTCTCAGTGTTACACATAATCTTCTGCCATAATTGCCAGCTTTGTGTGGTGACAGTAAAGAAGAATTGGAGTGACAGGATGAAACACAGTGGGATCCAAGCTTGTAATATGTTTTCTTTCTGATTTTACACAATATGTCAGACAGGAGGCTTACAGTGTAAAATTTTAAGGTTTGGGATTTTTTTTCCCCTGGAATTTCCAATCTGTCCTAAAATGCCTAAGTTCCAAAACATGCTAGGGACATAATGCTGAGCTGAGGGGAGGGTCACAGAAAATTTAAAAAAAAAAAATAAATAAACATGTATTGATGCACACACCCACATGTGTGTGCATCAACACATGTTTATTTATTTATTAGTTACATTATAACTAAGATCTTATATATAATTTAAGATAATTTACATACTAGAGCCTGTGCAGAATGTGCTGTCATCAGAGCAGTGTTAATCACCTGATTTGGACACAAAGAGCAGAGCCAGGGCAAACCCAGGGGTGCTTAACAGCAGTCCTGGAGGTGAGCTGGGAGCTCTGCTGGTGATGCCTGTGTTTATCCATACAGACTTCTGAGGGAGAGTTTTCTCGGAGGTTTAAGAAAATTGTACTCAAGAATATTCTCCTTTGATATTTTGCAGAGTAATGTATTCTGCCAGACAAAGGCCTTTTTACTTATCTTTCTGTACATCAAAGTGTGATTTCCCCTTGAAATGCGGGGAGCTGACAACTGTACAACAGCAGCAGGGATCTGGGTTCACAGAGTAAGCAGTGTTTCATTATGCTGCTTTATTTGGATGGGCAACTGTGAGAAATAGCTTATGATGTATAAAATATCTGAGTCTCTTTTTGTACTTTAAGACATTGTTATCTCTATTTGAAGTTGGCTAGTGAAGGTCAGTCAGGCTAACTGCTTGCAAAAGAATATCCTGTCTCTGTTGGTAGATACTCTTTTCAAAGCTCATTGCATCCAGCAAGCTATTTTTGTAAATACCACCCATCATGGCAAATTACATACTGTTAGTGGGAGGGGAAAGGGAATGGTGCACGAAGTTCTTTTCATTTAAAAAAAATCGATTGTTGTTGTAAAGAGCGTTGCATAGCCATGATGAGAAGTGTAAGAAGTTAATTTGTTTAAGATTTGGTGTTGATCAGGAATGTCAGATTGCACTGCGGAAGTGATACATTCTGTGATAACTGTAATACTGAAACTTTCACTCACTGATAACCATGGCAGTGATATATTGTGATATTTTCATGACATTTCCTTTGCATTACTTTGAAGTCTAGTTGGTTAAGTCAGGAAGTCTTTCTGTCTTAGCAACTCTGAAGTTACAGTGTTCTTTCTTCCTCTCTTTGTGTTTTTTATATTTGTTGTTCAGTGAGAATGGAATGCTGGCAGTGTAGGAGAGTGCTAATAATGGCAAGCAGTCACTTACTTCTCCAGCCTGTGCCATTTTGAAATGAAACCCATTTAAAAATGGGATTTTTTTATTAATTAACTTTTTTTAAGGAATCAGTAGCTTCTTTTTGCTCTACTTATTAAAAATAAATCTGTATTTCAGTGGTGTGTTTGGTTTAGTTTTATTCTATGGTGTCTACTCAAATCTACATAAACTGATGGTCCTGCCCCAGAAATATTTACAAACAAGAGCAATCTTTGGAATTGTGCCTGATCTTGAGAAGAAAATTACTGATGTATGTTGGACTTGCAGAATTGGTTTCTCAAGAGACCCTGTGATTTTAACAGAGCTGATGTGTTGGCTGCACAGGGGAGGCATTCACATGTAGATGCAAATGGGATGTAGCACTGGCCCAGAGAGAGCCAGGGTCTTGTAACTCCCCCTTTTTACATTAAGTGGTTTTCTGACTGATTTTTTTTTTCCACAATACACTCATTTCTAGGTTATTATTACCTACCTTGGATGTTCTGAATAGCAGTCATTGACTTCCTGCAATGCAATGAAACCTGATCACAGTGTTGTATCTTCAATGTCTTTGTTTAAATCACTAGTTATAATGTATCTTATCATATGAGATACATAATATATTATACATGTAATACACTATAATATAAGGTACATTGTAACTAAGATCTTATATATAATTTAAGTAACTTTTTGGATATGCTCAGTTTTTCTGGTTGCTTAGAGTTACCTGTGTGAAAAGGAAAGCTACTTAAAACTTCATAATTTATTTTGCATCAGTGAACATTACTGATTAATTTAAAGGTAATCCTCTTGAACTCACTGGCAGCATTTATCCTTGTTCCACCAGATTGCAGCTACTTTAAAACCCACAGCTCAAAGCAAAATACTTTGTTTTCAATGCAACCACCAGTGGAATGATGAAGGAGATGCAAAAATATGTACCTCTAAGCTGTTGCTTTAAAAGGTTATCTAAAAATATCTGCATAAACCAGCTAAAAGGTTTTACCAGATGATAATCAGTAATTATTATGGAAACATCTGATTTGGAAAAACCCACGACGCATCTCACATTAAAAAAAAAACAGTTTGAAAAATATAAGCAGTAATATTTCCATCAGTGCAGTGTTTCATGTATCAGGGAAAGTGGGTCCTCAGTCAGCGAATACAGCTAAGTCTGTTTTGTGCTGTGGCAAATCCCATTGTGAAGAGGCTGTGAGTAATCAGAAGTGACAGCATAAGCACTTTCTGTTCAAAGTGATTTTACAGAAAGCATTATTTTCTCAGAAAAGTACACATATGGCTCCCATAATGCTGAAAGAGCACTGCTGTATCCATTTATTAGCACTAGTGTTGGGAGAGGAAGTTTTGCAAATGGTGTTCAGATTTAAGACCCTTTCCTCTGCATTTCCATTGCATAAAACATCCTTACAACCATAGGAATCAGACAGATAGGCAAGGGCAAGGCAAGAGTGTCTGCCAAGGGGGTGTTAGGACAGTTTGTGAAGATGAGGATGCTGTCAGGAGCTGTACCTGCCACTCAGGGGTCACTCAAGGAGTCAAACAGCAGCAAAAAGGCTCTTTCATGGTGGAAGAGCCAAAGAGCCAAGGGCAGCTGTAATTTCCAGTTCACAGGGTGAGCCAGACCCTTGGAAAAACCTGGAGAGAGGGGTTTGCACTCATACCAAGCACTGCATGAATCCCATGAATGCTTCTTGATGAAGGTGCCTCAGACCTCTGGCTCCTCACTCAGGCCCTCTTCTTGCCCTCAGCTGCTGTTCCTGTAGCAGTGCTCACCTCCTCGTCACACCCTCCTGTCCTGTCCTGTCCCCTGCTCTGAGCCAGCCAATAATGGTGGGACTGGAATGAAAACCCAAGAAGTTTTGCTCTTACAAGTTATGAATTTAAAGGTTTAATTTGCCCCTTGTAGTAGATACTTATATCTAAAGAAGTTTATGTTTGTTATGCTTGAGATTTTTGTTTTTATTGCTTACCTTGGCTCTACAGTTTGTGGCTATAACAAATACAATTCCTTGTGTGAGGCATGTGCAGGTTTAGCTTGCAATTTAAGTTAACACACATATATAATCAAGTTCTAGTATTCAGATTTCTGTAAGTTGCTTACCAGTCTCTCACATTTACAAAACTGCCCAAAGGAACTACTCAGAACTTCACTTCCGAATCCTGAAGCCTTTTAGCTTTTCAGGGAAAGCAAAGGTGTCAGTGCTCACACTTGTGGAGCTTGGTAGTTCAAAACCAAAATGCAAACAGCAACATAAGTGAGATTTTTAAAAAAAGCTCTTATGACAGTTATGTCAAACTTGATAGCTCAATATTTGGGATTGACACTAGGGTTTTATGTATCTATCAAAAACACAAATAATTTGAAAGCTGTTTGCTTTGGAAGTTTGCTCTGTATTTGCATATCAGGTGTCTACATTTTTCTGAGTTATTGTAATTTACTGCCTCTCTTAGATGCTCCACAACCAAGAAGCCTGAAATAAAAGTCTATTTCTTTCCACAGTAATTTGTTTTGGAAGAGATGGTTGAAGTAGTTGGAGAGTAGCAAAGGAGATTCAGGTCTCTCTTTCATGAATATTAAGCCAGACAATCCCAATTCCAAAATTTCATTACAGGCCTTGATCACAAATGAAATGTTTCAAATACTTGTACTGCTTCCAGTAACCTCTTTCTCATCATCTCGTAAAATTACCCCCAAGGAGAGTGAAGCTTAAATACTGATGGGTCTGAGTATGTCACCAGTTATCTACTAAAGTGGAGACAACATTGTTTGTATTCAAGCATGAATTCCAATGACATTTAACAGAGTTAATTTTATCTTTATTTGGTATTACGAATTTTGCCTCATTCTGTTCACTCTGTTGCTTTCTTTGAAATGCCTCTCAGATTTCACTGGCACTGGACCATCCTTGGTGATTGCTGCCACATGCCTGTCTAGCATGAAAACATCTTTATTACTTCAGAAAGTCTCTCTTTAACAGCTTGGAGATATTTGCATCTGGCTTGGAATTATGACAAGCAATAGTCATATTGAGAGAGCTGTTTGTTTGGTTTTAATGAGCAGAAGCTACAGCTTGCATTCAAGGAACTGCTTGAACTTAATAACACAGCAAATGACTTGTGCTGCTCAAATCCCTTCTGGCTGGGTGCTTTAATGGGCACTGGGTAATAGGAGTGGGAAAATTTTTTGGCCATGGAAAATAAAGGGGGCTTCCATAGCATTACTGGTATCTTCTTTTTGTATCAGCTTCAGTTTTGAACCAGCAGTGTGAAAATATGCATTGCAGCAACAAAGTTGAAGCGATGCATGTTGAAACATTTACTGGGGAGGTGCAAGGAGAGAATAAACCACTAAAATCTTCACACAGAGGGAGATCCTTCCACCTTGAACATACAAACCATGGCAATTTTCATTCCTCCTTTAGAGTGGCTGCTGTGTGTCTGATAAAATAGATTAATGATGAATTGTATGTCAGAAGAATTTACTCAGTGGTTGCTTTGCTAACGCTGGTGTCTTTTCTTCCCTACAGGTATTTCTGTAACAAAGAAGACTCATACATGTAAGTAATATCTTTTGATTTGGCCTTCTCTCACAAATGGAATTTCTGTTGGGCCGTGCTGTGGTGCTCAGACTAATTGGTGTTAGTCTGGCCTGAGAAAGCTCCATTTAAAAAATGCTGGTGTTTTTTTTGCCTTAGTGGTTTCGGTCCTTGCCCAAAGTGTTGTTGGATGTGCAATGTGTGTCTGTATCTGTGGTACTCACTTGTCTGTTAAGTCGGAGGGCAGAAAAATAAAGTTGTGAGGAAAGGCAGAATTCCTTTCTGTGCTACATCTACCTTACAGCTGGCTGATAATTAACATATCCAGAAAATGCAGATGAGGAGAATGGTTATTTTTATGTCTATTACAAAATGATTCAAATCAAAATAATTTAATTGTACATCTTCTGTCCCTCCCTATGCACTAATCTATGAGATAAATCATTCTCTGTCTGTGCTTAAGGAACTCCGTGAACAAGTGGAGGTTGTTGTTTTGCTCTCAACCATATAAGCAAGAAGCCCCCATAAGTGGTGACCTTGGAAATGGCTGTGGATGTGTGCATTTACTTACACATTCCAAATCCTCTTCAAAGACATCATTTCTGGGGATCAGCTCTTATCTATCCTGCAGGGAGCTTGAAGCACAGTTCTGAGAAAATGCTGGGATTTGTAGCTGAAGGAGTATGTTGAGATTCTTCAGATACTGTGGAGGTTTGGCACTTTGGTAGTGCAAGAATTGTACTTGCCCAGGATATGAAGCAGGAGTGGGCTACAGCTGAGGCTAATGCTCTCATGAAAGGCCTCTTACAAAACAGGTGCTAGGCTGCTTAAAATTTACAAATATATATGCTTCTATGCACTTTCAGGTATTTTCACCACAGCTTCTAGGGCGTCATAAAGTGTCATACATGGCTTTCATTCTTACTTCGTTCCTGGTTTTATAATACTCATGGAGTGAAAAATCTGACTTGAGATGATGAATTCTCACTGTGTAGAGTTAAAAAGCAGATTTGAGAATTTCAAATGAGAAGCTGATTTGTGTGAGTTTTGAAACGAATTTTAAATGTCTCAAACTTTTAGAGCAGGATGACCCCCCTTTGCTTAGGAGGGCTTGCTGCTTAAAGCATTGAGGGCCAGACCCTCTTTGGCTGAACGATGGTTTTGTTGAAATTAATGAGAGCTGCAGGCAGGCAGCTGAGGGCAGAATTTCACCCTGGTGTTTTTGGGGAATATCTGAGCCTGTGCTGGCTGGCATTGACAGCACAGGACACTGAGGTGCTCCATCCATCTCCAGGCAGGCAGTGCCCAGCCTCCTTGCACAGCCTTGCCCACGGGCTCAGCCCTGGCGTGGATCCGCCCTCTCTGGAGGTGCTGGGTGTTGGTGCCAGCTCCGTGCTCTTGTGTGCAGGTGAGTGTTGGTTTGTAACACCCCCTGGGAATCAGCCAAACCCCCCTGGGTTTTGTACAGCAGTGCCATGAGCTGACCCACAGAGCCACAGCTCCAGCTTTGGGAATTTTGTGGGGAAGATGAAGCAGAGCACAGGAAACAGGCTCCTCAGGCACCCCAGACTGGTGCAGTGTTGTCACCCTGTATCTCAGCTGAAGCTGTTTCAGGCCTGTGATGAAAAAAAGATGTGTTTCTCAACTGTGAGAGATGATTAGTAGTGCTCACCATACAAGGCCTTTCATCTAGTTCAAACAGAAATTAGGGTCCCAGTGTCTTTCATGTTGAGAACTCTGTGCTTTTCTAAGAGAACTGTCAAAGAGCAGTTCCCCGATTTGTTAATCAGTTGTCATGCAATTGCTGAAGCATGAACAGAAAAGTTGCCTGAATAATGGGAAGATAAGCTTGCCCATTAAGAAGGGATTAAAATAGAAGGAGCAATAGGCTGTAATTGGCATGATGAAAATGTAAGCTACGTTTGCTAGCAAATATGTATGAGGTTTCATTCTGTTTTGGTTGAAGTTCTTTTAGGATTCATTCCTGTTATGACAAATTCTCATAGAGTAGGAATTGATGTAAATTGTGCATCTTTGGCATTTCAGCATCACACACAATAATAAACTTTTTTCCCTCTTGTTGCCTAGAATTAAGTTTTTTAATTGAATAGAAAAAGCCAATTAAATTTACAGTTTTGGAATGAGTTAGAAAAAAATAATATAAACACCTAAATAGAAGAATTACGAAGTCTAAGTTGTTAACAACTACAAATGACAGAGAAAGAGTTTGTGCACCAAGATATACTCTAGAATTTGCCCATCACTTTGTATCAGTATAAATAATTTATGTAACGAAGTTACACAGAGTAAGATTTCTGCAAAGAAATGTCAAAAAAGATTCTTTCAGAAATTTTGTTTAGTGTATATACCTTGCCTGCTCTGATTTTTAGAAATATGGATGAAATTGTCTTATTCCAGTTTTACAATGTGTGGCATGAGGGTGTTGACTGACTGTACACTTCCACTTATTTCTAATGACCTGTGATTTAATTAGGGAGAAAGAAATGGAGTGGAGAAAATGAGTGTAAAAGAGGAAAGAAATTAGTGGAGAAAAAAAATGAACATAATGCCAGAAAGTTTGATACATGATGCATTTCAAACATCCAATTAATGCTTTTCAGACTTCACCCTCACAGCTGTTGAATTGTGCAGGTTTTGAAATTGCTGGGGATCTGTCTCCCATACTTAATTTTTCCTGGGTTTATTGTTTGAGGGTCTGGGTACGTTTTATCCCCTTCTTGACATTAGTCTGTGACAAAAGTGTCCAGTCAGCTGAAACTGAACTCCTGTGCTGATGGCAGGTGCTCAGGTAGTTCTGAATCCAACAATAGCTTAATATTTGTACACATGCAGTATAGTAGTGCTGAAGAAATGCAGGTCTTTCATATGTAACTATCTAAATAAAACCTGAGAGATTTTTATCCTTTTTGAGGCAACTAATTTTATCCAAGTATTCTACTTCATTGGTGTTTCTCCACATTTTCTCTTTATTGCAGTTTAAATGTTTCAAAATCTGACACTTTTAAACAGGGAGTGCAATAGTCTTCCAAGGAGCACTAAGGGAATAAATGTTATCCACCCCAAAATGCCCTTCTCTGCTCAGTTCAAGTTTAAGATTAAACAGGCTTTTGAAGGAAAAAATACATGCCTTCTGTCTGTTTGTAGAATAATTCTCTTGAGCTCACATGGCTATTTGTCAGGTTAACCATCACTTTAGATAAGCTGTAGTCTGTCAGATGGCAGAGGACAAGTCCTGTCTTATCTTCCATACAAAGTGGGACTTCTGGTCTTCCAGTTCTTTTTGACTCAAGAAAGACATGACTGACATGTAGATTCTTTTCTGATCATTTGATTGGCAGTAATATTTGTAAAACAGCCCTCTTCCTGCCACATCTCATGTTCTGAATAGAAAAGTACTGCAAGTGAATTGTAACTTTGCACACCTTCACCCTTTGCAAATTCAGAAAGGCATCATTGTATCAGTGATGATAAAAATCTGAAATTCTGGGAAACAGAAGGCTGCAAAGGACCTGGGTATTAATACTGACCCACTGGGTTTTAGGCTGCCCTGAAGTGTGGAGTATTTTGTTTCTGGCATTTTAAATCTAAATCTTGCCACACTTCATGTAATTAGTTTCATGGCCTCTACCAGACCACTTGTGACTCAGAGCTGTCACACAAATCAATCACCTAATTTTTCTTCAGATCCCTGTTTTGTCTTGGGCACTGACTTTGTTAAATGAATTTGAACTTGGCTGCCTCTCAAAGTAAGGGGTTTCTGCAGATGCACCCAGAAGGTGAGTGTTGTACTGATTCAGGATGTAGTGGAACCTTCTTCCTCTGTTTGATTGTGAGGAGCCACAGTCAGAAGCTTTGAAGGAGTTTGATTGCATAGCTGGAGTTCACATGTGCACTGATGTCCAGACACATTCAGTCATTTATTTACCTTGCACTGGTAAGACAGTAAAAAATGCATAGATTTTGCAAGCCTTCCTCACTGTTTTCTGTCCAGAGCTCCTTTGGAATGTTGTTTCACAGCAGAAAAGCACCAGAAGCCCTGGCTCTGAGTGACACCCACTCATCAGAGCAGAGGTGGGACCTGCAGGGCTGCTCTTACCTGGCCTGCATTAACCAGGTGCTGCTTTGGACTGGGGGCTGCTCACTGGGTTCAGCTTTCTGGGGATAGTGCACCTGCAGTTCAGTGTCACCAGTGTGGAGCACGGCTGTCTGAGCTGGGGCCAGAAGTGACAACTGCTTCATTCATTTAGACTGAATTATCACCATTTGGGGAGATGTTTCTTCTTGTGATTTATTGAGATATTTAAATTGGAGTAATTTTCATAAGCAATTATGTCAGTAGGCATCTCTGTATGAATTCCTTAATGTTGGGTGAACTGTTCCTTACTTAAACTGAAATTATCCTCTCAGTTAATAGATAAGAAATGTTTCCAAAGCTAGATGCTGCTTTTCATGACATGAGCTCCTGCTGGAAAATTAAGTGAAAACTGTGTGGTTTTAATTTTTAGCACTAAATAAAACCATTTGCATGAGGAACTGGCAACTTGTGTTGGCAAAGGGTAGAAGTAAACCCATCCCTTCTGCTGTGGGAGATCCCAAGCCCTTTCCTCACTCCCACATCAAGCTCTGGGGCTGTTCCTACACTCATCTGGCTGTAGGTGTTGGTCTCAGGGTGTATCTTGGCTCAGTGCCCTTTGCCAATGCACAGGGACTCTGGACTAAGGGGGAAAATTCACATTTCAGGTTTACACTGCAGATGGGAAGTCTTGACTGCGCCATAGGGAGGTCACTGTGTGTGACCAGAGCTGGGAAGCTGCAGTGACAGAGTTCAGGGTCTGCACCTCTGCCCATTGTCCTGAGCAGCCCCTGAGCCTTTGCCTGGACCTTGCAGTGCTGTGCCCCAGTGCTGCTGCAGCACAACGAGCCAGAAAAAGGGAATGTTCTGCTCGTGGAGTCCAAGGCAGGCACTTAACACTGTGCTGGGCAGAGATCCCTGCCTGCATCGTGCCCTTCCTCTCCTGACTCTCAGCAGTTGCTAAGAGCACACTGCCTGTTAAAAATGCAGAGGCACATTTGGGGCAGAAGGCAGCTCTTCAGCTTCAGAGATATCCAACTATTCTAGAACTCTTTTCACCAAAGTTCTACAAGCATATATTAATGTTTGCAGCTTAATGGAACTCAACACCCAGATTTCTCTTCTTTTCTGATTTTACTTTCTATATTGTATTTACTGCCACTGATAGAGATTTCTCAATGTTTGCTAGTTATTTTGTTTAATTGCATTAAAGGGAACGCCATTGTGATTTTTTATTCTGATCTGATTTATAATTACTTATCTACTGTGCATTTTACTGTTGACTTCACTCACATGTTTCATGTGCAGACTAAAGTAAGTAAATGATAGTTTTCCCTCACAAAACAGGAGCCTTCAGAAAACTGATGGTTAACAGGATCTGCTGTTAGCACCAAGGCCTAAAGAGAACAGGTGAAAACTAAACCCTGTCCCCTGAGGCCAATAAAATAGCTGTTTGGTCCCCTGTGTGTAACCTCCTAATAACTTTACTGGGCAGCCTTAAGATCCCTTGGGGGCTTCTCTGCAAGAGCATTCCCTCTCTTTGTTCAGATTGCTTATTAAAAATGATTTTATAATGAAGTTGCCTCAAATAGCTGCTACTTTCCTGCTTGTCCTTGAAGCACTGTTTGCCCTGATGAAGAATCTGAAGACAGCTATCTAGGGCTGTTCTCTTGTTCAAAACTTTTACTGAACTACGGCTACACTTCGTTCTTTTTCTCTTTTTAGTTTTTTTTTTTTTTCCTTCTTTTTTTTTTTAACTTCCCTGCTGTGAGCCAAAGCAAGCCTCTCCATCAGCAGTTCAGCTTTGGGCCTTTAATTCCCCTTTGAGGCCATCCCTGTGGAAGGTTTGATTTGGTTTGGTTTGGTTGCCACACAAAACACTGTGTCGGTGACTTGTTTGTTTCCTGAGAGACAATGAATGTTCCCTTCTTTTTGGGTGGCCAAATTATTGAGTACAGGGCCAAAGATGAAGGCATTGTCAAGTCATGAGGAGAGGAGGGAATATTTTTCAAGTCAGAAATGATTTCTGGCTGGCTTGGGAGAAAGAGTACGCAGGATAGCAATGGGTGTGGTGTGTGATGTCCATGACATGGCTGTAGGTGAAATCTGTGGATGATCTGGTTCTTCCTGGCAGTTCTGCACCAGTGAAATATTTTCTCTGTAAAAATTCCAACATTTTTGAGAGAGACCAGCCCTTTTACCCATGTGGAAACAGCCATGGGTACATCAAAAGAATTTTTATTGATGTATGTTTTGTGTCCTCACAGAATAACAGGTCAGAGCTGAGATAAACCTGTTGCCTCTGATCTTCTCTTAGGTGCCCAAAAGCTTGGCATGTGCCTGGGCCCCAAACCTTTGGCACACTTGGAAGGAACATTTCATTTTCTCTAAGGCTGATAGAACAAGCAATTAAATGTACTGCCCTGGAAGTCCCAGGGGGAACTCTGTCTATTAGCTGCACTTGAGATAATATCAGGTCTCTTCTTTGGTTCTGTTCTGAGTATATGGAGCAGCTTCTATCTGTTGGGGGTTTTGGCTGTAACCATTATTTATGGGCTTACTTCACTGTGAGTTTTCTGGTAAATGCCCTCAGATAGGGGCTTTGGTGCCTTTAATAATGAAGTAGTATGCAAACCAGAGCAAGGGAAAAACAAATCAGTTAAAAAGTAATTTTAACAAATGAAGACTGATAAGTATTTGCAAAATGTTATTAATCCAGTATGAAAATTTATTGGATTATAAACCAGATACTTCTAAATTGCAAATCAATATATTCCAGTTATGCTCACACTTATTTCTTTTTCTGATTGCTCCTGTGGATGCAGACAAGATGGGCAGAGACATTCTCATTAATGTTTAAAAAATATTTGGAGGCCCATGTTTTAAGGAATGATGAAGTGTTAGGAGAGCATTAGGGAATTTCTGACATTAGAGGTCTAAATTCTGTTAGTGTTGATGGGCATTAAAAGACTGTGGACATGACTCAAAAATAAATTGGAGCTGTTTGTGGATGCAGGCAGTAAATACATTGGGAATGTCTGTAGTGTTCCCTTATACCTAAGTCTTGCTTTTTAAATTCACAGAAGTTGCTCTTGCGTGTTTTGTACCCTTCTTTTTTCTGTCTATTAATTCCTAAGGCTGTTCCTCTGATGTAGGAAATGGTGAATGAAGTCATGAACACCTCCTGTGGTGCAATGCACTTTAGCAGGGGAAGTGTGGGACTGCTCTGAATCCTATTGCAGCTGCTCCAGTGAATCCTGTTGGCTGAAATGTGCTCTCATCAGCCCTCTTAGCATTGCCTTTTTTGTTGCTGTTCTTGAAATCTCCTGTCTTTAGAACTCTTGCAGCTGTTACATGAAGTTAATGTTTTCAGCTTGATAAGAACAGCTGTCCACAGTTTTGGTGTGTTCATTGGTTATAGAAGAGAACTGTGTTATGGGCTGAATCTAAGCTTAAAAATATCTGATATTCTTCCCATTCTAAGACTTTAATCCAACTCTGTGAGCAGTAGGAGTTGTTCTTTGCAAAGTCATTAATTACTTTTTTCAGCTTTTGAGTCTTGGGTACCAGAAAACTGACAGATGAGACTTCTCCAAATCTACTTTTGTATTCTGTATATTTTTCAATGCAAACAATGTGAAAGCAAAAAGGAAGTGTTACTGCTTATGACTTTCTTCTTTAATGTATGGGTTGCATATTTTGGCTCTGAATAGTCCAAGTCTAGCCAGCTCTAACTATGCTTACAGGGAAATACTTTTCACTACATCCTTTGCAATAGCTCCCTAAGAAGTAATTGTACTTTCTAAACAAGACTTGTGCAAGACTCATCTGGTTTGGTTTGAACAGTTCCTTGAAGTCACCTCAGTCTTTATAGAAAGGTGAATCTTTGTGAAAGGATTGCCACCAAATACAGCAGTGTTGGGATGAAATTAGCATTGAAATGAGGATTAAAACATGATCTGTATACCATTTGTTCAAACATCAAAAGTCCAAGTGGATATTTTTTTCCTACTGATTTATTGCTGCTACCTTTTTTCACGCTTTGAGAAGAATCTGTGGAGTTTTCTGCTTACATTAATTTCAGTTCCTGACATTGTTTATAACACAATGCTGCATTTTTTTGTAGTAAGGCTGAATTCTAATGATTCTAAAGCGAGCACAGTCATAGGTACTTCTCCAAGGTTGGTATCTGAACCAAAAAAAGCACATTTTATTATCTGAATTTTGAAACCAGGGACTGATTCCATCATTCCTAATAGACTCATTTATTTGACAGTGCATTGCTACACTTGAGCACTTGCCATCCTGACACAACTATTGAACCTGAAAAGGGCTCTTTAATGTATGTTGATAGCTAAGCTTAATAAGGACTGTGAAAATATTGGAAGTTTTGCAGCCTTTCCCTGAGCACGTCAACCTAGAATGATTTAAATGTTGACCCAGCTGGGAGCACAGTCTGATGCAGATCAGGTAATCACTTCAGCTCGTAATGAGGAGCTTGTTCTTAATGTTATGACCAAATGATGATGATATTTGTAAAGCTCCTAATTTAAATATAGTTCTGCTGCTCAGGTTTTTCTCCCTTTAAGTCTCCTGACATGATGAAGTAGCAAGGACAAAAAGTTTCAAAGGACAATGTGGGTTGGTCTGAAGAGCTAAAACTTGCAGCTGAAAAGGCACAGAAATGGATCAACAAAAAATCAGATAGAATCCTGAGGGAATTTGGGATACAGACTCCTTAAAATTCAACTTTTTTCCTTTTGTTTTCAGGCCACTTGAATAGTTTTGGGCTATTTTGCCAAATATGTATATTTGTGTATATTGCTTAACTGGAGGTGATGGGGGAGCAAGGAGGGAGAGCTGTGCAGGCAGCATTTCAGAAATCTTGCCAGATATGAGTTTCAGTTAGGAGTACAGGTGAGTTTTGAGGTTTACATGCACCAAACCATAGTGACAGATACTTAGGTGTGAGTTTGAGTTCTTAAATGTCAGCTGCTTTTGTAATTTGCACAGGGGGTGGGAAGATGGTCCTGTTTACCCAAACAATGCCCACACACAAATTCCTTCTGCAAAATTCTTCATTAAATTGAAAGAATCAGGAAAAATGGTGCCTGGTGTTAGTTTGGCAGAGAGGAATAGTTAAATGTTCTCTTGTGTCTTAGTAGCTGTGTTTCAGTTGAAAACATGAGAAAAAATAGAGTGCATTCCCAATAAGACAAAATGACACCATTTTTCTGTAATGCCAAAATTACTTTGAATTAACTGTACATTCACTACAAAGGAATTGTTAAAATATGTGAGCTTTGGCATATACTGAGGTGCTGATTTGGGCACATTGAAATGAACATCACACGACTGAAATAACCTTTTTTCTAAATATGTTTTATGCAGGGGAAGAGAGGGAGACTATTTCAGTAGCAAAATTACTTTCTCCAGTCTGAATATCTTTGAATTGAGTGTAAATATCCATTGCTACTTTGCCTCTTATTTTTAAAACACACGGTAGTAGAACCTTGATTTGGTCTTTAACCCCACTGCCATCACCTTGCCTTACATTTCTGTCTGGGTTTGCATTCACAGTTCACTTGATCAGAGGAAGGGATCTCACCTAAGCAGAAGTTACTGTTTTAAGGGATTGCATCTGGGACTTTGGGAAGTTTCCTTTCTTAACCTTACTGCCATTAATGGTTAGATTCTCAAATTGAACTAGAACTGAACCTTCAATGAGTTATTGTAAAAAACATAAGAAGTGAAATAAATAGGAAGCCTTGACCAAGAGGATGATGGCTTGGCTGGAAAAAACGAAGACTTGTGAGATATTTTTGTTATCTGCCTTAGCTTCCCCTGTGTGTATGAGAAGTTTTTGTTTAAGGTGAGTACCAGCTATCAGTTGTGAGGTGCAGCACTGTCACTCGCTCTACAACAGACTAGGCATGCCCGCAAAGCAAAGCAATTTCCTCTCTCTTTTTTTTTTCTTTTTTTTTGAGGTGTTTACCACCAACTTCAAAAGTCAGTTCACAAGAGTGGTGGTGTTCTTGCAGTTTTCTGGAAATTCAAACAAGCCTTTATTTAATCTCTGTGCAACAGAGGTAGGGAAACCTCTGGTTTCACAAAGCCACTACATGACCAAAGGCATTTAGTGATTTCCTCTTAGATAAAGCCATCAGTTGATAACCATCCTTCTCACCAATGTTTGTCTGAAGAACTGTTTCGTTATCTTTGTTATGTTACCTAACTGATATGGAGGTGTGATACTTGCTGGCTGTAAAGGCAACTTCTACAGATAAGACAAGTTTCCTGTTTTAAGTCTTCACATTTCTTTCACTCTGACCCTTTTTTCCTTTTCTCTGCCTGTATTGGTGGCTTAGTTCAGAGTTATGGTCCTTGAAGTAAAGGTGGAAGTAAAGAGGTCATTCAAAAAGACAATTTTATGTGCTGTTTGAGGATATGAGGGTACTAAAGACTGTCTGAAAATAATTTTCCTGTTAAACAGAGCTTTAGGTATTTCAAAAAATATTTCCCTGAAGGTATCATTTTTTCCTGCCGTTTTCAGAAGGGAGGTAAGAAAAGCCCTTGTTAACACAGAGCAGGGTGAGTTGTCCCTCATGTGGGATGGTGGTGGCATGGCTTTAAGAGCTGACCTAGAAAGGAGGCAGTTCAGGTACTTCAACCTTAAATTTCCACGTCCTGTCAACAGGACTTCACCACCTCACTGTCAGCTGTTTTGAGAGTACATTTTAGCACGAAATCCTGTCTTTAGAAGCAGTAATGTAAATTTCTCTGGAACATTTTGTCTTTGAGAAGCCAGCAATGTTGACACAAAAAAATCCCTGTTCTAACAGGGAACCTTTTAAAAGAGAGACAGAGAACCTCAACTTGAGAACAAGTCATTTGGGAAGTTATTATTATTGTTTGTGAAACTAATACCTGGCAATCCCAGTTTACAAAAGAAATTCCTTGACTGTGGGTTCATTTGCTGCTTTTCACTGGTATTGGAGGGGAGGTTGTATGACAGCATTGCAGGTGGGAACCCAGCGCCTGCTTTATAAATAAACTGCTTTCCTCACTCCAGATTAAATCAGCAGTTGAACTTGTGGTCCAGCCTAGCAAGTGGTGTTGTGTTCTGGTAAGCCCACACTGGCAAGGTTTACATTTAACTGCTTGTTTCCTTTTCTCAAGATCCTGAGATCACAAAGCTGAGCATTTCAGCATGATGGATCTTTTCCTGTATGTTCTGCATAAGCACAAAAGACTCTGCATATCTCTTGTGGTTATAGGATTTACTGGTTATAGTCCAGTAAATCCTATTTTTTCTGTTGTGTCAGATTTGGCTTGCATGTTCCAAAGGACTTCATGGCACTGGCATAGGAACCTCCATGATGCTTCTCTCCAAATCAGACTTGGTAGTGCTCATTTTGTCAACCAGAAGGACTGTTCAGGAGGTAGGAAGAGAAACAAGCAGGGGGTCAGACGGTGTTGAAAGGAAAAACCACAGGAGCTGAATGATGGCAGTTTGCATATTTGATCCATTAAATCTCTGGAATTTCTGTTTGCTTCCAGTGAGATTGTAACACATCACACCTCCACTTCCGTGCATCAAGATAAGCAGGCCCAGATTATAAAATCAGAGTATGAGTTCTCAGCCTCTTTCAAAAGAGAATTTCTAGGACAGTCCAAGAATCTCTCTGTGCAACAGCAGCTACCAGCAGAAATCTGACACTGTCTGTGCTCTGAACATATCATATTCATAAAAACAACCTTTTTCTTTTTACTAGAAACCTTCACTTCTTTAATTGTTGCACTCTTCATTTTCCTCACAAAACTTTTCCCCTCAAAGACACGATCAAAGACAGGTGCAGTGACATTAAAAAATGGGAAAGTTTTGTACCTTTGGAATCAGTAGAAAAGCTGCCCTTGGCTGTAGAGCCAGAAGAGCCACTTCAGAGCCACTTTGTTCACTGTCAAGTGCTGTAGCTTCTCCTTTATTCCCACAGTGGTACAGCATACTATATTTAGTTGTTTTTCACTCTATTATAGAAGTATTAATTTTGATAAGGAAAGAAACCAGGATCTTATGAGACTATTTGCCAATAAAGTTGGGGTAATAGGGCTCTCCCAAACTCCCCTCTCTTTGTGTTAGTTCTCTTTGCTTTGAGTTATCAATGCAGCACTCTTGGTACTTTAAAATGAATTTCAAAAAAACATCTTCGTTCCTCATTTTAAAAGTTGTAACAATAACTCCATGAACTGTTCTATTTAACACTTCATTTGTTATTTAATATAAATGTGAATCCTAAGCTACTTGATTTTTAGTGCATTTTGGTCAGATGACTTTTTAAAAATTTAATTCTTGGAATTCTTGGTGCTTCGTGCTGAGAAAACTATTCTTCATTTCCTTTCTAACCATGTGTTTTCATGGAAACAAACCATCTAGAACACATTGTATTTCTATGAAAACACAAGCTTATTAAATGTCAAACAGTTTATGTTTTCCTGGCAGTCATCTTGAAATTGGCACATTCACCGTGTCAGTGTTCTGTGATGTAAGTTTAAAACTGTCACATTGTCAATGTTCAGACATTAAAAGGTCTGAAGTCTCACACGTGGGGGAGGAGGAATTAGGCTCTTGTCAATGAGCAGGTGGTGATAATTTAGGCACATTTGTTTGAGGTTTGTATTAAGTTAATAGAAACTCTCCAGTCTGAGTATCCTCAAATATTTAAGCTGATAAAGAGGTGGCGTCAATGTTGAAGTCAGAGTCATTTGTGCTTACTAAGGGCTGGCTATAAATATCAGGGTTGCTGGTGGAGCCTGAAGTGTCTTTGCACATTTAACTTTATGGCTCAGCTCATGCATTGCAGCACTGGCTTTAAGAAGCACTGAGGCTGGGAGGAGCTGCACTTCCACACCCTGTGCCTCTGGAGCTGCTGGATCCTCAGGGCTGTGCAGCCAGGCCGAGGCTGGGAGGAGCTGCACTCACGCCTTGCACACCCTGTGCCTCTGGAGCTGCTGGATCCTCAGGGCTGTGCAGCCAGGCCTGCAGCACTGCTCACCCATTCTGCAATTATAACTGAGGGTCACATGCTAATAGGCTGAAAAATCCCTCTGGAAGCAAGGCTGGCTCCTGGAAGAGAGAGGAGCCCCCGGGTGGGTTTGTGGCCCAGGCCTGTGTCGGTGAGGAGGGGTGTGCTGGATGAGCCGTGCGTGATCGGGACGTGGTCCTGTTTTATGGACACTGCACTCACATCCAGTCTGTCACTGCTCTGCTGGCAGGTGAGGTGGCCAGCAGGCTGTTAAATAAAAGATGAAGGAAGCATTTGATGCATCTGGAACAAAATGCACAGGTCACAGTAGAGAGAATTTTATCTTCACTGAGATAGGAAATACTGGTACAGGAAAATCTCCTTTAGCTCTCCAGCCCCCATCATCCTTACACTTTGAACAATACCCACAGCACTAGTGCCCCACTAAGCTTGACATTTCCAATATATGTGGATGAATAGGCAGTAAAAACAATTTTGTGTTTATCATGCTGTGCTATATTTTATAGAATAACCTGGTGTTGATTTTATGGTTGAATTCAATATGACTCTACTCAGAAATAGCTCACATGCAAACATCTTCAGGATTAATTTATGAGTTTAGTTGCATACATTATCCTCTCACATTATGCAAATAATTAGGAAGAAAATAGCTATTTAGCGTATTTATTATCTCTATAGGGAAAATGTACACATTTTACATGCATGTTTCAACTATATTTCATCTTCTTGTGATTGTGAAAAAGCCTTTAATATAGTTCTTTACCATGAATTTTAAATTTCACAGTGGAATTAACTAAATGGTTTGTTTTGCACTCTTAATGGATGGGATTTAAATCCAGTTTTTCACATCATGCAGGAAACATCTTTGAATATTCTTCTGTGTTCCATGTACCAAAACCAAAGACAATTTTTCATTGTTGGAAATTGACTTTAAGGTAGTACAGATGCTCCAAGTTCCTTTCTCAGGGTTGTGCCTTGCCCCCGTGGAGTCCCAGCAGGAGCTGTGAGAAGGCGCCGTGCTCGGCAGCCCTTGGTGGCTGAGCTGGCTGAGCTCTCCGCTCCCCTCCGGCCCAGGAGGCAGGACCTGCCGGGAGCACGGCTCACTGTCACTGCTCAGAGCTGTCCTCGCCGCGTCCCGGCAGCTCTGCCCTGCCCAGTGACAGACATCACCTGGTGACAAGCTCAATGACTCGTGAAATCCCGGCCCCGAGGCACGTGCTGCTGTTTTATTGTCACACACAAACACCGAGCACACAGGGAATTTATCACTTCCCAATTTCCCTGACTGAAATGGGTGTTTCATTATCTGAAAGAGGCAGTGAATGTTTACAGAGATTTGTGTAAGAGCCATTTTTCATGGACACAGCAATGTGAAATGAATGGATTTGTGAGCCTGGCTATATTCTTCTGCATTTGCCAGTATTTTTTTTTAATGTTGATCTATGTGTGTAAGTGCACACATGCATAGGTCTTGTACTGTACATCAGACTATATCAGATGTATTGGTGTGAAGCTGTCATTTAATTTTAAAGGAAGGCTGAATCTATTTGAATGGTGCTGAGCCATGATGTCATAAACTTTGTACTGCCTAGACTCTGTATTTGTACTGGGATTTTTTTCTCCATTTAGTAGCAGGATAATTTTCTGATTTTTCCCCAGAATAGTTTTTTTCTCTCTGTGTTATCTCTTATGCCAGCAGTGTTACTAAAGGAAATTATGATTTCTTAGCCTCACCCATAAGCCAGAGGGAGATTTATTAGAGATGCATCAATATCTCTTTTTATTAATGTTGATACACTCTGTGCAAACTTCTCTGTACATGTTTACAACTTACTTGTATCTAGACTTGGAATCAAATGTAAAGACTCCAGAACTGTGTCTGCTTTGCCAGGTTGTGCAGATGAAGGGGAATGGATCTAGCCCTGCCCAGCACTTGCCCAGAGGATCTGACATGCACACAGTTAGGGGTTGGTCTGTTTGTTGACTTTGGAGTACGTGTGTGGCAGGAAGCCGCTTGCAGTGCATTCCATGTTGTGTGGGAGGGCATCTTGCAGTCCACTTTGCTGCCAAAGGGGCCCTGTTCATGTGCCCTTGGGCCACTGATGCAAACCAAAGCAAGGGAAGTTTTGGGGACAGCTGCTGCAAAGCACCCTCCTGCTCCCAATGGGAACGCTCCGGGAGACACACACTCAAAAGGTGCACGGGCAGTTTGGGTATGGGATGGAAAATCTCCTGGCCAAAGGGGTGTTTGCTGTGCTGAACTGCCTTTGGCAAGGGTGCTTTGGCTCTAGCCTTTATGGTCCCCATGGCTGCTGCCTGTCTCAGTCCATCATGGGAACACAGGACTCCTGTGCTGCTCCAGAGGCCACCCGTGTGCACAGGGACATTGTCAACTGAAGAGCTTTGGGAAAGGATCAGGAGTTCATTCCTTACACTGTAAAATGACTGCTGAAGGTTAATCATATTATACTTTTAGCAATACCTCTAAATT
Organism: Passer montanus; assembly: GCF_014805655.1. Taxonomy (NCBI): domain Eukaryota; kingdom Metazoa; phylum Chordata; class Aves; order Passeriformes; family Passeridae; genus Passer; species Passer montanus. The sequence goes on from NW_024369929.1 coordinate 2,426,178, forward strand.
TTGTTCATAATTAACTGGTGGTTGGAGAACAGTTTTTATATTGTTCTTCAATTTGTAAAGGCAATTCAGATTGATCTGGTTTTTTGTTCCTATTTCTGTGATGTAGCATATCCAGTATAAGAACCTGAAGTTCATTCCACTCTTTGAAGAAGTGCTGGAATTCAATATCAGCAGTAGTAGCAGTAGTTGTTATAATTATTATATGAATTACCACATACAGAGAAAACATGTGGTAGGGTGAAAGGGAGAAAGGCTGTTTTGTGTCCCCTGCACATCATAAAAATGATCAGTGAAATGCAGCTTTTAATTCTCTTCTCTGTTGTTCTTGTATGGACTCAGGCCCAAAAGCTACATTGCTCATTTTGGAATTTATTGCTTCCAGTGCTCAAAGCAGTGGAGATACAGAGAGAAAAGAAGAAAACAAGGAGGTTCACCATAAGGAAAGGCTTTCCACACAGAGCCCACTTCTTTTGCAGGTGTACACATGCGACCTTTTTCTTGTCATTATCTGTGCACACAGAGCCTCTGATTCAGAAATTTGTTTTGGCAGTGGAATGTACTGCAGGAAAGGTTTCTCTGCCTTGGCTTACTCACTCAAAATTAGCCCTAGTAAATACTAACTTGGTGTGATTTGTACAGTGCTGACAATGTGTTGCTTGGCTGAGTAACTTGTAAAAAAGACTGCAATAATTAGCTCCTACAAGTTCACATTTTCTTTCATATTTGAATATATGGATTGTCATTTGCTGCCAGGCTCTGTGGAAGTGTGTCAGTGGTTCCTCACTTTGACTTTTGGGTGCATGGAGCTGCTCAGCAATCTCTGGTGCCTCCATCCCTTTGCATGGCTCTGGTGAGCTAACTACAGATGTTCTACCCATCCTTTTTATAGCGTTACATAGGAGTGGGGCAGAATCTCCTCATGTTTTCCTCTGACTCACTGTTTCTGTTCTGCGTCAGCCCTGCTTCATTCTCTAATGTCAGTCAACTTTGTTTCTTCACTCAAAACCATTTAATAGTATTAGGGAGTATTTATTTATGTTTAGATCATCATACCTTTGGTATTCCTTTTGAAAGTTTAATCTAAACATTGCTGCCCTTTTTGGTCATTACTTTCTTAGTTCCATTTGTTGGCAGTGAAAAATGTGCCCTTTTCCTTCTTCATTTTCAGGGGAAACAGGAAGCCCAAGCAGAGAATGTCTCTTCTCTTTTATTCCCCACCTCAGAAATTCAGTGTATTTATCTGTCTTTCATCTTCTTTATCTATGGTCTGTTGCAGACATGCTGTTATTGAGATGAATGAGAGGAGTCATGTACAAAGGGCTTACGTGTTAATGTGGTTTTCTTTCTTTACCTTTTAATTTTTAATGTTACATTTCTTTTTTGTTTGAAAAGAATACATTTTAAAGAATTTAAAATTTGGGAAAAAACCTTACACTGGAAATGTGATGATTTGGCTGAGAAGGCACAAACAATGGTGGTTGGTGCACCTGAGAATTTTGGTTTTCAGTCCTTCACTTACACAAGCTGGTACTGAGAGACCTTTAATTTATCTTGCCAGCATAGAGAAATAGCCACAAGAACTGCTCTGTAATATCCTTTTAAACAGTGTTTTTCATCCACCTATAATGAAAGGTGTCTGTTTTATGTTGCTGCCCATTCATCATTCCTTGGACACCTGCTGCCTCCGTCAGTTATTTCTTAAATCTGAGTTAACCTTCTCATGTAATCCTGCTCTCCTTTCTTCCTTGCTTAAACCCCTTATTCCATAAACCAAGCAGTCCAACAGGAGTCCAGAAACCTGTGAGCACACGGCGTAAGGTTTAACATCTATCACTCCTGCGTGCTGCTCCTTGGAGCAGTGGATTTTCACCACATCTTTATGAACAGAGGAGCAAAGTACCCAGCTCATCTGAACTATTCATTGTGTGCTCAGGGGTTTGCTTTATGTTTTCTCTCCCTGTCTTAGGACTGCATATTGTTCTCTAATTCATTCTGTAGTCAAGAATGGAACAATTAGCCACAAACGCTCGAGCTCTGGCAGATGATAATTCAAACCAAAAAAAAAAATTAACTTTGGCTGATAATGCCTCTCTGTGAATTATGAGCTGGCTGTGAGCCAGGGAATACTCCTATTGTCCCCTGTACAGACAGCCCATCCTTCCTGACTCAAGTGCACCAGAAGTAGTAACACTTTTCATCTTAGAGAATTGTAACCACTGCATTCTTGAGCTTTTTAACTCCTTCATGCCATGTTTGTGAATGTCTCTTAGCCAGCTACCATGTAATCCTCAGGGAAAAAGCAAATCCTAATTCTTTGCATTTCAGTGTAATTTAGCAGTTGAAGGGGGAGGTGAGAAATAAAGTTTGAAGCATTTAGGTGAACAGCCACATTACAAAATCTTATTGTTATAACTACGAAGGTTTTAATTAAAAATATCAGCCACAAAAAAAAAAAAAAGGAAAAAAAATTCAAATCCTGTGTAGGCTTCTGCCAGTGATTGCCAATGAGTTTCCATCTGTGCTTTAGTACTGACACAGCCAAGCTCCTGTGAAGAGAAGAGAATATTTATGTTACTTTTTTCTGTTACTTTTTTCTGTAATGTTTTCCTAAGCCCCAGTCCTGTACCTTCCCTGCTGCCCAGCCAGCAGGCTGAGTAACACTCGGGGTGGTTTTGGCTGCAGAGGATTAGTGATGCCAAAAGCACTGGAATGACATTAACAATTAGCTGCTGCAAATGTATTTATTTCTGGGGAAAGGAATCTCAGCTTTGCTTCCTAAACACAGTCTGGTTTGCTTACTAATAAGTATTATGAACCACTCCTCTGAGCTTGGATTTGTCAGCTCAGATCTCTGGAAGTCTTTCTGGATGACAGTGCAAATCTGTAGTTCTGCTTGGAAACAAGTGTCATTTCCACAGGGAGCCTAGACAGATATTTTTTTTTCCCCTGAAAAACACTGTGATGAAACCCATGCTACATAAAACCTGGTTTTGCTTTGAGGAGGAGGATTAGTGTGTCTGCTTCTCATAATTACTTATCTGTACTGGCACACATATGGAACTGTTTTTCCTCCATCAGGAAAAGGATTTCTAGAAAAGTGCTCCACTCCCAGTATAGGGGTGAAAATTACAGAAAAGCAAGAGCCTGAGACTGCCTTGTGTGCTTTTCAGCTCTTTATTGGATAATTGCTGATTCCAATATTGTACTTTTCAAATTCAATCTTAAAATAAAAAGAATTAAATTGCCATTATAGGCAAATGGAAAAATACTCAAGACATAGAGTGAATCTCTGGGGCACTAATAATTAAAGGTTGTTGCCAAGACTTTACACAGTGCTCTGAAAGTTTCATTAATATTTTATTTCATTCCTGATGAGCACATGGAGTTTGGCCCATTTCAGGTTTGGTGGGCTTCCAATACAGAAGCCATAGCTTAGCTGAGTACTTATTGTGAAGAAGTTCATGTAGGATCCAATTAGTGTTTGAATTTACTTTTTTTTCTCATATTTCACATTAACAGTTCCTAATTTATAGCACTCAATAGTGACTACCAGGGGGAAAAGAAAAAGAAAAAAAAAAGTAGTCAAATTAAGTGTAAATGAACAGGTATTTTGTAGTAACTTGAAGTGTCTTGGCATAAGCTTGGCTGCTCTTATTTGTAGCAAAGGTAACTGGTGATGGGCTTTAAGGAAGGAAAAAGAAAAAGTTCAGGAGTTATTGTCTCCAGGGGGTCATACCTGCCAGTAAGAACCAGCCTGTCCTTTGGGAGTGTGCTGGTTGAACAGGTTATGTGAAAAATGACAAATGCCAAATTTTGAGAAGGAGAACCGAGACACAGAAACTGAAGGGATGCAAATCCTTTCTCAGCTCCCAGCTGTGGCGTTGTGTGACTGTGCCCAACACCCTTTGGGCAGAATCAGCCTGATTAGCCCCGGTCAGCAATCCAGAGTGCTTTGTGTTTGTTGTGCTGCAGTTTGGGGCAGGTTTGGAGCTGCCTCGGGGATGGTGCAGGGCTGTGTCCGACCTGCTGCTGCCCTGAGGGTGAGCTCTGACCCCTGAGCTGCTCTCAGAGTCAGCTCTGACCCCCGTGCTGCTCTGACCCCTGTGCTGCTCGGGGTGAGCTCTGACCCCTGTGCTGCTCTGACCCCTGTGCTGCACCCCTGTGCTGCTCTCGGGGTGAGCTCTGACCCCTGTGCTGCTCTCGGGGTGAGCTCTGACCCCTGTGCTGCTCTCGGGGTGAGCTCTGACCCCTGTGCTGCTCTCAGGGTGAGCTCTGACCCCCGTGCTGCTCTGCCCTGCTCCCAGCACTGATCCTGCCCGCAGAGCAAACCCGCGGTGCCGCTCGGGCAGGGCAGTCGGGGGCATGGGAGCTTTCCTGCTGCAGGCAAGCCCCAGGCCAAGGGAAGGCTCTCAGCTGCTGCTGGAAGCTTCTCCTCTTTCTTCAAACTCCCTCTCCGGCACTGCTCGGTGGTCCCAGTAACCCCAGTTCTGTGTGTTCTCCTGTCCTGTGGGAGTCCCTGATGCCGGGTATCCTCCCCTCAGAGACAGCTTTCCAATTGTTTCACAGACCCACTGGGTCCTACCTGTTCCCCAAGTATGCTTCTTATTTTTCTTCTTAGCTGCTGGCAACATCTGCAAATAGGGAAACTTTTGGCACTGTCAGCTAATTGAAATTTCTGTGGGACGAAGTAGCCCCTGCTGACACTTCAGTTTAACTGCTTTACTTTCTATTAGCAACTTTTTGTTGTATAGATATCCAGGCTGTAAGAAATGTCCTGCTTTTAGATAGAGCTTTAATTCAGACTGCTTTAGGAGGGAACAAGTAATGTTGATTGACGATGCTGCTTAACATTCTTTTTGTGTTAATGCTAACAATTTCCAGTCAGAAAATGTTTTTCTACTGTATTGCTCACACTTTGCAAATTTGTTTCTCTCCCCCTTACTACAGAACTTAATCAGATACTTCATAAATGTGATCCATTCCCCATCCTCCTTGTCATGAAATCCAGGCTTGTCGTTACTAATAGTTGCTTCATGAAACATAAAAAATTACTTTGGAAAGCCTCTCTTCCCTTCCTTCCTCAATAGAAAGCCTTTTACGTTATTGTTTATATAGAAGAACATAGTTACATTTATTATTAGGAAAAACATTTCCCGTGCAGAAGGCCAGGCCCTGCCGCTGCCAAAAGAAGGACTCTGGTATTTTGGAAGGAGTCTTGAGAGAAGGTAAGACTATGGTTTGTGATGAAGAAAAAAATCAAGTGTCTGAAACATTCACTGCTGCAAAGGAGACCTTTGTGATGTTCTTCAAAACTTTCTGGATTGGGATTGCCCTGGCAGGCTACAGTGGACCATTGTGATTCACTGCGTTCTCTAATTACCAATGGGGAGATTACTCAAGGAATACTAAAATAAAGTATAACAATGGCAGTACTTTTAGCCAGGAAAGTTTGTATTACAATAAAGAACAACCAGCACAGGTAACAACAGCAGGAGCTTGGTGTGTTCCAGATGAATGATCCTTCAGTGGCCTTAGCTCTGCCCTTCAGTCACTGGTAAACGGTGCTACCACAGCTGTGCTGCTGCTTTAATTCACAATACCCAGAGGTGTGGGAACTGTGCTAAGGTCTTACTGGGACAGATGTGGAAACTGATTTACCACTGATACTGAATTGACCTGAATAAAGGGCACACAGAGTGGCCACAGAGATCTAGGTGGAAAGGAGAGCTGACAGTACAGAGCCTCTGAAATGTGCGAGTGTCTCATCAAAATCTGCTTTGGTAATGCAAAATTTTTAGACTAAAAATAAAATCTATCTCTTTCTTTAAATCCAAGCTGTCTTTATGTACCACCAAGTGACAAAATAGGCCTGATTGTTTTTTCACTTCTATTTTTTTTTAAACCTCCAGCAGTCACCTTTAAGAATCTGACCCTTATTCTTTGTGCTAGGGAGATAATTACTCATTCTCAATTGCTATCCCTAGGACCAGTTAATGAATGCTACATAATGAACAGAAGTAGGGCAACTGGATGAGAACAATGCACAGGTGGGTAAGAAGACTTCATTTGGTGAGAAGATAATGAACATGAGAACTTGTGGTTTGTCTAAATACCACCCTTGCCTCCTCTTCAGATAGCTCCTGCATTGTTACTGCTCTTCCTCAGTCAGTCTTTCTGCTTGTTAAGTGACAAGAGCAAGGTGGTTACAAAGGAAAGAAAGGTTTCCTCAGCAGAGATTCAGGCAGAAGAGGATCGTGTCTCTCTCTCAGACCCATCCTAAACATATTTACTTTGTTATGTGCTATCCTGCACCTTCCCAAAAGAGGCTCATTCTGCAGGCAGAATCATCACTGCTTTGCAGTGCCTGGTTTTATTATCTCTCTGCAAGACTTGTCCCTTTCTTCCTTAACAAAACTGTACCAAATCTAACTTTTAGAGGACAAGACAGGATGGATTCTTGATACATCAATTCCTGATGTTAGTACTGAGAGAAACAGCAGCTGACCTGGCCCAGCCACTGCAGGTCTTGCCATGTGTACTGCACAGCTGCACTTTGCAGCCAAGTTTTGGTGTGTATCTCAGGAATAGCAGTCTCTCCCCCTGGAGTTTCATGGCCCATCCACACCCACAGGAAGGTAACACTGCTGTCCAGCTGAGGAGGATCAATGGATAATGCAGAGAAGTATTTCCTGTGCCTGACAGCCTCTCCAGAGCTGTTTGAATTGCAGTGCATCTGTGTTTTGAAGCCAGCACTAGCTCATGATGGGACTGGTGTTCTGTGAAGTCAGCAGCAGAGGTAAAGGACTCAGTGACAGCAGTATTGGAGATGAACGCAGAGCCAGATAATTTGTTCTTTCTGCTCTGGGTTTTGTTAACCTGACATGCAAAGACAGGAAATGGGGTCTGAAGGTCTCTGACTTGTTAACCAAAGTATTAATTGCTTAGAAATTGCAAAATTTAGTTCAGTAATGTGGTTTCTGATATTCCATACACGACTTGACCTTTTATAACGTCCTGTTTCAACTGGAACAAAAATTAGTTGAGCTAGAATTTATCTGAGTGTGTCTTCCTGAGACTGTTTTTGAAATTTCACCTAAACCTGTCAAAGGCATGTTTAATACTCAAAATGGCAGAAGCCATAGCCAGAACAGCTTCCAGCTAGATATGTGGTAGGAACATTATGCACACCATTTGCTAATACAGGCACGTACAGGCCAGAATAGTTCCAGAATCTCTGCCAGAAAGCTAATGAGAACATAGTTGGCCATAAACTTTCCTCTGACTTGGGCAAGGGCATATCTAATTCCAGTTGTCTCATGTCCACTAGCTGCAAAATGGAGGTATCAAAGCAACAGTGCCAGAATAAATTAGGATTTCTTGAGGGCTTGCAATGAGAGACTGAGACATGATAATGGAAGAAGCCTGCCATGGGCTGTGTTTGCATAGGTGTGTGTATGTTTTTCTTGAGCAAACAGGCTGGTTCTGTGTGCCAAGAGCTCGCCACATGTGTGATGGGCTGATGAGGAAACTCTGTATGTTCCGTTCAGAAGGGGAAAACTGAATGCAAGTGTTATCTCTTCTGTAATAGTCCAGGGAAATGTGGAGAGACGGTGTCACACCCACACCCTCCAAACAGTGAACCTGTCAAAGGCTGCACTCCACAGTGCTTGTGGCCCTGTTCATCCCAAACCAGAAGCCTTTTTTTCTTGCTCAGCATCCTTTGGAATAGCAGTTAGCTTTATCTCTCTAAGGATCTAGGAAAAACATGCATTTTTCTTTGTGCTCTCCTGACTTAGGACCTCTCAGGCCTTGCCCCATGAAGACAGGGAGCCAAATCAAGAGCTGTTCCCAAGAACTCCCTGAATGGGGCAAACTTTCTCTCCTGCTTTTGAACTCTAATCCCCCTTCCTTCCCATACCCTCTGCTGATAGATTTTAAGATAAACTTTAGAACCTTTGTTTCATCTCCAACAAAGCTCCAGCAGCAGTCAGCACTGCCAGATTCAGTGTTGCAGGGCACAGAAGAGCTTGGTGAAAATCCAAGTGCAGTCCACAGTGATAATCAGCTATTAAAGGCCTCCTCACAGTAAGCCTGGTCTTCTGTGGAGTGTATTACCCAGCCTTCTCCAAGTCAGTGTGTCACAGCATCTTGGACTGTTTTCTTCATGTTCCAGCTGAAACCTTGCTGATAAGTGAGCTAGAGGTGCTGTTTGTTTTCCATGTATAAGCATGTTTGGAGCTTGCTTGAATATTCCTACAGGATACTGGCTTTCAGGGTCTGCATGGACTCAGATGGTTGGAGGCTATAAGCCTTGGATTTGTAGGAATTGTTATTGTGTTCTTATCCTCCACTGGTGTTTGATTTATATCTGCAAAAGTCATTCCCAGAAGGAATGTAACTAGATTTTTCTCCCAGATTTTTAATTTAATTGGTGATTGTTTACATGAGAATGCTTGCCAAAGTGAGATGATTTGGCAGTCCTCTGGAATGTAAAGGTTAAGTATATTGATTTCATCTTTTCCCAAAGGAGCTGTTCTTTTTGTGCAAAAGCATCATTGGTTTTGTTCTTGTGTCTGAAACTTTGTTTACATGGGTTTAATTGAATTCTGTCTATATTGTACAGCAAGTGGTAGATGGCAGTTTCATACAGTTCTTTCTTCCTGGAATACAGATTGTTTGCACTCTTGGTTTGTTAATAAATCCTGACATTCCCTGAGCAGTAATTCTTCAGCGCTTTCAATGCCATAAATACTGAAAATAGGGAAAATCTGTCCTGCCATTATACACTCAGTTAATAGGAGTTATTTGTACTGATGACAGGATCTTAAACTCTTGTCTTAATGTGATCAATACTGTCCTTAGCTTACAAATAAGCATGTCTGAGTTGTTAGTTTACAAACAATGTCTATAAATCATAATTATTTTAACATTAGTCACAAGCTTCTGACAGTCTCAGCTTTTGAATTGTACATTCCTGCAGCAAAGTGAATACAAAGCCAGAATTTCTAACTTTGTTTTCAGAATTCACATATGTAATTTATTTCCTACTTATGCAAAAAGTTGGTGGGGTTTTGGATCTGCAGTTGATGAGTAAGCTGTTTGTTACCCCTCTGGAGCTGAACAGCAATTGGAACACCTTGGCTGGAGTGTTCTTTCATCTGCTGTAGCGTGGGTGGGCTGCTGGATACCCTGCTAAGGGGCTAAATGTACCAGCTCCTTCTGAGCTGTGTGCTGGCCCTGCCAACAGCTGGAGCAAAGGAAACCCAAAGAGATGATTTGGTAATTGAAGCTGGTGCTGTGGATCTATCCATTTCTCTTTCTGGTCACATCTTCTGTTGATATTGGTTTTCCACTTCCTTTAAATTCATCAACAGTTTTAACTCAGTGACCCTTTTGGTGATCCAGGTCCAGACAAAGTGATTCATTTCACAGAGCAGAGGCATGCCAGCTGAATTCTAGTTCTGCATTAATAATAATAGTAATTGACCTCCCCTGGGTCCATTCTGCTGTGTAAGTTGGAAAGAAGATGTTAATGAAGCAGGTCCATCCCTGGGCTTCTGAATGTAGTCCTGCAGAATCAGATTTCAGTCTGACGGTTCAGAGACAAAGTCATTCCTACTGTAAAGTGTGATTTGGATGGAGATAAATCAGGAGCAAATGTGATCCTTGTAAACTTAAATTAAAAATACCTCTACTTCTCCTAGCAAAAGGCTTCTTTGTGACATACCTCCCCAACCAGGGACTCAGTGTTAACAAATGAAGCTTTTCTGGAGATATTTCTCATTCCTTCTTATCGTGTCAAAGTTGGCAATAGATTTCCTGATATTTTGTTTTTCTTCTCCCTCATTCCTGCAGGACTCAGTCTTAACTCAAGGATTTCTTTTGATCCATACAGACCTTTAGGAAATTAATTTCAAATACTTGATGTTCCAAATACTTTTTGACGCTTTAGGGTATATTGCTGGACATACTGTTGATAGTTTAAAAAGCCAAGACCCAGCAGCTGCAGGAATTTGTGCCCATTATGGAAAATGCAGCATGTTTTCTTTGGTATGGCAATACCAAAAGTCTGCTGGCATACCCAACTAAAGTACTTATAACCATATAAAGGGAATGCCTTTTAGGAATTGGACAAAAACACAGACATAATATTTTCCATCAATTAGATGTTGAGAAGTCCCAGACATACAATGCTGCAAGTGAAATTAGATGCCTTGGGAAACCTATTCCAAATGGAAATCTAATATGTGGGATCCTGACTCAGTCACCACTCCCTCAGTTTTCTACCCTCCCAAAATATATTTGGATATGCTAGTAATGTAAATATAGTAACATTACACCCAGTAAATATGCACAGATTGGATCATGCTGCACTAAATGCAGCCATAGACAAACCACAAACTTGCCTATAAGGTATTTTAAAATCATGCCAATAATGCACATTTGCCGAGTTTCCTATGTTGCTGCAGATGTGCAGTGCTACTATTTGTGGAATCCTTTCAGCAAACTGTATTATTTATAAATGGAAAATGAGGGAGTTTATGGTCAGCCTTCTGTCATAGTTGTTTGGCACATGGGAATTATAAATAGGACTGGGTAATCACTGATGTGCTTTGCATTTGGCACTATGGTCATTTCTGACCCAAATAGAGGCCACAGGAGATAAATACATGAAGGTCCCTACCAGCTTTTTTTGTGTGTTGAAGTATATTTTCTGTTTCACTCCCTGCTTAAGCTGCAAGCTGAATGGAGTATTTTGTTTTGCATAATTCTTTAACTGCTCCCCCAGCATGGCTCTTGTCAAAACAGTTTGTCCCCAAGTGTTTGGGGCAGTTCTCTGTTAGAGGAGTGAAACCAGCACGTCATTATCAGTGCCACTTGCCAAAGGTGTTTGAGAGCCATCCTGCAGGATGTCCAGGTGGAGAACACAACACCCAGAGCTGTAGGGGTGTGCTGATGATTTTTGGATGTAATCTGAAATAAATGCTCCCAAGAGCACAATAAGTCCTCTGCAAATCACATGCAAGAGGAAGTGTTCTCTGAACTCTGTGGAAAGCTTGCAGGCCTGGTGCAGAAGCACCAGGAACAACCCAGCACCCAGAAGATACCCTTTGCTTCCTCCTGGCCCGGAGAAGGTGGGAAAGAATTGCTGATGTTACTGGTGGAGTCATTCTCTTTGGCAACTCAAAGTGCAACATTTTTGTTTTCTTCTCACATCTAATTCATTTAATTTGCAAGTAGTTCTGGATATTTTTTTTTTAAACTTTTTAAACACAATCTGTGATCTAGTTGCATCCAGTTCTGCCTCTTCTTTGACTTTTTTCAATGATAGCTGCTTTCCTCATTTGAATTTAGTTGGCAGCTGTATTGATTGATGTTCCTGGTAGAATAGAATCCAGCTGTCTTCACTTAAGAGTATTGCAATGCAGGACAAACACTTTAGGCTGTGTCATCCATGTAAACAGTCTGTGCTTCTAAAGCTACATAAATCCATCTGGAAAATGACAATCCATGCTTGGGTTTTGCAGTGCTACAACGTGGACACAACATGGTCTGGGTTTTTTGCCTAAACCATTGCAATCAGATGGCAAGGTGATATGCCAGGCAGTGCTTTAATGAAGTATACATCAAGGTTGCTAAATAAATAGCTTTTGAGGCCTATGCATATCATTATTGTGGGAAATGTTTCTGCTAGTATATTAGATAATAGGTGCAATTTGAAAAAAGAACACGCAGTCCTGTTCCTCTCCACCCCTTCTGCACTCTTTGGGTGTGGGCATAAAATATCAAAATGTGTAGCTCAGCACATTTTCAGTTCATCTGGCTAAAAAGTTGCAAAGCAGCATAGATTTTCTTTTGCTTTCCATCTAGATCTGATGTACAAACCCAGTAGATTGTTTTTCTTAAGTGGGCTTTTTTCTTCCTCCTCCTTCTTCATATTTTGACACTGCACTTATGGGTAGTGCACCTTTGTGACCTTGTAACTGCTAAGCTTTTTGCATGAAGCTGTTTTTGCAGATGCAGAGAACAAAGGAAATTACCACCTTCCAGGTGTGCACCTGAAAGCACATTTCAGGTGTATAAACTGTTGTTAGCTGAGGAGTAGAATGCTTACTCAGTGAGAGCCCATTTATCCATGTTCTGATGGGTTTTATTAATTATTAGTACATGGCAGTTTAATCTGTAAGTTTGGGGCTCCCAGAGGTGAAGGGCTCTTGCTTTGTGGTCATTTCCTGAGCCTGCAGCAGCTCTGCACCACTTCACAGCAGAGTTTCTGCTTTGTGCCTCCACTGGCTCATCCAGCTATTCCTGGTGGAGCTGATTTCTTTTAATTTCTGTAATGGTGTTGCCAGCACTTCTCTATAGGGAGGTCAGCTAGGAAAATGACCGGGAGAGCTTACAATTCCCTATGATGGGTGAAAAAACCACTCTAAATGGCTCAGTCTTTTTAAAAACCCTCTATAATGAAATATTCTCAAAGCAGGGAAATGCATAGACAGGAGGAGTGCAACAGCTTGCTCTTTATCACTAAAAACTGCAAGCTTCAACATTACTTTTGTTAAACGGGGATTTTTTATCTTCCTATCCAATCACCCCCTACCACCAGGCTTTAAAACTCTTTTTTCTCTGGTCAGAAAGCTGGTTCAGATGCCATACCTGTGGTTTCCCTCATATTCTGGATCTTTTCATAGAACTTGGTTTCCATAGTAAATGCTTTTCAAAAAACGTATGGTTCAATAAAAGTACTCTGCAGTTCTTCATTTTATAAAGGAGTGCTCTCATTAACTCACTGTTGAATAACTTACCACCTCAGATCTGTTTGAATTCTACTCCAAATGTTCCATTACAGGCCATCTGACACCTCATGAAACACATTATAAGCTCCATTGCTAAGTTTCTGATCTTAAGTCTTAGTCCTCAAACTATTCTATCATACTTCCATTTGAACAAAATATGCTGAGACAGCAAATGAAGATCCATATTTAGCCATGCAGAAACCAGGAGAAAGGATAGGATGGTATTTACTGTTCAAAAAATTAATGCTTTCCAAACTTCCTAGAGTGGTGTGATGGGAAGCTTTTCTATTCTGTGTGTTGCCTCTTTTAATTTTGTTTTGTCAAGACACCACCATGTTTGTTGTGGGAATTAGAGAGGGGAGGATGGTGCACCACAGTTGTTCAGGGAGCCCTGCTGAACCTGAGCACAAACCACGACACTGACAGCACAGGGCTGGTTTCACAGATATGGAGAACTCCCCTAACCCATCAATTCCAGTTTAGAAGCAGTAACTCAGCGAGAGACCTGATGAAATCAGGGAGTTGGTGGCAGTCCTGCCTCTCATTTCTGCATGTGCCTTTTGAGCATCACTTCCCTGCAAGCCCCAGCTGCAGCTGCAGCTCTCGGGGGATGCAGCTGACATGCACGTGTGGGAATGCTGTGCACAGTGTGGAATCTCATCCTGCAGCACTGCCTCATGCCAGTGAGGAAACCACAGCACAGTGCTCCCACTAATCCCCTTTGGCAAAACTCAGCGTTGCCATAAAGCAATAACAATATTCATGGTAATAGTGATTTGTCCTAGTGATAAGGGAAAAATAATAACCCAGAAGTAAACTAATAATATCCTTTAAAAAGGCAAGATGCTGCTTTCAGATGTGACCTAGTTGTGTTTGGCTTGGGTTTTTACAACAGCAGTGTGAGCACCAAGGTACTGCAGTGCTGCTATATCCTGATCCTTGCTCTTGTAGACCCTCTGTACTCCAGCAGTTCTTATCAAGTTGCCTTTGCCAGTCCTTGCCTATTGATTACCTTATCTTCATCAGCTGGGAGAATAATTAGGCCCATTTCTGGTGAGATTTTTCACCTGGCTTAGCAGAGTGAGAAGCACGCAGACATTCTGCTACTCATGCTACCAGGGTCTTTTAAGTTTGTTTTTATGTCTTGCTGCATTTTGGATCACGTCAGTAATCTGTCACATCTCCAGAAACAAGCATACGAAATGTGGCAGAACATTATTTCACAATTTTGAGTGATTGTATCCTGCTCAGTATCATGGTACATAAAAAGAAATAACCCAGAAACTACCATAGTATTGGTAGAACCAACTAATGCCAAGCTGGTGCTTCCTTAAGTTGTCCTTCTATTTTCATGAGAAAACAAATGTGCAAAGCACCTAAATGGCTGGGTGGGAAATAATTTGAATCGGCAGTGCAAGTAGTGAAAACAAATATCTGAGCTTTTAAAGAAGGAGAAATATCTGTGACAATATGTAATTATATGGTTGTGTGATCATAAGTGCTCACAAAGCATTGGTGATGCACCTCTAAAATGATAGGTTTTGGTACAGCAGGATGAAACATATTCTGATTTTCTCCTGACAAAGACAGCACCTTTTTCACTTTGGAAAAGAGCACGCCTGTCTATGATTACCATGCTGGCTGTAGTCCCGTGTGAACCCCAACTGCCTCCTCTTTCATACAAACCACTGATCCTGCATGGATTTTTGGGGGCAGATATGAGAATTAATTCTTGTGTCAGGAAAACTGGGTCGTCTTCTTTTTTTTTTCTTTTTTTTTTTGTTTGGTTGGTATTTGTTGGGGGTTTTTTATCTTAAATAGGCTTTATAAATTTTTCCTTTCAATTTCATCATATAGAAATCCAGTGTATTTTTTCCTGCTTAGTACTGTTAAATATTTTGCAGGCTTAATTTAAACATAATGATTGCCTGAATACATTTGTTTTCTTATTTGGTTGACAAAACCAATGAAGCATTTACATTGCAATGCCTTGGCATGTTTTCAGTTTGGGATCACTAGACAGCTAAAGAGGAAGGGCTAAAGTCTGTGAAGGTGAAAATAATGCACTTATTTCCCCTTATGAAGCTGCAAATATTGCTCCTTGCAGAGTACCAGCCCTGCATGGAAAAGTCTAACATGGAATAAATGCTTTTGTGTAGCTTTGAATGCTGTGTGGCAACACCAATGTTTATACAGGTGAAGCAAGAAAGACAAGATTGGGAAGAGAGAAGTAAAATGTCCAGAGCTTTGGAATGGTGTATTTTCCCTGTCCCAGGTCACTGCACATCTGAAAGGCTCCTGTGGGTTGGGGAGGGTCCATGGGCCCCCTCAGAGGCTGGTGCCAGCTGATCCTGCCTTCTGAGCAAAGGGGCGTTGGGAGGAGGAGGCACTGAGGCCCCAGGAGTGGTGACTCCTCCCTTCCCTTCCCTTCCCTTCCCTTCCCTTCCCTTCCCTTCCCTTCCCTTCCCTTCCCTTCCCTTCCCTTCCCTTCCCTTCCCTTCCCTTCCCTTCCCTTCCCTTCCTCCTCAGAGATCCTTAGGAGTCTCTAGGGATAGGGCATTGTGTCATTTCTCTGCTTTTCAGAGGGGACTCCAAGCCCTTGCCTGTGTAAATGCACAAAGATACCGAGGATCCAGAATCACCTCAGTGTTTTCTTCCTTTTGTCTGAGAAAAATTTCCCAGTTCCAGAATCAAATACAGTCACTTTGACTGACTAGAGAGGCCCTGCCAGCAGGGCTTGGTGACCCTTGCTCTTGGATCTGCAGCACTTTGTGGGGTGTTGGCAGACCCACCACGGGCACCCCCACGTTCCCAGCTGGGAAGGCAGCTGCCTGCACTTGCTGCTTGTGTCTCTTCTGTCCTGAGCATTCCTGGGCACCCCTGTAGTGCACTTGATTTGGAGTCAGAGCTTTCAGGTTCTCTTGGCTCCAGCTCCCATTTGCTACTTGTCCCTGTTTCCCTTCTGTACTGAATGGAAATGCAGCAGATGCAGCACAGATACTGAGGAGAGTCAAGAAGCTGTCACAGGGAATACTGGATTTTCTCATTCCCTCCAAACTGAGGCTCAGAAGGAGCTGTCTGGTGTTTCATGTTGTTCAGAAACATGCTACAGGAAAATGTAATCCCTAAGTAATTGCTTCTATCAGAATATCCTTTGATTTTTACCATATGCCTCTCCTCTATGATTTTTCAAAATTATTAAGCAGATGGTTGTGAAGAAAAATGAAGATGATTTCTGAGTAACAATAGCATAGATCCTCTCAATTTTTCACATTGAGGTAGTTTGCCACACCTTATCTATTTCTCATTGGTACTTCTCCTCCTGATATCAATTTCTATTAATTTTGTATCATATTAACGATTTCCAGCAGTGCTTCAGAAGCTTCCTCCCTCTGCATTTTGGTGCAGATCTCATCAATACCTCTGAACTTCAGTTCTTTTTCACCTCCTTTTGAAGTGTTCTTCTGTTAGAAGTGATCCAGCTTCCATTCATCTCTAATTTGTTAAAAACCAGTGCCATCCATTCACTGATCCCGTGGCAGCCCTTCAGTGACATGCACAGAGGCTCCTTCCACCCTCACCTGCCTTGTCCTCAGCAGTGGGCAGCCTGGCACTTTGATCAGTCAGCTGCAGAGGTGCTTCTGGCTGCTGTACTTCTGGTGAATAAGAGAAACTTAACATACCTTGATCTTTTACACCCTTTTATTGTCTTTCACTTTTTTCTTTTTTTTTTCATTTTCTTCCTACTTCTGTGAGTAGTTATTTTCTGAGCTTTTCATTTTTTGGCAGGTATTTAATTTTTCACTATTTCACACATTCCTCAGTGTTACCTCACCTGTTGCAGATTTTTCAGAACACCTGGTTCTTTGGGATGGAGTCTGTAGAAGAATGGTGCTCTGACATTCTGGATCCAGGTTGTTCACCCCAGAAGGGTGAGGGTGGCCCTGTGGGTTTCAGCAGGACAGCTCAGATGGGTGCAGCAGGCTGCAGTTGTCATGCGGCTTGTTGTGGATTGTGTAATTGTAGTAGTTTGTTGAACAAATGGGAAGTACAGGAGCTCTGATGATGGACTTGGACTGAAAATGCAGATCAATTTCAGTAGCTCATGCTACAGAGCAGATAAACAACTCTTAGAATAGCAAAAGCACTGGTTTGTAGAAACAGACCCTAAAAAAGTCAGTAAAGACTTTTTTAATGACTTTGAGAAGTAAGTTAAAAAAACCTCAAATGTTTTGTCTTTTAGCTAAAAATGGATAGAATCATTAAAAGCATTGTTGAATTATTGGACACTTAAGAACCTAAACAATCCAGTAATGAAACTCAAGTGTCTCTGCTAATTGTAGCTTGTAGAGTACATGCTTGCAGTACATGGGCTTTGGGGTGAAGTTTGTGCTTTAAGAACAGGCATATATGTTCTAGAATTGACTAGAGAAGTGTGCCGGAGAAAGCAGCCTTGTGCTAGTGGTACCTCCCCAACTACAGCAGCCTTAAAGTCAAGATTAACAGCTCTTAAATTAGCCTTGATTCTGTTAGAAATGTCCCTCATATTTCATGCTCTGGAAAGGGATGTGGGGAAAGAATATCATAATGTTTCCCTGTTCTTTGACAAGCCTTTCAGTAGCCCTGTCAAAGATCCTTTAAAATGGAATTGAAATAATCAGGAATGATGTGCCTATGTGAAAAATGCTTGGCACTTTCTTTTCTCTAAGACGGGTGTATGGTAATAAGGTTTAAATTATGAGTTTAAAATGATTCTTATCAAGCAAGTGCTGGTAGCTCAGATCAAATTACTAAAACAGAAAATGAGAAGGTTTCTAAATCCTTTCCCTGTTTTGCTTTCTAAATAGGATAGAGAAAATATTGTCATGAGTTAAATTAATACAAATGCAGATTATAAAACTCAATTTTAGATGAAGCAATAGATGATTCTCTATAGGTGTTCTGCTCTATGTGCTCTGCTTTGTAATCAATTTATCAGCTTAGAATACTGCACACCCCTTTCCAAAGTGAAAGATGGTTCTGTGCAGGTGTTCTCTGAACTTGGTGATTATTAGCAAAACAGTGCTCTCAAATAATTACCTTCCTTTGTAAGTGAATCATCTTATTATTTTGCTTCTATTAAAGTCTAGTCTCCTTCAACAGTGTCGCGTTATCATGTGTAATAATCAGAATTATGCAAAGGAATTATCTGTATGGATTTCATGCCCAGGAACTGTATCATCGTTTATTTACCACTCTAAGTAGGCATGCAATGTTTTGTTTGTTTGAAGTACAGTAGTTGAAGGTGTATTGACTTTTGAAAATAGATCATTAAAGTTTGTTTTCTTTAAAGTTGAAGCCCTAAAAGCCATAATCAGCTGCCATTTATTTTCTACTAATGGAATCCAAAGTAATGAATTTTCTTTGATAATTTCAATAATGTAATGGTGTTGTGGAGGAAGATATCAGGAGTGAAAGCTGCTGAAGTGGCTCTAAAGTTTGAAGAAGCGAGAAATGAGAGAAATTAGCAATGATCTACCAGTACATAAACAGAGAATATGTTGGACTTGCCAGTGCTTTTATTCTGGAGGAGGAACTGAAGAAAATGCTAAAGCACAGTATTTACACCTGCTCTGTTGAGCACTGTGCTGCAAAAGAGGGGGTCAGACAGGCTTAGAAACCCATAAAACTGTGGCCTGAAGACTTAATTCTGGAGAGAGTCCCAACACGGAATTTTAATTGTCCTAGAAAGCATGTTTGCTTCTAAGCTTGTGTTTTGCATTGAGACATAGAAAATGTACAAGATCTATAGTGCAAAGCTGTATAAATAATGTATGTGCTCACAGGAGCAGGAAATATGCTGCTGATCAGACAATGTCAACTTAGATGAATCCTGTCCTGAAAGCTGCACTTTAAATGTGAGCAGTAAACCCACTATTGACATGTGGCACTACCAACTGAAACATCAATAGTTATAAAAAGAGTATTTCATAATGCAGAATCACTGCTTGGTTTGCTTGACTGGACAGATGCTTCTACTTTCAATGAAAGAAAATAATTTCCATATTAGTTCTCTGAGTGCCCAGCACAGCTTATCTGTCCCACTAATGCTCACATTCTTAATCACATTGTTGAAAATGGGCAAAATTTGCTTGCTGGCCTCCTAAAGCACAAGAGGGAGGTTTGACTGTCGCTGGGCATGACATGGGGCAGTTTAAATGTTGGCATATTTACAGCTGCTCTCGGGTTACTTCTGCTCAGTCTCGGAGTGGGTGCAACTCAAATTCCTCCTGTGGAACATCCTCATCCCATATGTGAGACTGCTTCCATTGTTCTCTGGCAACTTGACTTTGACATCATTTCCAGACTTTATGGGCAGGAAGCACAACTCTGGCTGGCTGCAGATTAACATTTCTCTGGTTATTCTTAAGATTAGCTGAATCATTTAATTTGTTCAACAGATGAGAGCATTGCCATAAGCAGCAAGGAACAAGAGGCTGAAGTGCTGTGAGTGCCCATGGCACATGGAGTGGCAGAGGATCCACTGGGATATGCCCATATCATCTTGGTTGTTGAAATATTCATCAGAAAAAGGCCAAAAAAGGCCAGGAAATGCCAGGGTTCCTTCTTGGTGCTGCATCTGGCCAGACACATTTGTGAGGAAACCTGTCTCACTTCATCTCATGCTCTTCTCACTACTCCCATTTCTCCTGCCTTGGCTATCCCTGATGATGCAAAAGAGGGCAGAAAGGGAAGCCCAGGGATTAAAAAAATGGAAAAAACCTGTTACTTATCCCTGGTATGTAACTGGCTAAAGCCAGTAGTCAGGTCAGTCATAAATTTGCTGGGGGTAGCAAATGCTCCAGGCTGGTCTTGGGCATCCCTGTGAGCATTGCAATTCTTCTGTGAATGGCTCTATGCACAAATGTTTGGGAAATGGACCTAACACCTCGTGAAACCCAGTTGTTACCCATAAAATGGAACAAAAACTCTGTAGACCAAAGGCTTTTTAGGGAAGTGAGAACTTTTCTAATACTGCTAAGGTATTTTTCAGAAGGGGACCAAAGCATTCTCAGCAGGCTTCCAGAAGGCCCCAGCACCTGTCCAGCTGACAGGATCTCTGCATCCAGGCATCTGCTCTCATCTGGAATTAAATAATGAATTCAATTATGAGTTAAAAATGGTTAGGCTTAAGATGAAAGATGCTCAGTTGGTAACTGAGCAGCTTTGCCCACCCTGTCTCTGTGCTACAGGAGCCTACAGCAAGGTGGTAAGGAACAAAAGGACTTTGGAAGATCCTCAACTACACTGAAGATGTTCCACTACAACCAGCATGGTTCTCTCTTGGTTGATTTGCAGGAAAAGGTGGTTCTTTGGAGAGCCTGTCTATTCTGAAAAATTATTATATGGCAAGGATCCTTAAACAAGGGTCTAGTAATTACTTCTTTGAGGATAATTAGTATCTTGCTGTTCTTTGTGTTGCTGCCAATCAGCAGTTGGTTTATACACTGTCTGTTGACTTTTCCCCACCTAAAGGGATATACAGAACAATACATAGCTGCAGTTTTTGGCAAGAAACTCTGGCCAAATACCCTGGTAAGATTATGCATGAAAAAGAGAGCTCTAACAGCTTTCAAACAATTCCTGCTTTTTGGCAACATTAATGTCAGGATGTTGCAGGAAGATTCGATCCTTCAGAACTGTATAAATGGGGATCTTTCTGAGATCAAAGAGGGACTCTGCAGTGGCAGCATGATCACTAATCCAATACCTATCACTTCATAATGCCCTTTTAGGTGTAGGCAAAAGGGGGAGGCTACCAAGTCCAGTGTGATCTATGTCTTGCTAACTTTGTATTCTTTCCATGGCCCCACTTGCAGTTGGTGGCAGATGATGAATTGGTGATAATCTCATCTTTCTAATCACTTTATTTCCAAAGTGTACTGCTGTTACCTTAGATTCTGAAAAGCAGCAAATATGATAGCCTTTCAAGGTGAGAGGAAGCTGGGTGAAAATTCAGTTGACTAGACCTTTAAAATTTTTGCTATTAACAGCATGCCTAGCTGATAATAATGACTTTAGGCTTACATTTCATCCAGATGAACCCCAAAATATTTGGTCAACTCATACTTCATTTCACCAGGTGCAGAACTGCAGCAGCTGTTTGGCAAAGCACAGCAAGCAGTTCAACAGTTGGGGATAGCAAAGGACTTAATTGGGAGTTGTGGGGTAGTCTCTACAATGACTTGATGAAGACATATAGCTGTAGGCCCACGAGGCACAGAAGCACACCTCCTCAGCAGGAACTGAGGCAGGGATTTCGTCTGAAGCAAAATGGAAGGATTGCAGGGTCAGCATAGCAGCAGTTTTAAATAGATGAAAAAGAGGCAACTTAACGAGAACAACCTCAGTTAGATTAATCTTCAACAGTGTGCTGCTTGGATGGCTAGAAATAAATGAAGGCTGAAATACCACTAAATCTAGAGGGGGATATGTGTTAGGGAGCAATCATTTTCTTTTTGGGGGTGTTGCATGTTCACTTGGAAGCCACTTAAAGATTGATTGCCAACAGGGTGGGCAGAATTGTGAATTGTGTTTTTAAAGATTGTCTGGATCTGCAGTTTCCCTACACTTGGTTTTGGGTGTATTTGGTAAACAAGGATGTTGTGATCACTGCACCTGCATGGTTTCACACATGGCTGTTGTTGAGTAAGAAGCCAAAAGGGCAAAAGTAGAATGTTCTGATGCTTGGAATTTGTTGTAGGTTTTAAACTCTGGTTCATATTCTAGACTGCAACACTGATATGAGCTGGGAGCTGAATGCTTCCCCTGATAGCAGGATATGTGATTGGGCTGCAATTGGAGAAAGGCTTTGCTTTCAGTATCACCTGCTTCTTCCCTTTCACCAGCAGCTGTTGGCACCATCTCTGGGCAGAGTGTAACACCTCAGAGGAGCTCTTTAAATGCTGAAAAGAAATTTTCAACATTTTCTATAGATGTTTGAAGTCCTGAAAAGCACTTGAGCATTTCTGAATGTGACTGCTGCCTATTTGAATCAATATAAGATTTCCTAAACATTTGAAAGAACTTACTTCATTGCAAGCCTATGAAGACTTCAGAAAAACAATTAAAAATATGCACAATTATGTGGATTTATACTGCCAGTCTAGGCCTATTTTATAAGTGAAAACATGTATGTAAAACTAGCTGTAGGTCATTTTAAAAGAAGTGAAGAAGCTGTCTTTGCTACAGCTGAAAATGTGGAGGCTCTGGATGATTTATTGAAGTGCCCTTATATCACATTTCCTTCCCAGTAAGTAGGTTTTCATCTCCCTGGGAGGATGCAGCATGCAGCCCTTGCCCTGCGAGAGGATTGCATGCAGTTGTGTCTGTAGCAGTGATAGAGCAGTGGGGAAATGCTGTACCTCAGAGTGGTTTGACAGCTTCAGCTTCATAACAGCCCTGTGTGGCTAAACCTCCTTCAGACAGGAGGTGATTACATGACACATTTTCTTTTTTAAGAATGCTTTTTTCCTCCATGCTAGGTAGGGAAGAAGGGTGGTGGTTGTGCCCCGTATTTATTATTCAAATCTTAAATTTTAGTGATAAGGAGATCTCAAAATTATTCCTAAATTAAGCCTAACCATGCACCTTAGGCAAGAATGCAAAACTTGACCCAACAGTCTGCAGAAATGCTCCCCACTGACATTTCAAGTCAGAACAACATAAACATCTTTGTTTAATTAGTTGCATTTTAAACTACTTCTGTTTGGGGATGTCCTTGAACAAATAGTTAGGAGTAGTTGTTGGTTCATCTTGGAAGCTGAATTTATTACTTTGCTCAGTAGGTTTAAAAAGAGGTGGGGGAGGCTTCTCAGTGTTTTCTGTCCTGTGCTTAGAATACTCAATTAATACTGTCTCTTGCATTACCAGTGCTAATAGCTGTCATAGGTGTTTCCCCTTTCTCTGTTAGCAATTTAACACTTCTCTGTTTTGCAGCAGGGTTGAAAAGATTTCTAGAAACAGTTGTTTCCCTCAGATTGCTGCAGAGGCTTGTGGTTAGGCTGACAAGCTGAACACCTTTTATGTCAGCACAACACAGAACAATACTTGATAAGGTTCCCCAGTCTGTTCCCATCCCCAAAGCTGCAGTCTAAGGTTTGTAGTTCCCGGATGTTTGGGTGGGCTTAGGCTGTGCCATAGTGGCTCAAAGGATGAGCACGTGCTTGGTCAGTGTCTGTTTGCAGGCACTGCTCAGTCCGAACCATTAATAAACACATTTGACACGTTCAGGAGGTCTTTGAATGCAGAAATCAAGGCAAGAATTCAGTGTGCCCTCAGATGTAGTTTCTCACTCCTGTGAAGAGTTTGCAGCCTTGCAGTGTTTCATGGGTATCTATCAAAAGCTGAAGGAACAGGCAGGATAGACAACAAGCTTCTGGAAGCTGGGAAGCATTCCCATCAGTCAAATGAAACCCTGCTGCACAAACAGTGAGAGCAATTGCCTGTCAAGTGTACTGTAATACTCAGCTCAGTGTTATTTGACTGGCATGTTGTGTTGTCACTGATACGGTGTCTGAACTCCAGAGAGACTTTCACTATTGCAGCAGTTTGGTAAATGGGGAAGGAAGTGGATTTTGGATGGAGTTTTCATGATGAGGTCAATGTGAGACAGAAAACCCAAGTTTTCTGCAAATGGATGTGTTTACATTTTCAAAAGTCAGCAGATTGCTTGAGATGGGATATTGATAACAAACAATAAACTATTTTAGGTATGCTCTTCTCACGTAAAATGTCTGATGACAAATCTTCTATAATTTTATGAAGTAGCATTTGTGAGAATGCAAATCTGTGTTGTCTGCTTATTATTGAAGTTTAGCACATCAGATGTCATTGCAGATTACCAGTTGTATTTCAGCTGGACTGGAAACAAATCCAGATCAGTAATAATGGAATGCTGTGTACCTTAAGGTTAAATGTCTGACAAGACAACTCGTGCTAATGGACTATGACATTTTTCAGGCCATCGGTCTGACAGTACTTGCTGTGTCAGAGCAAAATGTTTACAAAAACCTCACTCCACATTACAATACATTAAGACATCATTCTTCTCTCCTGTGCATGCTCCAAGCTTTCTGGCTGCATCTAAATCCCACAGTTGGCCCATGTGTAAAAGCAGCATCTTCCAGGCCCTGAAGAGCCCTGAGCAGCACTGTTAGTGGGATTTGATTCAGTCCAGAATGCCCTGTAAGGTTTCTGTTCGGTACATTGCAACCTTACAGCTTGTGCTGCAGGTAAAACTCCACGAGCACAAACCCATCTGGGACCAGCTCTGCCACTGTAAATTTTCTGAGCAGCATCTCACTATACATGTGCTATTGGTAGGAATGGCTTAATGTAAGGAGAGCAAATATAGATGAAAAATGTTATGACAAAGATACCTGCTAAATTTACACTACTGCAGCAGATTAGCGCTTGGAATTTTTAATATTTTAGTGTTTTTTGAAACAAGGAAAATTTAAAACAGTATTTTGCATTAATGGGGCTTGAATGACTAGACTGATAAATGGTAAGTACACTTGGATCAAATCACATTTAAATAATATCATACTGTATTAAGAACTCATTAAATAAACAGGTAAGAATTAGCATTAAGGGTCATTTAATACTAGATTGTTTCAGTGTCCTCATCTCATAAAGGCTTTCTAAATATAGGGATTTGTTTCAAATATTAAGATGGTTCCTCTGGCTTTTGTTTGTTACTATTTTTCCTTATTTTTCTTAAATACTTATACTTCTGATTCAATTAGGTTAAATGGTATAGTATATTCTGTCCCCTCTTAAACAGCTTGTAATGCATCACTTTTTTTGTGTGTGGTTTTGTATTTCATGACAGTTTATTCCAGTAGCTAAGACAGGAATTGGAAAACATACTGGTTTTGTTAATGCAATTTTCAGCAAAGTGTGGGGTTTTTTAATAGGTTGGATTATTTTTGTGTCTCTGTGTGTGTGTTCAGTCATGCGCTATCCCTCCTGTAGTGTGGCTGTGTGTACATCCATGAATGTAAAACTTCATCCCACAAACTGACGGTACAGTGACATCTGATGCTATAGAATAGATGAAAACTCCAGCAGTGGTACCATGCTTCAGACGTTCCAAGTAAATCCTAAGAAAGCACGAACCCATCCCCAGACAGGTTTGAAACGTAAACGCTGCTCTGCTTGATCGAGTCAGCGGCTATTAACTGCAGAGCGCTGTGCCAAGATGCAGCGGCAGCGCGGTTATTTTTTACCCAAAACACCACTTCGGGGGGGCTGCGGGGAGCAGACGCGCACCGGAGCGGCGGCCGGGAGCCGGGGGACGGCAGCTGCTGCGGGGCCCGGGCCCGGGCAGCACCTGCCGTGCCGTGCCGAGCCGGGCCGGCGGCGGGGGCGGTGCTGCGGGCCGGGCGCGCCCCGTGACCGCCCCTCGGCGCCGGCAGGGGAGGGGACGGGGCGAGCGCTGTAAACAAGGCGGGGGGCCGGGGCTGGCTCCGTGTCAGCGGGTCACATGGAGCCTCATATGGGCCGGGGGATGGCGGCGCGGCGCGGCTCTCCGCTGGCGGGCGGCGGCTGCTGCTGAGGCGGCGGCGGCGGCGCTTCACGCCGAGGGCCCGTCCCGCCTCTCCTCCCCGCCTCCTGCCCGCCGCGCTCCGCTCCGCTCCCCGCCGTTCGCCGCTGACAAATGATGTGCGTTGTGCTCGCCGCGATGAAAGGTAGGCATGGAAGCCCGGCCCGGGCAGCGAGCGGGGCCGGCCGCAGTCGCGGCGCGCTCGGGTCCGGCGCTGGCCGTGCGCGGCCCGGCAGCGCCCGGAGCCGCCGCGCTGTGGAGCGGCGCCCGCGAGTGAGAGCGAGCGGCACGTGCCGGCTGCGCTGCCCCGCGCTGCGGACCCGGCGGGGCTCGGGCTGCCTGCGCGCCCGCGAGAAAACCCGCTCTAAACCTGACTAGCAAGGAGGAAAGGACGTGCAGCATCCTCTGGGCAGCTGATGGGGCTGAAATGCCGTCTTCAGGCAGCTGCTCGTCTTTCAGAGGCTTTGGAGTAAAGGGAAAAAAGCAGAGTTACTTAGTGACTTATTTTTTCTAAACCTGGAGTTTTCTCTTCTTGCGGATTCGAGTCCTTAATGAGGGGCAGTGGCAGACTGAGGACAGTCAAACGAAGTTTTTGATGAGATACCAAAAGTTTAGAGGTACGTTTGTAGTCTGCCCTGTTTTCTGATAAAATTAGGTCCACAGTATTTTTAAAGTCATAGGTTTGGGGTTTTTTTAAGTATAGGGGGAAAAAAATCGAATCTGAATAACCATCTTACTTGCATGCAGTATTCTTTCACGCTAATCTAAGCATATTAATTTAATGCCCCCACTAAAACACTAAATGGGTGCTGCTTAAAATGAATTATAGGCAAAATTTCTCTTTAAAAATTTAGCTACTTGGAAAAAGAATATTAAGTTTTGCTTCAGTTAGAGTCTGTTTTCTTTTTTTTTCCACTTTGTAAGGCACTAGGTAATGCACACCAGTAGCAGCATAGTGTTTAAGGACGGTAATTTTCAATTACTCGGCTTCCTTTTTCTTCTTGGAGAGAAGCCTATGTGAATAAAAAGAAAAGCACTATATTCATTAATCATTAGCTATGCTGAATGTATTTGGCAAGAAAATGTAATTGGGTTGATTCAAATACTTGCATCTATAACAAAAGGAAGTGCATTTTTTAAGTGCAAACTACATGGATATTTTAGCAGTCCTTTAGAATTCTACATATTCTGATAACAGTTTTTCAGCGTATCCCTTATAAGCCTGTTAAAACCATGAAATTAAATAAACAAATTTTTTAGAAGAGGGAGGGAAGTAGACACAAAAATATTGGGGAGTGTGATTATGTTGTGTGCTTCTGGACAGAGATTTGAGGTGTGTTGTAAAAGAGCAAGCAGATGATTTGCAGCAATTCAACTTTGAAATATATTTTTTATTCTCTTGGGAGTTTCCTTTAAACCAATTTCCACACTGATGTAAAATCTTGGCAGAGCCCAGCTTTTGGATTTTAAAGTGTAATTCCTAGTGGCTTTATTATGGAAATGCTTCGCTCTTTGTACTTTTTACAGACTACTTCTATAGTACATTTAATTCATGTTTCACAACATTTAGTTTTCTAGTGCATTGGAAAACTTCCTTGGTTTCTTATCCTTTCTCTAATTTGCTGGACAGGGTTCAGCTGGAGGAAATGTGTTGTCATTTGTCTTAAAAGGGCCTCTGACTGCTATGAAATAATAGATCCACAGGCCAGCATTATGATTTGAGAGGAGTAGACCAGTAGAATAGGGAATGGAGTTCAAGCTCAAAAGTAAAAGGGAAAATGCAAAATCTGGAGGTGAATTTGGTATCATGTTTGTTCTCTATTCTGTGGTGATGTCTTCTAATCTTTTACAGTTCTGAAGTTAAAGTGCAAAAAATTATGTTATTAAGGAGAATATGGGGTTTTCATATTTGGTTTAATTTTATTTTTTGGGTAAAGAGAGGGAGTATTATTGCCTTTCCTATTGTTGTTTAGATAGCCCAAACTGATACCATGTGAAGTTAATTTGTGAGTTGTTTTATTTTTCTTGCAACACGATGTTCTGGCCAACATGTTCTCTTTAATTCTGAAAATTCCTGAGCCTGGGTCCGGGTTTGGGTGGGTGAAGATGGGCCAGCTGTCACACATGGAGAGCTGCACTCACACACCTCAGGTGCTGGAACAGACCAGTGCAGGGAAGAGCCTGGGCATGTCTTTGACACAGGCTGCGTGTTAGGAAATGAAACTTTCTCATTTCAGGCAGAGCAGAAAGATGTTTTTTTCCAACTGATTACAGAGAAAACAGGCAGAGATGAAACATCAAAGTTCTTAATGACTGAATAAGTATTTTCTAGATTGATGGGCTTTTAGAAATTATTTATCCACTTTTAGAAATTATTTATCAACTGCTGTGCGTATGTGGAGTATCCAGGAAGCTTTGCATTTTTAGTTTGTAACACAGGCAAGTCAGCTAAGCAGCTGACACTGTTGAGGGACACAGCAACTTTACGTGCTCACCAGTGGAGTTTGCAAAGAAATCCGATCATTCTGCCGGCGCAGTCACTGGTGCAGATCTTATTCCAGAGAGTCTTCCCTGGCAGGAGCACCAGGGTGACTTGAAGGAGAGTGGTGCTGAGCTGATGAGCAGGTACACCACGCTGGGGTGGAATCAGGGCTTGGTTTGTCAGGCCAGTACAGAGCCAGAGGGGAGCCCAAGCCCAGGGGAGATTATTTCCTTGCTCTGGGGTTGTTCCATGTTCTGGTGTCTGCTTTGTACAGAGGTGTGTCAGTCAGTGCTGTGAGAGCTCAGGTACTTGTCTTGTGCCATCATCAAGCCCG
This sequence comes from Passer montanus, assembly GCF_014805655.1. Taxonomy (NCBI): domain Eukaryota; kingdom Metazoa; phylum Chordata; class Aves; order Passeriformes; family Passeridae; genus Passer; species Passer montanus. The sequence continues at coordinate 2,454,380 of NW_024369929.1, forward strand.
GACAGAAGGGTTCAGTCCACTGATGAGTTATAAAATATGGACAGGAACCTGGCAATAGTTACTTTGTTTTTCTTGTGGGCATTCCTAAATAGAGATTGGTAGGAAGACTGGTGTAAATTTTCGAAGCTTTTAACCCAGGTGTATTTACTGTTAAGGTGGCATTTGAGGTACTAATCCTGACTACTGCTGTGTTAATGTAAAGTTCAGTCTGTTGCTGTTTTGTGGAAGATGGACCAGATGAGTAGAATCAGTTGTTCCTAGGCTGTAAGGGAAATTGTTTTACTTTAGTGGTCTGTGCTTGAATCATTGTAAATACAACTAGCTTTTCTACTGACAGTGTCGCCAAATGAAAATTCAGTCATTAAAAACCCCTTGTTTAAGGAAGACGACTCCGCTGGTTTCCTTATTAGTCCACAGGATTTTTGGAATCTGCTGCATTTTTGCGGGGAGTCCGAGCTGCAGCGGGGGCAGGAGGCAGCACAGCCGTGCAGGAGGCAGCACTGCAGGGGCAGGAGGCAGCGCTGCCCCGGCTGCAGCCGTGCAGGAGCCCTGGCTGCAGCCGTGCAGGAGGCAGCACTGCAGGGGCAGGAGGCAGCGCTGCCCCGGCTGCAGCCGTGCAGGAGGCAGCACTCAGCACTCCTGGCTGCAGCCGTGCAGGAGGCAGCACTCAGCACTCCTGGCTGCATGCGGGCACTCCCCGGCTGCCGCTGTCCCGCTGCCCCGGGTGCTTTTCCTGCAGGGAGCGGAGCTGCTCCGGGGGCAGACAGGGATGCGCGCACCGCTGCTTCATTTGGGTGAGCTTTTCCCAGTCTGTCAAGCCTGACCTTTTGACGTGTTTTTTGTCATGTATCCTGGCACCAGCCTCCCAGCACGCTGGTAATTACTCAGTGTTTTTCACCAGGAAACAAATGCCTATGGAAAAATATCTTGCCATAGTTTTTTTAAAAGGTAGCTTTGCAAATTGAAGCGTGTTTAAATTTACCTTCTCTGTGGCACTATTGAAAGTTAAATCCAGTTCAGCAAATACTCCAGTACAGAACTTCTGTTGACTAAATATTAACAGAATCTGGCCTTTGGAATTGCTAGCTGACAGGCTGTTTTCTTGCTGCTTTAATTTCATGTGACTGATCTGAATGTATCTGCTTGTATCTAAGACATTTGTTGCATTACATTCACAGGATAAGATTGGTTTGAGGTTTATTGCTGAAATGTACTTTTCAGGCTCTTTGAAAGACTCTCGAGATTTAAAAGTAAAAGAGGAAATCTGTCTTTGTGTCTCGCTCTGTGAAAATCAAAGCAGTTGCATGCTCTGTACAAGTCTCAGTTGGGGACACTCATTTCAAGTAAGGAGATTTTGTCCTGTTTAGGTCAGCAGAAACTGTGGGTGCTGAACATCTCACTAGATCAGACTCTTTAAACTTGCATACAGCTCTTGCCTGGCTAAAGTGGTGAGCCTGTTCCCAACGGCTCGTAACGCAGTCTTAAAAATAATTCTTCCCGGATAATTCTGAATAATTGGGGCAAAACTCAAGCAGTCTGCAGACACAACTCAAGGACTTCTGTACCCTTTTTTAATGAAACCAAACAAAAGGACTCCCTGAGGGGAGGAGGTGGTAGAGGAGGCTCTAGAGGAGGCTGGTGTGGGGGGTGGCAGATATGAAATGTCCCCGTGCTTTATTCAGTGAGCTGATGGGGGGTGTCAGGGGCAGATGGCAGCTGGTTCGCTTGCTGCAGGGACAGGGCCTGCAGCCCTGCAGCCTGGCTCTGCACTGGGGAGCTGAATGTTTGCTTTGGCATTTTTTAGTTTGGGGAGTAGTGTCTAGAGACCTTAGTGAAGAACTGAGTCCTCTTTATATCAAGTACTTCCCCACTGTGTGTGAGAAAGACTGATTGCTTTACTCATTCCCCATTATAAAGAACCTAGCTTATTTGGAGGGTTTTTTCTAGGATGGTGTAGCACTCAATTTTAACCTTAAGCTGTTTGAAATCTTTTTTCTTGCTTCTCTTGCCTACAGTACAGTGTAAAAATTATCACTATCGTGTAGTAATTACCATCAGGATTGTTAGTGTTTCATCTTGACTGCGCAACAGAGTTCTAAATTGGTATATTTTATTCTAAACTATATGTATTAAATCAAAATTGGCGAATCTTTGTGTCTCTCCTGAGTAGATACATTGCAATTCTCTATCTAGCATTGAAGGAAGTTGAGATGCAGCATGTTCTTTTTTTTCCTTTCCATTCCCAGGAGATAAGTTTTTGTAGTGTGCAAAATAACTGCATATGACAAGAATGTTATTACAGTCAGACTTGATACATTTTAGAATGTTTTTCTGTTTTTTTTTTATTCACAATGAAAGGAAAAACTATTCACCTTTCTTGTATTTATCTGTGAGCTGTAATTTGCAATTACAGCTGATAACTCCTGAGATCAAGCAAGCAGTAGTTCTTTCCTTTTGTGGTTTGTCTTTTCCTTGAGGACTGATATCTAAGGGATATGCACATAACTAATGGTACAGAAACTGTCTTCTTCCTTTTTGAAGATCAGGGTTTTTTTCTCCTTTTTGCAATAAACATTAGCAGGGGAGGGGAGCACTCTGTCCTCCAAGAATAACTAAGTTATGCAAAAAAAGGTGAGTCTGTACCATGCAGACCTCTGCTTTTTGGATGAAAAAAGGCACTGACTGGAAAGTTGAAGCAGAAGCCTTTTAGGGCGTCTGGAGATGGACTTTCTCCTTGTTCTTCATCCTGTAAGCTGCCTGTGCTGAACAAAGTCTGTAGCTTGCTGGAGGCATTTAGGCTGGGAAGTTCTGCAGAACACAGGTTGGCAAGCTGGGTGCAGTTTCAGGCTGTTCCCCAGTTGCCTGCACCTTCTGCTGAGAGCACGAGGGAGTGATTCAGGGCGGCCGTGACTCACGGGGTGTCGTGCTGCTCCCCTCCCCACAGTGGGGCTTAGTGCAGCAGGGAGCTCTCTGGAGAGCTCGGTGCACTGCAGAAAGCCCCCTGAGGTACCACCACTCTACTCTGGGCTTGTCTGCCTGCACAGGTTACCACTGATTCCACTCTCCTGAAAAATGTCATTAAATTAGCGTTTGCTTCCCTTTTCAGTGCCAGGGGAAGGTGAAGCAGGCATGTTGACAGGAGCAAATGGATATGCAGGGAAATCAGTCCAGTGCCCTGCCAGTTGGGACACCTCTCTCAGGTTGTCCCAGCACTCTCTTGGTGCCTGTGTGCTGCCACTCAGGAGCACGGAGCTGGTCTGCCCATGCCCTTGCAGTGTCTGCCATGGCTCCTGCTCCTCACTCTCTCTGGCTGCAGCTTAATGTGAACCTCCGGCACCTGAAGCTCTCACAAGTGCATGATTCCCCCAGAGAAGTCTGGGGCTTGCCCAGCACGGTTGTAGCCCATGTTCTCACTGCTGTCAGTGAGTGCAGCTGGAGCACTTCATCTCAGAGGGGACTGGCGGGGTCAGCAGCTCCCACTGCTGCTGCCCTTGCACCTGTGGCCCAGCTCCAGCACACCTAAGCAGTCAACTTCAAATTTCACTGTGTTTTTTGTTTTCTTTCCTGCGTGATGGGGAGTGGTGCAGGACCCATCGCTCTCGCTCGTGGCTCTCCTGTTTGTATGATTCCAGCCTTTGGGCCTTTTGTCATGCTGCATACATAGCCATCTAGGCTAAAATCAATGTGGAGAGAGGTATAATCATCCCAGCTTTCATTTTAAGAGCATTTATCTCAAAGCTTAATTAAAGCTGCTTGGATGTAAATAAGTCTAACCTCTTCTCTTCTGAACAATGCAAATAGAATAGTCAGCATACTTACAGGGTATCAGCCGTGTAATTATTGTGTACTGTTTGTGTTCTTTGAAATACTGTGCTGTTTCTTGCCACTGAATCCTGGGACAAAATGCTTCATAAAACCAACTGCGTGACTCTTTATAGATGTACTTTAGAAGAAGTTGATCATTCTCAAACAAAGGGGTGGGAAAGTGGCATTAAGTCTTTACATAGACAGATACACTGTGACAAAGGGTTTGTCAGAGTGTTCCTTCAAGCTGAAGGGACCACAAGGTAGAATTTAGACTGGTTGCCAGAGAAGCAGGGTCGTGCTCCTGCATGCCAGCCTTGCTTTTCACCGGCTCTGGGTGGTGCTGGTCAGAGCACCACTGTGGGCACCCTGCCCAGAGCCCTCTGCTTGGACCTCCTGCCACCTCTGCTCACTCCTGCTGTGTGCAGAATACTTTCTGCACTCTCAGCCAAGAAAGAGAAAAGGTCCTGTCACCGTTTGCACCTGCTGTCTTCTGCAGTGTGCTCTGATGTTCTAGAACTCCTAAAGTCTTTGCAATTCTCGCTGTAGTTTTGTTAACAGCATGAAATGGGGAGTGATGCATTATGGCAATGGCTTCTGCTTCCAGCTCTTGCAGATACCGAGAGCTCGTGTATTTCACTGGCTCAGCAATTTCCTCCCTTCATCCAAGTATGGTTTGTTGTTTAATGCCTTGTACAATTTACATGATCCAATTAGAAATCAAGTTCCCATTTCATGTGGCACTTAATTCACACCTCTTGTGAGACTGCCAGGGATCTGAGGAGGTGATACTGTGCCATGGGTTAAGTGTGCCTAAAACTTACATAAGCTTATGTTTACCTCATTCTAGTTCTGAAGAGAGGAGCACTCTTGTCCAGCCTCCTCTGCTTGGCCCTGTGCCTAGTGTGACATGATTCAAAGGGTCATTTATCTTCTTCTCACCCCAAAAGAAGGTTAAATTCTCTCTAAGCCCCAGGTGCTCTTCACCTGGAGCCTCTAGTCTAGGTAGAGAGTTGAAAGCCAGTAAAAAATGATGCCTAGTCTGGTCATCAGAACATTTGGAGTTTCCTTTTTCTACGTAGATATTCGCATACTTTAGTTCTGGTAAAAAATTGAACAGTATAAATTGCTGTACTACTTGGCAGGAGCAGCAGTAGCTGCTGTTCTCCTGTAACAACTGTAATGCTTCTCATAATGGGTGCATTTTCCCATTTTGGCTAAATTAATTAGCCCATCTTTGTCTGTGTTTGATTTGTCAGAGTAGCTATTGTGAGAAAACACACATTTTCTAGTGAATTTCTAGTTATTTTTTGCTCAGCTTGGGAATTAATTAACCCATCTTGTGCACTGCAGAAAACTGCTTGTTGTAGAGTGCCCCTGCTTTTTCCTCTCCTTGGACTGCCTCCTTCTAGAGTCCTGTAGAATTGGCCCTATGATGGACCTTATGTTTCCAGTTTTGGAGCACATAAATGTAAGTGAAACCACTGTCCTGTGCAGGTTTGGAGCGTCAGGCTGGAGCTCTCCAGGGCTGGCGAGGTGTGTTTGCCACTGCTGCAGGGGCACCCTCTGCCATGTGGAGAGGGGCAGCTTGTTTGTGATGAGCTGGAGGAGCTGAGCTCACGCTCAGCGTTGTTTTCTGTCAAAGAGACACACCCTGCAATTGTTGGATTGACAGAGATGCATTGTGTTAAATTTTGGGGGAGAGTTTTTCTCCTACCGTGGGTGCCTTATTGAATTCAAAGAAGTATTTGCTTAAAATATGAGTACGTAAAGATGTTTGTAACTGCTGGACAGATTCTTGTATCAACAGATAATAAAAAAAAAGTCAGACAGGTTAATTAAAGAGCCAGAGATGTTTCATTTGAGAAAGCTCATATACATAGGCGCCTGCTGAGGCAGAGCGGCCCGGGGCGCCGCTGCCTCCGATGCGCCGGGCGATAGCAGCGGGGCTGGGCAGGGCCAGCTCGGGGAGCTCCAGTCAAAAGTGGCTGAGACAGAGAGGCCCGGGGCGCCGCTGCCTCCGATGCGCCGGGCGATAGCAGCGGGGCTGGGCAGGGCCAGCTCGGGGAGCTCCAGTCAAGAAATGGTTTTCCTATTGTTCTCTCCAAGGAGGATCAAAATCCTGCCTCCCGCATGGGATGCTTCCTTGGACACTCTGTGTGAAGCCTCTCAGTAACATGAGCTATATTTCACCCTTGTGGTTTTTTTTGTTGTTGGATTGCACATGATAGAATCTGGGTGAGCACTGAGAGCTGACTTCTGCCTGAACCTGAAAAAGGCCCTGAAAATGTGTTTCTGGTATGGCTATGGCTAGCTCTGTCTGGATTTCTCAAAAACCTGTTGGTATTTCTGGGTTTAACTTGGCATTTCCCGGCCAGAAAGGCGGAGTGCAGCCCTGGCTGCCCGGCACAGCAGGTGCTGGAGTGCTCCCTCCTTTCATACACCTCGCTAGCCCTTAACAACACTTCTCCTTTCTGAGCTGCGAATTGTTTTGGAAAAGGAGGAGTCAGTATCTTGAACAGATTTGTTTAATTTTAAATAATTTTTCTCGCTTACTAAAACCATCTAAAATTATTGTATGTTTTTTCACTTTAAAATCATAACTTGAGATTAAAATGTCCAGCATGGTGCATTTCTCTGGCCAGCACACTGACAGTGCACCTTTAAACTACTTGGCTTGGAGAGGAGCATCAGTAGCAATACTGATTTTTGTTGTGGAAACCTAGAGCTCAGTATGGGGAAATGCTCCCTCCTTGATGTCACTGTTCCAAAATATTCTAATTTTCTTCTGATGTTTTCCCTCTCAACCACAGTGTTTATACTTACACAAGGGAAAAATAGCCAAACATAAAGGTCACTCTAAAGCAGAGACCTTGTGAATACCAAAATTTCACTCCAAAGAATTTCAGCTTGTAGGATCGATTTAAAAACCCTCACAGAAGTGCTTCAGAATGGAAGTGCTTTTTTTATGTCACACTGAAAGCTGTAGCATTTAGTGGTGGTAAATTTGCACTTCGTAACATGTTATTTCTGCCAGTGTTGATTACTATTTTGCTGCAGAAGTAACTAACTTTGTAATTTAATCTGCTGTGGTATTGTCAGCCTGAAATTCGATGTGTACATGCTGCATTACAAAAAATTGTACTGCAGAGGCTGCTTCTGGCTCTGGAAGTCCCTGGATTGTAAAGTGTTGGAGGCTGGCAGAGTATCCAGGAGGGTACCACTGCCTGTCTGCCTTGGTTTGTCCTGTTCCCAGTACAGCTACTCCTGGTCACTGCTGGATTCCAGCATTACCTAAAAGAGAGTGAAGAAATACATACTTGACTACGTAATTATTCTTTATGTTAAATATACTCAGATATATTAGCCAATGCTTGTATTAATTTGCAATACCTGAAAAACCTGATCAGGTCTTGATTTTTAATCAAGTTATCAGTCCAGAAGAGTAGCACAGTTCTTTGGGAAATTCTTAAAGCAAGTTACTAGGAAATCTGACTCATAAAGCAAATGTCTCATGAAATTTGAATGTTTAGAAGGAAAAATGACTGGCAGCTCCTCTTGTAAGTGTGCTAGTTGCAATAAAGTATAAAAGTTCAACATCAAAGACATCACCGCTTAGTCTGTGGCGTATTTGTACATCAAAGAACAAATACAGGACAAAAGGAACTGCACAGAGATACAGTTCATCCTTGCAGACAGGTCCCCGTGGAATGCTATAAAGAGCTGCTTTCATAATGTGGAAATGATCTCTGGCACATCTTCATTTCTGATTTGGGGGATAGGTAAGAGTAAGAATTAGGAGCAGTGTCTCAGAACACGGGCATGCCGATGCGCTCGGTAAGAGCGTCGGGGCTTACGTGGTGCCAGCGCTGCAGGTTGTGTCTCCCTGTGACTCAGGTGTGACACACGGAGCTGTGGCTGCAGCAGTGCCACTTCACTGGGGAGGGTGGGCAAAGGGGGTCTCAAATGCCCTAATGAAAGAGAAAGGTCTGCTTTTTTACTTGTCTGTTGTTACGCCACTGCTCAGGTACTGCGTCGTGTCACCCAGAGGGGTTTGGAGTCTCCATTTGTGGAGATTCTCAACTGGACACAACCCTGAGCCTTATTTGACTCTGCTTTGGGCAGGGGCTGCACCAAGCAGTCTCCAGAGGTGCCTCCAACACACTCCTCTTATGATCCATGAGAAAAACTCTTTTGGAGTAAGGCAGCTGTCTGCTTAATATTTTTAATTCTGGCCTCTCTTAGTACAACACACGATTCAGCCAAATACGTAACCAGCTCCTGCACAGAAGAAGTCCTCCACCTGGTTTTTACTGTTTTTCTGAGCTTTTATAATGTGAAATCTTGATGTATTTCTACTGATTTGTGCTTTGAACAGTTTGTTGTGGTTCTGTCGTTTGGTGGGGTTTTGTTGTTTTTTCTTATTAATCTTGAATTCCCCCTTAAATTAGAGAGAAAATTTGTGTATGTCTGCCTTAGAACTAAAGAAAAATGATCTTGGGTATGTAGAGCATATCCTCTTTCAGGACAAGACAGGTCATGAGGAGTTGGTTAGAGAAATTGTTGGACTCTCATTGACCAATTGGTGAATTGTATTGAAGGCAGTGGAGACTTTGCTGTTAACTTGAATGTATCTGTTTTAATATTAAAATGATAAGTAGGTCACATCTATTCTTCACTTCCAGGCTTTCTATTAATTTGTGTCTCTGTAAGTGATGTCTGCATATGTTATACACAGAAATGTTAATCATAAGATCCAGACTACATCTGAATTCTCCAACGTTCAAGTGTGCTTGGATCAACCATTTTAATAGCAGTTCCACCTTTTTAGGAGATAGTATTGTCAGCAGACTAATTTCCTTTACTGCAGAACTAAAAATAGTTACAATCTCGTGGAATCATTAAGAAATACAAAGGGTTTCTGTTAAAAACCCTGGGGAAACCTGATTAGGCAGACTACTGTATAATTAATTGATGTGCTACTACACTTGGAGAAGTAGTGCATCAGTAAACAGAAGTCAGAATGTAAAAGGCTAAGAAGAACTGCTGGGAATTGTGTTAAGACATCAAGGCTTGAAAATAACAATTTGAGCACCTCAGGAGAGACGAGGATTTGCATTTGGTGGAAGGACAGAAAATTCTCCAAAAGGCCAGGGCAGGGGCATCTGTGAAGGAAGGCTCAGACTTGTGCTTAGCACTTCCTTTGCCAATAAAACACCTTTGCTACTACTGGTCACAGTATTTTATACTACCTTCAAGTTGATGTTCTGACAGCTCCCTAGATTTTATTCTTACATTTGTGAGACAGTGTCAGGCAAAGCGTTGTTGGAATGTTCCTTTGGTTAATGCTGTGCTTTAAATACATTCATTCTGATAATTAAGATATGACATAGATCACTGATTTGTGCCATTGTTTGTCTTGTTTGCTTTGAGACTGGAAGTAATTGTCAGCAAGCAGTCTGTAATTATCTCTTTGGAAAAAGTTAGGATCCTCTGTAATGTTACCGTGCAAAGAGGTGCATCAGTTTTGTGTGTAGAGATCTCTGTGGCTGTGATGACAACATGAATGATTTCTTCTTCCAGAAATACGTTTAAAACCAATCCCTACCCCGGTGTCACCTGGAGAAGGAATTCCATTCTGGGACAGTGCATGTACCATGGCAAGGCCCTGTGGCCGAGCGGGAAGAAGCAGGAGCTATTTGCCATGAGCTTCTGGCCCTTCAGAAATGGACATTTTTGGGATTTTGAGGAAGACGTTACAGGGACAATCAATTAATGTTTTTCTGTTTAGAGAAAAGTGTAATGCAGCAGTTTTTAAGGAGACTCATTTCTGTGTCTGCTGTGTGGCTGATGGGGAGAAATGGGCTGTGCTTGAAGAGCTTCACCAACGAAGTGGCTTCCCTGGATCTTGTGTCACACTGGAGTCCTGGTGGCACCGGCTGCTCGTTCTGCACACAGGGGCACTGGGAGGGGTTGAGGATGCTCAATGTGCTGAAGGCTTTTCTTGGGGAATGATAATGATTGGTTTTAAACAGTGACCACTGTTGTCAAGTGAATGCAGTGGCTGTGCCAGTTCCTTGCTCTGCAGAATGAGCTGCAGACATGTTTGTGCCGTGCTGTTTGAAGAAGGTGGAGCTTTCCTCACTCAGTGCGTCAAGTCCTGACCTGCTGGCTGGCACTGACTGTGTTTGGACGAGACAAGAGCTTTACATCTTAGAAAGACTAATCAAATTAATTCAATTTATATGCTAAATTGAAGGAAAGTTCACTTTTGAATTACCAAAAAAACATCCAATAAAAGACGAAACACACCAACAATGAACTTTTTGAGGCTCCTTCCCACCTTCAGAATACCCGGAGTGTCAGGTTAACAGTTTGTGTCACAGAGCATGTGTATGCTCTTGCCCAGGAACAGTTGCCAGCAGCTTGTAAAATCAAAATCCCAAAATAAAATCCTTCAATACTTGTCTCTTTCCCCTCATTGAATTGAATTGAAAAATTTCTTAGGGAGGTGCCAGCAAAAATAATGTGGGGTGGTGTGGCTTAACTTCTTGTCTTGGCTGTTGCCGCAGCATTAGCGATTGGGTAACTGTGCGAAGTTCAAATTTTGTTTTAGTTGGGGGGGGATCTCTCTGTGTGTGAATGAATATCCTGAATGAGCAACATGCACAAATGTCCAGCTTGCTTCTGTGGAGCCTAAAGTTAAGTTCCAGGAGCACGTCCAGAGCTGGCACAAAGCTGTGTGTCTCACATGAGAAGCGCTGCTGTGCGCTGGCGAAGGCGTTAGTTCTGAACTGCAGGCAGGTTTTGTTAGCCAAGCATTTTTTCCTTGGTGAAAGTTTTAGAGTTTCTGAGGACTTTTATCTGTTTCTAGTGTGAAAACACCTTAATAATTGAAATTACATAGCACAACTTCAAATATAATCACCAAATATAATGTGGGAGAAGAATTAATTTTATTATAATTAATTCCAGTTTTCAGAAAATGCTTTCAAAGTTGTTTAAGCTGGATACCAAAACGGTTATCACTTTGGAAAATGTTCCAAGTCTCCAAACATCTCAGTAAAGTGTCTATTTCACAAAGAACTTCTTTGATCCAGCTATCTAGGAGATTTATCCGGGGAGACAAAACCCAGATTGCTTGCTGCTAATCCAGTGCTTTGCAAACAAGATTTTAATTTTTATTCCCTTTACTTGTTTTTCAAAAATTCCAGCAGATATACAATGGGATGGTTTCTTCCCATAGATAATTAAGCCCATTGTAAGCAATGTCAGTAGAAAGTAGTCCTGAGATTCATTTAGTTTCAAGTACCTACTCATTTTTTCCTTTTGAAAATAATACCAGATCCCAAGCAATTTGAATGCTCATAAATCACGTTAGTTGAAGGGGAAACATGATTCCAAACTTAGTCTCTTTTAGGCATTTACACTTCTTCTCAAGGGTGTTTTGTTGTCCCAAAGGCTGTCTAGAGGAAGTTGTCCATTGGATGCACAGCAAGTGGCCCCAAGGCTGGTGAGGCAGCTCCTGTTTGTATTTCTGTTCACATGAGTGGAGTTGTCTGTGTGCACCCAACATGCAGCTGTCCCTGCCACCAGTGCAGGCTGAGCTGCCTCTCTGCAGTTCCTGGGGAAGAGCTCTTCCCTCCTTTCAGCCATGAGGGCTCTCGGTGAAGCTGTGCTTGTTACTGCTCCTCAAAATCACACCATTGTCATTATGAGACCTGATAATTGAACTAGCTAATCAAAGGGGATTTAGCACGGCCTGAAAGAATAAAAAATATTCCCATACCAAAAAATGAAGCCGAATTTAAATACTACGGTGTTTCTCAGGGAAAAGAGCACAGGGTACCAGAATATAGAAAACCAAAGGACTGTGTTCTAAACAGACCATAACAGCAGTGCTGGGAGAATGAAAATAAGCATGTATTTGTTTACCTGCCCACTAATGCCATCACAGTAGTTCCAAATACATTGTTCATTGAATTAAAGAACCCACCCAAATGTTTTAAGACATTATTTATTAACAGTGACTGGTTTTAATGTCAAGAGAGGGTAAATTAAGTTGGTTACACAATTTATCAGCTGCTGCTAAATGTTGTGGATGTTATTAGTCATTAAGTAACCAACAGTCTGGCAGTTTATTAAATCTCAGGACAATGTATGCAGGAATCTCTCCATGTTTTCTCTATGAAGTGGAAGAGCACCTCAGAATAACATTAGCAGTATGTAGACGTGTAAAAATTATTCCCTCTGTTTTTCCCCATTTCTCTCTTATTGACTGCTTTAAACAAATCTTCATTTAGGTTTTTTTTTGATGAAAACATTTTTTTTCTGTAGTGAATCTGCCAGAAAAAGTAAATTGACATGTCATGGAATGGCTTTGTGAGTTGCAGGGTGTTATTTCCTTGTTTTAAGCAGATGCAGAAGGTATATTTTGATGCTGTTACACTGTGATGGATGCAAAAACTGCACTGACTTTTATCCAGGAGAGGGAGGCGAGTTGTTTTCTTTCAAGGGCTGTAGATCAATTGCTGTCTTACAGAAGTAATACCATGAAAGTGGGGAAGAACTCCTCTTTGATACTCAGGTCTTTCTGTTTCACTTGGTACAGTAATGGGCTTTTGAATTAAAGGTTTGTTAAAGCTTGTATCTATTTCAGAGTATTGACAGCCAAAGCAGACTCACTGAGCCAAAATTTATATGTTTATCCAAGCCTGTTAAAATCAGAATTTATGGTGACTGTACTAATGTGTAAGCTTTAATACCACTTTTATATAGAAGGCTGCTATTTGAATTTTCAGCGAAATAAATTTCTTTACAATATGCCTTTGAGTTATGGTTTATAACTGGATTCATATAAATAAATGCTTTCAGCCGAATGCTGTTGAACTAATTCCATTTTGAAGTCATTAATTATATTTAGCTCACTGAAAAAAAAGAGGGGGAAGGCATCAACTAACCCTATATAAAAGTGACAACAGAATTGTTTCATGAAGGAGCTTTGGGTCTCAAACTATGAAGAGTGAGTGGTTTGGGTTGGTTGGTGTTTTAATCAAAAGTGAACAGAAGCTAGATAATGCATTGCTATACTGCAAAGACATTTAATTTTGAACAGCCATTAATACAATTAATGCTTTTTGCTTTTATCATGTTATGGTCTTTGCAATAAAATCTGGCTATGTGGTGACCCTGCTTGTTTGTGCAGGGAAAAAACCTTGTTTCTTCATCCTAAGTCCATTAGCTCATGTCAGACTGGTAAATTTTCAAGGTAAATTTCTTCTGATTTATCTTCAATTGAAAAAATGTTGCAGTCAACTTAAGGCAAGAAAAAAACCCATACAGCTTTGACTTCTTATAGTGTGTATGTGTGTATATATATCTATATGTATGTTGTGTGCACCTTAAGATAGAGTGCTAGCCGGTCATCAGAACTGAAACTGAGCTACAACCAAAACAAAAACCAAACCAAAATTCTTGTGTAGTTTGTGTGAGTCTACTCATTACACTTTATTAATAAAGATTTTGTGTTTCCAAGAATTACAGAACATAATAGACCTGAGCATTGCTCATTGCAGTTTCCCCAAGACAGACTGCAAAATAAATAGTGTATTTATATTTTTAGGTTGGAATATGGTACTTATGCCATTTCCATTTTCATCCTTCCATTTTGGCTATTCCGTTTAGGTGGATGCAAGAATTTTCCTGCTTGGAATTCACATTGCCCTGGGATCCCATAGGCTGCATGCAGAACTGTCATCTTGCTGAAGTGCTGTGTAATTGCCTGATCCTCTTTCCTTTAGTTTCCTGTCTAGTTTCTTTTCTTTCATTTCATTACTTTCATTTCTTCTCCTTCATGTTAACGTTCTTCATCTCTAATTCACTTTCTTGTGTTCTTCTTTCACTCTCTTTTGAAAGCGAGCTGCCAGTGCCTTATTTCATGTCTTGATCAGTGTACTGAGGGGTAAAAACAGGACTGTGCATTTTAGGCCTTTGTAAGCAGCTGGTTCAGATCAGGGTGAAAGAGTGAAAGACAGAGCCCTGTGGGACTCCTCTGAGCTGTTCCTTCTAACACTGCTCTCTGGGCTCTTCAGGAGACCTTGGCTCCTTTGGTAGCCTGCTGGAATAGTTCCAACACCACCAGAGGATTGTGACAACTGCATGAAACTCTCGCTCCATCTGGACTTCTAATTGTCTTTCCATCTACCAGAATTCATGTCTGGTCTCTTAAAGCTCTGTTTCCTGCCCACCATCCCCAAGACACTTCTGATTTCGTTAGCACCTTGTGGTACTCTGTGCCAGGGGCACCCCTGGATGATCATTGGCACCCTCAGGAACTTATATTGTTCTTGTGTGTTGTTTTAGTTGAGAACAAACTGATGCTCTCAGATTTGCAGTGTTGGAGGAAGGAGGTTGGAATTACCCTACTGAGCTGCTGCAGTTTCTGAAACTTTAATTGTTCACCATGAGCTCCCTAAACATACATAAACTGTTCTGGTTACCAGAGTGATTAACCAGAAATCAACCACAAACTTGATTTTAGGAAAGTCTCCATGAAAGCTCTGCCATGCTTGTAGACTCCCAGTAAATTTGAGTTTATTGAAATGAACTAGCATGAAGCAAGGAAGCTGTCTGGACTTCCTCTTATGTCCTTTCACTAAACACAGTGGACATCACTTAAATCACATCCGAGGTACACAGAGCCAGAAGTATGGTGGAGTGAGCTGGTAACAGTTTTGGAACCAAGTAGTAGTAGGCAGCAAGGAAAATGGAAAAGGTGATACAGTTTTGTATCTTCCTTTAAAGATTGTTGGAATGGGGACCCTGTTTTTGTCTCCATTTTTGACATATTTTATGCAGGAGGTCCTCATCCAAAACTGTGGTTCCTCAGCTCTACTGAAGCAGCAGTGGTGAACAAGCTCCTCCACTGTCCTTGCTGCTGACTTTATCTTCAAGAGGAGAACCCAGGGCTGGCATGTTTGCTAATACTGATAGCCAGGAGATTTTATTTATGGTGTGTCAGGTAGCTTAGAACAGTGGTCTCAAAAGTCATGCACCCCTATAATTGAAAATAAAGTCACTGCATCTTAAGAAAGTCCACTAGATCAAATGATTTTTCATTCATTCATTGCAGTTTCTTGACAAACTACTTAGGATAAAATATATTTTCCACTTGTCCATAAGAAACAAAATTCATATTGGACAAAGCTTTTCTTTTTAAATTGCACACTTCATAGCGTGTTTCCATGTTCTGCCCCACTCCTCTGGTTTTGTCCAGCTCTGGCTTTTGGAAACAGATGGATATAGCTGATTCTCAGCTGTTGTTTGAAAGTATTCCTGGTGGTTTTAATAATGGATATAGCTTGTATATATATTGTGATTGTATGCATCTAACATGCAGCTGTCTGGTTTTTCAGACAAGGGAATCTCCAGACTCAATTCAGAAACTACCTGTGAGTAATAGCAGGGAAAGCCCTTTCTTCAAACTCAGCATTCCTCTGTGCTTTGTTTCTCTGTTTCTAGAAGACCTTCACACAGAGCTTTGCCATGGACTATTTGAGTTAACTGGTTTTATTCTGGCATCTTGCTTCAGTTGAATGTGGTGATTATGGAATGTTTCTTTCTGTTGTCTTTGAAACCTGAAAGTACCCCAGTTTAACTAAAACCCAAATAGAACCACTAAAAATATTAGTCAAAAATCTTAAAGCTTTCTGTGTCTCTGTATATTCTTACTTCTTTCTTGTTTTGTGCTTTTTTTTAATTCAATACTCAAGGGTTGGCAGTGCTGTGAAGTAGAACAGTGAAACATAAATATTAATTGTGGTAGAAATATTGTCTAGAATCTCATTCTTGTTTTACTTGAAAATAATACTCAATTGTCTTGGCCGTGCTGGAACAAAGACAAGACCTAAGGGATGTGCATTTATTTGGCTGCAGCTTTATTAACACGTTTGGGAGCAGTGCCTGGCAGTAAATCACAGCGAGTGAGTCAGTGCCTATTCCTTGATCCTTCCCACCTCTGGAGAGCTGCTGCCAGCCCGGGCCAGCACACTTTGTGTGTTGGGGTGAGGGGAGGCTCCTTCTCCCAGCCCCACAGGGTGGGAGCCACAGCTGCTTTTTCCCAGCTTTCTCAGAGAACCACTCTGGCCTGGCTTGGGGTTTTTTTCCCCTCTCTGGCAAGGTGGAAAACCGTGGGAATATCTGAGACGGGCAGTGCCTTAGGAGTGGCAAAGCCTGTGCCTTCCCACTGCTCTTCCCAAGTAACACCTGAGTTGGGAGGCTCCCTGGCACAGACGGGCTGGTAATCCTGTGTTTGTGTGCACTCAAACTGATCTCTTCAGTTTGGGGAAAACTCTGAATTTTAGGGGCAGAGATGAAAATTGCAGCCCAACTGCCAACACATGTTTTTCATCCCCTCTCACTCAGGCAGCCACACACCCGAGGTATATCTGCCCTGCTACTTTGGATTATGACTGTAGTTTCTGCCTGGCTCTTTCCTGCTGTCTCCACTTGCTATGTCAAAGTATGTTGGTCAGAAATTTCCTATCGTTAAGCTCAGTGAGACTATTCAGCAAAACAGCTAAATGGGTTAAAAAGTTACTGTTGTTGCCTTGCTGGGGGGAATTCAGAGCTTTAAATTCTACTTGGGTGCCCTACTAGTGAATATTTCCGAAATGCATGTTTTAATTCAGTTTAATTTAGCAGTGGCAAGTCTAGTTTGTCAGGACAAGGAGCACTTCTCCCTTTCATGACATAAAAAAGTGATTCCAAAAAGTGGAAAGTGCAGAATTGTGATGTCTGCATTTCTTCTTCTCTGTGTAAAGACGATAAACTGCCCTTGGTGGGACTGAGGTACAGGCAGGCTGGAGCTCCCTGAGCTGGCCCCATTCCAGCTGTAGGGCTGTGGAAGCCAAAAGGGAAGCCCTGGTCGTGTTTCAGCTCCGAGTTGTCCATGCTGGGCCAGAAGTGTGAAGGAGCAGACAGGCCCTCCCCCCTTATGTAATTCTGCACAATGTGGAGTCGAGTCTGTGTTTTAGAAAAGTGGTGGTGTTGATTAGTCAGCTGGGCATGAAATCATAGGCAATTTATTTTTAAATAAACTTAATGACAATATTTGTGCATGCTGATTTTGAATGTCATTCATGTTGCAACAGTGCTTTTGATGGATTAATTACATCATTTATAAGCAAACGCCAGACAAAGACGAAGTTCACCTGAGTTTTGACTGAGAAACCAAAAAAAATTGGTTTCTTATCTGTGTTCTGAGGATTGTCATCAACTGGTCTTACTGCTCAGGTATTTGCCTTACAGAGAGATGGTCAGGTGGAAACGAAGCAAGTGAATTCACTGGTGCCCAGCAACAGTGACAAATCCATTTTCCAGTCCTGGATTATGGTCTTAAAATCAAGGCAATAATTGTTATTTAGTTCCTGTAAGCAGTAAGCTGGTATGTTTCAAAGCAAACTAGAAGTATTTGCTGTGTGGGCTAGGTGATAACTCATGACAGAAATTCAGCTGTTGTTTGAAAGTATATTTCAGCTCCTACTTTAGCTCCTGAAAACTGTAATTGCAGACTTAGTAAAAACTTTCTCTTGTCTTTCAATATTGACTGTTTGAATTAAGGTGTTTTTTAAAATGATCTGATTTTAAAAGGTCTTAGACTTCTAGGTTGGGTAAATTGCGTGATAGTGAAGGCTGTAAATCTGTCAAGTTATATCCTGTACCATATGAAGAAAAGGAAGGAAACAGCTAACAATTTGTGGTTTAGTCCCTTCTCACTTTACCCTCTTTAGTCAGTGTAGGCAAAACAAGAATTAGTAATACTTGGTCCTCTTTCTAGTCTGTTTCTGGTCATTTTAGGATGAAAACTGTATTTTATTTAATTTGTTTTGTACTTAGATATTGTACTGGTTTGTGAATACTAGAAAATAAAGTTATTTGTGGATTTGTTCTAAGCACAGGCAAGGCACTTGACACTGTATAAACAGAAAAATACATTATCTGCCTTGTTGAGCTTGTATCTGGAAATGTAGGGTAATCAACATGGCATTTGTAGAACTGTCTTTACAGTCTCCAGCAACTTGTAAATGTGTATTTGTGAAAAATGGAGCTTCCACCACTGAAGTCTTTGTTCCAAATGTAAATGTTTTCTAAATGTTTTAGAATTTCTCCAGTGAAAATTTGTCAAGATGGCACATACAAATTGTGCTGAAATGTGATGGTGGCATTTCATTCCAAGTACAACTAAATGTAGGAGATGCCCTACATTGTATAAAATCCTTATGCTGTGTTACTAAGAAGTACAGAGTCTTTAAAAAGCCCACTTTGTGGAATTCAGTAAACTCTGCTTTCTGGAATTGTATGCAGATTGTATCATCACTTCTGGAATGTGTTTTTTCCCTGGGCCAGGGCTGCCAGACAGAGCTCTCTGGCAATCTCTTTATCTGCAGGGTTGTCTATAATGTTAATTAGTGAACTCTTTGAAAAACCGGCTTCCATGAGTTAATTTATGCATAAAACATCACTGAGGGATGTGTTTTACCTGTTTCACAAGTAGGGGACTGAAGCATAGCTTAAGGGACGTGGCTTGGGCCACACAAGAAGCCTGTGTCGTAGCCAGGAATCGAGAGATTCGCATTTCATTGCCTAACCACACAAATTCAGAAAATAAATAGTTGAAGAAAAGCAGATGCAACATTGAGTCTTGGGTACAATTTACAGGGTGCTTAACTCTCTGCCCATACAAGCAGTAGGATCTGCTTTGGGAGGCCAGTAATGCTTTTGCATCCACAGTTTTAGAATGGCCTGGGCTGGAAGGCACCTTAAAAACCAACTCACTCCAACCCCCTGCCATGGGCAGGGACCCCTTGCACTGTCCCAGGTTGCTCAGAGCCCCATCCAGCCTGGCCTTGGACATTTCCAGGGATGGGGCAGCCGCAGCATCTCTGAGCAACCTGTGCCAGGGCCTCCCCACCCTCACAGGGAGGAATTTCTTTCAAATACCAGATCTAAGCTTCCTCTTTCAGTTTGAAGCCATTCCCCCTTGTGCTGTCACCTCATGCCCTGTCCAAAGTCCCTCTCCAGTTTTCCTGTAGCCCCTTTAGGCACTGGAAGGTGCTCTGAGGTCTCCCTAGAGCCTTCTCTTGTCCAGGCTGAACAGCCCCAGCTCTCCCAGTCTGTCTCCATAGCAGAACATCCAGCAGCACCTCTGTGGCCTCCTGGCCTTGCTCCATCCAGCAGGCCCAGGTCCATAATGCCAGAGGCTCCAGGCTGGGCTGCTCTGCACAGCTTGGTGTCGTTGGTAAAGTGACACTCTCATTGTTGAGGGTGCACTCAGTCCCACCCTGTACGTGTCCAACAAAATTCCTCTTGGTTTGACTGCAAGGTACCAGCCTGGCTGCAGATGTTGTAGTCTGCCTTGTGTTTTGGCAGTGCAGGATTTTCACTTTCTATTGATGCTTTACTTTAACTCACTGGTGCAACTTCATAATAATTGTTATTTATGGCTCATGCCCTCATCCAAACGACTAAGAAAAGAGAATTTGAATGTTAACCCTTTTCAGGGAGTTTTAGAATATCAGCCCAATTCCTCAAAATCTTAATGCAGGAGCAAAAATCCTGAGGCTGGTATTTCAATTTAAAGCTGTCTTTGGGAATTCTTATTTTCCTTACGTTGGTGTTTGTTTTTGAATATGTGCTTCTAATCTAGCAGGGACATAATGAGCTCTTGAGACATAATAAGCTCAGTAAGACTTGAAACACTGTTTACCACTTGAAGTATTTACGTGTCTTCTATTCCTATTCATGTATCCAAGCACAATATGTTATTTAATAGATCCTCACAGATAGGAAGCCTCTAATCCTAATGTTCTACAGGTATGAACTGAATTACAGAAAGGATGTGCTCAGCTTTGTGAAGCTGTTCAGTCATTTAACTCGTGGTGTGTTCAGCAAGTCCTGCACATTTTCAGGAGTTCAGTGTGTGCCTAACTCTGGAATTGTTCCGTGGTTCACACATACAATCCTTGTTAAAGCACAGGGACTTGGAGTCACATCTTTGCAATCCTGTAGTAGCAATCCTGAGCTAGCCTGAGAGGAAGAAATGTTTTCCATTTGCTTCTGAAGGAAGGCAGGAAAATTCAGGCTAGAAGGAAAGGACAGGTTGTAACTGTGAGGAAAACAAGCTGTTGGAGCAACTTCTTTTAGAATCAGGATGTGTTTTCTATCACTTGATGGCTCTGTGTGCGTAATGATGGAACTTAAAAAAGAAGTGCCTTCTAGTATAGCTGGTCTGTACAAAACCTGCTGAGTGAAATTCCATCATCTCTATCACACAAAAGGTGAATTTGATCATAATGTTATCTACCACCCTCATGTTTCTGTTTATGTAAATTTTCCTTGAACTGATTCCATCATACTGATGGCTGGAAGCAATGTGTTCACAGAATTTCTTTCAGTCCTAATCCTGTGATGTTTTCTATCATGTTTCATCTCTTCTTGTCAGAAATTTTGGAATTGGGAATATGAGGGAGGAGAATGGGATACAGTCTATCCCTAAATGTTGTACAGCTATATTAGCACATTGGCACAGTGCAATTATTTTTGCACATACGGAAGACGCCTCCCTGTAAATTCTTTGTGACACAAGGTTTCTGACTAAAATTAGGTCATGGCTATTTCATTGTTTAGGTGTCCACCCACGAGGGAGCTACAGAGAGCTCTTTCAATTCCTCGCAATCAAGTAAGTAGCAGTTACTCTCATTTATCCTCTAAGGAAATAGTCCACCAAAAATAATATGTTGATTCCTTAGCCCCTCCCTGTCACTAATCACTCAGCTCTTGTAGCTAGGGACTGACTTGGCCTTCAGCACCAGAGTGTCCAAGTGCTTCAGTCATTAATTTTCAACTTACGACACTTGGGTGATGTAAGAAAGCTTTGTCCTCGTTTCACAGCTGAGGAATTGACACATCAAAAAGTGACTTGCTTAAAGATTCACAGCAATACTGGCCATAGAAACCAATGACTTATTCATAGACTATTCTGTTTCTTGGAAAACCAAGCCTATGTTCCTTGTCCTTCTGCCTGCTACCCCAGATCTCCTCGGACCAATTTAGCAGGCCAAGGGTTTAGGCCTGTGTGTATTTAGCCTCCCATAAGCTGGCATTGCCAAACAAATGCACCCCTCCCTTGTGTGAGCACAAGCAGCATCTCTGCTGTCACGTGGGGAATTAAGTCAGGAAACTGATTCAGGTTAAAGTTAATCCCCCAAGAACAGTTTCAACCTGAGTGTTCCTCATTTGGCTCTGGCAGTGCAGCTGCAGAGGCACCACTGAAGGGGGCACAGGGAGGGGAGGCTCTGCTCAGTGACTGGAGGCTTCTGCTGGCTGAAATGCTTGTGGAGTTAGTGGGGTCAAGTTCATGAAAACCTTAACCAAAATAAGTTCTAGTTTCTTCTTTCTGTGGAGTGCACATCACGTGCTTTGAGTTTCCCCCATGTTTGCAGAGCCCACCCAAAGCAAAGGGGCAAACTGTGCCCAGAACA
This sequence comes from Passer montanus, assembly GCF_014805655.1. Classification (NCBI taxonomy): domain Eukaryota; kingdom Metazoa; phylum Chordata; class Aves; order Passeriformes; family Passeridae; genus Passer; species Passer montanus. The sequence continues at coordinate 2,475,724 of NW_024369929.1, forward strand.
CAGAGGAGGTTTTTGGATCAGTCTTTACTCTGGGGACATTTTACATCTGCCCTGCTTGGCAAGTTTTTTGTGTGTGGCTACTATCATTAAAAATGCTTGATTCTGTATAAACTTACTCTGTTTGAAATTAAACTATTTCTGAGTAGTTGCAAATGCAACCAGGGAAGAATCACAGTTGCTAGGATAAGTACATTTGTAAAGGGAATAAAGTGTTGTAAGTGTGGATGTCTCATCTCATCCTGCACCACACTGACCTATGCGAGCCCACATTCCTTTGCCTTTCTGCCCTGAGTGGCTCCATGGAAAAGAAGAGCAATTGGAACTGTGGGTGTGATTTTGGCCTTCGGGTGGAGCCTGTCTGCCATGACTTTTCACATGAGTCAGGCGCTTGGGGAGAATCCTCCTCTTTTGGTGATCCCTCTCAAAAGAGATGATCAGAGGGCTTCCCAGCTGCTGTGCTGAGGTGAACATCCAGCTTTGAAAACAAAGTACCAAATGCTGCTGCTTCATTTGAAGGACTGCAGCGTAGGAGAAGGTGTAACTGTGGAATGCTGCCCTCCTCCTGACTACGTCAGAAGTCCACAAAAATTTATGCAGGGCCCTTGGCATGCTAATAACTTGGTTGCTGATGACTAAGGCAGGAAGAAGAGTGCCAATGACATCTGAAAGGAGACTGAAAGGAATTCTTATATTTAAAAAATGGCTGCAGAGGAGAGGAAAACATCTTTTAATGACTGCTGTTAATATCTTTAATATGTCTTTAACCTTTTCACTTGAACTGCCCCATGAACCCTGAAGTTTTTTTTTTCCATCTTTGTTGCTGAACCCAGTTCCCCAACTTTTCTGCTTTTTTGTTTTGTGGTTGGAGTGTGAGTCCTGGCTGAAGAGAGTGAGAGGATGTTGCAGATGGTTCTCTGCCATAAACTGCTGTTGTCCTCTGGCCTGTGTCAGCCACGGCCCCTGTTCCAACCCGGCCACCTCAGAAGCCTCAAAAGAAACGTGTGTGGGATTGTTGTATTTGTTTTTGGTTTTTTTTGTTCAGGCCTTGTTCAAAGGTTCAAGATTGGGGCATAAATCTGTTGAATTTTCTTCCTCAACTGAACACAGATCATAACATTTAGAGCACAGCCACTTTGTGTAGCAGGAACCTAACAAGAACCAGATTTTAACATAATCACTAGTTCCTTTGAAGGAGGCAGTGTTAGCAATTATGATCTAGACTAGACATTGGTAAGAACTTAACAAATAATTATAGGCTTCCTAAAGGAGTATAGTATGAGTAATTGCAGGTTTAAAAATGTTATTATGAGGAGTAGTTTATACCGAAACTTCATCCTGCTCTTTGAAACCAGAATCTGTAACTCTGATCATGCCACAGCAAATGCTTGCCCTTATCCACAGAAGAATGTAGACTTGCCTTATTGTACAGCAAATGTTCTGTGGTACATTATTTAAATTAGCATATAATAGAAACCTAATTGCCCACTTGGGCCCACAGCTTTAGCTGGTGGAGATCAATGTGCTTCCACTGAAGTCGGTGTAGCAATGTTGATTTTCACCCTTGAGGATCTGGCTCAGCAGCTTGTTTCTATTCCAGGCATTGTTAAAGGAGATAGTGTGTTTAGAATATTAAACCATGGCATTGTCAGAGATAGTCAACTCAATTTATGTGCAAGTGAAGAGAAATAAAGCAGTAAAACCATTATTTTTATCTGAGGATTTCAATTTACATTGTCGATTATTCATATTGACTGATCTGCTACAACAGGGAAATCATGAGCGTGGGGTCATCTTGTTGTGGTTTTAATTTCCTACGTCTGTAGTTATCTAATCCTCTCAGTGTGAGCAAGCATGATTAGTATTTATTTCTATTCTGTGTGCCAGTGCCCTGGGCCAGGTTCTGTGCTAAATCCAAAGTGACTCTCCTACTTAATTGGCATTAACTTGTGCTGCAGCAATATAAATAAAAACTTGTACTTTCTGTGTGAAGCACTCACAACTCCCAAAACAGATTTCTTCTATGTGGATATTCTCCCCCCATGTTTAGGCTTGTGATAAATCTGTATTTTTTACTCAGTTTGGAACTTCTTCTAGCAATGTTTTCCAAGTAATACTTAGGGAATCACAGATTTGGAAAGACTCTGGCTGCTTGTTAAGCACTGAGGCACTACTAGGAGCGTTGCTACAGCTGTACCCCTGGTTAAGAAATTGCTGCAGTGAGAACAACACCTGTCTCTCTCTGGAGAGTCAAGTACCAAAGTGAACAATAATTCTTCACTTTGTCAAATGGTTTTTGCAATCATTTGGAATGCTTGCTTAAAGAAGCTTATTTTATTTCATGAATGCTCCTTTCAGGAATAGGGAAACTTTAGGGCTGAGCTGAGCCAACAGTTCTTTGTGGAGTTCGTTTCCTCTCCTTTCACTTCCATTATTCTCAGAAGACCTCTGGCTGCTCCCCCACTTATCTCTGCTTCCATTTGTCCCCTGGGAGCTTTGGATAATCAAAGTTATGCTGCAAGTACTCTTCAGAGAGTAGGATGGGGGGAGTTCTGGTTAAATGGTTTGGGTCTTTATCAAGGACAGTACAGTAACTGACTGCGAGCCTTTTGAAATAGAACAGTGTGTTAAAACTCCAGCAAAATTTGGAGTTGCCTTGTGTTCGTTGCTGTCTGTTTTCTGATGTGTGCAGAACACAAGTATAGGAAGAGACATCAGCAGGAATGATGGGTAAAGTCTGTCTTGAAAGGGTTGAGAGATTGTGTTCATCACTTGGCAAGCTATTGTATGGCTTCATTCAGCTCTGGTTACAAGGTGGTTTTCTTGTCCTGACAAGGATGATGCTTAGCTCATGAATGGGTTTGGATTCTCTTTGGATGAAATGGTTGCAGTAATACAGGTGTTCTTTCTATTATTTTCTTCAAGCTTTTATCAAGCCTCCTTTTTTTTTGGAGGGGGGGGGAAACACAAATTGACATTCACTGATTGCCAGCTTCTATCTTTTTGAGTGATATGGCCTTTAGAACATAGTATTAGTCATGTGAAGCAAGTTGGATTTTTCATTTTAATCTATCAAAAACACATAACATCACTGGAATCAACAATCTTATTCTGTGTTCTCCTGTTCATACTTGTATTTTGCCTGGTTTTGGCCTTTAGAACATAGTATTAGCCATTGGATTTTTCATTTTAATCTATCAAAAATACATAGCATCACTTGAATCAACAATCTTATTCTGTGTTCTCCTGTTCATACTTGTATTTTGCCTGGTTCTGTGGCTCATAGGATTGTGTTCTCCTTATTGAACTGACAGACTTGTTTGAAAAGGTGTCAGTGTTTCCTGTTAGGGGATTTTTTTTGTGGCCATTTTGCAATTTTGTGAATTTTATAAACAAAAGTACTAAGGCATTCATATAAGTCTTGATGGTAAGTTCCATCAAGCTCCTTTTTTCTCCATAGTGAGTTTTCCAGGTTTTTTGTGGGCTTTTTTCCCTTGGAAAACATGTAATGCATTTGACAAGGGACTTACATAACACAATATGTCTTGTGTTGAGGTAAGGAAACCAGCTTCGAGCCAGATACCTGAGACCAGCATTGTTGTCTCCATTGCAGAGATAACAGACATTAAAATTCTAGAGTCTGGTGGCCAAAAGCCAGATACCTGAGACCAGCATTGTGTTATCTCCGTTGCAGAGATAACAGACATTAAAATTCTAGAGTCTGGTGGCCAAATGGCACAGCACCAAACAGGATAGATTTTCTTTTCCTCGAGTGGTAAATCTTGTTAGATAATTCATGATGCACACTGCTGTTATTTCTAGAGTGTGTGAGCCTCTGATGGCAGAGCAGATTCTGTTACCTCTCTGGGTTGGATGGAAAGCTGGAGGAACTTTGGGAGCTGCAGAATGTGGCACAGCTGTGCTGCAGGAGATCAGTGATGCTGCTTTGCTGGTGTCACTTTGCTCCCCGTGTGCTGGGGTGGTACAGCTCTTACGTGCTGCCTTTTTGCCTTTTTGTGAGGAAGAAGTGGGATTGCAAAGATAATGGGAGAAGGCAGTGGAGCATTCATGGCAATAATTTCTAAGAGCTGGAGATAGATAAATAAGCAGGCAAAGTTGACGACTTATCTGGGTGGGGGTATTAGCATTTTGAATACCCTCTGCACAGATGCAGTTATCACTTAATTGCCTTTACATTAGAAAAGCACTTTGTAGCTGCGAAGAAGAACCTTCAGCGTGGTTCTCTTCTGCTGTACGAGGCACTCGGGCTGCTGTGCTCGGTGCGGCTGCGGGAGGGCCGGAGCGGGTCCGGGCCCTGCCCCTCACGGGCTCGGCCGGGCCTTGCTCTGCAGGCGCTGCCCTCAGCCTGAGGGCTCAGCGGCTGCTCCCGGGTCTGCCGCCCATTCCCCCCGTGTGTGGGAGCTGGGGCCGGCCTCAGCGCCCCTCGCCGTGGTTCGGAGCCAGCCGAGCTCTGCGCGGGGGCTGCGATGGACGCTCCCCGCAGAGGCAGCGCTGTTCTCCTCAGGCACAGCCGCCTTCCCCCAGCCCTTCTCTGCCGAGACCAGGGACAAATGCGGCAGCCAGGAGAAAACAGTTCGTTCATTTTGTTTCTAACCTGTCAGAAACAAAGAAGGTTGTTTTGGATTTTAAAGGAATTCTGTGGGAAAGCAGTTGCTGTGTGGGGATTAGGGAGGCTGCAGTCAGAGCTGTCCGTGCCGTGCTTGGCAGAGCTGGGCTCTGGCAGATTCTGCCGTGCCTGTGTTCACCCAGAATTCTCACCCAGAATTCTCACCGAACTCTCTGTGTCACCCAGAATTCGTGGTCTTTAACAGACCAGGGTGGGTGTTTGGTACCTGAGCACCTTCGTGTGCTCACCCTGGTTTGCTGAAGATTGTCAGAGTTGCACAGAACACGTCAGCAACACCCTCAACTCAATGTGGTCTTTTTCTGTGGAATAGTTACTTAGTTTGCTTGTAGTCATTATTTTAAATTTTGCTATCCAAGCATGTTAAGGTTTTATTGGTATTATTCCTTCAACAGCAATATTGGTTACTCCAGGCATTGTTTAAAAGCTTATATTTTTTTTCTTGCAATTCTTAAAGAGAGATTTGGCTTAGAGCAAAATCAGTAAGGGGAAAAGAATTAGGAAATCAAACCCTTCCTTTCCCTTTTTGAACCTCTCGGTTTTCCAACCTCAAATAAGTACGTGAAAGGGGTTTAACAACTTTAAATTGGATTTTGGAATGTCAGATGACTCTAATAGCCTTTGTACACAAATAACAACAGAAGAGCTGATTATTGTTTCTGGGCTCTGCGATGCACTTATGTAATCATTAATCTTGGCACTTCTTTATCTGCAGCAGATTAGGAGGCCACTGTCATTTTGAAGACTGCCATTAAGTAGACTTTGTTAGTGTTTAAATATGTGAAGCTTAACTTTAAGCTTCCTTAATGTATGCGGTGGAGGTATTCTGTGCCTTGAATAGAGCTGTTGGAGTAAGTTTCAGTCACATATCTGCTGCCACAGTCTGACCTCGGACGGGGTTTATGTATGGTGTTTGTTAATCAGCCTCGGAAGACACTTTGAAAGCTTTTTAAGCGTAAAGCATTAATATATCTGTTTGGAACAGCGAGCAAACTTGCTTTATCTACTACCTTTCAGTTGGTTTAATCATCAAGAGGCAGGAAATTAAACCCTATGAAATGAGAAGGCAGAAAGGGTTTTAATGAAGGTCGTAGCACCTAATCTGATTGTGGCAAAGGAAGAGCTTTTGCTAGACCTTTTCTTTCCACAAGCTTGTAATTTTCTAAAACGTTTTTGTGGGCAGCTACTTTTTTTTTTCTTTCATGATTCTTGTCATGAAATGAAGATGGTTTTCAGACACTGAGTATATCATATATAGACATCATGAGGGTGTAAAGAGGCTCAGAAGCAGAGCTAAGTCCAAGGAGATAGTGTGGGCATAGTTGGTGGAGGATATCACTGTAATGTATGGTGTGTAGGAAATGTTTGGGAATAAAGCTTTCTCTGTGACAGAAATGTTTTTGAAGCTCTTTGATAGACTGGTGGTGCATTTAGTTTGTTGTAAGCCAGAGCCCATAAGATTTCCGTCTCCAGTGATAGCATCTTGTATGTTCTCCCTGGTGCAGTTTTTGGGCATGGGTCATAGTGTTTTCTTCCTGTGCCCTTTTCCAGGAGAACATCTGAGGAATCCTTCTGATCCCACATAGACGCTGATATTGCTCCCTCTGAGGTGGGGCAGGGGCTGAATGAGGTGTCTTTCTTGGAGACAAAAACAAGTATATTTGCTCAGCAGAGATTTGGCCTTCTGTCATAAAAAAATGGCTTTCTCTAATATCTAATGTATTTGCTGGTGTCTTAATATGTATCAGGAAACACTTATCAGCTGTAAACCACTGCTTGGTTTTGAACTCCAGTAATCTTTCTTTGAAATGGAGGGAACATGGGTGTAGTTAATCTGTTTTGTGCTTCCCCTTCAGAACCTGGAGGAGCAGCTGAGGATGTGGTTTCTGGTGTCCCTCAGTTTCACTCATGCTCTGATGACCCCTGCAGAGGAGCTGTGACAAAACCACCCACATTCACTGGAAATACTCACAGTGGAAAACATCTTTGTATTAAAAACAAGTGACCCAGTGTCAGGCTGGAAAGATGCACAATGTGGACTTGAGGAGAACCTCTTGTGTGAGGTTTGGGGGAATCTGGTTGTGATTTGCCTGCAATCGCCATAAATCACAGATGGAGTGGAGGAATTCACACTCAGTATTGGCTGCTGGGTGATGAATCCAGGAAGGGGTGTTGGAGCGAGTTAATAAATGAGTGAGTGCAGCTCAAAGGCTTTTTACTGTTTAGACTTCTGGAGTTGGTTTTGGTTGTTATTGTTCATCTTTTAGATGAATCATCCAAAAATGAAAATTTAAACTAGACATTTAGAGTGCACCTTTGTGAGAAACTAATGATTCTACTTGGCATACAGCATCAAAGGAAGCCTTTTTAATGACATCAAATTCATGTACAGCCAAAAAGAAAATATCTTAAAAATGCAGATGTAGTCACATCAGAATGATAGAGTTTCTAGTCTGGGTGAAATACTTTTCTTTTTTTTTTTTCTTCCCCTGCAATCTTTTGCTTCTAGAATAAATTCAGGTTTTGAGTGGTTTTTCATCAAAGTGTAGCTCTCTTGTAGGGATGTGGTTTCTGCACCAGTCACTTTTGTCTGGCTTTTACTTAATCATGCAGAGTCCCATTTCTCCATGCACAGTGACAGATCCTGCAGTTTCTGCAGAGGTCAAACCCTTTGTAAAATCCATTCAGCCTGGTAAAACAGCAGGACAAGGCTGAATCATGGCAAACACTGTGAAAGGACACTTTCTGGGTTCCCACTGCTTTGTCACCTCTTCTGAGTTAGTTCATATTCCTCCCCCAAGCTGTCCTCTCTGTCCAAGGAACGGGCTGCTCAAGTGGATCTGGACTTGGTCAAAGGGGAGGTACCAAGGAAAGCATCCTGAGCATTGTGGTGGAGAACCTGTGGTGGGGAGGGTTTGCTGATCAGAGACAGCCTTCTAAGGGGTCAGGGATTGTTAGTGCTTGGTCTGACAGCTCGCTGCACATTGGTGCCAGTGCTCAGGCTGCAGTGGTACCACCCACAGCCAGCTGCTGCTGTGGGATCATTGCAGTGCCCTCAGGTTCTGGGCCTGTCACCTTGTGAAAGGGTATCCTTGAAATTGTAAACAATTTTGACATTATGTTGCAAATGATTGATTTTTGTCAGGACTGTGTGGTTGGTTGGGTTTTGTTGTTTCCTTGTTGATTTTTTTAATCAGGTACCGTGGCTGTGGTCTGGCCTGTTCTGGTAGGTAGCCTAATAAGATCACTGAACTGAGATGCAATTTTGCAAATGGATAGCACAAGTATGTGTAGCTTCTTAACAAATGCACTGATGGAGCTTTCATGTTGTATGGAAGGAGGTCAGACACTCTTTACAGCTGTTGTAGAAGACCTTTCCTTAATGAGCACTGCTGTAATTCCAGTACCACGGAGTGCCTCTCCTGCTCCTGCACCCAGAGCTCTCCCCTTGGACACAGGGCCAGAACGATTCCCCTCTGAGGTCTGGTCATGTGAGGCTGCTTGCAGCCTAGGAGAGCTAATTCAGGCAAAGGTGGTTGAGCTGTGTTGTAGCTGACTTGCTGAAGTGCTGCTTGACGTTGGTGAGTGGTTGATAAGTTCTTTGTTTTCCTACTACAAGCGAATAAACAGAAATGCCAGATTTTCTGCTAAGCCAGTGCACTTAATTTGGGAAAAGAAGGTGGAAGGACGGTGTTGGTGTTAACCAATTCCAGTGTTCAGAAGACCAGGTCCAACACTTGAGAGTAGAAAATGACATCAAATGGGGGCTCTGTGCATTATTCTGTGAAGAAAATGTTACAGTAATTTGGACTTGTCACCGTAAAATGCTATGTTTCTTCAAGACTTTAAGTCAAATCTTTATCAGTTTCTTCCAGAGATTTAGGAAATGGGGCAGAACTACAAATATGTTCAAGCTTTTCAGTACAGGTTTCTTTTTGAAGAAAGGGGGAGAATTCATTTACTAATGTCTAGCTAACTCCAGCAAATAAATTAATCCTATTCTCCTGCAGATTTCACTTCTTCGTTTCCTCTCTATTAGTGATAGATAATAAAAGACCAACACACAGACACCAGGAAGGAGAAGTTGGTGTAGATCTACTTTTCCCAATGCAAGAGAACAGTAAGTGGCAAAGACAACAAGAAGCCTCAGTGTGATTGAGCATTGAAGGCCACTCTGAGTGCTCAAGGTGCCCGTTTTCCTCTCTATTAGTGATAGATAATGAAAGACCAACACGCAGACACCAGGAAGAAGTTGGTGTAGATTTGCTTTTCCCAATGCAAGAGAACAGTAAGTGGCAAAGACAACAAGAAGCCTCAGTGTGATTGAGCATTGAAGGCCACTCTGAGTGCTCAAGGTGCCCGCACATGTTGGCCCCCAGCTCATTCTCCATGTCATTTTTCATTTGACAGACTGTATGCACTGACTGGTTTGAGTGGCACAGTGGGACAGGCTGGGTCACAGTAGAACTGTGCTTGTGCCCTGCTGCAGGTGCTTGTCTTGACAACTGTTCCAGGTTAGTAGGAAGAAATCAAGAGCATTGAAACATGAGTGAACTCTAGAATCCTGTAAAAACAAACATGATGGATTCACACAAACCCCAGCTTGCTGCTTACTGGATAAATGCAGTAGCAAATTAGAGCAGCAAAAGTCAGTGCTGGCAGTTCCTGGGATAATAGTTCACACCTGTGTTGCTCCTAAAACTTGTATTTTGTCATATTATCAAGAGAAATGTTTCGTAGGTGTGTTATTAGACCTCAGCACTCCTCTTGCACAGCTCTGTAGCAGCTTCCCTCTCAGCAGTGCAGAACACTGCAGGTTCTTGGGGCTGGAGCTCTGCTCACTGGTCCCTGGGACTGTAAGACCAAAACCCAAGATGTGGCAGTAAGTACCAGTCATCTGAGGTAGCTGGAGGGAGAGGTAAAGGATGGTTGTGCTGCTTACACAGATAGAGGAAATGAAGCACCAGCTGGCATTGCCATGCTCACAGCACAGCAGCACTAGGGAGGTGATAGCCTCTGTAGCACCTATTTCTTGACACGCAGTTCAGAGTTCAGATTAAAACTATACTATATTTCATTAGAGACTCACATGATTTCAGTGTCACTGTGTTTTCTTATCAAAAACTTTCTCTGAATTGCTTTATTTAACAAGAATTCCATTTAGCCTGGTGAAATTAATTATGCCCCAAGCTGTGTTCATCATAGCCAGTGTAACTCCTGTCAATTTTCAACCAGAGAAGAGGTAAATGAAATATTAAATGTTTATTCATAAGCACCTGAGCACCAAGAAAGTGAGAAGCCAAAATGTGCCAGAAACAAACTGGTATTTTATGAAATTTGGGAGTCTGTTTTGACTGTGTGGAAATCATCAATATTTGGTTGCTGTGTGTTGTTACTGTGTCTGTCTGTTGTGCCTGGTGAGGGACAAAAGGGGATCCCCAGAAGAAGCTGTTGCAGTTGTACATCTCTTGTTCATTTCTGCCATCTTCATTATTTGTGTGTAAGTTGCTGGAAGCAGTGACAAAGCTGGAGCTTGGGAACTCCATGGATTTCACGGAGTGGGAAGGTGCTGACTGTGTGCCCCGGATGTACCAAGGGATTGATGTCCCAAGAACTGCTCATCTGTGCTCTGGACAACAGAACCCTGTGGATGTGGCTGTGTGGGTTGGGCCCAGGCTTGGATTTGACTGGTTTGATGTTTGGTCTGTGCTGTGGTTTGATAACATGGCCAGAGTCCCAGCTGCAATTGTCTCAACCTGTCATGCCTCCAACAAGGAAAATCAAATCATTTCACTTTCAGCTGCATTCATTGCTCAGTCAGGAGAGTGAGAATGTTTTGGGTGGATAAAGACAAAACAGTGGAGAGATATGAGTGTTACACAGAAGGACACTGGAATCATGTAGCACACACATGAACGAGAGGGAGCAAACCATCTCTGAGTTCCTCTAAAAACCCTAGATCACTTTTTAGCTTGTGTTCCTGAACACTTGCAGAAGTCCTACATTGTTTGTTGGCATGTTGTTTTGATATTTCTTTATAGGAATTCAGAATATTGCGGTGATATCATGATATTAAGGGTTTACAGCAATTTACTGTTTGAATATAACATTAAAAATAGAGACCTCACCATAACAACTTCACTGAAACAGTTTTACCTTTTAGAAAACCCAAACTCTTTTCCATCTTGCCTTCTTTCATTAAACATTCAGGTGTCTTTGTTGAAGCCAGTGTAATAGCAAAGCTCTAGTTCTTAAAATTAAGCTCTAGTTCTTTAAATTAAAATGTGTGTCAGTAAATTTTTTTGTGGCTTAAAGGAAAACAATAACCCTAAACATCAGTGATCCTGGCATGGGAATGTGAGCTCTTACTGCACTGTTCCCTTCCACGTGCCCAAATCAAACAGATGTCGAAGGAATTTATACTGATTGCTCAAAGTCAGTCTTCCAGGCCCCAGAAATGCTCAGGTGGTGCTGTGCTATTTATCCTGTGTCTCCTGCACTATGGATGTCTGCAGCATTTGGGAGTGCTGGGCAGTGTCAGTGACCTCTGAGGGATCCAGATGTGCCCAGGCCCACAGAGCTCACCTCGGCATTGCAGCATTTCTGCCTTGTGCGTTTCAGGTGTTGCTCATACTTTACTTTTAATTAATACTTTGGTGGCCATGTTCGTTTCTACTCCACCCATCACACCCACAGACTTCAAAGGATTTGTACCAGTATAACCTCAGTATTTATTTTATTACCAGTGTGATTTCCTAAGGAAACAAGGCTTGGAAAGGTTGTTTGTGTTTGTCTGGTTTTCTGCCCATCACCCCAGTCCTCCCCATTCCCAAAACATTTCAGCCAAGCTTGAGAGCATCAGCGGTTCAAAGATGTGAAAATTGGAAATGTGAGGAAGTTCCCCATCTGATACCCCCCGAGGGACAGTGGGCAGTCGAGCTCGGCTGTAGGGAGGAGAATCTGTAACAGAGAGAAGATGCAAAGAGTATCCCATGTGCTGGGAAGGCTTCTGCTGGAATTTCAGCAGCAGAAGCCTTACTGGACCCCAGAAAAATCCAGCCATGAGACACAGATCTCTCCTGTTAGTTCTGTGGAGCTGTTTGTTGCCAGGTCTGTCACTGCAGTCTCCAGTGGGGCCTGCCCAGAATGTCTTTATGGTGGGGACTGTGTATGGAATAAACACACCTCCACAGGGATGGGCAGGCTCTGGATCAAACACTTCCCGTGTGTTCTGAAATGGCCTCAGGTGTCTCCCAAGCACCCAGCGTCCCCAGAAGCAGCCCGGGGGGTTCGGTGTGCCAGGCTGGCTGGGGGACAGATGGGCACTTCACGGAGTGCAGGGATGGGGTGGGCAGGGCTGTGCTGCCACCAGTGCTCGGTTCGGTGGAACTGCAGCCTTTGGAAGCTGCAGGTGTTCGGAGGCGAGTAATTTGCAGCCAGCTCAAATTACTTAGGGTACATGACAGAGCAAATTATTTAGGTAATGAAGCTGAAAATGCAGGAAGATTAGAATATTATATAGTAAAATCATTCCGTGTTAATTCAGTTTGTGATCAGATATCATGTTGCTTTAAATACCACATTACATGCAGTACCCTTGTTTGAGCCAATGAATATGGATGAATATGTCACTGAATATGTATGCCTCCTAATTTAATCAATATACTTACAAACAGCACTAGCAGGGGATGTCTGGCACAAACTGCATCCCTCTAGAAGCAGGTTGGCCCAATTTGTGTGTGCATCATGTTCATTGCAGACCCTTCTGAGCTAGCTGCACAGTCCTGCCCACCCAGAGAGGCTGGGCACAGGTGAGCCACGTGCAGGGAAGGGCTGCTGCAGCCAGGGAAGGGATTGCTCCTGAAGCAGTGCCCTGAGCCCAGGAGGTGCCAGCTGCAGCCCTGCCTGCTGTCTGTGCCCCCCTGCAGCCTTGGGCAGCTCTCAGCTCCACAGGCAGCTCTGCTCAGCTGGGGATGCTTTCCCTGGAGAGCCACGCCTGTGAGGAGGATGCACAGAGCCCTCAGAGGCTTTGAGGAGCAGGGACTGGTGTGAGGAGGGTGCACAGAGCCCTCAGAGGCTTTGAGGAGCAGGGACTGGTGTGAGGAGGGTGCACAGAGCCCACAGAGGCTTTGAGGAGCAGGGACTGGTGTGAGGAGGATGCACAGAGCCCACAGAGGTTTTGAGGAGCAGGACTGGTCTGGCAGACCCAGCAGGATGTGCTCGAGTCCCTCCATGCTGAGTGCACGAGGGTATCCCTGGAATTTCTGCACATGGCTGCCTTGGGAGCTGTGGCCAGAGCTCCTCAGAAGCGCTCGTGTCTCGGTGGTGCCAGGCAGCTGGGATTCCATGTACCCCGGGAGAAGGGAGCACCTCCTGCACAAGTTTTCCTTTCCAGAAAATGCTGATTTCTAAATTCAGAAATAGTAAGACATCGTGGGATTTACCTGACTTTCACCTTCCAAAAGTTAGGCTTGTAATTAAAATATCATTAAATTCCTTCACTGTTGAGTGAAGAGGAGGCTTCTCCTCTCAAGGGTTCGTGTTGTTTGTTATGAATAAGATAAATCATATGCCCTTTTTTCTTCTTGCTTTCTCTTTCTCCCTTCCTTTCCTCTCTTCCTGCCTTCACTCTAGAGCAGACAAGACAATTAACTTCATTAATTACCCAACTTTCTAGATCACTCAGGTCAGCTGGGTGGATCTCCCCTAAAAGGCAGACATGGGACCAATTTTTGCATTCACTGAAGAGCCCTTCCCAGGATACCAAATCTGAGGTTTCCTACTTGTTGAGAATTGGGAAAAATTGTTAATTGTGTGCATGTACAATTTTAAAATGACAGTGTGAAAGCAGAAGGAGGAAAGGAAAAATCCTTTTTCTACCCCAAGACACCTAACTAGAAGCAAGCCTTTTATTCACAAATGTTAATGGGGAGGAAAAAACTTTGTCTTTGGAAATCAGTTTTTTCCCTTTAAAAAAAGAAAAAAGTGTGTTCTTCAAGGTGAGCTGGTCACACACTTCCCTGTGCTGAGGCTCCGTGTGTTTCTGAGCTGGGGAGAAAGGTGACCTGTGCTTTGCTTGGCTGTACAGGCTCTTGCTCTGATCTGTCTGCCCCAATGAGTTAGGAACAGAGAAATCAAAGATTATGATGAGTTGTACTGTGCATTCCCTTACAGATACAGAATTAGATTTTCTTACTTCTCTACTGAAAAAACTGGACAAGGAATAAAGCAACATTTTATGATGTGGGAATGAATAAAAAGGGAGAGGCTGTCTAGGGGGTTTGGCTGGGTGAGGGAACTTGGAAAAAGCAGACAAACACAGTGAAACTGTTCCAGGTTTGGGGAACAAAGTCCCTGGAGCAGGAGGGAATAAGGCACATTCTCCTGTTCCAGCAGAAGATGTCATTGAGTGCTCCCACTGGCTGGCTGCTGGCGTGTTCCCTAGGAATTAGGTGGAGGCAGTGGTGGTGTTTAAGCACACCAGAGCTACCTCAGCGTTGCTGTGTGAGGACACGGTGGATGCAGGAAGAATAAATGGTCAGGGGGAAAAACACTGGCTTTTTTTCCCCTGTAATACTTGGCAAGTTCCTGTTCAGTGTCATTCTGAGCAGATCAGGGTCCACACTCCTTTTTCTGGAAGCTCCTCTGGCATTACAGCAGCTCCCAGGAGTGTGGTGATAGGAGCAGCTCCAAGTGAAGGCACATGAACGGAGGGGTGCTGGGGCATGGCAGAGGCCTCTTCTGTGGAGATGAGCTTGTTTGACATCACTTTGTAGGGATTGCTGCCTGCAGCCCTGGGGAGGTCCCTTCTTTCTCTCAGGAGCCCTTTCAGAGCATCTTGTTTGTGGTGGATCTCAGTGCTTGAGCTTCCATTGGCTGCTCTTGGTGGTTTGTTTGGGCTTTTATTCCTCCTCTTTGCTGCCTTTGGCACAGGACAGCATTGTGGAGCACTGTTATTTCAGGGTGTGAAAGAGTCTTAGGCCTTTAATCTGGGAGTACAAACTACATCTGTCACCTGGGTATCTGTGGCAGTTCCTAAGCAACCACAAGAGTTTATTTTTTTCTGCAGTTCATATTTAAGAAATAATTTGCTCATGCATGAACCAGCCTGAATCAGCCTGAGCACCACCCCAGGAGACAGAAATCGTAAACTGTAATTTAGGCTAATTCTAGTCTAAAGCATGAATTAGAGTATTTTATGTAATCTTGAAAAATATACCATATAAATAAATGTAAGCAGAGAACAGGTACAATTAATTTGAGCACAGTAGGAAGCTTTAAGTAACTCTGGGAATGTGAGAAACCAAGTCGGAACATATTCTTGACATGTAAAAATATTTCCCACCTGCCTTGTTTGCATAAGAACAAGGTTTTAGCAAGTACATATTTGCATGTCAAAGTTAAAAGTGGGGAAAATATTTTCACCCTTGTAAGAAAAAATGCATAATCTTGGCACAGGCAATTTGCATTTAGTAAGTTTAAAGTATCTTAAGTCCTTTCATGCTGTATGGGAAGTGTATGAACCTGCGACAGGGGTTCCATTTCAATGAGTTGATTTGCACAGGCACCACGTGGAGCAGTAATTGATCTGATCTCTCTGTGCATTAATTTGTACTACAATTGGTGGTGGCAGTCCCCAGCGATCTGTGCTGCTGAGATTCATCCCATTGTCCTGCATCTCTGAGTGCAGCAGTAAGTTGCAGTTTTAAATGCTGTGTGCCTAATTGAAAGTAAGTGCCTTGAAGATGTAAATTTGAGGAAATCAGGAATTCTAAAACTATACCTGATTTGGTGCCAGAGCTCATAAAAATGATGTTGGGCAAATGCTGGCACAGCTGGAGCCTGTGAATCTGTGGAGATTCTCTTCTACCAGTAAAGCACCCTGGAAAATGCATTTGGGACTAATTATGGCACCTTTTAGACTATTACTAACCTAGCTTTAGGCCATCACTTTGAAGGCATGTTACATTCCTTCAGAAACACTCTGCAAATGTCCTGTTGCTTAAGAAATAGGGATTGCATAGGCAGGCTTCATGGGTGATTTAACTAACATGCTGGAGATTGTAGATAAACTAGATCCAATTATATCATACCTATTCAAAATAAGGCAGTAATTATGTATATAAAAGTGAAATGTAAAAAATACATGGCCATGTAGCTGTGGAGATAAGCCTTGTCACTACCCTGTCCAAGGAGCTGCAGAAGGCTGCTGATTCACTGCAGCACAGGAGAAAAATAATCATATGTTGAAAAGGCACAACTGGGATTTGGTAGAGCTATTCTGGAATTTGCCCACAGGATTGCTCTCTGAATTTGAACTGCACATGATACAAATTCTGAGCTTCTGTGAATTTCAGTCTGTTCTCCAATTTGTTGATGTGAAGGGAGGGGGTTATTCCACCCTTTCTGCCACAAGCTCATAAACATAGGAGGCTCCAGCAATAATTAATGTAGCACATTAATGAAACAGCACACACATTATTTTTTCCCTTTTATTAGTTCACTTCCTGCTCCATTGTGTTTAATGTGTTAGCTGAAAGCAAAGTGAAATTAAAACCATTTTTGGGGAAGAAGCATTTCCTTCCTTAAGTGTCCTAAACAGACCTCTTCGTTTCAGCCTGTTATTTTGTTGCTGCAGGGATGGTGGGGTTTGAAGGTCAGGAATGCCAAGGTCCTTATGATGGGAGCAGACAGCAGTGGTGTCCTGCTCTGTGGGAAAGCTGCTGATCCACAACAGCCTGGCAAAAGCCCTGCAGCCTCCCCAGCAGAGTATTTTAGCTGCTCTTGGGTTCCCATTTGGGTGCTGCTCAGCTGCCCGTTGTTGCATTTGGTGTCACCTGGAGAATATTTGGAAGGGATATTTTAGCACAGTCGGTGCTGTGCTACAAGTCCTCTAGGCTGCTGCTTTATAATGATCTTCTGCTTTGGGCCAGATCCCGAGCTGTGTCGTGCTGCAGTGGAATGGAGCACACAGCAGCACTGCAAGATGACTCTTGATTAATAATAAGCAGCCAGTTAGGGATTCAGTGGCATGCAAAATGCAGTGTTTTTAGCGTGGACATGACCTTTTGAGATCAGAGCAGAAGTGAAGTCAAGCCAATGCATTGTAAGACAGCAGTATTAGATGTGATTTTGTGTGTTGTCACAGACTGGATAGATGTAAATTGGATGAAAGAGGAGCTCTCTTAAACAGTCAGGGCAGCTTGTGAATGGATTTGAGCTCCTCAAGGAGGTGAACAGCCCTTGTTAATGTGTCACAGTTACAGACACAGCAAGAGTTGCACTTGTACTGTTCCAACTAAGCCCTTTCCAGAAAACTGATGCAGCTTCATCCTACCCCACTGTGGCGGAGCAGGGGCTTTCCTGGGATTTCAGTCAGCCAGCTGTGTGTGTTAGTGAGCACCCCAAGCAGGTGTGATGTGTGCCCTGCTGCTGTTTGATCACTGCCTGTGCAGTCTGTCCAACCTGGCCAGCGAAGGCACTGCAGCCATGTACCCAGAGGCAGTGGAGTCCCTGAGCACACAGGAGTCCCTTCTTGGGCCCCTGTGTTCACATGGGAGGGTGCTTGGTTTAGAGAGAGTCACACACCAAACTGAATTCACTGGGTGGGTTTATATCTATGAAATTACATTTATCAGGCCTTTCATGCCTTATAACTGAATGGCATTTTCCAGACTGTGCCAACTCCTCTGGTTTCAGTAAGCTGCTGCTGCGTTTTCCTGCCTTGTTTGTTCTGTGGTAGATAACACACAAATAAATACCAATAAATCCCTTTTGATTCAGATAGGTAAGTTTTGGACTGCTCATGCAAAATGGGGTTGCTCTTCACCTTGTAACTTCTCTTTAGGGTTGGCTGGGTGGATGGTGGTGGCTGTGGTGAAGGTGGTGCATTTGCTTCTAGGCAGGGCAAGCTTTAAAATGGTGTGCTGTGGTCTTGCATGAACACAGCTGGAAGAAACCTTTCTAGTGTCATCTTAGCTCTTTGGCCAAAATGTGAACTCTCCTATTCTTTTTGGCTTTGAAATGCTGATTCTAGCCTTCTTGTGGGTTCTTAAACACCTTCTCAAATGACCCATTTTAATAACCCAAAAGCTATTATATAACGAGCAGCCATAATTTAGTCCAAAGCTCTAGGGGATCCTTGCAGTTCAGCAATGAATAGTTAATGCAGTATAATGTTTAGCAGGTTATTAGTTTTCACTGTACAAATGCTGATCAGGGAATGCTTTTATAAGGTGTTTAAAAGAAAATGTAATTAACTGGTTGCGTGCTTCTGTTGCAGCTCAAATTGAAATTATTCCATGCAAGATCTGTGGAGACAAATCATCAGGAATCCATTATGGTGTCATTACATGTGAAGGCTGCAAGGTAAGCTTCTAAAATATTAAGTCTGAAAAGAAGCATTTAGCCTTTTGATAATTTTCCTTCTTTTTTTAAAGAGCAAGCATTGCTCCTAAGTTGAATATAAAATAGTTGGGGATTCTGAAGTACTGGTTTTATTTGGACTTTAAATAGGATTTTTCTGTGACAAACACACGCAGGTGCACTGCTGCAGATTTTAGGACAATCCTCCAAATCACACAGTTGTGCTAGGTGTGCTGTGCATTGTCTCTCTCTGCATAAACAGAAGAGGTACAGAGAGAGGAGCTGCTTCAAGCACAGCACCAAGAGCCTGTTCAGTGCATTCAGCTGAGGGAGGATGAGTCTGCCTTTCTTGAATCTCCCTGTCTGGTTTTGCTGTGTAAATTGCTATGAAGCTCTGCTGCAATAGGTGAAAACTCCCCTCTGTTCCCTTTTGCACTCTGCTGCAGTTACAAATCTCTCCTGTTTGGCAGGGGAGATGTGTTTCACAGCAGCACGTGCTGAGACCACTGCCTGTTCCTTACAGTGCAGTCACAGCTGTGCGAGGTTTAGGCTTTGAAGTTTTTCCTGGAATTGTAACTTTGCGAAATGAAGTGAGCAAGGATTGCACTAGAAGCATTTCTGTTTTGTTCAGTGTGTCTGCCACAACCAGGAGTTAAACTGGACAGTGCCAGCAGCAGGCAGGAGTGAAGCTGATCACTCCTTTTGATCCCTAGTGCAGAATTACAGCGCTGGCTTGGGGTGACACAGTGTGCATGCTCTGGCTTGTTGCTCTCTTCATGGGTCTATGTTGCAATCCCATGCTGATAGGTTTTCTCCTCTTAATCTATACTTGAGGTGTGAAGAATTGATCATTTTGATCATTTTTAGTCTTCTCTCCTGACCTGCTTGATACTACAACCCATCCTCAGAAAGGAACTTCCTTGCATTCACGTTCACATTATAAAGTTCTCTTTTGTATTTTTCCCGGGAAGATTTTTGTGTTTTCTTTAACACATCCTCTCAGTCTTGTGGAAGTACTGGTAACAATGAAAGAAAAAAACTAAATTAAGAATCTTGGAATGATATGGGAACAGCACCTTCTGCCCTTTCTGACTGCTGTTGCTATGGAAAATGCAAGAAATGCACTAAAAATGCCTTGATAACAAAGTGGTGACTTTTTCCAGGTTTATGTTGTTAAGCAGTCTTGTCAGATTTCAGCTGTGGGAAGTGCAGACATTTGTTGTGAGAATTCTGCTGTTTGACTGTCAAGGATCAGGTTATGGTCAGGGTCTGAGAGCTCTTTAATCTTTAAATGCTCTGGGACCAGAGTACCTGGCAGAGAGACCCATGGCATCCAGACCTGAGTGCAGACACAGCAGGGTTAACGTGCTGCTGCTGCTCTGCTGGCCTCCCCACATGGAGCTTCTTGCAGAGCAGGAGCCCAAGGACAGGGAAGCTGCCAGCTGTGTTTTCCTTCCTTCATCTTCGTGCACTTAGTGAGAAATGTGTGTGCACTATACTATGTTTCAGCACAAATGATTTTCCTTCAAGTGCTGATAAGTCAAGTTCTTTTGGAGCTCTGTGCAATCCTCTCCTGCCGAGAACTCCACCCGAGGGGTCAGCTGGTGAGAAGGGCAGAAGGGAGGGCAAGCAGGCAGGGGTGCTCAGCACACTGAAACCCCTCTGAACCTTGAAGGCAGAAGGTGAGAAGTAAGAGTGGCCCAGTCAATAATTGAGGCATTTTCTCCTTCTCTTGAAGGAGCACAATGAAGTTTTGTAGCCATGCAATTTCAGACAAAATTTTAAAGCCAATTAATATCAACGTAGTTAACCAAGTTATCTTCCTTTGAGAAGCTCACTCCTAAAGAAGTTCAGTCTTGTTTAGTGCCAGCGCCCAGATGACCTGCAGGTGACAGACTGGGGTCTGCTAGTGGGCACAAGTCACAGGAAGAGTTCACATGATCATGGCCTAGGCAGCTTTTTAAATTACCTACTGTGGCTTCTGGATTCTCTGGATTCTCGTGCTACACTCTTCCACAGTACTGTCAACAAAGTCTCACCCAACAGAACTATTTTGGCTGGTGAAAAGGTTGGCATAGCTTGGCTCCTGCCAAAGCAGCCAGGTGTGGATTGGTATGGCTTTCTTTTCCCAGCTTTTCTGTGGCTGTGACTGCTGCAGGTTTGAGCATGCTGATGTTGCTCTTCATGTTATGCTAAAGCTTCCTTGGTAAAAAGTACCTGGCTACAAAGAGCTCATTCCCAGTCCTGTGCTTGGCTCCTGGAGTCGGTGTTCTGCACAGTCCCAGAGAAGTCAGTGAGGTTCTGCACAGGTGCCACAAACCCACCCACGTGCATCAGATGGCAGGAGCAGGGCTGTGGCTGTCAGAGGAACAGCTGTGCTGCTGCCCTCAAGCCAAGCCTGTCAGGAATGATCTACAGGCAGCAACAGCCACAGCAAAGTGGGGTGTTTTCAGCTTGGACTGGTTTCACTCCAGTTTGGTGTGAACTTTAATGTTACTTAATCCTAATGTTGACTTAAATGTTACTCTGTAAATACTGATAAACAGCAGAAATGCAGTTTATTCAAAACCTAATCTGTATCACAGATGAAATCACAGACCAGCTCTTGTCAGACTGACTTTTGCTGATCCCGTTGCTCTTCTGCCGCTCTGCAGCCCTTGCATTTCACAGAGTTGAAAGTGTTCTGACCAAGTTGAGTTGTTACATTGCATTTCACATAACTAGACAAGATTGTAGTGAAACCCATTAGTGTTTCTTGAGAAGTTTTCATTTCCTACCTTGATATGATGTTGCTGGCTGTTCTTATGAAGTTAGTGGCAGTGTTTTTGCAAAAGCATTGAGTACTTCTGACCCATCAGCCTATTTAGCTCAATTTGAATCTGCCTTTAAAAAAGTAAAATTTAACACCACTTCATCAACTCTCCCTTAACTGAAAATTTGAGCTTATTACAAATAAAATAAAATTTTAAGAGAGGGTAGTTGCAGGAGCACTACTGACAAAACTGGTACCTGTGTGAGGCACTTCACTCAACCATTTCTTAACAACCTTTTATGCTGCAGGAAGGACCATGCTGGGAAAGAAAAGTGGTTTGTACACATCCATGTTCTTTTCTCCTAGCTGAAAGTTAAATTCAGTTCCAAATGGTCATACATTGAACTGTATAATTTAATTTGCAGATGCAGTTACTTGGTTTTGCTGTCAATACTTCATGCCCAGCTGACCCCCCAGTGCAGTAGCAATCCCTCTCTTTACCTGACTGCATGTAGCTGGTCTAACAGAACCCCTCATGCAGGGCATTTCCGCTGCTTATCAGAAGGTTTATCAGTACTGGCTTTTGTCTCTTGTGTCTTTTAAGACCTCAGATGATCTTGTTCATTGTAACTGCAAAGAATGTCAGGGTTCTTCACTTCAGGAAACAATAGCTGGTGTGCTGTCCCTGCCCATCTTGCTTTCATTTGTTGACAAACACTAGCTCACCCATCTTTATTACTGATGTAAAACTGAATGGTTTTCCTGTTTTCAGTGACACTATGACGTTATTACCAAATACTTGATTATCACAGTTTATTAAACAATATTGTCAGAGCACTCTCCTCCCTTTACGACTAAAATATGTGCTGGTGGTCATAAAAGGGTTCAAAATACAATTTGAATGTTTGCCTGTCTTTTGTATTACAGTGTATTTTTCTGATGTTTCTTTGAAGAAAATTTGTGTTGGTTTGCTTTAGAAAACACTAAAAGAATTACTCCCCCCCAACTAATTGTTAATTGCTCAGAATATTGCAAAACTTAATGATACGTGGAAGTCTTTAAGTATTAGCCATAAATCATGGGATTATGAATAAGCCTTTGTTGTCACAGGCTCGCATACAGTCATTCCAAAACGTCTGCCATTAGGATGCAGCAAGGCAGCTGTCAGCTGTTTTCTTGTAATTAAACAGCCAATGAGCAGCTAATTAAGACATATGTGTATACAGAAGTGGAAGTGGGTATGTTAATGAACTGTAGGAATCAATTCATTAAATGAAAATTTGTCAAAAGACCAAACATGAGCTCAGCGTCTCAGCCCATGCGCGGTGCAGAGGGAGCCTGTGCGGTGCCCTTTGGGACACGAGGGAAGCACAAGTGGCTCAGGAGCCAGCCCAGACACCAACGGCTCCAACGCCGAGCTGCTGAGCAGAGAACTCGCTGAAACTATTAATAGACTTTGCAAAAACTGCTATTTACATTTCAAAGTCCTTTTTTAACAAGTTGTTATTCCAAGTGACTTGCAGATGAAAAGTTCCTGCGCTCTTTTTTCCCCAAACCTGATTTCGTGGCAGCGAACGAACACCCATAGACCGTGTTGGTATAAATAGGCTCTGAAACGCAGGGGCCGTGCTTGTTATGTGCCTTGTTACGTGGGCTGCTCTTCTTCTGGCACCAAGTGCATCCATCTGCAGGAAAAGGGAATGTGCAGAGCTCAGTGGCTGGGGCTGGATCTTTGTGCTGGCACCAGGAGGGGCCGAGGCTTGGCCCAAGTGTGCCATGAGCCAGAGTGCTCCGACCCCGGGGCTGCTTCCGTGCAGCACCAGCCTTGTCCCTGTGCTTGGTCAGGAGGGGTGGCTCTGCTTGGCCCATTAGGTCACATGAAGGAAGGGTTGTAAACATGCACGCAATAAAAAGCATGTGGCCTGGGCTGGCTTGCATAAAGCTCGAACGTATACACGTGTACCAAGGATGCATCCACCTCCTCCTTCCTGGTGGAAAAATTATAGCCAGCTCCATGCCTCTGGCAAAAGAGAGGGGACAGAACAACAGAATAGGGTGTTGTCCTTTTAATAAAGGAGAGGAAAGCCTAGAAAGAAACTGCAGGTGCTTACAGAAGGCTCCTGTAATAGGGGCTTCCCCACGTCTTACATTGATGTGAAAGCCCAAGCACCACCAAAAGCTTCCAAAACTCACAAAGTAAATGACAGCACTGTAGAACAAAAAGGCCTCACTTGACCTTTATTGTCAATTCACTTGCAAGTCTCAGATACCTGTGTTTCTGAGCTCTGGAAGAGAGTTTTGATTAGCTTTTGAAGTTTATGGCAAGGATTCTTCTTTCTTTTACCTACTCCTGATGTTTTCTTGGGTTTGTTTTTAAAAGCACTCTGCTGTATCTCTAGTTTGTAAAGTGCAAGTGCTTTTAAAGGCCTGGGTTTCAGGCATTTCTGCTCTACTGGAGATTTAGCTTTAAGCTGTAACTTAGCTGCTATATTGTACACTAAAACGTATTGAGCAGCTGTGTCTCTAGGGAAAATCTGAAGAGGAAAAAGGCCAGTATTTTCTCCATTATAATACTAAAAATAATCCTCAGCTTGACAAGGCTATTCTTAATAAAATATGCCGAAGTGGCAATTTAGAATCTCTGTGTGTGTGTATATATATATATATATCTCAGCTAAAGGAAAACATATGGATCCTTGAGGTTATTGGGACATGCTGGTCTCACATATTGTTTAGGCTGACTTGCAGAATCTCAGAGGTGGCAGAGGGTTTCATACAGCTCTTGTGTGAGCATGTCATTCAGTGTAATCCCAAGAGTGTTTGGAGAACTGAGATTTTGAGGGACTGATGAAGAACCTCAACCAGTCACTGGTCAGCTCAGTCCCTAATCCTGTTTTGGTGGTGAATGGCATTGCACTTGGAGTTCAGTGGTGAACACACTTGTACTTGCACTGGAGTAACAGACTCCACTGACGGTGCTCCCAGAATTGGAAATTAATCTATCTACTTACCAAGAGTTGGTTTCTCTAGAGAGATCAGTTGTGATGTTGGAATGGTAAACATTTCCATGGTATTTCATGAATTATTATTGTAGAGTGAAATGCATTCAATTGGAGCTCAATATGTGCAATACTTTCAGTCTCAGTGACAATTATCTATTGACAAACATGAAAAAAGCAGTTGAAAGTTCAGTCATCTAGAAACAAGGAGCAGAAAAAAGGGTAAAAAATTCTGTACAGGAAAACAGGATCAAAGACAGCATCTTCAGGTTTTTTGGGGTGGTTTTTTTGTGTTGTTGTTTTGTTTGGTTTTTTTTAATATTCCATGTTTTCCCTAGTAAAGCTTTCACAAAAGGAGTGTAATCAACAAAGATTGGTACCTTCCTGGTAAGACTGAGCAGGGGTTTTGCCTCAGTGTTTTGCCATGTTTCTGTCATCAGGAAGTTTGATAGGAACTACTTGACTGCTTGAGACTTGTCATGCAGAAGTCCTTCCTCTGTTTGCTTCACCAAGTAGGGATACGTGTGCTGAGGGACTCCAGCATGAAACCTTGGAGTAAATAACAAACTGGTAAAAGTCCAGCTTTAATTAAAAGGTGCCCAGCCTTTCCAAGGAGCTATTTTCTTTGCAGCACTGTTAATTAATCCATTATGTGGCAACGTAAAACTAAAATAGTGTGCTCACTGCTCTCAAATGCCTCTTTAGAATGACTGCATCTTTGCAGAATCCTTGTGAAGTAGGTATTACACACACAGCAGCTTATGTTTGGGCAGTCTGTGGCAAAAGGATGAAATGGACTTCAAAGCAAACAGCTGCAGAGTGGTTAATGACGTGCCCCTCTCTGGAGGAGACAATAAAGTTGTAGCTGTGCGTAACCTTCCAGCTCCAGCTTTCTTTGGAGATGGGGTTACTCAGGAAAGAGACCATACATAAAACGTGTTTTAGCTTTTCCCCTCTTAAGAATCTAAATGCTGCATGGAGTTGAACAGAACCTGGGCTGTCAGCATCAAAGTAACTCATGCAACAGCAGCAATGGGTGACAGCAGCCCCAGTGCAGTGACCATCCCTCTGTCCTGGGCACCTCAGGTGCTGTCTGCTTTTGGGCCCCTCATGACAAGTGACACTGAGGGGCTGGAGTGTGTCCAGAGAGGGGCAGCAGAGCAGGGGAAGGGTCTGGAGCACAAGGCTGTTACTGGTTTTAGTCTGATAAGGAACAGCTGAAGGTGCTGAGGTTATTTAATCTGGTGAAGAGGAGGCTCAGCTGTGACCTTCTTGCTTTCTACAACTCCCTGACAGAAGATGGAGCCAGGTGGGGGCCTGGCTTTTCTCCCATGGAGCCAGCAACAGGACAAAAGAAGATAGCCTCATGTTGTGGCAGGGCAGGTTTCTGTTGGATGTTAGAGAAAAAACCTTCACTGAGAGGGTGGGCAGGCATTGGATTAGACTGTCCATGGAAAGGGTGGAATCACTATTGCTGGAAGTGTTCAAAAAGGTGTGTGGATGTGGCACTTCAGCTTTAGTGGTGAACACAGTGGTGCTGAGATCATGTTTGGGCTTTATGATCTTAGACATCTTTTCCCATCTTAATGATTCTGTGAGTCTACAAAAAAGCATGTTAAGAAATTGTTCTTTGCAGGAGAAACTGTTCAGCATGGTGCTGTGTATTTTTAAACACATACACACACTGGCGAGGCTGAACATCAGAGCCTGCCACTGTCACTCCAGAGAGCAGAACAGGGTGGTAGCTGTTGAATCCTCCCTATTTTGGAGAACTATGACAACCCAGGGAAGATAGGAAATCAAAGTCTATAATTAGTTTTATCTTGTTTGGAAAGAGCTGGTGTACCATATGTAATATGGGATCTGTAAAGTCAGTGAATAAAAAGTGTAATTCCTTTATGTGTTACGCTTTTTTAATGAACTGTTTCTTGCTAGTTACTGGTTTTTGTTTGTTTCTAGGAGAGAAAACAAAAAAACAACAAGCCTTTAGTTTTAATTTCCTTTAGTTGACTACAGAGCACTTGAACTTCTTTTCTGCGAAGTACGCTACCTTTGAGAGTCTATTTCCTCCATCAGTTAACAGCTCCTTGACTTGTGTTTTGCCATGGCATGGCAGGGCTTTTTCAGGAGGAGTCAGCAGAGCAATGCCACGTACTCGTGTCCTCGGCAGAAGAACTGTCTGATCGACCGGACCAGCCGGAACCGCTGCCAGCACTGTCGCTTACAGAAATGCCTTGCTGTGGGGATGTCTCGGGATGGTAAGCGCTGCTGGCTCGGGCCTGCCTGAGAAATGCTAACATGGCGTGTGGTGTGCTGGATGGTCAACCAAAAAACACAGCATTTGTGTGCTCACTGTGCATTGGGCTGATAGTTGAGATCATCGAGTGAGTTTCAGATGTTGCTTCATATTTTTCTGTGTTGTATGCTAAATGTTTTTAGATGCTGCTATATACTCAAATGTATATAAATCAGGGCATGCACAAAGTTCTTGGATTTATCTTGTTTCCTACTTACCTATTTCGGTTCCCAGTTAAGAGCTTTGTCTCTGGTCATTTCTTGAAGATGCAGTTTTTTAGTCTCATGTTAATATTTCCTCTATATATTCATTCCAACTTAAGTGACCTCCTGTAGTTGCAAGTAGCATTGCCTGGTGCTTGGGTACAGATCAGAACTGCTTCACAGTATTGACTGAAGTCAAATATGTGTATAATGAATAATGGAAAAAACACAAAGAAAAAAATAATGCAGTGTTTTTTCAAAGATAGAATTCTGAAGGAAAGATGTTCCAGTGCTGTTAAATATTAAGCTCAAAATTGCAGCTTGAGTAGTGATGAAAGCCCGCCTCTGCCAAACAGTTGCTTATGTAATTCAGTCAGAACTGGCTTTGCAGCTGAGACTTGCACGCCTCCCCCACAGATGGAACGGAGCTGCCACCACTCACCCATTTGAAGATCTGACTCAGTCTTTTCCCCTGCCTCAGTGACAGCAGCGCTGCATGTTCTACAAATACATACACATTACTCTAGGTACATGAGGCCTGATCAAGGAGATTGTCCCCACATTGCATTTACTTTTTGAATTACATTGTCTTTATTTTTTTTTATTAGCCATGAGACTAAAAACCTGGAACAGTTGATCATGTAATGACTAGTTCCTCCAACATGTTTGCTTTCCTGTAGAAAAGCAGAAGGCAGTAGTCACCTTTCTAAAGGATGAAGTTTTTGAAATCCCATGCTGCATCCTTGGGAATTCCCTGGATGCTGCAAACCAGTTGCTTACAGCTAATGCTCCTCAAAGTCGTAGTAACACTGTGGAGATACACACATGCACTTGTGTGCACACACACATAGGTTTAACAATTACTCGTCTACTAAACATTTTTGCCTGTCCCAGGGGCAGTGAAGGCAGGTTTGGTGGTTCTTCCCTTGTGCTTTAGTCCCAGTCTCAGTAAAGCTTGCTGTCGATACACTGAGAGGGACCCCACATGTTGGCACCACACTCCAGGTTCACAGCAGCCCTCATTCTGCAGCATGAATGCACAGCTGGATGGAACTGGACAGTTGTTTCAGGCCAGTGTGTTCTGGTTTAGCTTTTGCCTTTCTAGGCAGGGTTTGAATGCTGAGGAGATGCATCTGTCAACTTCAACGAACGTACAAGAGAAAATCTTTCCAGCACAGAAGTGGAAAGTTAATTAATGAAGCTAAACCACTGACTTCTAATGGTCCATTTCAGTGGCACGTCAAGACAGTCTTTTAAAGAGCAGGTGCTGCAGCTGTGTACCTGTAACTGAGAAGTGGTTCTTAGGTCTGTCCATCCTGCACATTTGGGGTTTTTGGGTGCTGTATCCTTCCATGTAATGTTGAAAGACTCACAAGGCGGTGGTGGATGTGTAGAGATGTAATCTCTTGTGTGTCTGTATTTCAGCTGTAAAGTTTGGTCGAATGTCAAAAAAGCAGAGGGACAGCCTGTACGCCGAGGTGCAGAAACACCGAATGCAGCAGCAGCAGCGGGATCACCAGCAGCAGCCAGGAGAGGCAGAACCACTCACCCCAACATACAATATCACCACCAATGGGTTAACAGAGCTACATGACGACCTCAGTAATTACATTGATGGGCATACCCCTGAAGGTAGCAAAGCAGACTCTGCAGTTAGCAGCTTCTACTTAGACATACAGCCTTCTCCAGATCAGTCGGGTCTTGATATTAATGGAATCAAACCAGAACCAATATGTGACTACACACCAGCATCGGGCTTCTTCCCTTATTGTTCTTTTACAAATGGGGAGACCTCTCCAACTGTGTCCATGGCAGAATTAGGTAATGAGAGAGAAAAGCTTCCATTGTAATTGTCTTAACAGTACCCTTTGGATTAAAGTGGCACATGTAGCCAGGTGATAGTGAGAATGCTGCTTCAGTAGAGCTGTGGGCATGGATGGGCATTCTTGTGTGAAGTGCACAGTAAATACCCTGATCTCAGGGAACTCCTTGCTGCTCTGCACTAAAGCTCCCAGGGGACTGGGGTTGATCAGTGCTACCAGTGCTGCTTTTGCTTTCAGTCCCTGCAATAGAACCCTTGGAATACTGATGAGAAGCTAATTTTTAGTGTTGAGAAAACAGAAACATTTCTTTATTTGCAGATTATTTTGTAACAATTTATCTCCTTTTTCATTACCTCAATGCTGTTACTCCTAACAAAAAGGGATGAGGCTGATTTTCATCTGCTCTTTACCTGAGGAAAGCCCTGGGCTAATCTGAGGGCAGTTCTTGTCACTTACTGAAGAGGATCTAGCCCCAGATACTGAAGGACATTTTTAAATGTAGCAAGTTTTGATAATTTCTCTAAGAGCCTTATAACAACCACATTAATTAGCATATTTTACTTTAAACTTTTCCCTTAATGATTACACTAAGGCTGAATTCCACAAGTATGACTTGTCAACAGCTGAGACTGGGGTTAGAGTGTGCTGTGTGAACTGGTTATAAACAAAGTGGAACAGGACATTCAAAGAACTGGTTTCATGATTCCATTACTTATGTAAGCAGCCAGGCATTTAAAATTGATTCTTAAAACTTGCTGAAGCAACATTTTTTCTAAATATTTTATTATGAAAACCTAAAAATAGTTCAAAAAATCAGGTATTCCACATTAAAATTTTGTGTTGTTTATTTTATGTTCTTTTGAGAAGTTTTGCAGAGGGGAAGTCACAAGAAGCTTGCTTTTTAACATCCTTATGTTGCTCTCTACAATGTAATTTGTCCTGACAGCTAAAATATTGTGTCTGGCATCAGTTCAAATAATTTCAGATAGGTAAAAAGGAGAAGAAAATGTCAGGACAAAGGCCACACTACCAGCCTTGTCTCAATGAAATGACTGCTAATTTTCTCATGTAAGGTATTAAAAAGATCTATATTAAACCCACAGGAAAAAAAAATAGAGGGTTTTTCCTTTGTAGGCCCTGTGTTGAGTTTGGAACAGTGGCCTAATGAAGTTTGTCCTGTTGCTTCCCTTTATTTACATAGTGCTTCATTTAAACCCTGCACAGCATGATTTGGGTGCCCAGCATTAACATTACTGAACAATGTTTGAAGAATGTTTGTGTGCCAGACGAAGGTTTCAATTTAGAAAGGTGTGGCTGTTCAATGAAAATATTTAGGTGTGTACTGAAATGCAGTCCCGAAGTGAGGCGGAGGTTTGTGAATAACATGGGAATATTTCACCTCCTGCATCCTGTACGGGCACAGGGATCATGCTGTCAGCTGCTGCTACAGAGAACAAGTGTTTCAACTACACACTTGTTAAAAAAACCCAAAAAAATTGCTCTGAAATACATCAAAAAAGCTATGGTGACAAAGTATAAATTACGTTGTGTTCTACCTTACCTATTGCCAGGTAGCACATATCATGTGCTTTTACTTCGTCTTTATGACTTTTCAGGTAATATGTTAATCAAACTACTGACAGACATGGGTCCAGCAATACAGTCTGTGAGGAGTTGGGTTTGCTCATTAGCAAACAAAGCCAGTTTCACTGAAGACCCAGAACTGCAGTCCCTCAGAATACCTCCATGTTGTAGTGACCACCATTCCTCTTTGGTTTGAGCATCTGTATGACTTTTCATCAAACTACTGACAGATATGGATCCAGCAATACAATTTGTGAGGAGTTGGGTTTGCTCATTAGCAAACAAAGCCAGAACTGCAGTCCCTCAGAATACCTCCATGTTGTAGTGACCACCATTCCTCTTTGGTTTGAGCCTTCATTTTCAGTGGCCAAACAAAGCAGAATTGTGTGAGACAAGTCTCCAGGCCTCTACTTGTCGCATGCTAAAATATGCCCACCTGAAGGGTCAGGGTAGGAAAGAGGAAGTTCAATGAAAGTAGAACTTGGGTATCTAAATTCTATTCAGGCTTTTGAAAGTGTTCCTAAACATTCATGGAACCAGGTTTTATTAATAAATGTAAATCTGCCTTATGCATCTTTTAATCAAGTATAGCAGCAGGAAATAATTTTATTTGGAATTAAAACATTGTATGGAAATTTTAAATCATGTAGAGTAAATTAGGTGACTACTCTAAAGCTGAAGGAAAACAACCCCTAGTGTTAGGGACTTTTTAGTTTGTTAACTTAATCACCTGGATTCTCCAATAGATGCATTTTCCTGATATTTTTTTAATTATATGAGAGTAGGGGGAAAAAAAAGACGCTTTTCCCTCCCAGGCAGCTTCGTGTAACCAGAGTCCTGCCTGAGAGAACACTAGGCAGTGGTAACTGTATTTCCCTATTGGAAAGCACTGGCACTGTGCCTGGCTGCGGTGCCGTTCTGTCCCGTCCCTGACGGTGTCCGCGGACGGCTGTGTGCCCTCGCTCGAGGGGTCCGTGCCCGCTCCGTCCCGGTGGGCGCTGTGGCTGTGCCCGCGGTGCCCGTGTCCCCCTGGGGCCCCGCTGTGCCCAGCCTCGGGCCCCGCTGTGCCCAGCCTCGGGCCCCGCTGTGCCCAGCCTCGGGCCCCGCTGTGCCCAGCCCTGGGTCCCGGCGCCCTCTGCCGGGCTCCGGCCGCCCTTCGGCGCTGCCTCCCGAAGCCGGCTCCAGGGAAACCCAAAGCAAAGCAGTTTTCTCTCTCTTTTTTCCACCCTCTCCCCTCCCCCTGTTGCAACTGAAATATACGAGCTCTTCTCGTGTCTGAAGGTACAGCTTTGCATTTCTAACGCGTGTCGTTTCCTGCTTTTTCTTTTAGAACATCTTGCACAGAATATTTCCAAGTCACACATGGAAACTTGCCAGTACTTGAGAGAGGAGTTACAGCAGATAACATGGCAAACTTTTCTGCAGGAGGAAATTGAGAACTATCAGAACAAGGTATAAAAGCATGCCAAGATACGGCATGGTTTCTTTAAAGCATGGTATTTCCATAACACACTGCAAAATTCACTTTTTCACTGCTTTCTCCTTACTATCAGGAATGTATATTTCTGTGTGTTTAAAAAAATAATACACTAGAATCAAAAGGAGCACTATGGTCAGGATATCTTTGCATTTGTGGTTTTTACAGGTATAGGAAACGGCAAAGACATTCTCCTAAAATCTGTCTTTGATAAAGAAGGATAGGAAATAATAGGAATTTTTTCAGTCCTGTTTGGTGTGTTATTTTCTTCTCTTAAATTGTAATGTCCTGGATCAACAACAACAACAAAAGCCCAAGCCACCAAGTTTGTGATGTTACATGCTGTGCTTCAGTTTGAGTTTATAAACACAGAGCTCCGTCAGATCTGCAGCCTTCGGGTTCACTGGAATCCTGATTCAGGCTCCAGTTGTCCCTCAGTGTTTGGGTTTTACCTGTGGAGCAGCAGCACAGTGCTGCCCTGCCACCAGGGTATTGTAAGGTCTAATCAATGTTATTTCCAACATGCCTTCCATCCACAAGCTGCTACCAATTGGCTACATTTGGAAAATGGCCTTGGGAAGCACTGCTAAAGCACACTGTTCTTTGAACATATTTTTCATTTCCACAGAAAAATATTTAACCTTTCGGAGTACAATTTTTTCTACTTTAGGTGTTTTCATTCTGCATTATTTTCAACACTGGAAAAAAATATGATCATGCCTTGCTGGTATAAATTGGCATTCTATTTTCATGCAGAGAATAAAATTCCCACTGAAATGACCAAAATCATTACACTTTGACATTTTTGGCATATGATAAAAGTTCTCCAAGCTGGATTTCTTCTGACATGACTGCAGAAGTCTTCCATGGTTGCATTGTCACTCATCCACATGAGGCTCTGGTTTTGAGGTCAATTCCCCTTGTCTTATAAGCAGACTGTAGCCAGGAGTGTTGGAGAGAACTCACTCCATTTTGTTGTTTGGTTTTCTTTAGCTCAGTTTTACTTTCCAAAGCTTGGTTAGTAATTTTTGAATTTCTCTTCTCTCTCAAACAGCAAAGGGAGGTAATGTGGCAGTTATGCGCAGTGAAAATAACAGAAGCTATACAGTATGTAGTGGAATTTGCCAAACGCATTGATGGCTTTATGGAACTGTGTCAAAATGATCAAATTG
This sequence comes from Passer montanus, assembly GCF_014805655.1. NCBI lineage: Eukaryota > Metazoa > Chordata > Aves > Passeriformes > Passeridae > Passer > Passer montanus. Next base: position 2,508,037 of record NW_024369929.1, read on the forward strand.
TGCTTTTAAAAGCAGGTATGTGGGTCAGCTTTAAGGTCTGCTTCTATTAGTTTTGCCTGAGGAAGGTGTTACATGGTATATACAGTGGTTGCATACACTTATATTCATATGCAGTACAGTGATCATTTAAAATTAAATAATGAAAAACCTTGCAAATTTTCTGTCTTTGAAGTAACATCATCTTAGTTATTGTGGGGAGAAGGAGTTCAAGTCTCTCTATTAAATTTTCATTATGGAGAAAGGGAGCAATGAGTGTGTTAAGATGTAAAAATTGGATTTAATTTTTTTTTTTGATTGCTAATAGTGAATATTTCAAGGTAAAAATCCAAATTGTTCTATGCAAGATGTTGTAGCAGTAATTCGGGTTACAAATACTGGACCGAGTTGTTAAGGCTTGGTGAACATACATATAAATGAGCTGCTTTGGCTTCAGAGACTTCATACTCTAAAAAAATCACTGGATTTTATTAGCATTAACTGAGTTTCTTCAGCGAAAACTTCTAAAGGGGTTTATGGGAATTCATGTAATTCTACCAGCAAACCAAACTGTGCTCTGTTACACCTCAGCAACTTACTACTCCACTAAACTGACAATGAATGCAGAGCATTGTTATGAAATCCTCACTTGCTCTTTGCAGCTGAAGGCTCTCCTTCTTTAGTCAAACATCCATTGTTTCTGTTTTAGGGTCTTTAGAGGTTGTGTTCATCAGAATGTGCCGTGCCTTTGACTCCCAGAACAACACAGTCTACTTTGATGGCAAGTATGCTAGCCCAGAGGTTTTCAAGTCCTTAGGTAAGGAAATGTGAAGTGTTGTGTCTTTAAAAACAAAACAAAAAAACAACAGAATAAAAATAATAAGGTGGAAAAGCAAGGGAAAACAGCTGCTTTGAAAAATCAGCCTATAGTATTCAAATAAAAGAGTTCTGGAGCTCGAACTGCTGTTTGTAAGCTGTCATGCTGGCTCTGGTTGAGGCCGAGCTGATTTCAGGAGGTAAAACAGCTTAACTGTGTGCAGTAAAGGACTGTTGGTGCTGAAGTTCAGCATTTTGATTAAGATATCGCAGTATGGACTCACTTGTGGAGAAGAGAAGCCCAGATTTCATATCTAATATAATGTTTCATATATCCTGTTGGAAAAGGCAGCAGATTTTAAGCTAATTTGGGATATACTGACGTTACTGCTTTGAAGATGTTACTGGTGTTTTAAAATCTGCCAAGTCCAGTTATTTGCTGGTAAAATACAGTAAATAATTTTTTAAAATTAAACTACATACAATTTTGAAAACTTTTTCCCACGTATTTTTGCTAATTTTAAAAGGATGTATTCACTGGGTATAGATTTGGGCTGTAAGCCACTTTGGAGGCAGTGAAAATACATCAGTGGAGAATGCTGGAGAATTACTGAAGTATTCTCTGCCTTTCTAAAACACCTCCAGGTACAAGGTCAGAGCACAAACAATTCTGGGTTCTAAGGAAATACAACTTGGATCTGTTACCAGCTATATCCAGAAGTTTAGGCTGGGGAGGCTGAGGAAAAGCCTTGTCTCTCAGGTTGTGATGCTCTTCAGAGCAGGGCTCACTTTAAAAGACTGAACCTGCATGTGTGACAGCAGCAGTAACCTGAATAACACCTGTGTGAGCAAGAGAATGGATGGAAGGAGACAGAGTTCCTCTTCTGCATGAACCATGTTCAGTCATGGCTTCTCCCTTTGCTTCCTGCATGTCCCTTGTGTGCCTCTCTTCCCCCACTCTGTGTGCTCAGTAATCTTAAAATCAGAACTTCTTCAGTCCACACTGACATGACAAAGTTCCATTTAGAACAGAAACAAAGGTAGAGCAATTTTGAGCTTGAAAATAAATGGCTTGAGATTTATCCATATTTACCCCATAAGAACCCAGTGTAGGAAAGATACACTCTGCAAAACTTGGAGAATCTTGGCTGCCAGGATGTGGGAGTGCAGTAAAACCCTCAAGGATGAGTGAGATCTCACTGCCATCACTTGACAGTCCTTAAGGAGAAGATCACCTATGAAGTGTTTTACATCTGTTTCTCATCTCCATCAGAATAAATCAATAACTCTGTAGCACTGAAGTAGTTTTAAACAAGAGCTTACCTTCTTTTTGGCAGGTTGTGAAGACTTCATTAGCTTTGTGTTTGAATTTGGAAAAAGCTTATGTTCTATGCACCTGACAGAAGATGAGATAGCTTTGTTTTCTGCGTTTGTTTTAATGTCAGCAGGTAAGAGATGAAGATTTCCTCTAGATTTATTTGGTAGGGGTTGTTTTTATTTTGAGGCCTTTTTAATGATAACATTACGATTATCAGACGTTGTGGAAATATCACCTTTTTGAGTGTCTCCTCACCAAATTTTTTATTTTAATAAACACATTAAAATTTAGGAACCAATTTGTTGAATTGGAAATCCTAATCTAAGCCCATATTTTCCACATTTTCCCCTTATTGAGGACTCAGCTTTTTTGCAGAGGCTTAAATGCATTTGTGTGAGACTCGTGAGCCAGTCCTGGTGAGACAGGGAGTTCCTGAACTCCCATAGGCAGCTTTCCATGTGTGTGAGCTTGCAGCTGCAGCACAGCAGAAAATTTCCAGCAGTGCCATTTTAGTATAACTGGGGACATTGAGAATTATGGTGCAAGACATCCAAGTTACCCCAGAAGTCAGCCTGGGTCTGCCATGCCTGTGGCTAAAATAAGTTGATAATCACAGGTGAATGTGCACAGTGTGCTCCAGGTCCTGGAAAGGCTGCTTAGGTCAGGTGGAACAAGGTACTGGGGTAGAAAGTCAGTTTGTGCCTGGCCTGACACCTGAGGAAGGAAACTGTGAGTTCAGAGGGCAGCATAGTGGACTCAGGAGTGGGGATGGAAACTTCTGTTAGCAGTGGTGAGTCTGTCATAAATATGTGCTCATGTTGTTGGCCAGACAGGAAGTGTGTTAGCCCTGTGTTTTAGCAAGAAGTTCTGTCACACCAGGAATGTGGCGGCTAATATTGCTTCTCTGCCAGGAAGTTCAGCTGCTTTTTCTTTAATAGCTGAATCTTTGCATCTGATTTTTCTGTCAGTCACTGTATGTTCTGCTGGTTTTCTGTAAGACCTTAGTAAGAAGATCCTCTCCAACTAGTTGTTCATTACATGATCTATTCATTTCCCGGTAAAAAGTTGCTAGGCTCATTTTGTAAACACTGTAAAGCATTCTACAGATTTTCTTGCAAATGAATAATAGATCTTACTCAGATGCATTGCATTCTCCTAAATAAGGGCTTTATAAAAGTAACTTTAAGTGCATGTAATAAATATATTTCAAAACCTATTAATTTTGAAGCCCATTTTCTATATGAAAGTTTATCACAATTGAAAGGAAGGTTGCAGACAGGAGAAAGGAATCTGTAACACACTTAGTACGTCCTGGTGTGCTGGGATCCATGTGTGCATTACTAGAGGTTTTAACTCCATTTATATTCAGATCGCTCATGGCTTCAGGAGAAAGTGAAAATTGAAAAACTCCAACAGAAGATCCAGCTAGCACTTCAGCACGTCCTACAGAAGAACCACCGAGAAGATGGAATTCTTACAAAGGTAAGAGTCATCCTGTGCCATGTCACAGGACTGTGAAAGAGTGGCTTCATCTGAACACTGCCCTGATTATGGGGTAAAAGCTCATACACAGTTAATTTATTTATAAACCCAGAAGTCTTTGTTCAAAATTGAGCTGCTCAGTTAGACCTAGTTACTTAAACCTAGAAGAGGTGAAACGATGATGTTCTAGGGAACAAGGTTGAGAATGGTCTGAAAGGAAGTATTTTTATGTGGAACTTCATGAAAAGTGATGAAGGTTTTTAGGATAGTCTCCTACACAACACTCCTGCTACACAGAATACTATTTCAGTGCTACAACATGCATGCCTTAGTATTTGTGGAATTGCTGCCTGCCTGACAATTAAGTTGTTATAACATGTAACACACAAACTAAACTTGTTTTTCTGACTTCTGTGAGAAGTTCCCCACATAGCCTTTTTCTCAGTTCTTCCAAATACTGATGCCTAGGAAAAAGAGGCACTACCTGCTATTATGTACTAAAGTATCTTCATGTAATTTCTCAGAAATGGGAAACTGGTGTGATGTTACAAGAAGTAAATCTGAAGAACTGGGGAAATACAGGCACTTTACCTTTACCTTGCAGACATAGTTGCTTTTACACCTCTGCACAGCCAGAGCTTATGCTTTGTTTCACAGCACTGAATTACTTACAATAGAAGTAGGATGGTCCAGCCTGGGCTCTGCAGATTTTCTTAATTTCAAATCCTAGCTCATGTAATTTTCTCTGAGTGTATACTTTGGATACCTTTGTCAGAAGAAAGAGTCTTCCATATGTGTTGATAAAAATACTTTACTCAATAACTTCAGGGAGTACCCTCATGATGTTTTTGAAGTACATATTTTTTACCTTTTTTGAATGAAGGTAAAAAAAGTCTAATCTATTGCATTGCCAGTTGCCTCCATAATATTTACAGTGGGTTGAAGAGCAGCTGGGATTGCCTTCTTCCAAGAGGATAATTTAATGAGTGAGGATCCAGCCCTGAAATACTTGGTTTTCAATCCAGCAAGGAAATCTAATGCCACATTTTCCTAAGACCTTAAAAAAGATTATTTCAAAAATAGCTGTGAGTTCATTACTTAAATACTTCTAGCAAATACACATGACTGTACATATGAAATGTCCTTGTTAAGTTAATAATTTGGTTTGGGAGAGCTTTAATCCTTACAGCAAGATTGGGAGGCTTGGTTCCATGTATGACCATATGACTTGTGTTCATTTTTTTACAGTTAATATGCAAAGTGTCTACTTTAAGAGCACTGTGTGGACGACATACAGAAAAGCTTATGGCATTTAAAGCAATATACCCAGACATTGTGCGACTTCATTTTCCTCCACTTTACAAGGAGTTGTTCACTTCAGAGTTTGAGCCAGCAATGCAAATTGATGGGTAAACGTATCACCTAAGCACTTCTAGAATGTCTGAAGTACAAACATTAAAACAAAAGAAAGGAAAAAAAAGGAAAAAAAAAAGAAAGAAAACCAAGACACTTTATATGGCCCTGCACAGACCTAGGGAGCCAACACACTGCACATCTCTTGGCGGTCGGGGTCAGGCGAAGGATGGGAAACAATGAAACAAAGTTGAACTTGTTTTTCTCATGCATATGATTTCCATTATGCCTACAAATATGGACCCTTTTTCTGTCTCAGCTTCTCAATCCTTGACCTCTGTTTACACAGACTGAGGGTACTAATGTCAGAAGGTTGTTTTCTCCTGTAGTTCACTGCCCAGACTTTTGACAGAACAATCAATTTGTTGGTCAGAACAGAGTCCACCTAGTAATCAGCGACTGGTGTGCATTGCAGAGATTTCAGCATCAGTTTGCACAACTTGCTCATTGTTTCATGAAGGACGATTTTTTTTCACCTACCACTGTTTGCCAGTAGACAGAACGGCATGAAAAGGGTCCATAGCAATAGCAACAATAGCATTATAATATATTACAGGGTAAATGGGCATGAAGACTATATATAGCAAAAGAGATATTGTTTATATATTGTTTTAATTAATATAAAATGTAGTTACTGGTATAGCTTTTCTTGTTGAATTGATAAGGCACTTTCATTTTGCACCTTTTTCTTTAAATTAAATGCTAGCGTGTTCATTGTTGTGTTGCATGTGCACCAGAAATTCAAGTTTAACTGAAAAAGGTTTGGCAGGTACTGGTACATTGGGAGGTATTTATGCTGCTGTTTTCCATGTTACTTTTAAAGAGAGGCTGGTCATATCCTGAAATGGTTAGAGATTTTTTTAAAGAGTTGAAAATAATGACAATTTTCTACATTAAAATAATATTTTCAGAAGTTAAATTCAAAGGTACTTTTATTTTCAAGTCTTTCAAACTGGAATGTTTCAAAGTCAAAAGCCTCATATTTTCAAAGGTTCTGAGTTTCCACTGTCAGAGTTGAACTAATTAATTACAGATCATTTACAATTGAGTTACACAGCATCTTTGAAAATCAGGCTATTAAATAGTGTATTCCTGCCCACCATAAATCCAGGTTTGAAAGCACTTACTCAAGTCTGTATCTACAGTAAAAGTATGTGTGTATGACATGCTTGCAGAAAAGTAATTTTTACGTGTAATATTACATACTTTGGTACTCCATATCGTAAACAATGCCTTCAAATGCCAAGCTGTATCCTATCAAAATCCATAGGTTTGTCTTTAGCTTCAGTGAGATGAGACACACTGACCCCTGTTGTTCCAGCATCCAGCAGTTCAGTTTCAGGGAGCTGAGCAGAGAAGTCTGTTCTCTCCTTGTTTAAAAAGATGCACTTTAAAGTTCATCAGATGGGAACAGACTAAGAAAGGAAAGGCACACTGTTGCTAGAAAGCATTAGTTTGTACTCAGTACAAGCCTGGAAATCATTAATACCAGAAACCTGCATTCTGTAATTCTGATTCCTGTATTGCATAACCAACCAATAAGCTGAATCTTGCAGTGTTATTCATTACCATTCCCTTCAGGAAGAATTCTATCTCTGAGCAAAGCTGACAGTAAATGTAATTCTGAAGGAAGCAGGTTCACATAAACCACATTGCAAACTGTGGTTGTTTGAGCCAGAGGTGCATATTTGGGTTTGGATGAGATGAAGATGCAGAACTGGATGCCCTGTAGGCAATCACAAACACAGTTTTTATGAAGTACCTAAGAAAAAGCTGGGAACATCAAAAAATTAAAAGGAATGAGACAGAATGTACCCTACTGATTTAACTTCCAAGGGTAAACAATCTCTTATATATGTTACAGTTGTTGAGAAGTAACAAGTGAATAGATGCACACTGAAGCTTCAAGTATTTTAAAAAGGAGAATCAGATCAGCAGGTTCTTATTAGCAAAATGTAGGTTTGTTCTATGATTTGAACATGTTTCCTTTGGGGTCAAATAGAAACATTTATCTATGACACTTATTAAAAATGTTCCAGTCTAGCACATCAGGGAAGGTTACAGCTATCACTCATCTCTAGGCTCTGAAAGGAGGGCAAGAGCAGAGCATCACACTTCCTCCTCAGAGCAGTGTGCCCTGGAGTGTGGGAGGGGAACACCTGCAGTGCTGTGAGCACTGGGATGGAGGCAGGAGAGGGCTTTTGGAAAAAGTCCATAGAGCTGTCTTTTTCCTGCTCCATCCTGCCTGCTCCTGAAGAGGTGGCTCACAGCCCAGCACATGCTCACTCCACTCCCACTGAAACACTTTTCCTAGGATCATTGTTTACTTTATTGGAGTAACTGGCATGATATGGTACTTGCATTATAATGTGTATTCCTATTTTTGAAGCACCTCTTTAAACTAACAAATGTTTTCTGAATGTGACCAGCCTTAGGTGCTAGTCCTGTAAAGATCAACTAAACTTAATCTCAGTGTCAACTAATGAATAGTGAAGTAAGACCTTACTTTTTTAGAGAGTGAGATACACCTCCTACTTCTGACAATGTAGACTACCAGGCAAAATATTGGGGATTAGTTTTCAGTCACATCCTGTTCTTACCTTTTCATGATGAATATAAGTATTTTACCAGGTATCTAGGCGCCAGTGGTTTTGTTTGGATTCTGTTTAGCGTATTTACATTCATAAATCATTGACAATATAAGTCTTGGAGCATTTACTAATAAAATACATAACAATAAAAAGGTTTCAAATAGGGCCTTAGCTAAGACTGATCTTCCAGGCCAGAAAGCACTGTTGTTTTTGTTTGTGGGAGCTCATGTGTACTGGGACCTTGTTAAACCAGGCTGAACATACACACCGCAAGTAACTCGGCTTTCCTGGTCACAGTTGACAGCCACTTGGCAATAGAGTATAATTTTTGGGTTGGCCTTCATGGAGAGGGGAAAAACCAGCAGACTCACTGATAAGACATCTGTTGCCAAGGAGGTTTTTATGCAAGGGGACTCAGAATAACACCAGAGTGGCTGGTGAGATGGCCATGTAAGAGCACAGCAGAGGAAGTGCCCTCTGCAAAACCCCTGCAACTGTGGCCTGGTATCACATGATCAACCAGTTAAAAACCACTGGAGGTCAGTGGATATTCACATGAGTATTTTCATCATCTGCCCAGTTCACTACAAATAAAAACACTAGGATAGCTGAACATAATATTTGGAGTTTAGATTACCTAGTCCTTAGAGTCTGCAAAGATATTTTCCTTGGGAGTTATATCTATCCCTGGAGATGTTTTCTGGCTTTCTAGGAAGAGCTACTAGACTATACTGTCATATGAACCACCCTAATATATGTCATCACCTCCAGCATTGTTTGACGTATGGAATTAGGTAAAAAGGGAGGCTGTTTTTAAGTTTGGTTGTTCTTTATTAGCTTATCTTAGTATGAATACCAAGATATCTGTCTATGTGCACCTGTGTGTGTGAGAGTCCATTGTGTGCGCACATGAGTGTATGCGTGGGACGTGTGAGCGGCTGCTTCTAGGCTGTTAAGTGTCAATGGAATAAAGAAAATGTATTCAAAATACTTAAGTCAAAAATAGAAGGTGGTAAAAAGATTTATTCTATACAAAGCCTTGTCTGGACCACTTTAGAGAGACTTCTATTTTTTTAACCCTTCTATAAATGTTTGATGGCACTTGAAATATTCCTGCAATAAAATGTGATTTGTGTAAACATTAAAAAAAAAAAGATTTTGTAATGTGAAACAATGAAAGAAAGTAATGTAATTTTTCTAAAAAACAAAAAAAAAACCACAAACGAACGAACTTTGTATTATTTTCTTGATGGAATTTGTCTATTTGTCTTTGGAAAATTTTTATTTCATTGAATGTGCCATAGTAGAGGTGCGTTTTTCTTTTCTTTCTTGTTTTTTATTTTTACATTTTAGATTAAAGGAATAGCTGTGTTCCGACATTCCAAAATGCAAGATGACATAGCAGTCATGATTAAAAGGTTTGATTAGTAAGCTTCAATCATTGTTGCTTTTTTTGCACATGTTCTTCATTCCTCTACAGTGCAATATGTACATAGAGCACTTGCGGGTGTAACCTTGATCCCTCAGGGAAAAATACATATTTGTACAGGATTTTTCTTTTTTTGCCTTTTTTCTTTTCTTTCCTTTTTTTTTTTTTTTCCTTTTTTTTTTTTTTTTTTTTTTTTTTTTTTTTTTTTTTTTGCTAAGGAATGTCGATTGAATCACTTGTCTGTTGTTGAGGGGCAGCCAGATAATAATCCTAAACCACTGTCACAAAATATTGATTGTTTAAATTTTGTGCCCTTTTATTATTTAAAAAAGAAAAATAAAAGTTATTTTCTGACAGTTCTTTGTGCTGATTGGTGAAAAAAAAAGGGTAAATAGATTAAGCACCTTATGATTGACTTAACTGTGAATGACAATCCATCTCGTTATCAACAAGAGAAGCCCTATCATTTTGGAGCTGGGGTTATAAGTCAGAAACTAATGTGCTCAGGGATCTTCTAAAACTCTTCAACAGGGTGGCCAGTACTGCTGGTGGAACAAATTACTTTTTAAAAAATATGCTAGTATTTCTTCCCTTCCCCCTGCCCCCAGGCACAAGAGAACTGGATGGTTTTTTTAACTAAATGCTCTATGTGTGCCTCATTGTCTTGCTCACTCTTGCAGTAGAGCTGCTTTTTGGTTGGTACTGTGCTCAAAACAGAAGTACTCCAAATAGTGCAAAGATTTTACAATTGTATTTTAGAAAATAAATGCTGACCCACAAAATAAATGATTTAAATTCATTTCAGTATCCTCTGAACATTTTTATAATGATAGGACTACTTTTCCAGCTGAAATTCAGTGTTCTGCAATAGAAAGTGGCTTTTTAGTATTTAAATTATTATTAAAGAAATTAATCAGTTTGTGAGAATACAGTAAGAATGACAAAGGTCATGGTTAGGTTTCATCAGTGAAGTCACATAGAAAGGAACACAGATGTGCAGGAATACAAGAACAACACTTCAGATGTTGTCTGTCATTGTTGCAGATGTTTCATGGTAAAGCCAAAACCTGACTGGAAAGAAACACTGCGGCTGAAGAAACTTACATATCTAGTACATCAAATACAGCAATTGCAAGTGATTTTACAAGGGCACCAAACCCAACAATGTTTAGAAATCTCCCAGTGCCAAACTATGGGATGCTTGAAGCCTGTCCCAATTAGCTTTGTTTTATGGCTTCACATTCTTTTGAAAATGCAAGTAGAAAAGCAAGTAAACAACTACGAACAAAATGAGCAAGACTTCAGCACCTTGGTTACATTGGAAAGAGAGTGAATTTGATTTCTCCATCCAAGGTGTCTGCTTGGAGAAAGCCCCAGTTTTCTGGTATTTTTGAGGGTTTTTTCACAGGTATACAGCTACCAGTTGGTTACTTTAGATTGCTTAATGAATAGGGAGAGCATAGTTACGGTTTCACGAGCTGACAGCTGAGTTCAGTGTGGAATGGCTTTCCAAGGCAGACAAGTGCTTAGCAAGTACAATCAGCTGGCGTTCCAGCACCTTCAGCAGCAGGGAATTCCTACTGCTGATTGACAGTGCACCCTATTCTTTACATACTTGCACATCAATTCAACACTTAGAATGGACAACCTATAAGATGTTTTAACTGTGTAGTGGGATGATCCAAGCATTACAGTCTCCTTTTTTGGATTGGCATAGACAATCCCCAGTCTGTACTTGATGAACAAAACAAGTTACACAGTGTAAGCTGTGCAAATGACGTCTGATTTTTTCCCTAGACATTCCTAAACTCCTCAATATAGACAAACCTATTAACATAAATGCCAGAAACAGCACTTACTACACAATATCCAAAAATAATAGGCAATTTTCTCTTGAGTATGGAATTCTACCTGTGCTAGCTGATTCAGATTGCACAGAACATCTTTATTTTCCCTAGCTGGAGAAACATAACTATTAGAATTATTTTTAATTATTAATACTAATATTTATCACTTTTAAAGTTACATCCATTAATATATTTGAATATTAGACTCTTTCTTTTTGTTTAAGTATTTCTGTCAGTTAATCATTTGGTGGAAATGAGGGCAAATGCATACAAATACCAAATACAACCACAAAAAGGAAAGTTTTAAAATGTAAATGAGTATTTATTTAAAAATCCTTGCAGTATGTGCTTTAATTCTAGTACTGTGATAATGGCTTGCTACATAATGCTAAGTCACTGGACTTGAGGAGAAAAATACATAACATAATATACAGTCTTTCTCTGGAACTTTATTCAGGTACTAAATAGAATTTTAACATCTAAACAGAAGCTGTATTCTACCTTTTCCATCTATAATGTTGCTGTTTGTGCTTTTTTTTTTTTTTGCCTTTATCATTGGTAGAATATAGCAATAACTTTATAGCAATAAGTAGGCTATCCAAATAAGAAACAAAACATGATAAAGGCTTCAGATCAATACTCATAGGCTCACTTCTTCTGCCACAATATTCACTTGTATGTCTTCCCTCATAATCTTATTACTTCTTCAAGCTGAACTTCACAATCAAGTTGTTCAACTTGATGTGTGACATCACACTTTGTTAACATCTGCATGTTTTCAGTGTTCACATGTCCTATGTGTACTTGTGTTCCTATGTTAGTGTTTCTCAAGGTTTCTGAAAGCACAATCTCTATGAGCTATACTTCTGCACAGGGCTCTCTGTGTTGGAATTGACTTAAGTTTCCTGGGGCAGGGAGTGTGAATCGGCTGCAATGACTGGCAGCATCTCCTAACTGAAGGAACCGAGCTGCTGCAGGTACTTGGGAACTCTCCGGCCGCTGCACAATGCAGAGTGCAGTCCGCAGCCGACTCTTGCAGCTCCTCCAGGCGTGGGGCTGAGCTGCCGCTCCCGAGTTCCTGCTCCAGCACGAGCACGTGCTCTGCGCTGGGGAAGCTGCGGTGCACAAAGAACCGAGCTGGGTGTGCCTGGCGGGGTGTTTGGATCGTGATCTGAACACTTGGGCAGCATTCAAACAACCAGTTGTGACTTTCGGTTTGAGAAACACTACCCTGAATTACCCCACAAAGTCTTAATGTAGATGCACAAACTTTACAGGAACTTGCAATCTGTAATGCTATCTATATCTAATGCAGAGAATTCATAAGCAATACAGTGAATTTTATTTCACAAAAAGGCATACGTACTGTACACCTTTCTAAATCCAAAATGTTCCTCATTTCTACATTGATTTAGAAAAAAGTTACAGAACAGTGGTCACTATTTGAAGTATTAGGACATTAACTGGCTGCTTCTTTATATGTAACTGTATTGTCTGCCTGCTCCTTTTCTGGAGATGTGTTTTTGTATTGGATGTTTGGGCCAATGGGAGGCTTCAAGCTACAATGTATTTTCCCAGATTAAATATATTTAACATATGACAAACCCCAGACAAGGCTTTTTAAAATGTATAAAGAACTGCAGTGTTAGGTGGTTTATTTGCAAACTGTTTTCAATGTTGTCCATTTTTATGGCACCTTTAACAATATTCTTGTTTCCAAAGTACAAAAAAAAAAGGTTAAAAATATTCTAGCCATAACTGAATGTCAAGCAATAAAACAAATGACTTTTTGTGCATAGATTTAAAAGAAATACAAGTTTTAGACATCTGCATGTAAATGCAAATCTCTTGTTTACTGCTTTCTTAAACTTGAGCAACTGATTCCTTATTTTACTACTAATTTAAGGACTTGTAATGGCCTGTAAACATTTTATCTTGCTCTATTCTTTCAACTCTAACTTTGTCTCTGCTTTGGAGTCATAATATTTAATGTTGTTCTGCTCACCTCTATACAGTTAACTTTTTGCTTTCATTCTGTATAGATAAAATTATACTATAAACAGCCTACACAGTGCAAATATTTATCTGTTTATCAAATACCACATTATGCTGTATAATATCTGTTTTACTATATAATCTATTTTAGACATAGCTGTTTAGAACTAGAGTGTGCTATTTTTGTGTTTTTCTGATGTGTGGTGCTAGATAAGTTACTTTTGTGAACAAAAACAAACAAACCCCTTTTATTCCTAGACAATACCACCTTTGGGTCTTGTTAATTTCACTGAGTATAACTATATATAAATATATATATTTGTGTATATATATATATACACCAACATATGCCCAACAAGTACCTGTATCAGAGTACAAGATTTGGGACATGGTTTTCTCTTTAAATGCATAGTGTCATTATATAAATTATTCTATAGTATATTTAATAAGGAGAAAATTACTTCACCGGTACAGATACTTGATATCAAATGTAGAATTTTTTTCTACATTATTAACATTATTAATTATTAATGTTATTAAAATTGTTCTGTCCAGCTTGTTATCCTTTTGGTTACTAAAAGAGTCTGCCTGTATTGTATTGAAAATAAGAAAAACATCTAACCTGCCAGTATAAAATAATTACAATATGCTGTCTGTCTGAAAGGGAGGTAGTTATTTGGCTCGTTGGGAGAATTCTATCCTGTTGTTGCATTGGAAATTTCTAGATGTTATTCTGCTGGGTGCCTTCCTCCCTCCTCACTTTAAATAGGATCTGTACACGCTCAGACTGCGGATGTTACTGGGCCATGCCTACACACTTAACTCCAGTTACTGTAAATAGGAATGTTCTGTAAATCTGCCGTGATGGATGGCTAAATCCAGTCCCTGGATATGCTTTATACACCATGCATACATATCCAAGGACAGCCAGTAGCAACTAAAGTTAATTAAGAAGTGGAATTTGCAACATTTTGTCAGGTATGGGGGTTTTGTTTTTATTTTTTCATGTATACCTTAATTTACGTAGTCATATACCCTTCAAAATATTCCTGTCCCCTGTTCCTTTCATTCTAGATATTGTTTTCATGTTCATTCTTAAAAACTGATGGATATCAAATATCTAACTAAGGAGGTAATTAACCTTTTAAATATTTATTAGAATTTTTCTGTAATATTACTGAATTTATAAGATCTTTAGCAAAGATTTTTGAGCAATTTATTAATAACAATGTTTCTGTTTACTGCACTTTTTGATAATAGAAGGTAGTGAATTTTAAAGCCATGGTTCTTGGCTTCCATGCACTGCTTTTATACCCTCAATCCAAGGAATATATATATATAAATAATTTTTTTTAAACAGCAAACATACTGTTGACCTAAAAACAAAAACAAACTTTACTGCACCATGGGTATATTTTCATAAGTGGAATGTTTAACTGCAAACACTATCAGGACAATTATAAAAACCTCTTGAAGCTACAATCTTATTTAAATATAAGCCATGACAATTTTGTTTTCCCTTCTTGATTTAAGTCACCTTTTGATATTTTCAAAGAGAGAAGGACTCACTCTTAAATTTGTATGTACCAACCTCTAGGTAATGCCAGGAACACATTCTCCCTGTTGTTTTAATAGTTTGATATATTTATGCAAAACCATTTGGTTAACATTTATCCTCCCTCTTTACTAAATGTTCAACATACCAACGCCAGAATAAATGCTGATTACAAATATACATCAGATTGAAGATGAAGCACACAGACTTAAAAACCTCGTTGAGTGATATGCTCAAATTTCTGTAAATACACACAAGTTTAATGCAATTATACTGTACATGTAAATATGTGCTGTCTGTTATGTGTACAGTATGTATAAATCCCTTTTCTAGCCACAATAAAATGTAAGCCATCAAGAGGATGTGGTATTGTACTAAACCTTTGCTAATGATCTTTACCCAGTCACTTCACTTCTCCCTTCCATAGACCTTTCCAACTCACTCTTACAATAGCCTGCTTATATTCAAGTTTGTTATTTTACTCGGTCCCGAAAAAAGTATTTTGATTCATTTTGTAAATATGACTGTAAAAATAAGAGATTTAATGTTGTCTTTTAAATACTCCAATTTTCATTCTAATATGAATGTTGTTATATTGTACTTAGAAACCGTACCTTTAATATTACATTACCTTTATTAAGTGCATTGAACACATCGATTTTAGATGTGCTTTATGTACTCTTATCCTGTAATAAAACTTCAGCTTCTAATGGAAAAATCGGTCTTAATTTTTTTGTCAGTCGCATCTTCCTTGGTTTTCTGAGTTATGGTTTATTAGGTTTATTCCTTAAGGAATGCAATGATACAAAATTAAACTACACACATATTAGAGCTGGTGTAGCATGTGCATCATGTTTTGTCAGCAGCAGGAAAACAAGGTGACCCCCAGACACCTTTTGAGCTCCCTTTTGGCCAACAAGAGCTTGAAACCTTTCCAGAAGGAACGTGGATTAATGCAGCTTCCCTCTGTTTGAAGGTGTCTTCTTTGAAATCACAGTTCACTACATCAAATGCAAAATACAAGAAATTTGGCACAAAACCCTCCCAGCGAGCACTCCCAGCAGAAATACTACTTTGGGTCAGATCTAAATGAGGAGTTGGGTATCAAAATTTGGGTATCAAAGTTTTAATATAATTTAGGCATCAAAAGTCAAAGGTGCCACTCCCCTCTGCTGTGCTAACTTTGGGAATACCTGAATGTGTCAGCAGCATGCTTGGTCTTAAGACTTCAGGCATGTGAAATTCTCCTTCTGCACCTACTCAAAAATGCTTCAGTCTTGACAGAGCTTTTAACAGCTCAGTATTTATATGTCTGACCATGATCCAGAAATAGATTCTAGCATTCATCTCTGAAGCACAGTATCTGGAAGCAGCCTTCACCTACAGATCAACCCTACAAAAAAAGTAGTGCAAGTGCTAACTCCTAGAGCGGCAGCACCAAGCAGTGCCATGTGTTCTACAGCAGCTCCCTGTCCACAGCAGTCAGACACTGAGAACACAGATTTCATTTTCTTATCCTCAGGACATGATCCTGCCCAGTGTTCCCAGTCACAGGAGAGCTCCTAACCACCAACACAGAGGTTAGGGAACAGCTTTATAAAGAACTGCATGGTTCTAGCTAAAACAGGAATTTTTCTGAAGTGAGACAAACTGTGCCTGCCCATAAGGAAACCATAAGGAAAGCTAAACTGCACCTTAGGAGGTGGTGGCTTTGACCTCTGATTATTTCAAAGAGCACAGAACTGCTGAGGGGGACTTCAGAGGCCCCAGGCAGGATCTCCCTGAGCTGGCTGCCCAGGACCATGCCTAGCTTTTGAATATTTCCAAGGATGGTGACTCCAAAACCTCCCTGGGCAGCCTGTGCTACTGTTTCATCACCATCTCAGTGAAACCTGTTCCCTGATGCTCATGTTTGCGACATGGAAGTACAAAGATCATCAGCAGGAAGTAGCAGTGTTTTATTTAAAAACAAAACAAAACAAAAAACCCCAAGAAATAGATAGAAAAGAAAAAAACAAAAAAACCCAACCAACCAGATTCTGCAGGTTTTAGAGAGATTTAGTAGGATTTAAGCTGCCACATTCACCAAGATAAGCGTTCTTATAATTCAGCTACAGAACTGTTACCATACCTGGGTCGGGAACTAAGATCACTCCTTACAAGGGGCAATTCCACGGCTGGGCTCTGGCTGGGTCTGTCTAGTGGGACAGGAAACCTTTCTGCTTCTCTAAGATAAGCAAATCAAGAGGGCAGAATTAAAATCTCTGGCCTTAAAACTGATCTGCAAGCAAACTGAAGACTCCCTTGTTTGGTGGGCTTGGAAATAATTCTGAATCATCTCTGGGTTTTCCTGTATTTGTGCAATAGTGCCCCATTTTAATCACAGGACACCAGACACACTCTGCCCTCATCATTTCCCCATCTTTAGGGCAGTGACCGGCATCACCTTTTCTTGTAACACCACAAGCAAATGAGTTTCCATCACCAGACCTACGGGTTGTGAGAATACCCGAATTCCACATTTTACCGCACTGGTAAAATGTGCCTGCCCATCAATTAAAAAAGATTTTGCGGCGCTGCTCACGAGAAGTGAGCCAGGGAAACCGAACGCCGAAGAGAGGAAAGAAGCTGCTGAACGCAGCCTCCTCTATGAGCAGCTCAGCCCTCGCGCGCCTCCAACCCCACAGAGACAGGCCGTGCCCCCCGCCCTGCACACCGGGAGCGGGGGGAGCCAGCCGGGACACCCACCCTCTGCCCAGAGCCCCACCTCTGAAACACGCGAGAAGGGGCGGGCTGTGCCGCCCATGGCAGCCACCTCCTGCCCAGGCCACGCCTGCGAGCACGCAGGGTACAACCCCGCGCCATCATCCGCCCCGCCCGCCACAAAATGGCGGCCACACTCTGAGGCACTGCTCGAGCCTGCGTCCCTATTGGCTGGCTCAGAACACCTGACTCATGCGCCGGGCGCTGATTGGCCAGTGTCCCGAGGCGGGCTCGCATGGCGGCGGACGGGGAACCGCGGACCTGCTGCCCGGAGGGCGGCGCCAAGATGGCGGCCGCGGCGCCGCCGCTGACCTGGTGAGCGCGTCTCCCTCTCCTCCAGCGGCCCGGCCGGGCGCGCCTGAGGCGTGGGCGAGCGGCCACAGCTCCGCGCTGCCCCGCCGGGAGCAGAACGCGCCGCGGGGCGGGCTCGGTTCCCGCCCCGCCGGACGCCGCCCCGAGGGGGCGTGCGCCATTTGCTGTGGCTCCCGCTGTGGGAGCGGGAGCAGCGCGGACGGTGCCGGGACAGCGCCGGCTGTGAGGGCACGGAGAGCCGCGGCGGGGGTTCTGGGCAGGGACCTTGGTCGTGTTTCTAGTACGAAAAGCTCTGCCAATACGTAATTCGGCTCTTTAACCCTAGAGAGGCGAGGTTTGTTGGAATTTTAGCTTGTGAGGTAAAACGTAAATAAAATCCTTGCTCGTACCTGTCACAGTAGTTAGGAAGTTGGGATTGTATGAAGCCTGTTCTCTTGAACGGCTCTAGTAGAAAAAATGAAAAGGCAATATAGAAGATCAGATAATTGTAGAAGACAAGACAGAGCATTTCTGAAAAGCTCTAAAACTGGTGTATTTTTCTCAAAAGTTCCTGCGATTTCAACCCAAAGTTTGCTTTTGATTCATGAAAGTGTGAAACTCTCATCACAATTTCACTGTACCTAGAATTGATGTCTTGTAATAATGAAATTATTTTGTACTGTGCACAATATATATTTTACTATCAAAAAACACAAGGCATTAGTACAAACATAACTTCCGTAAAAAGGAAATCTGGAACCACTGTGTAGGTGGCCTCTTTTTTTTTTCATATATAATAAATCTTGGTTTTGTTTCTCAGGAGCAGAGGTGGCCTTTATTTTTTTGTTTGTTTTGCTGTATATTTATTTAAAATTTTTCTTTTATTAGGGATATTCCACCAAAAAATGGCCAAGAAGTATTTTTCTCCCATGAACTTTATGAAAAACATTCCTTGTCTCTGAGCCTCTCTGAACTCTGGCATTTATCAAACAGGTATATTATTTTATCATTCTGTGCTCTTTGTTACCATGCCATGGATACATCCCCACACTGTTTTGGGGAAAGCTGCGTGTTTTCTGGCACTCAAGGATTTGTTACAGCTGCTGGCCTGTGCTTTGTGTATTGTGGAACCTCAGAAAGCAGGAGGAGTCCAGGTTTTGAGCCCTTTGCTCTGGGAAATGAAGCTGTGTGAACACAGGTGGTACAGGTAGTGTTGCTTTTGCACTTTTGGTGTCATTTTCTTAGGTTGAGGAAGTAGAATAACATTGGTTTCACATAGTGAGGAGTGTGGCTCAGGCTGCTGGATCTCAGCATTTGGAGGAGTGCTTTTAGACTCTTGGTTTAAGAAGTTATGAGGCTGGTAAGGGAGGTGAACATGCTGCCTGGTGCATGAACCTTCACACTGGGAGGAGTGTGGATGGGAAATCATGTAAGTGGGGAGCTCAGCATGTGGGGAAATAGTTCAAGAGGGGAATGACTGTGTTTTTATGAACTGACAGTGTGAGGGGGTGCCTGTTACATCACATGGCTTCATCCCACATCTTCAGCTAGAGAATTCTGCTTCATACCTGTTGGAACAACTTTCCCTGAATTGGCAAGATAGCAGCACAGCCTCACAGCTTGTTACTGGTACATCTGAAACTGCTGTGGGACTCTTCCACTCCTTTCTGGAGTGGACACTCAGCAGTGGGGATTGTGGCCAGCTGTGTGTGGTTCCAGGGGCTTTGCAGCCAAAAGCCAGAGAGGTAAAAATCAGAAATGAATAGGGCTAGGTTGTGTGACCAGAGTCAAGAGGAAGAGAATTTACACCTGGTGAAGCAAGTGTGGAAGTAAAAGCTGGAGGAAATCTGCTAATTTTGTGGAGTTTCTCCTAGATATTTACAAAAGTGTATGTCCCCTTGGTGCAGAAGCAGTGGAAATGGGTTGCTGATAAAATGAAGGGGAAAAATTTAAGCCGTCAGCTCAAATGAAGTATAATGCTGTAAATATGGACAGAAAAGCTCTGTCAGATTATTTTGGTTTGCACCCCAATGAAGACTGTGACAGCAGTGCATAGTGAAATGATCTTGATGTGCTGCCATTTCATTCAGTGCTGAATATAGCCAATTTAAGCTGCTAGAATTTCTTGATGTTCTTACACTGGCATATCTGAGTCAGCATCTTGTTGCTGCTACAGCTTAATTAAATTTGCCAGTTTGTGCCACAAGGATGGACACATTCTCATATTTAGAGAGACAGCTGTGAAGTGTTATTAAGAACTGTGGACGTGATACTGCTGGGTTTGAATGACACTTGAGATGTTTTCTACTGCTGAAATAGTATCTTAAAAATATGCTTTTTCCAAGATCAGCAGTTAATGTTCATTTTGTTAGCCTTAAATATTTTCTTTCTTAAGTACAATTATTTTAAATAGACCAGGGCTCGTTAGCCTCTGTTTACTGGAGCTGCTTTAAGAACAAGCTTTACGTTATTTCTTTATTGTTGTTAGAACAGCCATGCCCCTTGCCCTAATCTACTATTATTTTTGGTGACTGATTACAGCATTGTTTAGAGTAGAAAATTAAATGCTTGGTTTGTGTACGCCGTAAGAATTTCTTCATTGAAATCTGGAATTTCTGTTGTTACAATGAAGTAATTTTGATTTCCTTCTTCTGCAATGAAGGAAAGGCTTTTTCTAGTTAAATCTTTTCCTTGACTATCAGAACTGACAGTGGCCATCGGTGACTGATGAAATGTGGAGACTCTTTATCCTTTCATTAATAATGTGTGTTTCCAGAACAAAGAATGTGTTTCATATTTAGCTTGTTAACACCATTTTGTGGGGTTTTTTTTAAAAAAGAAAACCCTACCTTTTTTGTTTGTTTGTTTTTAAAGCTGTTGCAGACCTGCTGCTGGCACTAAGGGTTAGTCTGATTGTACAGGTGAAGTTTCAGAACAAGAACAGTCCATTGGCACTGATAGAGCAGTTCAGGCTTGCACAGCTGCCCTTCTTGTTTCTGACTAATATTAGTATTTATGTGAAAGCTGCAAATTCGTCCATTTGTTACTTCTTTTTCAGAGAGGCAAAGAAAAATGCAGAGGCATTGGCAAACTCTTCAGAGACCAAACAGGCTGGTAGCCTGCAGGCTGCAGAGTCACTTGAGGTGGAGGCTACAAGCCCAGCTGATGACCATCCTCTCCCAGAACCCAGACTGCCCTACCCATTTACCTCTTGTTTGACTGAGAAGGAGCAGAAGACATACTTGTATCTGATGACTAAGTTCTCAAAAAAACCAAACCATTTCCAAGTTAATGAAGCAAGTCAAAGGGAATTTTTCACATATATGGTAAGATATGAACATATGACTGTCACAGAGGGAGTCATACAATTTTTTTTTTCTTACAAGGAGGAAAGAGGAAAAACTTGTTTTGAGTTCAATTTGTCATAATTAATTTGTCATAGAATTCATGGTATTATTAGAGGTAATAAAGGTCTGAAGTATTCAGGATAAGCTTTTTAATAGAAATTGAAAGGGTATTTGGTAATTTAATTGAAATTGTGGTTTTGTGGCTTTTTTGTTTTGTTCTTTTTTTAAAAGTAATCTGAACAACTGAGGATAAATGTAGATCTCTGACAACTGACCAAGCAGCCACCCAGTCCCCAAAAAAACCTTTTTTTTGAGATCTTTGCCAGCTGTGGGAGCTTTGTTCATTGGCAGGGAAGGGTCCTGTGTGCTGCCCTGCTGTGCTCACGGGGGAAAGGCTGAGTTCCCCCTGCTGCTGAGCCTCAGCAGTGTGGGAATGGGCCACCTTCATGCTGAGTCCTGTAAATTAATCAGCGTTACATGTAATTAATCAGCAAATTGTTTTGAGCCATTGCATTTGGTTTCTCATGCTTCCTTATTGATGCTACTTCATTTATTTTTATGCTGTATCAATGGAAATATTGTTTCCAGGCACATCAGTAACTACTATGTTGTTGCTACTTATAATTTCTCATGAAATCAGAACTCAGGTATCTTTGTGACTTGTTTACATGTTGCCATGTAAACTTCATCAACCATGTCTTGTAACCTCTCTATTTATAAATCACTGTATCAAAGGAAACTTTCTGTTTGTTGAGGATGGTGTGTTGTTGGTTTGGGATTTTTTTAAAGGAAGTGGGCCTTGCAAAAAAAATTTTTACTTAAGTGAAACTGAACACTTGTCAAATTGAGTAGCAAGTGGAATCTATTCCTTCCTTCATTTCATTACCTGCACTGTCTCTCTGGAAATTTTGTTGGTTTCATATCTAGTATAGAGGATTCTGTTCTGTCTTAAAAATAGATTTTTCCTTCCCCCAGCAAATGAAAGAAGTAGTAAACAAGGAAATTGCAGAATTTATGAAATTTGCCCAAAACGCCGCAAAGAGCTGTGCCCAGGATTATGATGCCATCTCTGAAGATGCCCTGCGTTATACTGAGGTAATTACCAATGCCATGCTTAATTCCAGCCCTTGTTAAAAACCACCTTGGGGTGATGATCAGGACAGGTGGAGGTGCTCATGGATGGGCTGTTCCCTGCCCTGCTGATTTCTCTTGGGATGAGATGGGGAAGTGGCCATTTCCCCTGTGCTGTGCAGCCAGGCTGGGCCTGTGCTGCACTGGAGCCAAAAAGATGTCCTAGAAGAAATCACTGCAAAAATATTTATTCTTCAAATAAATAAATTGCTTCTTTATATTCAGGAAAGGAGGAGCTGCATTTTAAGTGTGAATTTCCATTAAGAAGTGGCTCCTACTACTGGGCAGAATGTTAAGCTTAACTCCACAGGAAAGCTAAGTGGCATGTTATAAAGTGACTTTAATTGGGAGTTACTGAGGCTTTAATCATAACCCTCTGCAAGTTCATGCTGTGTTAAATATCCACTTTGATGATTCTAAGATCAAACATGAATGCAACTTCATGCATCATTCTTGGGTTTATAGCACATTTTTGAAAAAAAGTTCATTAAACTTTCCCATTAGTGAGTTAACACAGAGTTTAGGCACATGTGAAGATAAACATTTTGCTTTCTTTTTTTTTTTGTCCCTAAATAGTGGGATTGGCTTTGCAATTTTGTATCTTGTCATCTGGTCACAAAATGTGTCTCCAGACTTCAAGTCCTATTTATTGTTAATATCCTGACTTAAAAATTGAGGCCCGTATTTTGTTTTAACCAACTTGCAGAAATAACTATTTCTAGTTCTAAATAAAATCTAAATATCCTAAATACTTAATTCAGGTATTGTAAATATTATGTAGAGTTTCAACACAAATGGAATCATCCTATGCCTTTACCTTTGTGACTTTTGCCTAGGCTTAGTGTAAGCTGGGTGGTAACATAAAATATTGCTTCCTCTAAAAGCCAAGATAATTAACTAAAAAGAGAATTAGCAGTTTAGCACATTTCAGACTGTACTGAGCTGCATGTTTTTAATGATTGGCCTGAGTTGTGTGCATATGTTGTCAGCCTTGCTTATGAAGGGCTGAGGAGAATCTGGAATATATTGCAGTGTTTTGAGAGTATTCTAGTGATTGTGAGAGTATTCTAGATCTGTATTGGTACCTATTAAGTTTTTTAATGCAGCTTGAAATTGCAGAAAAAACTTTTCAAAATTCAAAAATCCCCCAAAATCCACTTTCTAATGAAAGATACAAATGCATCAGTTATTATTCTTTCTGTGTTAGGAATTGCTACGGGCGTGTGTTGGACATGTGCAGAAGTATCCTGAGTTTTACACCCTGCAGGAGATCATGAGTATCATGGGAGGAAAGTTTCATACACAGCTGACCTTTAAGTTGGAAAAAAATCTTCTTGCCATGGTAATACCTTATATATACAGATTGGGTTTGTGGGGGGTTTTGAGTAAGTAGAATTACATCAGAGTTGTGTTAGGCAAGGGTTAGGAATTTTTGCAACTATTACCCAGTTCATGAGTTAGGGGTTATAATTTATAATTTCAATTATTAATTAAAACTTTAATAAAATTATTTTGGCAGTAAGTCTCTTAACTCTTTTCACCAGATGTTTGCCAGAAAAAGATTACATTAATGGTATGTTTTCTCATATAACATAACTTTATAATGGACCTGTGTAAATTTCAAATATTTTTCTTCATAAGAAATGCAGTGTTGGGTGAGCATGATTGCTGTGAAAGCTGTTTTGTGATGCTGCTTGATTTCCCCCAGGGTACAGCAAGACGTTGTAAAACTGATTTCCCTTCTATGCCTGTTCAGCTGCCCACTGATTATAGCACTGTCACATCTATTATAACCCCAGAAAAAAGGGCTCATGTGATGCATAATGTAAGTAACCTTTTTTATTGTTATTTTGAAGGCATATTTTGTACAGAAGTGCAATTGAACCTTTTTATGTGTTGAACAGTTTTTAGACTGCATTGGACCATTAAATAGCTGGTATTTCTGTTTGTGTTCCACTGCAAAAATCAGGGAGTTTTCATTCTGTAGAACTGAGGCTTTTCACTGTTTATTCCACATAAGTTTTCCTCAGCTATTTTAAGGAGTTTCTTCTCATATCTTTCAACAGCAGCAGTGTCATTTCAGAGACACTTGCTGAAGAAAGGAGCAGAGGTGATGCAGGAGAATGGCACAAGCCTCAAAGATGTTAAACAAAGCCCTACTAATGATGTCTAAGGTGTCAGAAAAAATAACATACTGGGTTTTTCTTACTTCTCTCATGGTCCTCAGTGCTCCTGAGCTCCCATTGTCTTCGTGGTCCTTGATGATGTTCTTCAACCTCATGAGCAGTCTCAGCCTCTTTCCTTAATGGATATGTGTACTTGTAAAATTTAACAAATTTATTATTTCAATTCTGAATTTGTATTCTTGATGGTTTTGTATTTGTTTTAAGGTTCTTTACATCTAATTAGTATTGAAACAACTGAGCAGTTTTAACCATACTTCAGTATTAGTCTTTATTGTGCTGTTGCTTAACTCATAAGGAAATCTGTAGTGTATATTTGTGAGTTACTCTGGTTTGGGGGGATGTTTTTTGCTTCAGCATGCTCCCATATTTCATTATTATCTAAATTCCTATTCAACCCAGTAATTCAAATGTATTGAAATTAACTGAAAATTCAAGTTTAAAAGATGCATTTTCTTATGCTGCAAAGTGGATGCATAAGATTCAGCTGAAAACGTTTGGGGAAGTTTTTCTTCTTTCACTTCCTTTTGAAGCCTGGCACTGTGGTAGTCATTGGACTTTTTTTGGGGGTAGGGGTTGTATATACCCATTTTTGGTTGGGTTTGGAGTTTTTCTTGTAAATTTAAATTTATGTGTATTTCTTAAAATAACAACTTTGGAAGAAATAACATTTTTTTTTCTCTTTAGGATATTAGTTCAGATTCAAATGCAGAAAAACTTGCTTTGAAATACTGTCCTCAAGTTGTTTTAAGTGATCAATCATTATTTACTTTACTGAATAATCATGGACTGAACTACAAGGAACAGTGGGAAATTCCAGTTTGTGTTAAAATGATCACTGTTGCAGGTATGGGATGTTTTTGTTATTAAAACTATGGGGAGGGGTTGCCCAAAAAAGCTGGAGAGCTGATCCAGGGTCCCTGGATATTGTTTCCTATACCTTTTTCCACCTTGTTACTGAGAATAGTAACAACCTCTGCAGTTACCACCAAAAACTGTTGAATTTGGACATTCAGCTCTTTTCCACCTGGGGAAAAAAGCCAAAACAACAAAAAACAAAAACAAAACAAAAAACCCCACCAGTTAAAACCAGTTTTGTTTTTCAAAACCCTAAGTCCTTGTTCTTGGAAAGAAAATAACTGCATGAACCTGTTAAAATTATCAAGTGAACTGATTTCAGTAAAATAAAAAACCAGAAATTCTGAAATTTTATGAAAAAGCAAAGAACAAACATTTTCTGGAATTAAAAGGATCTAATTACATCATAGAATAGTAAATAAGGAGTGAATGTCCATGAAGATAACTTTTTCAATTACAGCAGAAAATGTTTATTTTAATAAGCTGATGAAGTCACCTGAGTGCTTTACTTTACTTGTCCAGCACTTCTTCAGTAATCTGAATATAAATTTGCTCCCTTACACTTTTTTGTTTTAAACACAATATGGTTTATTCAAGTATTTATGTTTGTTGTGGTGGAATGTCCTTCTGTGCTTCTTACACAGGTTTCTATAGCAGACTTACAGATAATAAATAAGCTATGAAATACCTGCAACATTTACAAATTTTCACTTTCCTACGTAAATTAAATGACTTTATCAGTAAAGATAATGCCTGACTCCTTTTGTAGCAGCATTACAGTTTTTAAACCTAATTCTTGGATCCAAAATTAACACCTGAAGGGCATTCGGATGGTGGTAGAAATACACAGTGGTTCTTGAAGGGTTTCCCTCTGCCTTCCTTTTGCTCTTCAATTAAACCAACCCCTTGCTTTAATTTACTTTTGTTTATAAAACAGGGAGACTGTGTTCACCATGTGCCTTGGCTTTCTCTGCTGTCATGGGCAGGGCATTGCTTTTATTTTTGGGGGATTCATGTGTGTGAGTGTGTCAAGGTGCAAACAGAGGAGTGGAGCAGCAGAGCCCAGACAGAGGTAACTGATTAGAGGAGAGATAAACTGCAGCTATCACTTAGACAATGAGACTTAAAAAAGAATTGACTTTCAAACAAGGAAGAAGAAAGGATCTTTTTGGAAAACAGGATACATTTGATGATATGAGTCTGTATAGGAAATGATGAATCCTCAGTTCTTATTTTACAAATTCTCTACTTAGAACTGCATTTGAAATATGTTCAGCTATTAATGTGGTGTGTATTGCTGCTGCAGGATCATAATAATTCACACCATATCTGGACATCCTTTTATCTTCTGTTGTTAATGAATGAAAGGATCATTTTTCATTTCTTCTGGTGTGTATGTGCAGTGGATTTGACTGTTATTGGAAGTTGAAAGATTTATTATTTAAATTATACAACAGTATTTCTTCCTTTCATTTAATATGTACTCAATCTCTTTTCATTCTTGAAAAGGTAGCAAAGCAGCTAAAGTGGTTTATGTTGATCCACCTCTGCTGAGAAAAGAAATGACAGTACGAGAGAGGAATCAAATCTTCCATGAAATTCCAATGGATTTCCTAGCAACTAAAACATCTTATGTTCCAATCTCTAATGTATCAATGGACAAACCAGCTGAGGACAACCTGTTTCAGTGGGATGTATGTATATTCACATATTCTTAAAAACAAGCAAAACCAAAAACCTGTGTTAAAATTCCTGAGTTGCTTTTCCTGTGATAAAGGAAGTTCAGGTTTTCTGTTGGTGGTTTTTCTCCCCTGTTAGAAAATGTCTGTCTAGTTCCTTTAAATGCTTCTACATAGGCATCTCAGCTTTAATGTTTACTTCATTAAAATGTCTTTTGATCAGTTTGCTTCATTGGAAGAAGTTTTGTGAACTTTTACTCTTTAGAATGGTCTTTGAATTCATAGGACCCAAGATTTCAACAGTAAATAAGAAAAATGATTTTTCAATTACTGCTTCTCTTTCCTAACAGTGAAATATGGATGGTAGATAATTTTTGTGTTTTCAGTTCAGCAATGTCTCATTTTTTTGTTTGTTTTATTGTTTTGGTGGGTTTTAATTTTATTACTTTCTCATCCCTGTGGTTAGGTGTGTTCTGACACCTACCAGTGCAGGACAGTTCCTCCTCCAGATGACACTGGGATGGACTTTGATGATGATGTTACAGAACTTGAAACTTTTGGAGCAACAACCAAGCCCTCAAGAACTTGTAAAATGGAAACTACTGTTTCTGCATCTAGTAACACTGCTAACATTTTATCTCATGGCCTAAAAATGGAGGGGAAGAATTCATCTGCCATAAACAGAGGAGATGAAGAAGAGAAAACCACCCTTTCTGAGCAAGAAGGTTCAGCGTGTGCCGGCGTGCAGCTTCCATCATTAGATGGCATCCCATGCTGCAGCCCTCCAGAACATTCTCCCTGTAAAAGCTTTCAGTCAGTGGAGGCAGGACTGAGCAAAGCACAGGATGTCATGACCACGGAAGTGTTGGACAGTGAAACAAAATTAAATCCTCTGCCTGTTGCAGTGAGCTCTGAGAAGGAGCCTGATGCTGCACAGAAAACAGAGACTTCCAGTTCTTTGTGTGCCAGTGACACGGATGAAGAGCGTTTGGTCATTGATTCAGACTGTGAAACCACTGCTTCCTGCAAACCAGCTGTACCAACCACTGCTTCCTCTACCTCAGCAGAGACTCCCAGATCTCCTTGCCCTACCCAGAGTCCTTCAGCAAGCATCACTGACTGCTCAGATACCACAGATCAGGGGAAAAAAGCCTCCAAGAAACCTCCAAGAAAGTTATCCAAAGAATTGGATCCTGTCGGGCAAATTTTGAAAATGCAAACTGAGCTTCTCAAGTCCCCTTCCCAAAAAGCTCCTGAACCAGTGGTGAGCTGGGATAATGCTAATGCTGTGCCAGCCCAGCTGCCTCAGTCTCCAAAAACACTGGTGACCTCCAGCACAGAAGCTGTGCCAGCCCCAGCCTCCAATGCCATGGGCTCCTCTAGAAATACCTGGACGTGGCTTTTTAAGGGGATGCCAAAGAGTAAGTGTGGTCATTGTGTAAGGAGGAAAATTGAACCCAGAGTGTCAATAGTGCATCTCTTACATCTGTTCAGAGATGTGGCTCAAGTTAACAGTACCTTTTCTGGGTGGGGATTACTGTCTTGCACACAGAAGGGAGCACTGTTTGTCCACAGAGGTGAATGTGAAATACTGTTTTACTGTAGAGAAATAAGTTGTTATACACAAGGTTTTTAAGAAGAGAAATCATTTGGTAGTGGAATGAGTTCTTTTTGCATGGAAATTCAAATATTTGAGTAGTCTAGTCTGCAAAAGTAATTTCTTGTCAACAGAAGTAGATTTATTTTAATTTTTTGTAGAATAAAAATTAATCAAATTATACAGTTAAAAATAGGGGGGAAATTAAATTAGTATGTCTTAAGTTTTGAGCCTCCTGGTTCAGTTGCTGTTGCTTAACTCCCAGCACTCTGTCCCAGAAGGCAAATGAGGATTCACCACAAGCCACCTCTCCAAGTTTTCAGGCCATTAGCTGGGTATGGAATCTGTGCTGCCCCTGGACCTTAGCCCAGAATTACAAGTTGTGCAGATCCTGGGGACCATGGCCCTGGAGGTTTTCCTCACGTGCCCGAGCTCTGTACAGCTGAAGTTAGAAACACTGTGTTGTGTTAGATAAACATGCAGGAAACCAGACAGGTTGTGTCAGGACAGATATTCTTCTCAGATATTTAATTCCAACAAATCTGTGCTTTTTGGTGGGAAAACGTGTTTGGTATTTTCTGAGGCGGTGTGCATTTGATCATGTAGGAATTAATTACTTAATCTGTAGGTAAACACAACTAATTCTGTTTTACTTGAAACTGTTATCACTTCCTACATTTTTATTGCTTTAATAGTCACTAAGACCATGTCTCCTCCTTCAGTTTGAAAGGCTAAGGCATGATGTTTTATTTCTCTCTGTGTTAAATAGGAGTATAGAATTCAGATGTTCTATAATAGATTTTTTTAATAGAGATTGTGAAACCAATATTGCCAATGTGCTGAAAAGTGACTGAGTAGGAATAGAAAGCATAATTCTACAATTTGAAAGTTCTATAGCAAGCTGAGAAATCTCTTTGCATGTCTATTTTGCACAAAGTCAGATTTGAGTTTTATATTTTACTAACAGAAAATTACTTCCAGTTCCTTGGATAATATCTCCCACAGTGTGCCTGCACATAAACTCTAAATTTAATGATAAAAATGTATTTGTTCATAGCACTACAGCAATCCCTATTTGTAGGTATAGTTTTGAGACATGTCTTCAGGGCAAAAAAAGAAAGAGTTAGATACATTTTCAGCAAACCAATTTGGAGGCTACTGTGTTGATTTGAAACATTTTGTTACAATGTTTCTAAGGGTTGAAGGGATGGTTGTTAATGTGCTCAAAGCTGCCCTGGGAGATGCAGTAGCACCTCCTGAGTGTGCTGGTGTCCTGATTGAACTCTGTGGTGGGAGAGTTGTGCTGCCCCCCAGACCTGAGACCTGAGTTACTTCAGTGCCTGATGGATGGATGGCAGCTCTCAGGGGCCATTCATTGTAAATAAAATTTTTCTCTCCTTTGTGCTGAGTGATTGTGGCTCGAAAAGAAGCTTTTGAGTCACATTTATACAAGAGTGGAGTCTCACATTTGGAGTTCTCTCTATTTGTGTGAGAAATCTAATGATGTGGGATTATTTAAAAATATACTCTTCAAGAGTGAATGTTTCCCAAATGTGATTTTTTTTAATATGTGGCTTTTTTGTGCCTAACAAAGTAGTTTTCATCCCTAATTCATAGGAAACAAAACAGATCCTAGAGTTGAAAAAAAAAAAAAACTGAACAAAAAACTCTACTGCAAGGGAACAAAGGTAATCAGCTGAATTGTAAAAAATGTCCAAGCTTGACATTTTCTGGTTTATTCATTTTTTCTAGCAAAGCTGCCAAGTGAACTTCAGCTGCTTGAAGAAGAGCCTTCAGAGTACCAAGCACCTGAGGAGGGCAATGTTGTGTACAAGCTCTTCAGTCTGGATGATCTGCTGTTACTCGTGCGTTGCACTGTGCAGAAGGTCAAGTCACTGCCACAATACCAGAAAAAGAAAAAAGCCCAAAAGGTAAAGATTTTATTTTCAGGGGTTTTTTGGGGTTTTTTTGTTTGTTTTTTTTCTTTAACAGTTGTGCTCAACTCTGGAATGTTGGCATTTCTGGGATTCCCAGTCCTGGATAGCATTTATGCTTTCACTGAGACAATTGTGACTCTGCAGCATGGCTTCTGTAAGTAAATATTTGCTGTAGCAAGACAGGGAAGAATAACTTGTGATTTCTTCAAAGCTACTTGATTAGAAGATAAGGAAGTGTGATTGTCCATTTTTTACTACAGTAATATGCCTGGGTAATGATACTTGTGTTAAAAAAATGTAATTTTGAACTATTCTTAAAAGTTAATGGAGTAATTAGGGGTTTGGCCTAAGGCTTTGAGAATGGTTGTGACCATAAATACTTTCAAGTAGGATTCAGCCTTGCTATCATGCCTAGTTAAGCAGGGAAATAGGAGATAAAGTTGATAACAGAGAACACAAAAAGAGATTCTGTTTGTTCTGCTTGAAAATACTGTGGCATTTCTTAGCAAATAGTTTATCTCCTGGAATTAAATGGTTGTGAATGCAACTGGAATCAAATACTCCTTGCAGCATGAAGAAAAGGCAACTTTATTATAGAATTCTCAGTAATTTGTAATTTTTTAAGAGTCCTGTGAATCATTTAGTGAATTTGTTGTGGTATGTTCCTCCTGAGAATCCCAGAATTACAGCAGGCAGCTGTTTTGTGAGGTGTTTGTGCTTCATTGAAATGGAAATAATCATTGTAACACTGATTACTTGCCAAGAGTCTGTGCTTAAAATCTTATTTTGAAGAAATCCCATCTTTTTGCTGTTGATTGACTGCTTGTAATGCCTGGGAATAACTGCTTCATTTTTCAGAAACCAATCACTTGTTTATTTTTTTAATTTCTGATGAAATTTAAGTGTGGATTGTCAGTGGGTACTGACAGTGCTCATTAGGGTTAACTCACTGGTTAGGGAAGCCTCTGATTTCAAATGAGACTCCAAGCATTAGGTTCTAATTTCAAGTGAGATTCTGGCAGGAATGATAAATGGCACAGTTCTGCTAATAATAGGCTAATTAGAAATGTTGTGTGTTTCTTCTTAAATTGCTGCAGAGGGCAGTAGAGCACAGAAGTGTAAACTTGAAATTAATTTAGTCACATGGAAAAATTACTAAGTGTCAGAACTTTATTATTTGTAAGAGGCTTTTTTTTTTCCTTTTTTTCCCTGTTGATTTCACCTTTCTCTATATAAAATCTCTGTACTCTGAAGTTTGTGCTGTGGATTTCATAAATCATGAACCTTCAAACAAAATTTCTGAAGTGTCTTTGTTGCTTCAGCTATGGTGGAGGACTGTGGTTATTATAAACTACAAAATGCACTTAAATTGTGGATATTTTTGGACAGTGAGTGCTAATTTTTCTGTTTTCTTCTCTTTTTCAGCCAATTCCCATATTCCTGTTGCCAAAACTAGGGTACCAAGCCTACTATGGTGTGGAAGCTCTTACAGAAAGTGAAGTGTGCCAGCTGTGGACACAGAGTATGCTGCATTCCAAGTGCTTATTTTATATTGGTAAGTTCATGTGTTGAGTTTTGCTGAAGACACATGTATGTGTGAATATTTGTAGAATAACAGGAGAGATACATATTTATTAAAGGTGTATTCCATATATCCTTTCTTATTTTAACTTTTGAATTTTGTTTTTTCACATCTATCTTCTCTAAGTTTTTTGTCTAAAATTTCTGTTGGATGAGGAAGATCCAGTTTTAGGTAAATAGTATCTGTGTCCTATAGAAAATGCTGTATTCATGTTTGTACAATGACATTTGAAAAAGTCAGGGATGATTTATGTCTGTTGAGATAAATGTTGTGTAAGGAAATTAAAATGGTACATATAAACAATGAGATTATTTTACCAACCATTTTAATATATGGAGAACTTTCTGATAATTGTTATCTTGTAATTAATAAGATTTTAAAAGAAAATTTGCAGCAAAGTGGTTAGTTGATATTTAGAAGATGCTTGGCACATGTTACTGAGTGAGGGCAATCCAGTGAGTGAGTGTTCTGCAGTGGGGATTGCCTTGCTTTTTTTGTAGAAACAAATCTGAGTTTTCGGGTTGTTATGGCAGCAGTTGTGGCCTGTGGTTGCCTAACCTTTCCACTTGTGCACTGCATTACACTTTTGCTGTTGTTGGCTCACATCAGAATGCTATTTTACAAATGCTAACTTCTCTGTTTTCCAGTTTCTACATACAAACTATGCAAGCTACCACAGAATTATTAGGATTATAATTGAAATCTAATGTATTTGCCAATTGCATCTTGGTCTGCTCTCTTTATTCAATGGAAATTATGTTTCTAATTTTAAACTTTAAAAGCAGTATTTGATGTGGTTTTTCCATTCCATTAGAAAAGAAATCCTTACAAAGAGGTGATTATGTACAGAGTTCTCTGTAACTGTATCTTAATGTACAGGACAGAGGCTTGCTTCTCTCCAGCAAGCAGAGCACTACACTGAATGTTTACACTGAGGATATGTCCAGCATGCTGAGCTGCATTTGGGCTTCCTGTAGGAAATGTTATCCAAGTCTTTACTAACATTTCCAGCATGGCAAGCAGTGTGAGGAAACAGTGAGCTGTGGAGCGAGGGCTGATGTTTGCAAAGTACACAAAGTGGAGGAGTGAGTGTCTATCTAATCTCCATTTACAGGATGCTGAAGGTATGGCTTGCACAGGACTTTGCAGACAGCTCATCCAGCCACCACCCCTTTTTATGGAGGTTCTTGGGAATGTAGGAGACAGCAGGCTGGGTACGTAGGAGACAGCAGGCTGGGTGTGCAGGTGGTGTTGCAGATGAAGTGCCCTGGGCTGGCAGGCTGCGCTGGCCTGGCCTCCAGCACATCTCTGTTCCCATGCCTGGGATACAGTATCCTTGGGACTGAGAAGCACTGGTTATTCCAGTCGTGTTTGTTTGTCAGCTCCTGGATCCACTCTTTCCAGAAGCAGGCCCTGGGGCACACAGGAGCTCTCTTTTGTGGGCTCTGAGGAGGCACAGGATTCTGTGGGTTGTCACTGTCCTGCACAGTAAATGGGTACTCCCAGCCTCTGGGGCAGATCCTTGCTATTGCCATGTATTTCTTATAGAGTAGGTAAAAAAATATGTAGAAGTAAATATCCATTCAATGAAAGAGATCTACCACAGCTTTTAATAGGAAGCTGCTATCATATTCTACTTGGGGAGTCTTCTGCTCTTGGTATATTGCAAGGTAGCTGTGAAATTCTGCCTTTCAGTTGGTATTCCTAAGGGAGCTGTGAAAAATGCAGTGTTGCACTCACATTTACTCAGAGGGCTCTTTGCAACAGAGAGCTTTGTCCTGAAAATCCAGAGACAGTTCTCTGAGGGTGATGCTATCCTGATGTTATGGGCAATGTATAATGGGGTGAATCTCTCATTGCCTGTCACTAATACCTGATGGTAAGACTTCTGCAGTGATCTGTTCAGGGTAAGGAGAAAGGCAGAGAGCTTCTGAAATCATGCTGTAATTTGAATTATTTTAAGTGAAATGCTGTGTTCTATAGTAAAAGAATTTTTAAATCAAACACTCTGTAAAGCCATAAAGTTACTGCTTTTTAAATTTACCTCCCAATATGAGTGTGGAAGTATGGAACAACATGGTGTGAAAACTATCATCTTACTAACCCAGTACCTACAACTTGCACTCTTGATCAGACAGTGAAGCCTTTAACTTTTAAATTTTAAGCATGTAGCAGACTTCAGTGTTAAATTGCATAGGTGTTTTTGCCTCTTGAAAAAGCTTAATTTGCTGTCTCAACCATCTCTTGTATTGCCAAGTAAGTATGAATGAAAAGTTCTTTGGACCTTGGTCTATGGCCCATAATTGTCCAGCATTGTTGTGTGTGAGGGAGGATCTCAGCTCTGCTGTGACTCAGGGCTTGAGACAGAAATCAGATGTGTAACCAGGGCCTCCTGCAGCAGCTGCAGGGGGGAAATGAAGCTGAGGTGGTTTTTTTTTAGGATGTTCTCAAAAAGCAGAGATACTATCATCAAACAAAGCTGTCTTCTTGCTAGCAAAGCACCTGGCTTGGTTGTGAAGTCCTCTTGCTGCTCAAATAGGAAATCCTGTATCTGCAAAGGCAGTAATCTCTGTGACAAGCTTCCCAAATAAGGCACTTGTACTTGTCTAAGCAGTAAATAAACTAGTGATAAGCTTTACTGATTAATAGGAGCATTTTATCCTGACTATTACTCCCTTATTTGCATTAAGTGGCTAAGCAAAACTTCCTGCAAGAACAGTTTACCTTCACATGAATGGAATAATATTGGCCTTTAAATTAACATCATTTGAAGAATGGGTTGGAAAAAATACCTAGTCTAGGGTAACATACTGCATGTCAAGTATTTTCAATCAGTCACTTCTTGAATACAAGATACAGTTATATAAACTAGGTGGAAGTAGTTCATAGATATTTTGTAATTACTGGTTTTTTCCGAGTTATGTTTCCCAGTGTGTTTAGAAGTACAGAAGTCTGATTTAAGGAGAGGCTGGTGAGGAATACAGAACTCAAACAGAATTTTTTACATTATATTTTTAATAATGACTTCAAGCCTCTTTTTGTAGTCCACAATGTAAAATACAACATTTTGCTGCTTAGTCTTGCACAAAATACTGATAACAAGAAAAGTAACAAATGTACAATGTTTAAAAGAAATCGGTTGTCCTGGTGCATCTTTTTTAATTTGTTGAAGTAGGAGTTATTACTTAGTCTTCTTACACAACACATAAACTTAGTGATGGATAGCTTGGAATGTGAAATGCTTTGATTTAGCAGTTTTAACTGTGCAATTGAAGCTTTTACACTTCCTAAGAGAGCAGATTTATAGTAAGACAGTAAATTCTACTGAGCAGGCTGTATTTTATTATGCTGCCTTTTCCTCATCCTCCTGCTGGGAGCTGAAATAGAATAGATTCCTGGGAAAACTTCAACATGAGAAAGAACCAGAAGGCAAGGTACAGTAGTCAAATCCATGTCCAAGCTATACTGGTGATCCTTATTGCTCATCACATGAAACATGGGCTAAGCTGTCCTTGGCAGCCTTTATTTTAAAAATGTCACAAGGAGAGCTTTGAATTGTTGCTTCTCATGGTGTCAAACACAAAGTTGTTAAATTAAGACAACTTGCCATGATCAAGGCCTGAGTTGTAAATTGTAGTTCCTCAGGTGAGGAAGGGGTGAAGAATCAAGACACAAAGGTCAGCATGCCCAGAAAGTCAGCAATAGGTCAG
Source organism: Passer montanus (assembly GCF_014805655.1). Classification (NCBI taxonomy): domain Eukaryota; kingdom Metazoa; phylum Chordata; class Aves; order Passeriformes; family Passeridae; genus Passer; species Passer montanus. The sequence goes on from NW_024369929.1 coordinate 2,543,537, forward strand.
AATAGAAAAGCAAGTATATTAAATGCAAAAGTAAATTTGTTGTTAAACATCAGCTTTTGGGATCTGTCCAGTGAGGAAGCAAAGTGATAAGGGTCAAATGAACTTGAGAAGATACAGACTAACTGATGAGATGAAGGCCATGGCAAGATAAGGTTGTGTATCCCACACACCACCCAAGATGGGAGCTTTGCTGGAGTCAGGCATCTCTTGCTTTGGAAAGGCAGTCAAGGTACAGATGCCTGTGCTTAAAGCAGCTGCACATTTTACTTTCTCTTATGGTGCAGCATTGATAAATACTTTTCACTGTTCAATGCCAAAAGAGCAAATATTTTATTCTTCTAAAGAGGTCAGCAAATTATGCTCTTACATTTATTTGGTTTTATTTTTAGTGTATTAATTGAATTTCTTTTTTCAGGACATATTGATGCTTTTACATCAAAGCTTATTTTGCTAGATAAGATTTCTCCAGCAACTTTAAGAGAAAAACTTGGATTGATTAAGTGAGTATTTTTAGTAAGTTCTTTTAGCAATGAATTTCAAACCCTTACAAGCCTTGCAAGTTACTACTTTTGCTGTTTTTCTTTCACAGACCTGCAAATTCGTTAAATATACTTCATCATGTTTTGAAGAAGGTGTCTGAGTAAGTTCTCAATTTTTGTTCATTGTATTTGTTTGCCACATTGCCCAGCTCATCCTGTTTCTTCTGTAGAATGTTTGTCTACTCTGATTTTTATTTCTTCGTATACATAAAGAAATTTCTATTTTACGGGTTCTCTTAGGTCTGTCATGGCATAATGCAGTACTGTGTAACATGTGCTTGGGACTACAAGGTTTGCATAAATTATGCAAAAGAATAAGAACTTGAGGTTTGTGAACCAGTTTTTCAAGACAGCAAACTGGACTCTTAAGAGCTGAGCAAACAGTTCACAGGAGTGAGGTGTAATATTATGTATATGGGCTGACACTCAGAGTTTGGGTTTTGGCAGTCTTTCACTTGATTTGTAGAATTAACCCTGTGTTCACTTCTGCTTACCTTGACTTACAGCAGCCTCTCTGTACAACATTGCAGCCTTTCTCCTGCTTCTTTACATTAGCAGGCTGAAAGCTTTGTAGCTGTGTCCTGGGTATTTTTTTGTGAAGCATGCTTCATGCACTGAGTGTGAAGCCTTTTCATTCAAATTACAGAGGGGTCTTCCTGCTCTTTATAATTTCTGTAGGTTCATGAATTTTGACTAAGATTTTTGGTGTGGCCTGTTGGTTGATCTTCATCTTCCTGAAAACCTGTTTAATCCTGTGGGTGTGAAAGCTCACCTGTCCTTTGTGTCCACATGGGCTTTGTTCTTTTTAAGATGCTGCTTAAGGAATTACAGTTTGCCCAACATGGGTGGTTTGCAGTGTGTGCTTACATGAATATGTTGACAGTCTGTACATTGTTGATAAATTAGTACATTATGAATACATTATAAACACATTAATTAGTAGGTATTTATCAATACAGTTTCATTAATGCTTTCTTGTGCACAGTCTTTTTTATAAAAGGGACTAAACATCTGAAGATGTTCTGCTTTTGCATTAAGAACATATTAACTATTCTGATCAAATAAAAAAGCTCCAAAAAACATTGAAATAATATTTTTCATTGGTACTTTTCTCATTTTAGTTTGGAGGAGGGCTCTTATTTATTGACTCACGCGGCAGGAGATTCATCAGTTGCAATTTACAAGAGTTCTCTTGACAAGAGCACGAGATCATCCTATAACTTGCACAAAGCTCACTGTGATCTGCCTGCTGTACCTGCCACTCTCTCAGTCCCTTGGGTTCCCCTGGACCCCAGCCTCCCTTTGCCCTACCACATAATTCATGGAAGAGTTCCATGCACCTTTCCACCTGCACCCTGGGAAGGGTGGAAACAGAAGGTCAGTATCTCACTTGATGGCAAAGCAGATCAGCTGATCAGTTTAGGAATAACCTATTTCAGTCCCTTGGGGTACAGCTGGTATGGTTTCTCTGTCATCTTTGGGGGTCAGAAATCTTTTGGGAATCCATCCTGCTTTGTAATTTGTGTTGGTGAATAAGTGATACCTATCATGCTTTAGAAATTTCCCAAAGATCCTGCTCTCACCTCTATTATTTTTGAGATAGTATGGCCCTATAAAAGTAAGAAAATTTTCAAGCATTGTTTTTCTTCAGCAGAGATTTACTCATTTGTGTAAAAGCCATGTGCTGACTGTGCCCAGCTTTGTGCACTGTGAGATGTTTTGTAGGTTGAGTTCTATGTTTTAGCCACAGCCTGCCTTCATATGAGGGCAAAATTGTCGTGTATCCATTCCTGATCACCTTGTGCACTTTGGTTTCTGCCAGAAGGAAATCCAGGCATGTAGGCAGGGAAGAGGCAGGATTGGTCACTTCTCACTGGTGACTGAAGACCAGCTGTGCCCTGTGGGTCTCTTTGAAACTACATGAATTAGAAGGCAGTTGTCTGAATGTAGTTGTAGGTATTTGTGCTCAATACAGATTGAAGATTATTAATTCTGGTAATTCCAGTTTGGTTTTTCTGAGTTCTTTGTTTTGTTTTTTTTTCCCCAATTCTCTCCCCTTGTGTGTGTAGATGGCTGGGGTGAAAGGACAGTGGGACACACCCCATGAGGGAAGGCCAGTAGCTATGGAAACCAAAGGCAAGCCAGCTAAGCCTGCTGGAAATGAAGGTGTGGCTCCAAAGAAGCTGAGGAAGAACTTCTGCAAGCAAAGAAAAGTGAAGAAAAAGTGGAAAACTAAATTCAACAAAATGCAACTGAAGTAGAAATAAGCCTGGAGAAGAACAAGAGGATGCAAAAAATCTGAGGTTTCTTGCAGCTTCAGAGGAGCCAGAGCAAGCTGGCAGGGGAAATGGCTCCAATAGCTGAAGCATTCTCTCAACCTTTAACCCTTTGGTACCTCAGGGGACATGTTTCACATGAAAATCTCAGAAAAAAAGGATGTGGATGCAGCCACTTGGCTGGTTATGGGAAACAGAGTATCTTCTGTTGTTCTGGTGACTTTTATAGAAAAGCTGCATCTTTAAGAATGAAGCAGTAGTTGACAACAACCTCTAATAGTATGTAATGAGAAAAATAGCTTTTCAGCTTTCCCAATTCTTCCAGATTCACTACAGATTTTTGTTCTCACATATTTTAAATATATGTTTTACTTCCTGCATTGTGTATAGGAGGAACAACTTGGATTTAATTATTGTGCTTTTTTGACACATGGTCTACTGGCTTATAAATAACTTCCAAAAATACACTTTTCTTTTTAGAATGGTGTAACAAATGAAGGACAAAAGCTGTGTTTATTTGAATAGTAAGGGCCATAAATTTGCATTAGAAAACTTAAAAGTACAGCTGAACAAGTAAAATAATAACAGGAGAGCTGCATTTTTGCATGTTTAAATTGCTGTCATAAAAAGCAAAGGTCTTAAAGGTGTTCTTCCAAGTCCTTTGTTTGGACTGAGGAAGTTACCAAGTACACACATGTGATCAAGCATTCTTCTGCTCACTGGGACTTGATAGGACATGTTTTAATGTCATCAGGGTAAAAACTAAACAAAAAAAATTGTTTACTGGAGTGTACCTGCTAAAAAATCCTGAAGGTAGGGATTTTTTTGAAATCAGGCTTCAATAATGAATGTATATTAAAAACTTCTTTGTGAAATACAAAGCGTTTTCTGATGTGGCTTTTTCCCAACTGTTAGATGTATTTATTCAGTTATTCAGTTTATTCTTTTTTTGGACCACTGCTTGTTTCATCTGTAGTATTAAGCTATTGATAAGTTGAACTTGTGTTTGCAATTTACAAATAGTTCTGATTCAAAATCCTAAATGCCCTTAGAGACTCCTCATAATAGGAATGCTTTAGCTGTGAGTCATTTTTCCCAGATAACTGACTCTGTCTGGGGGATTCAAGGCACGTTTCAGTTTGTATACATAAAACTTTTTGCCAGACTTGTTTGGAATTTGCTTTCCCAATGCAGTTTCTTGAGGCAGAAATATATAGTCTGTTCATCTGTCTCTATGCCTTTTACCTTACACTGGTATATTACTAATTAAAGTGTACTAATTGTAGAACTGCAGTGGAGCAGCCTGAGCTGCTGCTTGGCATTGTTGCATTTTGAGTGCAGGGCTTCATCTCTGCTGAGGCTCCTGCAATTCTTGTTGGCCTGGTCCTGCAGGCTGTCCAATCTCTCTGAAGAGTGAGTGGCTCATCTGTCCCCTCTGCCTCCCTCTTCTGCCTCTTTGCTGTCATCTGCAAACTCAAGGAGAATCTATTCAGTCACATTATCCAGCTGACACAAAAATACTGAGTAGGGCTGGACCCTGAGAAGCTCTGTCCATGACCAGCTCACCTGGTTCAGCTTTGAGCTACAAAGCACCAGAAATGGGGGAAGGCCTCTGAGGAGAGGTGTTCCATGCTGTGTGAGATCACTGATGGTGTCTGGTTCTCCCCATTCACTGGTGTTCATTAGGAGATGAAATTGGTGCCTTTATAAAGTGTTCAGACAGTTTGAAGTTAGATTTGGAGGACTGGAGGAGGTGTTCTGACCTAGCATTTGAGATGATTAGTTGGCCTGTGTGAAAACCAAAGAACTTTACCAGTTCTTTTGTTAGTGTGAGTGTGGTATTGGCTGTGAAATCTGACTTTATTTAAGAATGTAATGGGAGTTTTTAGATGTCATTGGCACTATGCACTGATAAACTGTTTCCATTCTCATCTGTGACTGGCTAAATCTCTTCACCTTTTCTGTCTGACTGCAAACACTTTTAGAATACAATAGAAGCTATGTAAATAAAATATACTAGGAAAGATTTGCTGCATTTTTTCTCTTCTTCTAATGTAGCCTAGCAGCTGGAAGCACAGAGAACTAGGACCAAGTGACCAGTCATCCAACCTGCTCCTGGAAGGTGGGAGATGCCAGCAGCAGGGGACTCTGCCCCCCTCCATGCTGTGGAGTTCAGTAGCAGTTATTGAGCCTTTTCAAGAGGTATTTCTTTTGCTTCTGATTTGTTTGCCCTGTGTTTTACATAGCAGCCTGTTTCCAAAAGAATACAAAAGTCAGGTCAGGTGTAGTCTTTCAGAATGCTTAGGCTGACCTGCATTTAAGCTTGCTTCTAGTTCTACTGGTAGAAGTTGCACCATTTTCAGTCTCTCCCCTTGTTGAAGTCTGCATGTGTAACTTTCTCAGCTGCGTCTCTGAGAAGTTATATAACTAAGCACTTTCTTAATAAAATGTCCTTTCCTCTAGTGTGGGTACAGTCCTTCCCAGAAACACTGTCATTACTTGCTATGTTAAATTTCTCTGTACTAAAAATATATTCACCTTTTTTTTAGTTGCTCTTAGAATGTATTTTTCTACAGAGATTCTTAAACTTTGTTTGCAAGTTCAAATGCTGCTCCTGTAAGTCCAAAGCATTGCACTAAAATATTTTCAAAAATAACATCACTGGTACTATACATCTCAAATTAAATTTCCTTCTCAGTGCCAGAAAACACCTTTGATGGCCATGTGACAATCTATTTAAGCATAGAGCATTTGAATTATGCCCTACTTAGCCATTCTGAGCCTTATGAAGGTGTGTAGATAATCTCAGGCTGCTCTTCCTCATGGCTGTGTCTGTAGGGTGAGCTGGTCTCTGCCTGGCTGTAGGACTGAGGAGACAGTGTGATGTACCTTGCTGAGGGATTTTTTTGGTGGTTTTATGGAACTAAAACATAGTGCCAATTTTCAAATTGTAGAATAATTTAGTGTAATGGTTATGAAATAGCAGTCCTAGTGCAGCCTTCAGGGCATTTCTCAGTATTGATGCTTCTGCTTAACAGTGAGTGACAAAAAAAGAAAAGGCCTGAAAGCCCCATTCTTCCCCAAGACAGCATGGCAGCTTTGTCTGACATGTAACAGTAGAGGTAATGGAGAAAATAGTCTTGTTATTGTTTGTGATTAAAGTATTTCAATAAATAGTAGCAGTCCTAGTGCAGCCTTCAGGGCATTTCTCAGTATTGATGCTTCTGCTTAACAGTGAGTGACAAAAAAAGAAAAGGCCTGAAAGCCCCATTCTTCCCCAAGACAGCATGGCAGCTTTGTCTGACATGTAACAGTAGAGGTAATGGAGAAAATAGTCTTGTTATTGTTTGTCATTAAAGTATTTCAATAAATACTAGAAGGACATTGTCACTTTAAAATCAGCATTAAAAAAACATAAGGTGGAAGTGACTTTGTGGGGAAGGGAGGGGCCCTGGTGCACCTTCTCTGATTCTTGACGTGAAATACAGCAGCCACATCCTTCTGAGTATTCACAGCATGTTTTTACAAGTGTGCATCTCCTATTTTTGATAGCCATAATAGTGGAAAAGTATTCCTTTATTTTTTGAAGTGGGCAATGTCCTTGTTGAGAGGAGCCACAAGGAAAAGGATCCTGGTGTTGTTGACCAAAGCTATAAAATCTAATCAGCCTCTTTGCTTCCTTCAGCTTGACAGGGTTGCTCTCACTGCAGTGCACAGAGCCAGCTGTTCCAAAACATGCATGAATACATTTCAGTTTCACTGCATGTTACTCAGAGGTACTTTGCTCAGCAGTTTTTCACCTGTGCATGAGATTCCTCCATTGTATGGCAGCATGAGTGGCCAGGAATGTCACCTTACCTGCCTGTGCCCAAGAACAAGCACATACCACAAGCCTCTCATTTCTCACATACTGCCAAGTGAATACAGGTTGGGAAGAAAGAAAAGAGCACGCTCTACCATGGCAGGCATCATCAGGATCCTTTAACAAAGGTAATCTAGAGTTTTAAAATAGTTGTAGGTTTTAATAAGCCTTGAAATATTTCTGAGTGTTTCAAGCCTTTTGATACTCAAGGGCATGTAACTGAAATTGCATTTTTGACATTTTATTTAGAAGTGACACCTATAGACTCCCTGTCCATTCCCACCACTGCCTTGTCCACACAGTCCTGAATTCTTACATTATTTCAGGTTTATAGGAATTAATGCCTTCAGAGAAATAACAAACATGAGAGTCTGTGGTACTCTAGGGATGCTGATACTGTCATCTAAATGCAGCCAGTCCTTTGCTAGCCCTGCCCTGTGTGAGCACGGTGACAATAGTTAGATTTCTATGTTCAGGTAGAAAAAGAGCTCATGAGTTCCTCCACAAAACAGCATCAAAGATGATACAGTAATACCAAATGAAGACTCTTTCCCATGTATTCCACAGCTACTAAAGGTGTTCCTGGGGAGGTCACAGGGTTGAAATACCCATCCTCTGTACAAACAGTCAGAATGTGTGGGCATTTCCTTTTAAAGACTTTCTGTGAGCTCAAAACAGACTTTCAGAGTTGATATGTAGATTCATGTGCCTAAGTACCTTTAGGTGATCAACTGTGGACAAAAAAGAAAGATACTGACCATTCTAGTGCTTTTACAGACTTAAAACTGAAGGAAAGTGTCAAATTCTATACATCCAGGCACAGAATCAGGTGCTGGCAGCACATAATCTCAGCTGGAATTTGTTTCTAGATTAATTCCCTGATGTGAGGGTGCATCTGTGTACCTGAGAGCTCAACTGTTTTCCCAAACAGATCCAACAGAAAGTCTTGCTGTGACTGTTACTCTCTTCTCTAAGGTTGGCTGCTGCCACAGCTGCTGCTGCAGTGCATTCTGCTTGGGTTTGAAAGGAATGGTGCAGCATAGCCTTTCTTACTGGAGTTCTCTTGCCTCTTCCCATGTCAGTTCTTCTGATACACTTCAGCATAAAGAGAACAATGTAGGGGTTTCCTGAAAATTTAGAAATACCATGTTAAGAATCAGTGTAGTCAAATTCACACTGAGATCAATGCTTCTGATGTATTTTTCAAAAAACTATTTTAAAACATCTATAAATAAAATGAGAATACTTGTTTAGAATTTAATTTAATCACTGAAAATATAATTTGGAATAATGATGCAACCTTTAAAAGGTTGAAAACTCCTGTTTGTTCATGATATTTATCTTTAATGTTTTTGAGTGAACAGCATGAGTGCCACCCTGTGCCAGGTCTGCTGCAATTAATTGAAAAGCTCCACCTACCAAATCTTTGCACAAACAATTCAAAATAAAAAAAAAAACAGGAGGAATGCAAAAAAAAAAATTCCTGCTGAAATAAGTCACCCATCACTCTGTCTGTGGTGTGGGCTATGCTGCCAAGCAGACAGAGCACTTCAACAAATATTTTAATGATTGGATTAAATTTGAGCTTAAAAAAAGAGGGAAGGAAAAAGCTGTCAGAAGCCCATGGCTGAGCAGGTCCTGTAGTTAAAAGCTACCTCAGCAGTCAAAACCTATTTATTTCAGAACCTTGCAGTTAACTGCAGTTGTGTTCCCTTGACTGGCAGGAGGACAGTAACCTTGTGCAGCTCTCTGGATATTCTTTGTTTATAGCAGAAGTAATGAAATGAAAAGGAGGTGTAGTTACTGCAGAGCTGCACATGCTGCTTTCAACAGCTTTTGTAGCCATTTGTAAATTAACAAGTGCTTGCTTGCATCACAGTTGAAGTTATTTGGTTTGTTTGCAAGTAGCCTAAGCAGAATGCACAGTGAGATTGATTAGAGTGACTTGTTTAGTGCAAAAGTAGCATGTGGAGCTTGAGAAACTTTGAGAGAGTTTTATACACACACTTGTCTCTGGAGAAGAAGCATCTTGTGGGTCCCTAGGCCTGTCACCAGCCTCTTTGTTTGTTTAAATAACAAGCAGGAAATTTGTGTGTGGGTACATGAACAAATAAGTTTGTTTCCTGTCCTCTTCAGGGAAGATAATTCACATGATATCCTAGTTATCAAAAAATACATTATCTTCCATTTATAGGTTTTTTTACCAGCCCAGACAAACTGAGAAGACAAAGATTTCATTGGCCTAAAGAATGTCTGTGGCTCCATGCTCCTCTGTGTGTGTGTGTGTGTGTGCATTTTTCAGGCCGTTACAATTTGGGCTTCTAAGTTTCTGTACTGGCAAACCCTTCCCAAAGGCTTTTTTGGGTCCAGCCTCCCTCCCCAGAGGAAGGATGATGGCTGGCTGGCTTTCCATGTCTGTCCTTGCTGATCAGCCAGCTGGGCTCTTTCCTCTGCTCAGAGTAACTGAGCTCAGTTACTCTGTGCACACTGATGGTGCTCATTCTTGTGTTAATAAGTTCCTGGAGGGTAGTAGCATTAGAAAAATAAACCTTAGTGTTGAGAAGTTGTTTGAAAAATTATCTCTTGTTGTGTTGGCACTGCAGCCTGTTGTTCTGTCTCCTCACCTGTGCCTGATGTGGGCACTGGCTACTGACATGCAGGACACAGCACTGAAAGTTGTCCAGCTCCAGTAGAAGTGTTTGCTGAAGGCTTATCTGCAATCAAATGTGAAAATGTTAAGTATTATGTATGCTCCATGCTAAAACAATAGGCTTTTAATATACTTTTTCTTACTTATTAGAGAAAGAGATCTCTGATTTTAGAATTCAGACCTGTGCTTCTGACCTGGAAAAACAAGTCTTAGCCTGCCTGGCAGAAACAAATCTCTTGGTAGCAGCCACTCAATCAACAACTTTTTGAAGTCAACTTTTCTTGCCTTAATTTTTCTCTAAAGCTCTAAGATGCCACTTGAAAGAGCAACAAAAACATCACTGTAGACAGTACTCTGTAATTAGGAATCAGTGACATTCCTTTGTCTTGCAAGGCATCATTCATCCCCAGCTAGTACCTCAGCTGATCCTAATTTAGGTAATGAAGTTCAGATCATGCAAGAACTTTCTCAAAATCCTGTGGTTTATGCTATTTTGTACTAAAACAAAGTTGATATGTTTTGAAACAAGCCACAAAAAAAACCCCTTTCTTGCTGTTTCACAGAATCATTGATTTTAATTGAAAATTTCAAGCTGTGTTCCAGATTGCTGTAGAAATTATATGTTGACTTCTCTCAGTGAACTTCTCACTGTAAGTGATTTTGAAATCCATTTTCCTGGGTCATTTCAGAGGTGGCATGATGTTAAACAACAAGGAGATAATTTTTGCTGTATGCAGTTAGCAGCCTGCAGATTTGCCATAGGAACCTGGTGTGTAAGCATTTTTAGAGTAAGTTTAGGTGGTGCTTAATTAGGTTCCTTGAAGCTTTCTGAATTATTCCCCAAGATTCTTAGGTACAATATTTAAGGTGTGACAGCCTCCCCAGTACTTTGGCAGGGGCCAGGAGATTAATTCAAACCATGGGACTGTTTGTGTTATGAGTCACTAAAGTGGAAAGAGCACATAATGATGGGAAACAATGAAGCACAAAAGACTTAAAGCTTTTAACACTATTCCTAGGAAAAAATTCCCTGAGGACTTTTGGCAGCTTCCATCTTTTGTAGCTGTTTCAGTCCTTTGGCACGACAGGCCAAAAACTCTGCAGTGATTATTCATGCTGCTCTGTTCTGGATGATGTCAGGGGCTCCTACGTGCACTGGTAATATTTTCTACAGTGTTTTCCAGTGTGGTGGCTGTCTGGGGAACATTATTTTAGAGCTGGCAGCTGTGATAGTTTTAAGCACTCTGATATCTAAATGGGTTCAAAATCTCTCCTTAATGTTGTAATATATACTGGTAGCCTGTTTATACCAGCAGCGTTGTGCTAACATTACTGAGAAAGCTGAACTCAGCACAGTGCATTTGGATTTGAGATTTGATCTTTTTAGCAGTTAAAGGATTAGTTCTAGGACCAAAGGCAGCATCATATCTGGATTCACATGGAACTGCAGCTCTCCAACCCAAAGTACATTAAACTGTGGCTGAGGGTATTTGTGATAATCTGAGAACAGAAGGTAAACCTGAATATCTGACAAGGCTTTACAGACCTGGTTTTGTCTCAGACTCTGTGATCTCTGCGTGAAAAGGCAGCTGGCTCTCAAGCAGGGCATCAGGAAGTCCCCAGGGACTGGGGCAATGCACTGAACATGGCTACACACATAGTGACTGTTTGTTTGTATATCCTGCCCCTCTTTCATTCAGAGTCAAGATGCTGGAGTGTATTCAAGCCTCCAATACCAGTACAAGGGGTTTGGCAAGTGTTTCATTTCTGTGTTTGTGTGTAGCTAGGAGACCTCTCCTCGTCACTAGATGATGATTCCCGTGGGGTGCACTGAAAAACCACAAACTGCTGGTGATTCACAGTAGAGGTTAGAAAGGACTGGAGCTCCAGATACAAGTAATAGTCAGGAGAAACATATGCCAGAGGAGTTACTTTTCTAGGTTTTGCTATACTTGTTATCTGAGTTGCTGGTTTGCATTTGTTGTGATGCATATTCCTGGCTGGATCTCTGTGTCACTTAGTGTGCAAACCTCTCTGGCTTACTCTAGTTCTCATGCCAAACAGAAGGAAAGAAGGTGCAGTAGCCTGGGCTGAGTCAGGGGGACAAGCCTAGAGCACATTTGAAGTTGTGGCCTGTGTTAGCTGTGTCAGCCAGGTGAGAATAATAAAGTGGTTTGCTTCCTTCTGAGCACCTTGACAGAGCACAGATGATTGATTCTGTGCTGTTTGCCTTGAACAGGGCACAGCCAGTGCCACGGGTTACACCACAATGACCTAAACTTCAAGCTTTGTCAAGTGATAGAGACTTGATTTAGGCTCTGTGTGTGTCCCAAGACAGCTTTGCTTGTTACTAGCTTTTGTGAGTATCAAAAGGCGTTTCTTTCTGACTGTAACTATAATCTTAGCTAATATTTTGCTTTGTACTCCCTTGTCTTGATTTGTGATCCAGAGTCACTCAAGCATCTGGCTCTTTGTAGAGACAACCTCCATGTGCCAATAGGCTTGGGGTCAAAGGATCCACTGAGGTTGAAAGATAAAAGAATGAGCATGGTGGTGTTTTTACACTGATGAGAAAGAAAATACTTGAAATAAATTAGAGTCCAAAGTAAGAAAACAGTTGACAATAAGTTAGACTTCAAGCTAAGGTTGTAGTCAGATATGCTTGAAGGTGGCAGAAGAGGGGAACTGAACAGCAGACACAATTATTTCATATATATAGGGTTAAGAAGTAGCTGAAGGGAAATCTGGTGATGAAACAGTATCAGAATATTAAAGGAAACTTGTAGCCATCACCCTCAAGATGCAGCCATCTGGTGGGGAGGTAGATGGTTTACTAGCTCTGAAGAGCATTTGTTGTGAGGCCCTTGGAGATTCTGCATGGGAAGTAACTTCAGGGCATGCCAAACATGTCAGGTCTTCATCAGTCAGAGTGATTGCTAAAATACACCCCTTAAACAAGGTTACATCACCTTTCTTGTAACATAGGCTTTGTGTGAAACAGATGAAGATAAACTGGAAACAATTTGATGAGTCTAATTTATTTTTGTATCTTGATGAAGTAATTCATGTTGTTTACCATTTTGTTTAGCAGATGCAATGCTTAAACTTCGCTCTGAGGAGTTAACAGTACAAAGATGGGGCCTGATCAGTCAGAAGGCAACAGTCTGAGATGATACAGCACTGCAAGGCAGGCAGCCCAGGGGCCAGTGTTTAACCTGGGTGATCTGTTCAGAAGCACACTGCTTATGCCTACATTCACTCTCTGTTCCCAGGCTGAACCAGCCAATGCAGCCACCTTACCTAATATAATGCTTCATTTGTAGAACACACACGTAACAAAATACTAGAGATCTGGCCAACACAGAAGATCATTCTAGAAATTAAGTCTTGCTCTTTAAAGGGGATTATTTCAAGTAATGAAATTCAGAGTGGAGAATAACATTGGTGCAGGAATGTGCATGTAGTGTAGGAATGACAGTTCACAGAATAGAATTGATCTGAGGGCTTAGGTTGTTAGATGAAGCACCTAACAAGATGTCTGGTTCTCTGGTGTTGTGTTAGATAAAAGTTGGCTCTGGTATTCTGGTATTCAGTTTATTTTTCAAATATGTGGGATTACAATTCTGTAATATTTAGAGTAAACTCCCTCTACCCCACCCCCCCCACCCAAGAAGCCAAACAACCCAGAACACAACTCCCCTTCTCCCAAACAAAGCAACCCTTTAGTGTTTATGGAGTTTCACTAATGCAGTGTAGGTGTGCTAAGCAGCAGTCCTTCTTTCTTTCATCTGTAGCCATAGACATCATAACTTCCCAAGTGTTACCCTGGGAACCCAACTAGCACAACTTTTAAGTTATACTTAACTGTCTTTGTAACCTGTAATTACCATGAGAGGCAATAACAAATCTGTGTGTATTTGTATCCTGGCAGTTCCCAAATTAGACACAAATAATCAAGATGCAAAAACAACACCCAGAGGTCTGCCTGATCCATGTGCTTATCAGAAAGGAATTTATATTATCCTCTTGCAACACAATCAGGGAGCAACACTAGATAGAGGCTCAGTCACACCTAGACCAGAAAGTCCTTTCTCCTGATCCCTCCCCTCTCTTTCTTTTAATTGAAGCAATAGTTTAAGTAGGCAATAAATATTGACAGAATTGTGTCCTTCATACCTCCAGTGTTAATGCAGTGTTGATTGACTGTAGGACATCCTGAAAGAGGTGAGCAAGATCTGTGTAGATGGAGAAGCAAAACAGAAGTGAGAGAAAGAGAGAAAAATCACCTGGGGTGACCCCGTATACAAGGATATGGGGTTATTGCAAAGATAAAGTTGGGTCAGAGGGGAACTTACACTGAATATTCAAGTTATGCACATCAAGCCTCCAGTAATATGATAAGAAGATAATGACAGGAAAAAATAATGTTGGTGAGGTAGAAGAAAATGGTATATTGAATTGAAAGAGGGGGAAAAAAAGAATTAGTATCAAACAATATTAAGCAATAACAAAAGAACAGTAGAGTTCTCAATGATCATGTCACTGAGGGGATGGAACACATGGACCTACAGCATGTCCATAGACTACAGGCTGAAGCTCAATCACAGAGAACTGTCAGAAGGGAGGAATGGGAAGCTGGCACAATTATATTTGTTTTTCCATCCACAGGACTGTGTGCAGCCCCAGCCAAGCAAAGTGTGCTCTCTTGGATTGCTGTGGTCAGCATGCAGGAAGCCAGGTCACAAATAGGGAATTGCTGTTGGAAGAGTTGCTGGTAATTTAAAATATCACCTTCTATGCAAATATTTTAAGGGAGTTCAGGGGCCAAACTATGTGAAAACAAATTGAAAACCCTTCTCAGCATTGCCTTACTGTTTGAAGCACTTTTCTTCCACTTTTGAAGCACTTCTCCCTGCGAGGCAGACACAGAGACACTGGGCTTGTGCTAAGTGCAGTCCTTGTCCCAGCCCTTTATCCAGCCCAAAGCTGGCAGCAGTGCTCAGGAGCAATGGTCATGGACCAGAACCCCTTGGGATAGGTGCTATGGAAACTCTCCAGGTTCTGGGTAAATCCTCAGAAATATCCTATATGACATAGAGGTTTAGGTCTCATTTTAAAAAGTGATACAGACACTTAGGTGTTGTTTTCCCATTAATTAATTCCCTTTCCCTGTTTGGCAGATAACAGAAGACTTTCCTGTTTGCTCAGTCTGACTGCTGCCTTCCTTAAATCACTGGTTTTGCAGACATATTCCTTGAAGGTATGAAGAATATATAACATTTCCATGGGCAGGATCAATGGCTTTGTTTTTAGGGTTTGGTTGTTCTGCCAAAAGCATGACTGTGTTTTCTGCTGTTCATACTACTAAAATTCCCCAGCTGGGACAAGTGCCTTTGATGTCAGTTGACCTACATATACAGAGAGCAATTGAGGGAATTTATAACATGTTTGGGTATGTTTGTATCTTCATGACTCTGAATGTACTGGGGTTTTTTCTATTGTCAGTCTTTTTTCTTTTGAAATCTCTTCAGCAGTCCCTGAAGTTTGTGTAAGTTCAGAGAGGCCCCTGTTTGTTTTGAACTGAGGTCAGTGTGTGATTCTGAGGTTGCATAACTGATGATTGGGTTGGATGTTAGAGACATTTCTGAAGCTGTTGGTTATGATAATAGCTCACTTGATATCAAACTTTTTGCAAACTGTTCATATGAAGATGTAGTTAGCAAAAATGAATGGTGGTATATGAGCTATTTCATATTTTAGATGTATTGAATTGTTAAAAAGATAAGTTTCTAAGGAAGTGGAAGTAGTGGTGTCATTGAAACAGGCTGCAGTAGAGGACTGAAAGATAAATGGTTAGAGAATGATTATGTTCCTCCTCTATTCTAATATGTGACTCAGCAGATTGTATACAAAAATGCAATATATATGTTTGAAAACTCTCTTTAGCTGAGGGTGTTGTGCTTATGCTAAGAATGTTTGACAAGAGATGGGGGTTTAAAAAACTATCCCTGAGGGATTATGTAGCCATTAGGAGGCAAATTGGCTCTCTGGCTGCGTTTGCCTATTTAAAGCCTCTAATGAATACTGCAGTACAGAATGGTTGTTACTTCTAGGACTGTAAGTATTTTTGATCTCTGAGTAACATTTCCAAGTTGCCAGTGATATTTTCTTTTCCTAAGAAACCTGAAAAGCAGGGGGTAATTATTTAACTTCTAGTGACAGACACTGGTTGAAGTGGGATAGCCAGGAATTAATTTTGAAAGACAGGTTCCTTAATACACAGAGAAATAACCACAGTGGCCTTGCCAAAAACAAGGCTAATGTGTGAACCTAATGCAATATTGGCACTGACATTTCCTGACAAAACGCTGTTCTGTGATATGCCTTTTCCTGTGGCTCTCCCCTTCATGTCACTTCTGGTTAACCAGAAAAGGTATATTAACATTATTTTCACCTTCTGGAATGACCAGTTCATGTGTCCACTCTGCTGCCTCCATGTTTGAAGTCGAGTGTAATATTTCCCAATATTTCTCCCTTTTTGTACTGCTGATCTTGTTTCACCCCAGGAATTGGAGCCTGTGTCTCTCAGCCTGTGTTCTTGTCTCTTTTCATGTTTGCCAGCTTTCGCCACCGCTGTTTTTATGCACCTGGCTAAGCCTAAAACATTTTTACCCCATGTCTGCCATCTCTACCTATGCCTACAAAAATACTTCTACTAGCAGAGACAAGTATCTTTTTGCAGAATCAAATCAACTGAGTGACCACATATTCTTGAAAGAACTATGTGCATCTATTCACCTGCAGGGATTAAGAAAATCATGCTGAAGTTATAGGAATAACTGCTTGTACTGGGAGTGGGGAGTGCTTGCTTTTTTCTGCAGTGTTTAACGTCAATTCTCCATGCTGTTGAGGTGAAACAGTCATCTCAAGTGATCCAACTGAAGATCTGCAAATACTTTTAAACTATATTTCTCCTTTGTTACAAGTGTAACACCTGGACTGTATAATTGGAGTTTTCACTACTCGGGCTGGGAGAAGCTTTGATTTCCTCTCCCTGAGCTGGGTGTGGCAGGCCTGTTCGGGTTATCTGAGCATGATAATGAGTCAGCCTCAGAGCAGAGCTTGTGTCTCATTCTTGTAGCATTTATTGCTTGTGCCAGACGTCATTTAGGCTTCTCCCAGCTCAGATACCCCTGAACTCTGAGCACGACTTGCAGGAAGCAGGCTGGCCCCACCTGCACACTGTAGGGATCGCGGTTTGCTGTGTACGAGCCCAGTTCTCGCTCCGGGGCAGGGAGTGCCCGGCTTGGCGGGTCGGGGGCGTTCGAGGAGCGGGCCCTGTGCCGGGCAGCCGAGCCTCGGCTGCTGTGCTCTGCCCCGAGAGCCCCAGCGCTGGGGCAGCCCAAAGCACGGGCTGCAAACAACCACGGGCTGCAAACAACCACCTGCTGCCCCGGGAACGCCATGGGGAGGGCTGGGGACAGGCGTACGGGGCCGCATCTGCAAGGTGCGCGGCCAGCGGGCAGGTGGAGAAGGGGGGCTGGGGAGTGAGGGCTGAGCCCCGACCCCTGCAGCCCAGGGCGCTGCTCCCGGCGTCACCGCAACCTCGGCATCCCCCGGGCGTCCGGCGGGGCACGGGTGCGGAGGGAGAGGCTGCTCCTGCCCTACCCTTGCCCACCCCGTCCCTGTCCCCGTCCTGCGCCGGGCGCGGCCGGGTGAGTCAGCGCCGTGCCGGGGGGGCGCCGGGGCGGGAAGGACCCGCCCGGCCCTACAAAACCCCGCCCGGGCTGCCGCGGGCCCCAGCTGCTGCCAGAGCCGCCAGAGCCGCCGCCAGAGCCGCCCTGCCCGCCCCAGCCAGGTGAGCCCTCGGCGGCAGCGCAGCGGCAGCGGGGCTGCGGGCGGGGGTCGCGCTGCGGGAGCCGCCGCCGCTGCTGCGGGAGCGAAGCGGGCTCTGAGCCGGCAGGATGCGGAGCGGGGCGGTGGCTGCGGCGGCCGCCGCCCTCCCGCTCCCGGCTCCGCTTCCTCCGGCCCTGCCCGCCTGTTACTTTTCTGTGCTCGGTTCCGCGTTGGGACAGTGGGGCCTCGGGCGAAGTAGCCCTCGGGGAGCTTCGTGCGCCCCGCAGCAACTCTGGGTGTGGCGACAGCGCTCAGGAAAGAGGAACCGGTCCCAAAGTTCGCCAAACTTTCCCAGATAGTAATTTCTGCTCGTCGTTAAGGTATACAAAGGCTCGGCTGGGTTGACCATGTTACTGTAAGTTCGCTTCTCGGTGCGGAAGCTTGCCGAGAAGCTGTGCCGGCCAGCCAGGCTGCTGGAGGCGGTGTTCATTCAGCTGGAGCGAGGCTGGAATTGCTCCCGCGGGCACGGCGGAGCCCCGAGCCCGCCAGGGACAGCGGCCCCTTTGCCTTCTCGCCCAGGGTGCGGCCGCGGCTGCCGGGGCCGCTGGCACGGGCGGCAGGGCAGGGCAGGGCAGTGCCGGGTGGGCCCCGCTGCCCGGGCGTTGCCCGAGCGCTCCCCGCGGAGCCCCGCGCTCCTCCCTGCCCGCACGGCCAGGCTTGGGCGGGGCTCTGCCTCCCACCCTGCCAGCGAGCAGAACTGCGGGGATCCTGCTGCTGCCTTTGGACTGAGTCAGCTCGGACACCACTTCCCCCTCGAGGGAGGAGGGGAGGTAGGGCAGAGGAATGTTGCCAGGTATTTGAACTGAAAGAGAAGTGAAATGATTTCAGCAAAGTCATGCACAAGTGGGTTGTGTGCTTATACGTGGCAGCTTTACTTCTGTTTAACATCAGTTCTTATGTTCATGTTCAAATGCTATAGCTGCACAGAGGTGCATACCCCAATGGACAGGTCAAGAGTGAAAGACCCCTGGAACCAGTGTGCCCTTGAGTGATTCATCCCTGTGTGTGCCTTCTGCTGCTAGAGCTGGTATTGATGAACACCCCTAGAGGGTAGAGTTTCCATTGGCCAATATCTGGTGTAGTTTGCCTTGATGAACCAAAAAAACCCCAAATCCGAAGAGGTGTTCTTGTACAGTCTCAAAAGTGAGAATAACTTGAGTTTGAAGAAACAAAAGTCCTTAATTTTGTTTGTGCATGGTATCTTCCTGGAATGGAACTTCCTGAGTCATTAGCAATGCCTGTGCAAGAAAATGGTTCAAGTATGTTTGTGGCAGAGCAGTTTAATGGGTTTTGAAATGCTTTTCTTTAAAGAAGATGATTTTTTTCCCTCCAAATAGTGGCTTTAAATGATGTGCTAACCCTTATTGGGTGATTTGGGGAGGTGCAGCATGGCCTATTTGTACTCCTGCTTAGACTGTATATGAATGAATGATTTTGAGCCCTTGTTTCATTTGCAGCAGATGCTGCAGGTCTTCCTCAAGGAGATGCAACCTGGCCTATTTGTACTCCTGCTTAGCACTGTATATGAATGAATGATTTTGAGCCCTTGTTTCATTTGCAGCAGATGCTGCAGGTCTTCCTCACTGTCCTTCATCTCTGTTAGCAGGCTTGCCCTAGTTTTTGGACACAAATGTGTTCCAAGTGGAAGAGTTTCCATTCTCTCATTCCGGGGATGCCGTTTTCTTGGCTCAGATGTCTGGGAACACCCTTTGCTCATATCTCTGCCTGGTATAATGAGTGCTTCTTAAAATGCTAATTCTGCTTATTGAGCAATGCAGTTGTTTGTGCATACCTGAAATTTTCCATGGAACACAGCGGGGTTTTCCATAATGTGTGTGAGCTGGCCCTGGAAATCAGGATATGGGGCTGCTTTTAAACTCACATTCTTCCCTTACCAAAGAGTTTCAGGGATAAGTTGGTGAATAGAGACTGGGCCAGTATAATAAGAGACCTGTAAACCAGTGTTTCTGGAAGGGCTGAGGTCAAAACATGCCATCTGTTTTAGCAGAATAACATGATTGGGGATTGTGTAATGTGCATTTAGAAATTGGTTGTAGAAACTTGCCTTAAGGTATTGAAGTATTAGTTTACAGCTGGAAGGTAAAACTTGATTCCTTTCCAGTGTAAGGAAGAACAGGCTAGTGCAAGTATTTTCTCTTTACGTGTTCAAACCCATCCAGAACCTGTCAAAACTACATCAGATAAAATCAGTCCATCAGAGAACAGTGAGAGTCTGTTCTCAAATACGACTGCTTTACAGGGCAGGGTGTGACAACAGCTCTGTTTGTTCTCTGGGTAAAAAATCCTTCTCTGCAAAGATTCTTGCAAAAACTCCCTTTTTTTTTTTTTCTTTTTCCAGCTTGCTGTTGATGGGCAGTCAGTTGCTATAGCATTGTTGTGCTCTGGTGATATGAACCTGGAGTTCCAGCTTTATGTGAGGGTGTGTTAGTTCTGTTCCTGGACTCTGATCAAGTGTTTTGTTCCAACAAACCTGATCCCATGTGGTTTTTAATTGATTTAGAAACAGTAGTCTTGCAAAAAGCTGTTCAGTGATTTTGGGTTTTTTTTTCATGTGAAAGGTTATGCTGCAGTTGCTTTGCTTCAGCTCTCACTGGTGTTTTCTTTGTGACAAGAAAGACTAAAGGACTTCAGTTGCTCATCTTTGGTAATAGTTGAAATACTGTCAGAGTACAAAGGTCTCACAGGATCTTCATTTTATGGAGTGTAAACATTAGGAATTTCATAACTCAGATGTATATATATCAATCCCCTCTACCCAGCATGGTTTGTAATGCCAACAGCAGGTAACAGCTTATTACAACTTCTGCAGCCTCTCTTTAAAGGCCTGGGTTGGATTTTACCCCTGAAAAAATTTATTCTCATATATATCAGTGCATGACTGTCATTTTATTCTGTCTTATTTTTCTTCCCCTGGAATCTTATTTTTTGTTGAAGTAAAGTTGCTTTTGTTACTTAAACCTAGATTGTTTCAGGAGATGTAAGATTCTTTTTCTGTGTTCCAAGTGAGGAAATGTGAGATAACAGCAGTTACACTACAAATGTACTGTGATTTTGCTGCTGTGTTTTATTCTTGTAGCACTAGCTGGTTTTGCCCACAGATTTCTTTGCTTTTCTCCTTACAGGAGCTAAAACAAACAAAGAAAACAACAATAAGGACAAAACACTTTTTCCTATAGTTTTAACCAGACCACCATTATCAAGAAACTATTTCAAACCTTTCTAGTTCTGCAGGCTCTGAATTGTTCATTGAGTGGAGATTGGTTTCTCTGGGAAATTGGCCTTTCAAACCTTTCTAGTTCTCCAAGCTCTGAATTGTTCATTGAGTGGAGAGGAGATTGGTTTCTCTGGGAAATTGGCCTGGGTGGCTGGTCCTGAGGAAAGCCCATCCTATCAGAAGAGTGACTGATGGAGGATTAAAAGCCAGCTGAAAACCAGCTGAAAGGGCACAGGCAGGACTGGCTGCACAATAGCTGGGAGTTGTCTGGGGGGCACGGAGCCAAGGAGCTGGCCTGGGGGGCCGGTGACAGTGTGCAATGACGGGCGTGGCACCCAGCTGAAAGCAGGGCTTTTGCTATCAGGCTCACGTAGCAGTTAGTGGAATGTCTCTGGTTTTGAGGTGCTGCTGCCCTTTCTCCTGTACTCTTCTAACCCAGCTCTGTTTGATAATGCTCCCTGCAGCTGGACTGTAAAAGTCCTGGGAAAAAAGCTTTCATTTTAACAGCAAATAATGCTTGCTGCAGGTGCCATCCTGGGTGACTGGGTAGCAGTGTAAGTAGCCATGTCTGTCCTTTCTCTAGAGAAATTTGAGAGCAGGGGTTTGGGAATGCATCAAGCCTTTTAAATATTGGCCCTGGCTTACAACCTTTGGAAAAGCTTTCCTTAGCCAAGAGACCCTTTCACTAAAACAGTAATAGAGTTCTGGCAAGCTCCCTGACCAGGATCCAGAGTTTAAAAGAGGCAAAGTATTGCAACATAAGTTGATCACATCAATGTTTATTTCTGCCAGGTATATAATCCATCTCAGGGTTGGGATTTTCCCTGCTTTTTTTGCATATACAAGGAGGATGTTGTTCAGGTCCTGGCAATGGAGCGTTGATATTAACCTGCCATAATGGCTCTTCTTTTTGGAGCTACCATTTTAAGGTAGTCCCTACTACCTCATCTCTGATAATCGTGTTACTCAGTGGTGTTTGTTCTGGAGAGCTACAATAAAACCACAAGATCCAGCATCCAGGGTTAAAGATTAAATGGGGTTATGATTTTGTGAAATGCCTGCAGGAAAAGAAATAATTTCACTCATTTCCTGAGTACTTGAGGAATTGGGGGTGTGATTTAAATGCTACTACTTGTTGCTGTTCTTTGGCTTTGAGCTGGACCAAGCAATAATGTTTCTGGATAATTTTCCTGGTACTGAGTTGTCAGCTTAGGCAACTCTGTTTCTGAGGCAGAGATTTCTCAAATCCCTGTCTGAGTATGTAAAATGCAGCAGAAATGCTTGTTTAGGGAATTTTCTATTGTACAATGGAATGAAGACCTCTTGTTGTTGCATTATTAACGGTGGTGTGGCTTGGAAACTCTTAAATCTTCTTTCCTGCTTGGTATTAGCAGATCCTTTGGGCTGTGTCACTTGAAGTGCTGCAGTTCTTCAAGACTGGTGGGACACACTGATGTAACTGTAAATATATTTAAATCTACTTTGTCTTTTTTCTTCTCTTCCTCCAGCATTCTTTCAACATGTCCACTGTTCACGAAATTTTAAGCAAGCTCAGCCTTGAAGGAGATGTAAGTATTGCTTATGTCTAAGCAATAAAAGTTTGTTTTACTTAAATGTCTCATCTTGTTCCTTTTACAGGACTCTGCAGCAACAATTGCACTGAGCTGTACAGTTTACAAGATTCCACACATCCCTTAAACTTTTATTGGCTAAAAAC
Organism: Passer montanus; assembly: GCF_014805655.1. Lineage (NCBI taxonomy): Eukaryota > Metazoa > Chordata > Aves > Passeriformes > Passeridae > Passer > Passer montanus. Next base: position 2,565,712 of record NW_024369929.1, read on the forward strand.
CTCATCAGCAATGACCAGTTTTCATCCACAAGCCAGCTGTAAACCATAGGACAGTTACATGATTTAATGAGAGTTCTTTTAACTGGCCAGCAACACAGTATCCTCCTGCTGGCCTTATCAAAGAGATCACAGGGCAAACAATGGCTGCTTTGCATCTGTGTCCCTCTTTCTTCCAAAGGAACAAGTCACTTAAGGATGAGAACAGAAGATGGAAATATGTTCAGTTTTGCTGATACCCTCTGAATTTATTTTTTTTCCCCCCAGTTAAAAATGGAGAACCTTATGAGAACAAAAATATTGGGGATCTAATTCCTGTGATGGTTATCACCAAAACCAAACTAGCTCTTGAAAAAAATTATTTTCTCCAACTTATTTTCTCCTTTTCTATTTTAGTTTTGATTGTGTATTTTCCACCACATCTGCACTTGGTTTATAGATTTATTGAAATACCAGAAAGCCACAGTCTTTGTTTGATTTCTTGAGTTGCAGTTAGATGGTAGATTACCAATGTGGTATCAGCATATCATGCCATGGGTTTGTGGTTCTGTTATTGTTGCTGAAGAGGAAGTGAATCCTATCCATGCATTATTTCATCACATTCCTAATGAAATTGCTACACATATAAATCTTACAGCTGGTAGCTGCGGGTCTGAGCTTGGTACAAGCAAATGTTTTGCCAATTTTTGGTACTTGTTGCGAAATTAATAATACCAGACTATGTTTGTGGAAGAGCTGTTGCAAAGAACTGGCCAGTGCACTGTAGGTAAGTCGTAAAACTGGTTTTGTAGTGCAAAAACAGTCAAGTCTTCAGCTTTCATGGTTGTGTGTTTCAATGGAGAATTACTTTTGGAATAATAATTAAGCAATCTCTTCTCAAGGGCAGAAATGCTTCTTCCTTGATTCTTGCAAGTAGTTGCAAAAGTCAGATTTGAATACTGTTCCATGGCAGCATTTCCATCAGAAATCTGCTGCAGAGTGTCAGAAGACTCAGGCAGCTGCTTGGTGCTCTAAGTTGGAAGCCAGAATTACTGAGTAGCTGGCCTGTGTAGCTCTGCAACATTAGACCAGCTCCTCTGAGCAATGATTTAGCAAATTAACTGACATTAAACACAGTAGTTGGGCCAGCAATTCTTCTCTTAAAATTTTAACCTTGAGGGTATAGAATGGTTCTGGCTGAACCCCAGAGCTGCCCTGTGCTCTCATCAGTGGTACAGCAGCTGATTTGAGTGAAGGTGAAGGACCTGATTGTCTCAGCCTTCCTTCCTTCCTTCCTTCCTTCCTTCCTTCCTTCCTTCCTTCCTTCCTTCCCTTTCCTTCCCTTTCCTTCCCTTTCCTTCCCTTTCCTTCCTTTCCTAAGGATGAAGTTGAGCTGAGGTTGGTCTGTGCTCCCAGTTTCTGGATCTCTCCACAAGAGTACAGAAAGATTCTTTCCTTCCTTCCTTGAAAGGATGAAGTTGAGCTGAGGTTGGTCTGTGCTCCCAGTTTCTGGATCTCTCCACAAGAGTACAGAAAGATTCTCAGGATACGCAGATGAAGAGATTGTGAAAAGGTTCTGGTGTTTTTAGGTTAAATTAAGCCTCTGCAGCTGTTAGTGATACTTGCTTCTCCTTCATGTTTCCTAATAGGATTAAATTTCTCAGGCTCAGAGGAAGCAGGTGAAGGACCTCTGAAGCACACTAAATGCGTAGGGAGAAAACCAATTTCTCTGCTTTAGTTTGGCCCAGACAGGTGGTGCAGTTGCACATTATCTGGACTTTTGCTGCCACATTGTGAAGAATTTTATACTGAACTAAATGGAAAGTCAGTTTTGTCTGAAAACTCAGAGTACTAGTACTCTGGTACAGTAGTGTACCAGAGTAATTAAATAGCTTGGAATTTAAATTACTGCTTTTCATAGACAATCACCCTGATGAGACCTGTCAGAGAAACTCAGTCTGACTTGGTGCATGCCTTGAGTGGAGAGACAGAGGAAAAATGGGCACCAAATTGCAAATATGCTGTGCATTTTGTTAGTGTGTGCTACCATCTTTACAGTAAACTACTCCATCCAAATTACTCAGAAAATTCTTGGAGCTGGGTGGGAGGAGAGGTGCTGAGCTCACCAGGTGACCTGTTGCAGATGAAGCAGAGTGTAGGTCAGTGAGCAGTGCCCCAGGATGGGGGATGCCTGGCTCAGGAATCTTTCAGGCACACAGATTTCTCTGAGGCAGCATTGCATGTCTCCATTTACTGTTTCCATTGCCACTAAAAGCAAAGGCTGTGTTTTGTGGTGTGGCTCTGGGCCAAACTGGGGCCACTTTGCTGGGCTGAACTGATGGTAAGAGACAAAAGAAAATGATTCAGTTTACTGGTGCTTTTTTGACTTCCCATCTCCACAGCATAAAACAGACTGTCTCCAGAAGGCACGGGGGCAGCTGCCAGAGGAATCTGTACAGAACAGCATGACCTCTACAGGGATAGAGTCAAAATCAGTCAGAAACCATGGAACTTTACTTCAAAGTGCTCCTCTTAAAAATTTGCATGTAAAAAAATTTTCCAGGCATATTAGGATAGCTTAGTTCTGTTCATGAACCCAGCTTCCTTTTGGAGTTAGAGATGGAAACAAAAGTTTCTGGGGATCTTTTCCAAGAAAGCTTAGTTGTTCCTTCACTTAGGAAATGGCTGTGGCAATTTCAGGTGCTAGTAGCTCTACCTCTCTGCCAGAGGTTTAGGTTTCTAAATTGAACTCAGCAGAGTGGGATTTGTGAATATTACCCAGCTGCTTCTATGAAAAGCTGTGGTTTAATTTAACCTTCCCCTGGGAGGTGATAACAAGCTGTTAGCTCACACTGAAGCAGCTGAGAAGAGTTCAGTCTCTGTTCTGGTCACCCTCTTTTTGCAGCTATAATCCTCAGGAGAGGACCATGATAAACAGCTGATAAAATCTGGTAACTTGGAAAATGTTGCATCTGTTTACTAAGTGAGCTTACCTGCAAATCCTTGTGCTCTTAGCAGTGGTAATTTGAAATGTCATTTGGTTTTGCAAGCCTCATGCTGCTTAAAGCAAGGATCTGGAGGCCAAGAATAAAAATATTAATAATAACTTCTGCTTTCTAGAACTATGGCCTTAAATTGATTTTTTTTTTGGTGTTATCTTTAAAGTTCATGAGACAGTGCACAAAACTGTCCTGACTTTATCATTGTTTATCTTCCATTTCCTTCTTTTTTCTTTATTATTTGTAGCCTGTAATAAAAAGTAAAATATTGAATTCAAATCTAAACTACTGTAGACTTTACCTTTCTTGAAATTAGCTTCCTGTAGTCATTTTCCTTCAGAAAATTCCAGATTTTAGAATATTGAAGTTTAGTAAGTAAACTTGGAAGGTGTTGGGTTTTTGCTGCAATAAATATAATATCTCTTTGTATATATTCTGTGTTATAATAAACACTGCTGTGAGTGGATTTCTGGGCAATACACGTGAGGAGAAGAGATATCAGTGGCTCTTGGGAGAATTCCATTTTCACAGATACCTGATGGTGGTCCTTGCATTTAAACACTGGGCTAAGTACCAGGTAACCATGTGTTTTATTCATTGCACAACTGAACTCTGAAGGGTTTTTTGTACTTGTTGTTCTTTTCCTTCCAGCATTCTCTCCCTCCAAGTGCATATGCCACAGTGAAGGCCTACTCCAACTTCGATGCTGACCGGGACGCTGCGGCCCTGGAGACGGCCATCAAGACCAAAGGTGAGCACTGGGGCTGGGGCTGCCACCCTGGGGCAAGGTAGAAGGCTGGCTTGCAAGAACCAGAACAAGACAGGGTCTCACCACCACCATTTTGATATCTTTACTCAAGGATACGTACTTTAGGAGGTGTTGGAGTCCTTGAAATCTTGACCAAGTTAGATTTTGAACCCTGTAAGTGCATGCTTTGAATATGCTTTTGAGTTTGTAGCCATGAGTTGTTGAGATTATCACTTTTTTCCTCTTGACTCATCAGTATTTCAAATTCTTCTTCTTTTCTGCCACTTGAGAATGAAGTGTCAGCTCCTTTGGGAGTGGGCTCTGAATCATGGATTTCTACTGCATTATTGGATTGGACATTTCTTCCTTTCAGCTCTCCAGACACCATAGGAGTGGTTTGAACATTTTTATCCTGGGTTTTTTAACTAAATAATCATTTATCTTGTATTAATTTGGGGTCAAAGAAGGTCCTAAAAACTAGTTTTTGAAATGAGTTTGTGGTATTTCAGGGGCAGGGCAATGTGAACTTCTCAGAGCTGGGATATTAAATAGGCTTCCCTGTGGTATATTGAAAGCATCAGGAGAGCAGGGAGTGTGAAGTGCAGCTCTGAAGCAATGCCTTGGTGGCACTCCTGGGGCTGTGATGCTGCCCTGTCCTGGGACAGGGAGTGCCATGCTTTCCACACTTGCTCCAGGCCAGAGGAGCAGCAGCTGGGCGTAGCTGGAACCAGCAACTCTTTTGCCTGCATGTCAGAAAGAAATTTAAAAGCCAAACAATTTCTCATCAGAAAGAAATGCTAAGTCTTCCGTCAGTGCCAGCAAAGCATGTGTTTGACTTGCTATAAAATGTAAAATATATCCCCTCCATAACAAGCACAAGGCTTTCTTTCACAAGATTTCTTAATTTAACTAGAGAAATTCCTTATTAAAGAGGGTTCAGTTCTGATTTTGAATTATTTATGGTTTGTTTTGGGTGTTGTTTTTTTTTTTTTAATTCCCTGATGTGAGTTATATATATATCATCAGATTTGGCAGCAGATGCTTTGTATATATGTAGAGTTTTGTCTAGACTTTATAATTTTTTGCAGCTCTGATTATAGGGCAAATCTAGACATTTCAAATACACCATGAGACTCTCAGGGTAGGTACAAACTCACACGTCTGAACTCTCAAGCTGCTAATTATTGCAAAAGGAAGTTGCAATCTCCCGGGCAGTACAAAAGCTTTTCCAGTCAGGAAAGTCAAGCTCATGTTGTCTTTCCACTTTCTCCCAGCAAATTAAGCAGTGCAGTTAAGTTACATGGAAACATTTCAGTAGATGATTTTCAAATCTCTGAGGGAATAATAAGGAACTTACTCATGGACCTGCATGTTTGTAGGCTTGAGCTTCTCTCTGCTTATTAGTTTGTTATCCTGAACTTATTCTGGGATGGTGGCTTTAAAGAAAAATCTCTTTATGATTTTGATACCAGATTTCCACCCTAAAGAATCTCACAATGGAAGTATTCTTGTGGGAAATTAAGTATTGAGAACGTTATGACCCTTCTTCCAGGTACTGTTTCCTTGCACTTTGAGTGCTTTGGAACAGGATATTTTCATCTGTTAATTCAGCAGATTTGATTAAATGTGAGCTCTCTAAAATATATGTAGGGTTTTCCTCAAATGAATATTCCAACTCATCCAGACAAGAACTGGTTTTTATGAACAGTGATGTAAAGAGCTATCTGCAAGAACAAGTTTTAAAATAATTCTGGGAAATATCTAAGTAGTTTTTGAACTAAAAATATAACACCTATAATGAACAGACTGTCTACATCCACAGCAGCTACCATTTTCCTAGGAAGTATCACCATTTCTGTAGCAATTAGTTTGCATTGGATGTGGGAAGTAGAAATAAGCAATGTAAGTTATCAGAGTGATGCAGAGGAATATGACTTGTTCATGTTAAAACAGTGAGTAAGATAAGTTGTAAATATATTGTAAATAAGTTGTAAATATATGCAAGCTGGTTTGTGGTTGAAAATCTTAAAAAAAAACCAAACCAGGCATGTAAAACCCTTTTGGGGGGCTTTACTCTCTACAGGATAAAGGACACCTGGTATCTGAACCCTTGGGCTTTCTTGGTGTTGAAAATGGAGGTCTGTACATGCTGTAATGGGCCTGTATTTCACACTCACCAAAGCAGTCTTTCCAGTATCTTGGAAATTGCAGCAGTGCCTTGGAAGTGATATCTAGTGGAGTCTTATCTCTGGCAATACCTTGTATAAACAGTGCCTGAAGTCTGGTGTTTGCCATCAGGGCAGGCCAGGTTGGGAGAGTTACCATAAAAATAATTATATGGTGATTATTATATGGTAATGGAAACTCCCAGAATTACAGTAATGAATCTCCATTTTAGTGATTCTTGTGTAAAATGGCTAAACCTTATTTTACTGCCTGAACAACAGCTGTGTATTTGGTTTAGAGAAAAGAACTAGAGCAGTGTGTGACTGTTCTGCTCTATGTAATATCTAAATATTTCAGCATTCATTCACACTCTTCAGATTAATCCCTCAGAGGTTGCTAAGCCATCTGTTCATCTGTGGAGACCTCTGGAAAATATTGTGATGTGTTTATTTGGGCTTAGATCTACCTGCAACAACTATACTGCACAAATACATTGTCCAGCCCTTTTGCAGGGCTTTGAGTGGAGCTGAATTAAATGCAGGGGGTTTTTACATATCCACCAGCCTAGGAAGGGAAATGTGCAAAAATGTCTCCAGGTCATATAAAACCTTGTAGTTAGCAGTTGTTCAACCTAGAGGTTGCATAATGCAAATAACTTGTTACAGTTCTGGCTTGTTCCTTTTGGGATAAATGCTATAGGTGTGTTTCATTTTTTTGCTTTTTAGTGTTTCTGCAGCAATTTAATGCCTTGGCATGTCCTTTGTAAGGGTTGGCTTTTTGCTGCATAGGACAAGAAGCTGTTTAATTTCTGTATAATGCTCTACTGTGCTCTGTGTATAGATTAGCTGATGTGCATGAACCCAAGCAGAAGAAACTATCTGGAAGAGCATAACAGAGCTTATGTTAGATTTCCTGTTATTTTTTTTCTTGTAGCAAAGACAACTGCTGAACTGCCTCTCCTGTTTCAGAATTGTTTCCTGGCATTGACACTTTGTGTGTCTCGAGTACTTGTTAAATAATTTTGTCAGTCTAGGTTGTGAATATTTGTTATTTGCAGCCTTTATTGAGGTCTCATGGGATAATTTTTTATTCCATGGCTGGCAGAATTCAGGCACAGGCTTGTTGTAGGAAAGGGCTTAGAACGTAGATCTGTAATAAATTCATTTTACCCAGAAACTGCTAAAACAATGATGACATGTAAACCAGTCAGCTCAATCTTAGAGAAAGATCTTCTGTTTATGTAGTATATCCAATATGCCCATAACCTGATAGAGTTTTTAAGACTATGAAGTAAAAGTTTTTAGAAGATATCTGTTGGTTTGCTGGTGAAAGAGGGCAGTGTCTGAAATCCACCAAACTGCGTCAGTCACATATTCCTAATATTAAAACTGTCACTAAAGAAATATCTCATTGCAATGTGGTTTGGGTTTGGTGAACCCTTGCTAAGCAAAATAGCAGAGCTGAAATTATGGTCTTGTTTTATCTAAATTTTTCCCTCTGACCCCATTCTTTTTCATTTCCTCATTTTTGCTGACTGAGCTCCAACACTGATCTTACCAATGCCACCACACATTGCCTCTTTCACAAGGAAAGCTGTTATTAAGCAGAATTTTTCTTTCCATTCCCCATTGATAGAAATACAGGGATAAAACCTGCCTAGCCAGAATAAATTTGAAAATAAAGTCTGTTTCATTGCCTTGAAACTTTCAGAGACTTTAGCAAACAGCAAAGTGTTGGAGCTGCTGTCCTGCTCTGCCCCACCTCAGCAGCAGTGAGTCGCTCTGTTTCATTGCCTTGAAACTTTCAGGGACTTTAGCAAACAGCAAAGGAAAGTGTTGGAGCTGCTGTCCTGCTCTGCCCCACCTCAGCAGCAGTGAGTCAGCATCCTGTGTGTGCAGCATGATTCCCCAGTGTGAATGAAGTACAAGCCTTTACTTTCCACTGAATGCCAGAGCAATGAGTTAACTTCATATTTCCATGGCATGTGTACTAGAAACTTGGATGCAGTCAGTCAATTGTGGGCTTCTAATCTGTAGCAATTGTGGTACTACTTGAAAATGTCATTTGCTTTTTTGAATGCCAAGAATTGTTTAAATTCAGAATTTATTAAAAAGACATTGCCTTGTACTGTGGGCCTGCAACAGCTGAAAGGCTCAATGTCTGTGTGTGGCCATTTCTGGACAGGGAGAATTTGTTTTCTTTTATAATGTGGGAACACTTTAAAATGTGCAGGAGTAGATTATGGCTGAAATGTGCAGTCAGCCTGTTTTCAAGTCAGAGTTTGTAACTTGGACACATTATGCTTTCCAGGACCTTATGATATCATTTGCAGGCCAAGCTTGTGTGAATAAGAGCACTGATGTAGGTCTGCCTCAGCACAAGCTAAGGACACGAGGCTACCAAATGGAGTATTTCATCATGAAAAATGTGGTGAAGAAAGAGAGAGAATTTTTGGATTAGACTTATAATTTTAGACTCTTGCAGGTTTTTTTGCCAGATTCCTACTTTATATGATTTATTTTTATAATATCAGTTGCAGTTCTTTGTTTCAGGTTACTTTGGGTAATAGGGAAAATAAATGTAGCTGGATTCTGGCAGGGATCTGAGTCCTGCTAGGAGCTACTGATCCAGTCCTTACTTTCTGGGGTTTTTTATCAAGAAATCATCTTTTACACTGATGTGTGTGCAAGAAGTGATTCATAATACTTTCATTAAACAAAGAGAGCTCAAGTGAAGACCTGGGCTTGTTCTGACCTCTAGATTAGAGCCACCTGTTTGCTTCAAAAGCTGGCAGTTGCACTGAAGTGCATGGATTTGGAATGGTTCCCTTGAAACCTTTGCTGATGTGTAGTTCACTTACTTAAAAGATAAGTTGGGAGTTTGAGCATCCACATCCTCTAGGTGTGTCAGTTACAGCTCAGCATGGATCTTCCAGTGATTTCAAAAGGAGGAGCACATACTTAATTCTTCTAGTGTCAAAAATCCCTTCTGTCTTTTGAACCTCTGAAATGTACTGAATTAAATATACTTGTTTATTTTCCTGTTTTCATGTTTGGAGTGATGGATTAAATGACTTAAATAGAAAGCATAACTGCTTTATTAAGAAGTCTTCATTGAAAAAAAAACTCCACTAAAATGGCAGGACAGGCTTTAGTAAGTGCAAATTTTAAAGTCTGTGTTTCTGAGCAGCTTTTTGCAGAATTCTGAGTGCTTGAAAAGTAGTGCACAGACACATAAGTCAAGCACAAGACAGTGGCAAAGCTGGTCACAAACTAGACTTTGAGATGTGTCCTAAGATCTGCATCCCATCAGCAGTCTGGGCTCTAATTGGTGGCTTTTTCCCACAGCCAGAGCAGGATAAACATTAACTAATGAAAGCTGCTGAGCTCTGCTCCAGACAGCACATGGGCTGTGTTGGGAGTGTTGGGGAACATCCTGATACAAGAACAGGGACAAGAAAGCTTCTCTAACTCTCTGTCTTGTGTCTTTGTAGGTGTGGATGAGGTCACCATCATCAACATCCTGACAAACCGCAGCAATGAACAGAGGCAGGACATTGCTTTTGCCTATCAGAGGAGAACCAAAAAGGTAGTAAAATATGAAGGAATAGTCATTATTGAATATTTTTCTTGTGGACAATTAGATTTTTCAGGGTTTGTCTTTTCACTGAAATTGAAGATGCATCTACTTTGTCCATGCTGTCACAGTTTGGGACTGGTAGAACTTTGAAATATGTTGCATATGCACAGTTGGGACTTAAGTCTGTTGGAGATGGTGGTTTCCTAGCACCTTCAGAAATCACATTGGGACCCACAGGATTCCCTGGTGAAATGTGCTAAAAATACTGAGGAGTCACTGGCATGAAGTGCCTCCATTTGAAGGAAAAAATGAAAGAGATCCTTTAGGGGATTGGTTTGTTTTGGTTTTTTTACTTTTGTTTGGTTTATATTTTTTAGGTGGTGTTGGATTTTTTGTTTATTTTTTTAAGACAACTCAGCATAAAGGAAGTGTTCTGTTTCTTCTCACACAGCTAGCTTAGCTGAAAAAGGACTGCAGTCAGTTGTGCTATGAGCACTGCAGCTGTGGGATAGTGATGTAATGAGTTGAACTGTCATTAAAAATTATCCTGGCAGAAATACCTTAGGTACTGATCTATTGATGGAGAGAAATCTGTAAGATGTATGCAGAATTCTGCAAAATGAGTCTTGCTGTCTGGGAGGCAAGATATCTCTTTTGAAGTTTTGAGAATCTTATCATATTTGAAGTTTTGTGCCAGTGAAAAAGAGGAAACTTTATATAGAGTTCAGATGATGATGAACGTATCTCTTCCAGGTTTGCCAGACCCCAAATGGTAGTCCTCAAGTAGCATCCCAGAATACTCATGTGAGCCCAAACGTAAATGTAGAATTAAATTTTGGGAGTCACCAGCTTTTCTGCATGACTGATAGAGGCACATGCAGAGGCACAGCCAGGTTGGACACGTGCATGTGTGCACATGCCTGCACCTCCTGCTCTGGGGACACTGGGACAATCTGCACATAAATGGACCCCAGTCATGAAGTGTGTCACTTAAAGCTTTGTTAAATGTTCTGCATGACCACAAAAATGCACAGTCAAAAAAATCTGCAACTTTTTTCATGTTTCTCTCTCACTTTTTTCCCTTGCTGCGACCCAAGAACAAGTGAATTTATCAGAAGTTTAACAAGTACCAAAGAATAAAACAGTCGTATAAACAATGGAAATGTGCAGTAGAAACCACTCAGATATACATGAGAGGAGGAAGTGGGATATGAAAAGACACGTAGGTATATCTTCTAGGGACAGTGTCTGATGGTTTTCTTTGCAAGCAGTTGTGCAGATTTTGTTGGCAATGTGTTGTGCTGTACTAGGCTGCTTGCTTTGTGTGTTGCAGGATCTATCAAGAGATCATAATTTTAAATGTCACATAGTCTAGCTCTCTTTTAACTCCTTTGGGATGAGCAGTGTCTGATGGAAACTCTTGGTTTAGGTTGGAAGGGACTGTAGGTGCCCAAGATGGACACTTCCACTACATCAGGTTGCTCAAAGCCCCATCTTGGGGGCCTTTTAAACATTTTCAGGGATAAGTCAGCCACAACTTCTCTAAGCAATTTGTTCCTTAAAATTTACTACAGAGACATGTGCTCTTTCCTGTGGCAGTTCTGAAGAACCTGTTTTCACCCAAATAAAGGCTGGAACATTGTATCCCACATGGAGTGCTTATACTAAAATGTTTCTAGGTCTAAAGCAGCCAGATGCCCCAAACTCCCCCTTGCCTCCCTTGGTCAATCCATGCAGTGGGTGCACACAGTATTAGCATAAATTAGTGCCCTGGATTGAGTGGGTGACTCTGGAAATTAACTAAAGGCCTGGGCTCATTATCTTTCTGGCACAAACTTCTCTGCAATGCAGCTGAGGTCACTTTCTCTACCCCCTTTTCTCCTGCCTCTCCAGCTCAGTGATTGTTAGTGAGAAACCAGCGACTGAAATGCAGCAATTCCCTTCTGAATGCTACAGATTTGACTTCAGCTTAGGGAATCCATGGATCTGTGTGAACCCCAGACTTGATCCTGGGGATTTCAGCTTTGTAACCTACACTGCAGGGAGGCTGATACTAGCATAATTCAGGTTGCATCTGAAACCCATACAAGGAAATGGGCTCTGACTGGTGCAGATTTGCATCCTCTGCAGTGAACATCCCTGGCTGGTTTTTTTCTTAGGGCTGACTGGCAATTAACAAGAGGGATTTAGGCCATAAGCTTCTGATAGTTTCCTAGAAGACAGGCATAATTTTTCAATGCTCAGGGATGATTTTTTATCTCCTCAGATATCTGGCTGGGAGCTGGGCCTTATGGTGGAGTAAGTGTGCAGTCAATTTTCCAGTGTCTTAGCTAGTAAAGGGCTGGGATAAGAGGAAAACCACATTTAATACAGTGCTGCTGGGAAAACTGTGGGAGTATGATGGAGAAGCAGTGACCACAGTGAGTCAAACCCAGATCCATCTGTGCTTATTAGCTCCAGCAAAGCATCACTGCTTCAGGACTGGAGTGAAGCTGTTCAGATGTGTCTGCACTGTGCTTTCTAGCACTTGTGCATTTCTTCTTATTTTCAGAGGATTAGAAAAAAAATTCCTTTGCCCTAATTTCTTTCTTAGGCTTTCACAGCCAGAAAGCTCTTTATGTTTCTGTTTTCTTGTCAGTTGTGTAAGAAACACTGCTGCAGGCTTGGAGACTTAGAGCCCTGCAGGTTAAATTCTCTGAAGATCAGAAATGAGCTTTAATTTCTTTTCTTCCATCATCCCATCTATTTTACAGGAGCTTTCTGCAGCACTCAAGTCTGCACTCTCAGGTCATTTGGAGGCAGTGATCTTGGGCTTGCTGAAGACACCAGCACAGTATGATGCCTCTGAATTGAAAGCTTCCATGAAGGTAAATAAGCTTTGAAATTTAACATTGTTGATCTGATGTAACTGTTTTGGGAAAGAACACGGACTTCATATCCAGGGTCATGATTTTCAAACTGATTTTTTTTTTTAATGCTACCATTTAAATATCCAGCTGCAAGGTATCCAAAATGAGAGAAATCATGGAACTGTGTGGTTTTAAAACGCTTAATCAAATCCTCTCTTTAAGGAAAAATTGATTCTTGTCAGTTCAGGAGTAACAGCCTGGCTGCTTTGCTGACTGCTCTTACAAACAATGTACAGGTTTCTAGTATGAGAAACCTTTAAGAGAGCAGCTGTTAGCAGGAGCCATCAGATCCTCTGCTGCCATTTATAGGCTTAAACAGTAATTTCCAGTTATTGGGTCATATCATTGATGTGGAAAGAACATCCTGTACCAGAGCTGCTCTGTGTAGAAGATAAAGAAGATGGGGCATCAAAAGCAGTCTCTGCAGAAAGAAATAACTGCTCTGTAGGTCACTGAAACAAGACTTGAGAGTTGCTCATGCCAGTACAGTCACCTTTGTAAGCAAACTAAGGTTGAGAAATTGTAGTTATGATTACCTAATCATCACTTACATTCGGGATGTTCTTGTTCAAGTTAGTTGTTTTGGGGTTTTTTTTAATAATTAAAAACAAGTACTAAGTTATGTCTGAAATTTAGAATGTATCAGTAACACCAATTAATTAACTTCTCCAGATGATTAAAAAGGAGTTAATGAACAAATAAGGAAACAAAACCACCACATAAATACACACACTACCCTGACCCCCCTAAAAAACCTCCTTAAATCCCCAAAGCCAAAAAACCAACCCACTATGGAAATGGTAACTCTTCAACTGTGGGCCAAATGCTTGTTTGAGTAATCAGATGCTGCCCTCTCCTGGTCTGAGTACAGCCTGTCCATAACTTATTGTGACTCAGACTAGTCTGGGCTTTGGGATTAAAGACCAAGCAATTTCCTCAGAGTAGTCCCAAATGCAGAATATTCTATGCTCTCCATGGGTTGCTTTTCCCAGCTCCCAGGGAGTTCCCTGACCTGAATTAGCAAAACCTCTCAATGCTCTGAATTTGCCTGAGCTTAAGTTTGGCTGGATACATAGAGCATTACAAGTTATGACTTTGGCATCAGAGTTGAGGAAAGCAAAGTTATCACAAAGGAGTTAATTCTTTTTCTGTTACACATTCTTGAAAATATTTCAAAAATATTTAGAAAATTAAATATGTTCCTAGTCTTCATTTTATAATTTTTTCCCCAGATGCTTATTAGAGCCATTGTGTGGAAAGCTCTTCTAGTTCTCTTAACTTTAAGCCATGTTAATAAAATTACTTGGGTTTACTCCTCTTTTTGTTTTCTTTTTTTTTTCTTTTTTTATATTTAGAAAATTATATATGTTCCTAGTTTTCATTTTTTTCCCCAGATGCTTTTTTTTTTTTGGTTTGTCCCACTTTCTTGCCCCTTCAAGGGATACATTTTACCCAAAGTGTACTTTGCCTCATAATTGCCTCTGTTTTCCACATGATCAAGACTCTGCAGCATGAGACATTTTCCCAGGATGTTACTTCTCTTGAAATCCTGTGAAAACTATGCCCATTTTTGCCACCTGCAAAATGACATTCTGTTACAGATGGGCTTAACAAACAGCATCCTAACAGGAGGATAAGACTGGAGTTTCTTCCCATGTTCCCAGTGAATAAAAAATCATACAGGTCATGATAAACAGACCTTCTCCAGTTCTGCTGGTGAAGAGGCCACTGTTAGACACGCACAGAAAATGCACATTGCCCACAGAGAGCATCTACAGGATCTCTAAGCCACTAGAATATTCCATCTGTTTTTCTCAGGAGCAGTTGGTAAAAAATATCCCTAAACTGTTAGAGTGGGGGAGAGGAGATGTCTGTAAAATGTTTTTAAACCATTTAAACATTCCTGTTCATTGCTAGCTCCTAAGTGAGACCCGTTTGTGTTGCAGGGGCTGGGAACTGATGAAGACACACTCATTGAAATCATCTGCTCCCGAACAAACCAGGAGCTCAGTGAAATCAACAGAGTCTACAGGGAAAGTGAGTTTACTTTGCAAGTTTCCATGTACTATGTCTCCTACACTAAATTACTTGGATAAATTCCCCTCAGTGTGAATTTCATTATTAGAAAGCAAACTCAAGTCTGCTTTGGTTCTCTGCTGTTTTGTACTGGTGTTCTGGACATTTGTGTGATTTATATAGTTGCATCTTGTTGCTTGGTAGCAAACAGACTGTAGGCTATTTGCTACTAATACAAGTTGGCTCTAAACGAAGTTTTTTGTAAGCTTTCCACGAGAGACTGATTGCATGGAACTCATGACTAGCTGGTAGCAGTGCTGAGTTTGATGTAGGGAAGCGTGGGCTTTTCATTGTCCTCCACACCTGACTTAGAGTGTAGCTGTTCATGTGCATAAAACACAGTAATTAGCAGCCCTTTTTCTTGCAAAGGAGTATTTGTGAGACACCCCTTTGCCTCAAAAGAGCTCTTTGTTTTTTAGTGTACAAGACAGAGCTGGAAAAGGACATCATATCAGACACGTCTGGTGACTTCCGCAAGCTAATGGTTGCCCTGGCCAAGGTAGGGCTGTTCAAAGTTTCCCACTTGCTGGCTAACGTGCCTGAGGGGTGGCTGCCAGTGAAACAATTGGGTTTCTGATGCACTCTTAAATTTCTCTGTGTTTTCACTGACCTTTGGGGGGGAAAAATATTCAAACGTTAAAGGGCAAAGTATTTTAACAGAAGTGCAGCATTCACAGCATTAGCTTCATAATGGGGGTGGAGTATGCATTTAGCAAATTCAGGTTAAAAAAAGAAAAAAAAAACCTGAATATATGTATAGCAAACTGCTTGCTTTCTATGAAACTTTCTAAAATGCTGATATCTTGTTTGAAGGGCAAAAGGTGTGAAGATACCTCTGTGATTGATTACGAGCTGATTGACCAAGATGCCAGGGTAAGTGCTGGTAGTGACCATGAAATATCTCCAGTTGGTCAGGCTTTGGGGCATATTGGACATAAACATACTGAAAGTGGAGAGCATTTGTGAAGTAGGTGTGTGTATTTCAGATTGCCCTGCACAGTGATGTTTGCATGGTGTCAGTGAATCTGCCACTTGCAATCCTGATGCCTTCAGGTATCAATTTTCACAGAGTACTTACCCACTATACAGAAGCTTTCTGATATTTCATTTAGATACATGGAGAGAGCCTTTAACAAAAGGAAATACATCCATTGCAGTGAACTTAGTGGCTGTTAGTGCTTGTTTGTTACATCTGCATCTGTCAAGAGCAGTTCTGCTGAGGTAAACAGAGCTAAATACAGAGTAAAGCTGTAGCCAGAGGTGAATACAAAGCAATTAGTCTTAGTGTCAGATTTAGGTCCTTAAGTGTTGTCCTGGTCACCTGCCCAACCACTGTCCTTGTGTGTTTCTCCCACAGACAGAGTTCCAGTAGTGCTTGTTTTTCCAATAAGGAAATTGTATACATCTGCCATGGCTTCTTGTGCAACTCCTGATTTTTTGTGATTTTCTTTCTAACCCCAGGACCTCTATGATGCTGGTGTGAAGAGAAAGGGAACTGATGTCCCCAAGTGGATCAACATTATGACTGAAAGAAGTGTTCCCCACCTGCAGAAAGGTACTATTCAAGAAACAGACTATTTTTTTTTCCTGTAAGAGAAAGTTATAACAAAATGGTAATGATTTTGTCCCAGGTACAATTGAAATGATTGTGAATAGCACTCAAAAACATAGGAGATGTCATAAATCTTAATTCATGTCCAAGGTGTTTATTTTTAAAGAAAATCTAGTTATTTCTGTGGGTGTGTTGATCTCACATTTTAAGTATGTACAGCTCTTTTTTACATAGGTGTAACAATGCTCAATTATATGTCACATACACTGAAAACAAAGATGTTGCAAACCTAGAAAATATGGATGCAGGATACCTTGAGAAGTCCTTTAGCTTTTACCTCTGTGCCAGGGTAGCTTGGCTGTATCATGTGGTTAAATCTGCCAGTGAAGACCCAAAAGCAGCTCTGATACTGTAAAGCAGCACATGGGAAAAGCCATTTGAAGACTTTCAAAGTCTTTCAGTCTTTAAATCACTGTTGTTTCAAAAAATACCAGTACAGGATTAAGATGGTATTTTCCCAGATTATGGAGATGTTCAAGAAAAGCAAAAAGGTCACAGCATGGGACCTTTACAAACTTCTGCTTGTATTTAAGATGAGATTCTCAGAAGGACTTGCATGGATATTTATTAATCATGTGTCTCTACATTCTTGTGTCTGTGTTCATGCTGTGGTTGGTTATTTCTGCCAGTTCTTGGTCTGGTTTTGATTTCACCTGCTTTCTTTTCTGTGCCAGTGTTTGACAGGTACAAGAGCTACAGCCCATATGATATGTTGGAGAGCATCAAGAAGGAGGTTAAGGGAGATTTGGAGAATGCCTTTCTTAATCTTGGTAAGTTTCCCTGAAGTAAAGACTGTCTTTATGCAGGATCTTTCAGGGCTCTTGCAATGTATCATGATAAAGGTAGGACCTAGATTCACCCTGCTGGGTGAGAAATTAGCTGGACATACTGGTGTTGTTGGATCCACTGGTGTATTTTAGAATATTGCAGATATTGAAAAGCAGCTTATTTTTGCCCTCTGCAAGATATAAACTTTGCTTTCCAATTAAAATGAAAATGCATGTGTGTTGTGATCTGCTGTTAGTTCCACTTTTATTTGATGGACAGGCTTAATGTTTGTTTCCCCAGGCAAACAAAAAGGTTGAAATTATTCAGTACCCACATAGGCTGGAGAGAAAACAGCATGTGTGAGAGAGAAGACAGGCAGGCAGTGAGGGGTGGTAGGGGCTAATCAAAGAGCTGATTTGGCTCTGAATTCTCTGAAATAGGGAGGCAGGGTGTGAGGCTGATACTGTGCCATGAGGTGAAGATGACAAGGATGTCACTGTGTTTAAGAGGGAATTCTTTAAGGGGAAAATCCATTTCAGGCTGAGGGTGAACTGAGAGCTGTGTAGTGCAAATGGAGTATAAACAGAGCTCAGCCTTGAAAAGGAGGCTTCTCATGGATGAGTATACAAGGAGTGTTTCCAGAGGAGAGATTTCTAGAAGTGGAACCATGAACTGGGAGCTGTGGAGGAGGGCTGGCATTCTGAAATGATGCAATTCTGAAATTATGCCATTTTCATGGAAGGAAACCCTTCCTAAGAATGTGAGCATCTGTGGTTCAGTCACAAGCTAAACCAAATGACTTCTGAGTAGTGAGTCAGGTAAAAATATTTTCTCTGTGTCCACTTTTTGGAGGAACTTTTGCTGAAAACCTTATTTTGACTACTTATCATAGCTTTAAAAATGGCTGCAATATTCCGTGTCCTGTGTATGGGCAGGATATTTAACTATTCTCTCTCTTTTCAGTCCAGTGCATTCAGAACAAGCAGCTGTATTTTGCAGACAGACTGTATGATTCCATGAAGGTAGGAAAGACTGTTTTTTCTTTCTACTATTTTTTTTTTGTTGTCATTGTTAGAACTTCTGTTCGTATGAAATGTGACTGGCATGTGAATAAATTAACAATTACCTAATATTGTTCAAAAGCTTTCTTTAACCCTTATGAGCCTGGATTATCTATTCAGATTCCTCTGATATAGGGAAATGTAGGAAAGGGTCTCTTCATTAGATCAGTTGATTATAATTAGCAAAGTTAGACACACATTTTGCATGTAGCCAAGAGCTGATAGCAGAAAAAGCTGTTTATTGAATACTAAAATAAGATATTAACTCAAAACATTTTGTGAAGAAAAAGGATGTGAGAAAAATACCTGGTGACAGGCATTAGGTGATTCCAGGAAGACCTGGTGCTAAGCTAAATTTGTGACTGCAAGTTGGTTACACCCTGCTGATGAGAAAGGTACATTCATACTCAAATTCTTGGATCATAATAATGACCTTTGTTAGAAGATTTAATTAATTGTGTCTTTTATTGCTCATCTTGGTTGCCTGTAGTTTGCTGTCCTACCATTAATTAATGGTACCATTTCAGCTATTGCAGCTCTAAATGTGTGTCTGCTTGTAGGGCAAGGGAACCCGGGACAAGGTCCTGATCAGGATTATGGTATCCCGCTGTGAGGTTGACATGCTGAAAATCAAGAGTGAATTCAAGAGGAAATACGGAAAATCTCTCTATTATTTCATCCAGGCAAGTTTTTAATCTTTGGTTTTATATCATGGGCCTTTGCAGCAGTCTTCATTGGATTTGTGGTACCACTAGTATTCATGGGAGGTGTGTTAGAGGCCACAGAGAGAATATTGATTTATTTATGTACTATGGGAAAACCCATCTTTATCTTCAGTCTACAGCTGATACAGTTCCTGTCAGCCACTTGACAGTATAAGTGGGCTTTGTGCAATCAGCTGATGTGTTCTGAAGGAAAATTCTGTTCACTAATCCCTATCCTCAGATCACAAGAAGAGACAATTGTTCTGTGATTGCTGAATGAAAACACAGCATCTAAATTGCTACTCCCTTTCATTTCAGTGCTCAAAGAGAAGGCTCTTTAGCTAGTGACTTTTGTCCATTTCTGTGATTAGACAGGAGCTACAGGTGCTAGGTTTTGTCTAACTTGGGGCATAGGTGAAGAGCTTGTGCATTTGTTTCAAAGCTAATCTTCACCCTCACAAGAGCATGTGCTACATTATTCCTTGTGTAGAGGAAGCTGAGTCAAAATCTTAACCCAGAATCTTTTCCTGAAGGTGTCAATTGTAGATTATTAGCAATTTTTTAATAGTGCCCATGGTTTATGATTTTTGCAGTCATCAGTGAGACAGAGCAGAATCAAGTCCTTCAGCTTTCCTTGGTTGTGCTACTCTTTTTCATACCCAAGTTTCTCTCTTCTTGGCCTTGCATTTATATTGCGAGAATGATTAAATAATTTGACTTCACACATAAGTAAAACTCAGTCAAGATAGTCTCCTCCAGGCTGAGAAGGCTTCAGTGTGAATCATAGGCTGTCCCACAGGTTTAGAATATAATTCATATGCTTTCACATTTTGTGGTTGTTTCCTAATATGTATTTTGTATTTTTCTTCCCTTGCTTTACAGCAAGACACAAAAGGGGATTACCAGAGGGCACTGCTGAACCTGTGTGGTGGAGAGGACTGAAAACTGTGATGGAAGAAACCCAAGTCCAGAGAAATGCCTTTTATGCTCTTCATTTTACTGTAATCCTAGAAAACCTGAATTTCCTAGCTACCCTTGACTTGCCCTTTCCCTGCCAGAGCCCTGCTGCAGTTTGCTCCCCTGCGCTGTGCATGCCCCTCTTGGCAGCTGTGCTTGGCTCTGCCAAAGGTCCTAACAGTGTATAGCCAGAGACACTAACCCTCCAGGGAGACACGGGCTCACACGTGCTTGTGAAAAGCTCTGCCTCTCTGTGCAATGTTTCTAATAAAACAAATAAAATGGTGTTTTACTTTAACAATATGGGTCTTTCTTAATTTGAAAACTGTCTGAACAGTTGGTGTGGATTTAGCTTTTGCTGGCCATGCAAAAGTGCAGGTCCACTACTTGTGGCTGAAAAATTATCTTCTTCCCTCAAGCCCTTCATCTGTTTAATGATTCACTTTGTCAGCAGATCCAAAACCATTCTCTTTACTGGTTGAGGGAGATGCTCCTGCCCCTCTGCTTGGCCTGACTGTTCTGTGATCCTTTCTCTAATTGTCACTGAAACCTGAGCTACTCTGCCTGCCTGTGAGGGGCCAACACTTGAATCCCTCCTCAGCGTTTAAACACTTTGTGTGCCTATATGCAGGGGGGAATGGTTTGAGGACACAGAGCAGCCTGTCTGTAAGGGGAGTGCTTTCTGCAGCAGAGCCGTGGCCCGGGCCGGGCGGAGGGGAGCGCGGCAGCCATTGCCCTTTCCGTGAGGGGCCGGGCCGGGCGGGCTGAGGGCACTCGGGCGGGCCCACGGAGGGGCCGGGCCAGGCTGGGCACACCACGGACCGTCCCCACCCGGCTCAGTCGGGAGCCAGCAGCATGCGCTGCTCTTCCTGAGACACCTTCTCCTACTACAGCATGAAATTCACACCCGAGTGTTAGGGAAAAGGTGTGAAGAGCAAAACCTCCCCCGCGCCGCTGGGAGTGGGGCCGCTGCCCTCACGAGTGAAGGCTGAGGGGAGCGGCCATGCAGGCGCTCTCCGGGGCTGGTGATCACGTCCCCAGCACAACCTTTCGTGCAAGAGTCGCAGAGTTGTCAGGAGGTAAAATGGTTTCCTCTTTTCATAGCTGTTGCTCCTTTAGAAATGCAAAACTGCCTGTAAGTATCAGGTGTTTTCCCTCTGTCGTTATCTGGTTTGTAGCTGTCTGTTTCAAAGGCTCGGGTTCTCCTCGGAGATAATTTTGGTCTCCTCACAGATATGAGAACCACACAAGGAGGCTGCTTCACGCCACCATTAGAAGGATGAGAGGTTTTGCTTAAATATCATTGGCTGTAGACCACAAAAAAAAAAAAAATTTGGTGTGAAAATACTGCAGTTGGTAAAATATTGATAACTTAAATGCACAAATGATACAATTTTTCAGGAGCAGCTCCAATTTAATGCCTGATGGGGCAGTGCCATTCACACCTGTTTACAAAATGCCTCTCTGTCTAGATTTGTACATTTAAAAACTATTGCTGAGATAGCAAATCACTCTTTGAATCTAATTAGGTAAGTCATCTCTATAAGTGTTGCTTGCTCAAATGTGGCCTTATAAAAGAAATCAAACTGCAAGCATTTTTCCAGTCAGTGGAATGAACAACCAGAATTTGATGGTTGGCATGCTCTGCCTCACTGCCACAGGATATTCAAAATTGCAGGCTGTCTTCAGGAGCAAAACCATGTTAAACCAGCAGGATTTCAAAGGCCAGGACTATTTTTACTGATTTTAGACTAGGAAGCAAATTCGTCTCCTGTGATCTCTAGAAGATTTCTAGAAATTCAGTTTTTTTGTTGGCATTGTTGTTTTGTTCTGGTTTTTTAGGGTGGTTTTTTTTTTTTTTTTCAATTACTGGCTTATTGATGTTTCAGATAAGAATAAATTTCCAACCTCTGATGTTGATCCTGTTGATTAGTTGCAGCATTGCTAATAAGCAAGATGGATCCCTGTCCATGATCTATTGCAAAAATCAGGTCTCTGAGACTTTGAAAGGTAGCAATACCTTGAAGAATGATGTTTGACAGTGTGACAACATTTTATTAGTAAATCCCCACATAGTAAATTAAATACATTATTAAAAACAAACAAAATTTCAGTTGTTGATAATGTAATTTAGACTATTAGCTAAGGTCTATTTATGTTCAGAAGTAATAAACAAACAAAAAACCCAAAACCCCAAACCTTAACATTTGGTATTCCCAGTCTGTTGTCCCAAGAATCTGTGAAGAAATCTTTTTCAGGTCAGCTCTTCATTCAGTTCCTTGTGTTTGCTCTTTGGTGTTCCCATTCCAATAGCACAGGCAATAACCAGAAGTTTTACACTTCATAGGCACCGTTTCTTTAACTACCCCAAACTGCACAGCCAATAGCAGCAGTAGGATTTAATTTGAGGTGTTTCTTACCAGACCTACTATGTAACACAGACACTGGAATATAGAGCTAAAGAGCTGTTCCTCTGGGCCAGTATAACTTAAATTTACTAAGAAAGTAGTGATGTTTCTAACATGGAGGGGTGGTTCCTTGTCCTGTGTATAAGGGAGACTTTACTGTTTCTTTCAGAATTCCCTTCCTCATATTTCAGAGGAATTTTTCTAAGTCAGGTTCTAAACAGTCCAGTTCAGGATAACAGAACATCACTAAAGAATAGTTGTCATGCTTGTGCTAAGCCATGTTCCTTATTTCTGCAATTCCTACCTTCATTTGCACAGCATCTAAACATCTTAGAAACAAGCAGTTTATTAGTGCTGTGCATTGATAAGGAGTCATGCAAGATGTTTTACAAGTGAGAGTCAGATGTAGAATGGTTCAATTAAATTTAAATGCAGTTTAGTTGGCAAAACTCAAGCCAACATTTACACCCTGGTAAAAGAAAAAGCTCCTTGCAAGATGGAAACTTTGAGTCCTTGCTGTTAAAACACCTTCTTAATTAATATTAAAAAGTTGTCTATAATTTCGTTTCTCAAATGGGTGATGTTTGCTCTCTGAACACTTTGATTGTTTATAGGGATTGTCTCTCAAGCGTTGCTGTTTCCCACTGCAGTGAGGACAGCTCTGCAGAAGCACCACCCGGAGCAGCAGAGCTGGGGTTTTGCCTGGCGGTGAGGTGTGTTTCTGTTTCTATCCCGTCCCTTCCAGGGCAGGAGCCGCGTTCGGGCGCCGCGTTTGCCGCAGCCATTCCCTGTGCCGGGTCCCGGGGTGCGCTGGCGGCGGCCGCTCGCCAGAGGGAGCTCGGAGAAAGCGCCAAGGTGCTCCCGCAGCCGAGCAAACCAGCACCGAGCTGGAAACCCTCTGCTTAGACATCCACTCTGCTCTCTCCAAACATTTACATTCCCCGACTCTAAGCCTTCGTGTCAAAAATTCAGTTTCATCTTCCAGTGTTTTTTTCCTGCTCTCCTCTCTGAAATATTTCACTAATTTTAATAATTTTTCTCTTTAGGTGTAGGCAAACAAAACGATTTCTTAAATTCTAATCAGGTTGTGAGTTTCCAAAACGGAGATGTTTTCTACAAAGAACCTTTCAAAGAGTGGGTTGATAATGACAATAAGTGTAAAGGCATTTTGTTCCTTTTCTTTAAAGGAAGGGGTTTTGATCTTGAAATCATCTGCTGCTTCCTGACTTCAATCAGGTACACTGTTATTTTGTGTAGAAAATTAAACACAACCCCATATCTTTTGCTGTGTTCATAATATAAAAATTGCGAGCATTGCTTTTCACTATCTTTGCTAATAAAAAAAGTGCTACTAAAGTAGCTTTTCTAAAGGAGATATTTCAATTTATTCATGTGTATTAACCCTCCTTTCCTCTCACTTTGATCTGTTCACAATAGGCAATGTTTTTAAAATTTTAATATAGATAGAATTTGTTATGTGAGGTGACTGTTTAAGTTCATCTTATGCATTTTAGGATCCAGAAAATAAGATATTTATTAATCTTCTTTTGTGTATGGCTTATTTAAGGTCCTGTTTAATGCTGAACACAAAAAAACCAAACCAAACCCAAACTAACCAACCCCATATGTATCTATTTAAGAAGGTTGATTGGCACACAGGTGTTGCTGGGACTCCTGATTGAATAACTACTTAGGAATGTGGCCAGTACTCTCCTCTGGTACGTGTCCTTCGCTGGCTGGTTCATTCCGACTTTTTTTCAGGTAATGTTTTACTTGTAAGGTAAAAATAAAATGTAAAGCTTGTGAAGGTTATTTCTTAGCATACACAGAGCTTATCTGAAAATCAGCTGTTGTTATTGAATACTCATTGAATCTATTTTATCACTTCTGTACAAAAATCAGGATGAATTATGAGATTCAAAATAGCCATCTTATTAAATGTTGAATTTATCAAATATTTTGCAATTACATTCTATGAAAGAGCAAGTTTTATTTAAGGTAGCTTTAACAGAGTTTTTTAAAAACATACTAGAGTATTTTAGATCTCTGAAGCAATAAAGATGGGTAAGTATTCTGGGAAATTATTTTTGCTAACATTTTGTAAAAAGAAATTAAATTACTATTAATTTATAGGCTTTCTGTGAATATTTATGTAGTAAATTTTATTTTGTTTGTGAAAAGGTATGGCAGTTACATTATTACAAATATACGAACAATTATGTGCTTAAATACATCAGTAAAGCAACAGTGGGCATTGTACAACAAAAACATTAATAACAGGGGATATACATTCTTTCCTAGTATGGATTTTTCCTCCACACTCTAAAAAAAAAGTGTTGGGAGTTCTTCATGTGTGTTTTAGTCTTTACTGTGAACTCTTAGTTCTGAATGTTCTTCCTCATGGTAGGAAGGTTTTCCCTGCAAGCAGGAAACAGGCTGTACTCTGTAGTGGTTCTGGACTGTGACTGCATTGTAGTGCTATTACTGCAAATTATAAATTACAGGAGGTTTATTTCCTGGTCTCTTGGAACTTTGTGTATTGCAAATGCACGCAACATGTCAAGGTTTTAAACATTTTATATAAAAAGATCTTATTTAGTAAATCTTTAGGGTAAATCAAGGCAAAAAGAGGCTGATGTGAGCTATAATTACGCCAGGAATACTGCAGAGTTTGTTTGCCCTGCTTTGGGGCTTGGGTGTTTTTTAGATTTTTTACTAGAGAAAGTCTTACTAAAGAAACTGCTTTTTATTGTCTGGTTTCTTTCAGTTCTCACATGCTACATGCTTGATGTGGGTAGATGGGACAATTTTCTTCTTTTTTTCTTGGTCTATTTTATTTTACTTTGAGAAAACAGGCTTAGATATCCTGCTGGTTCAAAACCTGCCTGGACATGAGCTGTATTAGTCTGAGGGTGCCATGTAGAAGAAAATTTTTAAAAACCTAATAAAATGGGATGGGACTTTTTCAGTTATTTCTCCCTCCACCATTTCTTGCCATAGACATTAAGACTGGATTGTGGAGAGAAATCAGGAGTGCAGTTATTTCAGAAATAAACTGCTGTATCTGTAATTGGTGATAATGCTAATGCAGTGTTTTAAAACAAGGAATTGGAATTGAGTAGGAGCCACAAGGCTGAAAATAATGAACTCCAGTAAGGTTAGTGGTGAACTAACGAAAAAATTCAGACTGTGTGTTATGAGTGGAGCTCTGACTTAGTAGAAGAGAACATAGGAAATAAATTTGCAATCTGCCTTTCTTTTGTTTTAAGCAATTGTGTGGCAGCTATTTTGGGTTAGTGGTGATCATAGCTCAGAAAACACCCCGATGTTGGTTGAATAAGCTGCAGAGCTGCCTGTCTGGGCTTTGTGTGTAAGAACTGTATTTTAGAACTTTAGGAAGTTGAGTACATACACAGATTGATCTCCTCTGATTAAATATTAGAAAGAAAAGAAGGGAATATAGTGTGCAATTTATGGGAGGAAACCGCTGAGATGGGAAAGGCGCGCTGGGGCCCCGGTGTGATGTGTCTGGTAAGGGCCTCCCCGAGCTGCCCCAGTGAGTAGAATGCTCAGCTGCAGCCTTGAGTCAGCTGTACATTCAGGTCTGTGTGTGCAGCATAAAGCATTAGCACTCCAGTGTCCTGGAAGGTCCAGACTGTCATTTTCAGCAATGGGAATCAGGTGTCTAAACACCTTTCAGTGTCTGAGTCTCCTGTTGTGTGCCTCCCTCCTAACATCAGGCATTTATCAGGTTCTGAAGTGCTGCAGGCCCTTCAGCCACGACAGTGACCTTGTTCAGTTTCTCCTAAACAGGGCAGGTGCTGGGCTTGCAGATATCCTGGCTTTTTTATCCCAGTTTTCTTTGTCTCTTACTTTAATCTTTGTTATCACATATACTTATGTCATCAGAAAATCTCATTGGTTTAGTAAAAATCATAACTGGAAGAAGTTGACACTAATTATAAATAGGCATGAATTGATTGTGAGAATGCTCTTGATTCAGGATTAATACAGTAGTTTAAGTGTTTTATATCTGTCCTCTTCTCCCCCCAGCAAGGTGCTAGTTAACATGTGCTACATTTTTCATGTGTAGGCATGAGCACATGTTTTGGAACAGCATTACCAAGGTGTACTGTTCTCTGTTTAATTACTCTGGCAGCAGTTTGGACTCACTGATAGAAGAGCAGAAATAAACACACTGTGGGACAGAATTATCTGATTGCAGTTCCCTTTTTTCTCCTCATCTATTGTATGACATTATCTTGGTAATTTGGTTTATCTCAGTTTCTCTTTTCCTTTAAAATCAGAGGTTAATTTCTTCTTTTTAAACTAAAAAAACCCCAAACCCCCAAAAACCTATGTTTTTTAGTAATTCCTGATACAGCAAACCTATTACAGCAGTTGATGAGCTGTTTTCATTAAGTGTTTTCAGTTCCCAAGTTCAGTTCTTCAGGACTGATTAACATTAATGATTATGTTTCAGCTCGAATGCTGCCTGGGAAATGTGTTTTGAAGCTTTGACCCAATTTTCATAGCCTGTGTATCTGAGTTATTTCCCCAGGTGGACAAGTACTTTCACAATTGTCCAAGCTGCAGGTCTTGGTCCTACCTTGCACTAGGGTGAATCTGAAAACCTGGGGCAGGGCAGCTCAGATGAGAATGCACAGTTCAATATACAATGTTTTGTGGAATAAATGGAGCAGCTGGTGTATGAGTGAACCTGTTAGGCTGAAATATTTGGGCAAGTCTTGTGTTGTGATAGGGGAACTGTCCTGTCTGTCATTGCAATGCTCTTTGGCCAATCTTCAGTCTTCTGGGGGTCTTCTGCCCTGGATGGTTCTGGGTGGGGCTCTCTCTGTGTCTGTTTCCAAATGACTGTGTGCTCTGCTGTTCTCTCCCAGATCAATGGACCATGGAGTGTGTATTGTTTTCAGATCTGTTCTGCAGTCTCTGTGGCTTTTGTGCACATACAGTCCAGGTAAACGGTGTGCTTTGCTTTGAGAGCACATTAAAGGTGTAGTCTCCTCCCTTCCTTATCCTTCTGAACTACCTTCATCTCTCTTCTTTTTTTCTTTTTCTTTTTTTTTTTTAATCTACAATTCTTTTAATTTTCTCCTCTTAACTCATGGAGTAAAAAATGAGAGCAAGCCTAGAGCCTTGATCTAAAGCTCAGGGAGATCAGTTAAGAAGGCTGATACTGATTTTGGTATTTGAGGAAGTTCAAAAAGGCATGGTTAGGGAAGGAATTTTCCTTTCTGTGGTAAATACTACCAGATCATTGGAAAAGAGCTCAACTTTGTATTAGCGTATAGATTTGCCATTAAATCATTAAGAGGGTCGTTACACTGATTCAAATTCAGGGTCAGATTTTCCAGATGGGCTTTCTCAGTATTAGTGGGGCCAGTGTATTCAGAGGGAATTGCAGGAAGTGTCCAGCAAAGTCAGGATAGCTGCTGCTGAAACGTCTGCTTGGCTCAACTAGGAATTTATTGTCATTTAGTGAAAATATTGGTGAGAACATAACCTTTTGCAATATTTAATGTTTTATTGGCTATAAAAGATAAAATATAGAGTAAAGGGAAGTAAAATAGTATTTTGTTATGTCGGGAGTTAGATTTATGCTGCTACTTACTGATGGAATAATCAGTGGGTCATAAAGATCAGACTGCCTGCCTCCTATCTCTTTTTTTTTGGTGTGTGTGTATTCAACAATCTCTTCTTTGTGATAGTTAGACCCATGGGAGCTTACCAAAACACCAGGTCCCTTTTGTCCAAGGGTATTAAATTATCTGTTTAGATCAAGCAGAATGTAGTGGATGCTTCTGTTTCAGACATTAAGCAGTTGGGATAGGACTAAATAGACCAGGATGCTTGACATGTGCAAATGGAGCACATGCTCACAAGGGACACTCAGCAGCGTTGTGAACTAATTCAGCACACACAGAGTAGGCATTAAATAAATTGTGCATTACCATTTGGTGGGGAGTAATAAGCAAAGAGATCTCAAAGTCTTCAGCTTAAAAGGAGTAATAGTGTGTGTTTCACACTGTTTCACGATATGTCTGGTGTGCTCTTACTCAAATAGATTAATAGTGGAAATAGCATCTGAAGGCTTCTCTGAAAAATGGCAACACACTGAGATTTTTCATTAGATTGAAAATCCCTATGCTGTGATAAAATTGATAATATCTCGTGATCAGTGTTAGAGGAAGCAAAGACTGAGTGGCACCATGGGGAAATTCTCTTTGGTAGAGCAGGGTGCTGTGGCAGAGGAGGAAAGCCTCTTTGGCAGAGTGAAATTGTCCAGCAGCGATGCAGAGAATGTCATAGTCTGTCAAAATTACAAAGGGCTTTTTTTTTTTTCCCTTTCCCCCATAGGTAGCAGACTGAGGTTGAATTCCTCTAAAAACTTTGGGAATTCCATTAGTGTCCCTTGGAACAGGCTGGTCTGTGCATATGATATTTTGCTGGATTAAGACTTCACTCCCAATAAACCAGCTTTCTCAGAGGGTAGAATGAATCCCAAAGATTTATTCTAAATGACTTTGTTTGGTACAGAGAATGTAAGAGAATGCTGGTCTCAGTAGTGCCTGGTGCAGATAGTGCTTGATATCACTGCTATGCATTTTGTTAATTACATGAAGCTTGTAAGAACCCTGTACCTGCTTTTCCTCTTGGAACGAGGGGTTGGTTTTGCTTGTGATCACTTTTCTTCTCTTCCTATTTTGTACTTAGCCTCTTCTTTCTACCTCTCAGTGAGGGGAAAAAAAAATCTCTTTTTAGCCCTACAAAATGACTGGTGTTGTGCAATTCAAAATATGAAGAGAGAAAACCTGGAACATACATGTCATTCTTTCCATATGCATAAAGCAGTTCATTCTTACATTTCTAGATATGCAGAAAGATTTTTTTTTTTTTAATATTCAAATCTCATACTCCTGCTTACCTGCACTGTATTAATTGCTTCAAGGAAAACCAGCTGAAATCCTTGCAGTAGAAGGACAATTGTGGTTCTGCACCTTTGAGTAAATCCTTTGGGCTCTTGAGGAAAATCTGGCTGTTCTCACTGTGTGGACAGTGGCACAGAGTGGGAGGTCACACTTGACCTGGGCACTGAAATGTGACTTCTTCAGGGCTTTCCTTTAAATCAATGAATGCCCTCTGTTCATAGCTCACAAGACTGGCAGAATGGCAAAAAGACATGAAGAACAATACTTTACACATTTTTTATTCTGACTTTTATCCCAAGAGATCCCACAGAGCTTCAGTAACTACCATGGAACCTGCCTTTAATGAAGAGGAGTGACAGGTCTCAATTGTTTCAGCACATTTCCATGAGGGTTTTTTCCTCTCACAGAGTGGTTCATTTTTCTGTCTCTGATGGTGAGGGGAGGGGGAGCAGTGCTGCGTTTGGGGAGGTTTATATCTTTGCAACTCTGCTGGTATCCCCGTGAGACAGAAGTAAAGGATTTTTTTTTGTCTGTAGCTTCAGGATAGCAGCACACAAGAAGGATGCTCACTGTGGCCGTGCTGTTCTGAAAGGACTTCATCTCTGCAAAACTTCCTTACTTTTGCAGGGGTGATGTGACCTGCTGCTGCTCTTAGAGTGAAGTTCATTTGCTCCTGGTGTAGTGAATTGTCTTTGATAGTTCATGCAGACACACACTGCTGAAATTCAGTTGTCAGCACAGTAGAATAAAGCACTCTGTGCATCATAGAGGAAGGGGGGAAATTGAGTTCTCTTTATACATGTGCTTTGCTGGGGCAGGTGACCTAAATGGCCATCTCTCCTGTCACTGACTCTCGCCTGTTTGCTTTGAAATGAAATATAAGGAGTCTTCCTAGGCTAGGTCAATTATGGTTTCCCTGCAGCATCAACTCCTTGGCTTGTGGAGCATCTTGACTGTAATCTGCTTAGAAACTGAACTAGTTAAATGAGAATGTGGATCACAGGTTAAAAAAAGAGATCTTAGAACTGGATGAGCCAAGTGCTGCTGTGTTTGGTTCTCAACACTTTCTGTTGCTGCTAAGGAGCACAAGATGCTTTTTAGAGGCCAGCTCTACTAATTAAATATGACACTTTTATTAAATATGTAAAACCACCCAATTGTCAAGTACACACAATGTACAGCAAAGACAGCTGAGCAGGAGTGCCTGGCTGCAGGCAGGGATTTGCAAAGTCTGCAGAAAAACCCCGCAAGGGATGGGGACAGTGAGCATTGCACTGCACTGACTCCTGCAGAAGTGTGCTGTACTTTTCATCTTCCTTCATCATACCTACATGAAAGGATCTTCTGGAGGGGCAGATGTTGGCCTCCCACCAATTCTAAATAATGGATGGTACCAACATTTGTATTCTTTTTTAGTGGAGCCAGTTTATGCCCTGTTTTACTGGCTCCTAGAGCCCAAGGAAATACGGTTTAGAGCCAGCTCTGCCTCCATGGCTCTGGTTTGCCTTGCTCAGGAAGAAGCTGGGGCTGTTTCAGCTAGGCCATCTGGCTCTCTTGAATGAGCTTATTAGTAATAGTGGAGGTGGGTCTATTAGCCTGGGACAGGAACTCAGAAACAGATGCTTTGTTTATGTGTAAAATATGGCTTCAAGCCAAAGCGCTAATCATGATTGCCTCTGAAGTGGTTCTAATCATCTGTATGAGACTGCAGCCGCTCTCGTGTTGTTTGTACAAGCTGGTAGTTTAGAGGTGTTGTGTACAAGATATTTGTAGTCATAATTTCTCCAAACAGGTTAAGGCAAACATTATGAGAATCAGCATATTAATGTGCTGTGTTTCAAATTAGAATTATAAACACGCTTTCCTCATTGGAGGCTTAATCTGCTAGGAAGAAGCCAGATGTTTACTGATCACACCATTATTTAGAAAGACCTATCAAAGTAAAACAAATTATTGTTGTTTAACTGGAGGAAAGCCTAGTTTTATGTATCAACTTAGTAAAACAGCTCTATGCTGAGACTGACCGAAGGAGGTTTTTCCTTCAGGCAATAGGCCAAACATGAATTCCAGCAGATGTGCTGGTTCCCCTTCTTGCCTTAGGACAGCAAAATGAGGTGTGCCTATGTTTCTATAGCCTGTGTGTGAGGTATGTGATAACAGGAAATTAGTAGTTCTGGCTTATTCTTACCAGAAAATAATTCTTGAAGCTTTTTAAGATTTCAGTTAGCATTAACAAATGGGTAAAATAAAGGTAGAAAATTTTGAGGGAAATGGAAATTTTAGACATATCCTATTAATTTTTTTGGGTTTTTTCTGTCTTATTTGAATGCCTTCCTGAGAAGGGGAAATTAATGCAAATTGCCCAGTCATAATGGTTAAAATCAAGGTTTTAATAATAAATTCTTTAATTTGTTTTGAAACGGTATTTTGTGATTTTTTTAAAAAATGTGATTGTTTCAGGCAGGGTGGCTTTATCCATTCTTTCTTTTTACTTTCAAATCCTGTTTCCACACATGATTTTCTCACAGATATTTGAGATTAAAGCAACTGTCTGAATCTGTCCCATGATCTTCAGTAAATTTTTGCTTCCATTGGTCTCTTGATAGAGTATATTCCATCTTGTATAGATTTTGCATCAAAGTGGCTTTGCTTTTTTCTTTCGTTAGTCTTTCCCATTTTGGCACTGCATGCCAGCCTTGCCTGCAGCACCAGATTCTGTGCTTTTACAGTAGCATGAAGTTTACCTTTTTTCTACAGCATCCGATTGTCAAAATATGCTTAAAACCTAAGCCAAAATGTTTACTGTGCCAAACCCAGGGCTTTGCTCAGTACAAAGGAAAACAAAGGTATAATACAGGGATTGCCTTATGATCGTAGTCCTGCAAAGAGAAGATGCAGTATTCAGGATATGTGCCACACTTGTATGATATACATCACACTGTCTGTGGATACATACCTTGATACTTTTGCTGTGGTCTGGTGGGCTTGTAGAACTGTCAAAGGAAAACTCCTTTATTGAATCCTCTGTGTGTGTGTGTAATTTTCAATTGTCACTCTGCAAAATAGGATATTCGTAATACTGTGAGACACACCTGAAATTTGTTCATTTTATTGTTTTTTGAATTGATGTTTCCTAAAACCTATGATAGAAATACCTAAAATACTACCATTATTTCCATGCAGAACAGATATAAACTGTGCCTTTCATTAAAAAAAAAATAGGTGGTAATGTGAAATCTCTGGTTTAGCTACAAACAGACTGAGAGTTACAGTTTCTTGGGATGCAGGTTGGCATATAGGAGAAAACATAAATATTCAGTGGAACAAAACCATCATCTAGCTGTAGCTGTTCTCAATTAAACCTTGTAATCTTTTCTTTTTCCCTCTTGATTGCAGAAATGTAAAGCTTGGGTAAGTAAAAGCACACCTATCAACCTTTTGATAGTATTAGAGAACTAAGCATTCTCAGTTCTCTCACTGAAATCTTCTTAGAGGTCTGGACTTGCAGTAACACACGATAGCTCTGAGCAAAGCCTGTAACACTGCTCCTAATGTCGCCTTTTTGTGGCTATCCACTGCAACCCATGAAATGTGCAAAAATAACTCATGGCTCACAAAACACCTCAACCCACCCAGAGTGTGGAAGCTTAATTGGTAGAAATCCCTGCTGGACCTATCACTGTCCTATCTGTAATCTTACTGGGCATGGTTCTCAAAGCACAGACACAAAATGAATCGTTGTTTAATTTGTCTTCTGTGCGTCAGAACTTCCCGAGAGCACAGAAGACCATAAAATAAATAGTTCTTTCTGTTTTAATTAGCCACTTCTTCATTTTTGCAGCTACTTTCTTTGGCAAGTGCATCATCAGTTTCCCTTGACTTTCAAGCTGAGGACAATAGTCCAAGGGCATCAAAGAGGGGATCTTTTGCATGCATCAGGAGGCATCTTTCGTGTTCCTGGCGTTGTCTAGACTGAGAGCTGTGGCTTGTATGAGGAGTTTTATTAATAGCTGTGTGGAGTTCTCTATGTGTTGGATGTAGTAATGCCTGCAGTGAGTTTTCTGTGTATTCAGTTCATAAGGAGTTCAGTGGCATTTATGTCTTCATAACGAAAGGCAGATGTAAAATACTCCTCTGCTTAGCAATAGTCTCAAACAGAAGATAGTTGAAAAATTAAAAATATAATTGATCCCTTTTTTAAGACTACTTCAAAACTGTGCAGGTGCTATTTAGTTAGTTATTTGGTTAGGTGGTAAGTCTTTTGTTAGGAGTGAAGAGAGTATCAGGAAGTAACTGTGAGGCAGATTCAATGGTCCTTCCCAGAGAAAAGCTCCCACTGACTCACATTCAATAGACACCACAGAATTTGACCGAGAAGGAATGAATTTTACCTTCGTAGGCGGAAAATGTCTAATTAAGAGCCCAAGTGGGTTTTCTTTGAAGTCAGTTGGGGCTATTCATTGAGGGAGCAACTGCTCAGCATAAGTGAAGGTGTCTGGCCCAAAAAACTTCAACTAATGTTGCACTGTGTTAAAATAATCTGAGAATCAAACACAGAACAAATGTAACATTTCACTTAATGAGTCTATTATACCATGTTTCCCTAGGAAACTTGTAATTATAATTAATTATCTCAAATCTGCTGCTAATCCATTTGAGCTTAGAAAAGACATGAATTTTAAGATAGTTAATTTTCTGGTGCTATGTTACTGTCTTTGAACATTTGAATATTTGAAGTAACATTACAACTGAAGGATTTTAATTTTACATATATCTTCAAATTCTCCTCAAGCTCTCCCAGTTTTACATTTAGCCGCTGTTGAGCAAATGCTTATAAAAATTATTTGAGATGGGAAGAAATAGGGAGACTTGGTATTTGTATTGGCTCAGAAATAATACTTTTCAGTATATTTTCCAAGTGAATTAAAAATAAATTAAGTTCTTGCATTTCTATAAGCTAAAGGGTCATATGGAAATGAAAATGCTATCACTTCACCGATTCTCAAAGTATATTTTAGAACTCAGTTTTAGAACCTCCAACTATTTGTCAGTTTTCCAACCAACTTCTTGCTCACAGACCTATGTGACATAATATTTTTAAGAACACCTGCCCAAAAAGAGACTATTATGGCAAATTAATTATTATACCAAATGCAGAACAGATGTAAATCTGTGTGAGCATCTGTATACTGAGCATATTGATTTACATTAGCTGAAAAAATGTCTATTACTTATTATTGTGCAACAGCCAATAACGTGACTTGCTTCTATTGAGAAGGGTGCTATTTAGTGTATTTAGTTTAGGAACTGAAATTTAAAAGGTATAAAGATATATCTTTGCCCACCCTGGCAAAAGAAAACTCTGGAGTATTGAAAACATAGGGTAAAGAACTGATTACTAAGATCAGCCTTAAAGGAATTTATCATGAGACTTAACCTTGTCTATTATCTATTATCTTTTTAGTGGACCTTTCTAGCAACTTTTTCAACAGGACCTTAAATGATTAAGAAACTACAGGTCTAGTTTCATAAAGGCTCTGAATTAGTATTTCTGAATGTCTACCTTATAATTTATAACTGACTGCAATGGACTCAACAGCCCCATTTCAAAGAAGAGTTAAACTTTATAGTTGATGGAGTTGTATATTTTCATGTAGGTGGTAAACAATTTATTGTCTTAATCATTGCAGATTGCCTCTGTCCAGGAAGGGTGAAATAAGCTATTCCTTGAAAAGCACTGGCTGGAAAAGCCCCAAGAGTGACACCCAAGCAAACCAAGGCAGGTGTTGCCATACAGGGTCTGTCAGGACCTACATTGTCCTGCAGCTTCTCCTCTAGCTCAGATTTTCTGGAAAGAAAGCAGTACATTGATAAGATATGGCCTAAATAATCAACTGTTCTGAAAGCTGGCCCTTGTAATTGGAAGAAAAAGCAGTGAGATCTCATTATTATACCTATGTGTAGGTCCACAGTTTGTGGTATTTGGGGGTGGGGCTGAGGCCCTCATCCCCAGTGAGCACAGCTGTGAGCAGCAGGTGAGCAGCACTGACAGCAATGAGCCATGGAGTGCCCAGGGGCACTGACCAACCCCAAAGGGAGCAGAGGGCACACAGGTGCAGGGCATGAATGATGAGGTTCTGAAGATGAGGTTCTTGTGCTGAAGAAACAGGAAGGAGCAGAGACTTGCAGCCTTCTGCAGTCGCGTGGTAACGGTTACTCTGTATGGGCAGGTGCTTGATGTGGAATGGTGTTCCTGTGTATGGGTGAGTGCTCAAAGCCTGCTGCAATTGTATGGGGATGCTCTCTGTATTGTGGCTGTCTCAACTGTGACATGTGCTGTGACACCTATGAACTGGTTTGTTTTAGGGAAGTGTTGAGTTACTTGAAACTGATCCAAATTGGCCTTGAATATCGTCTGGTTTGGGACATTGTACTTCCAAGGGTGGCTTGTGCCACTTGCACAATTTTACCCTTTGGCACTATAATGTATTCTTTATCCTGAAAGAATGCTAAGTATTCATGGAGTAAGTGCTTTATATATATGTGTTCTTTGTTTATCCTCTTCCTGCAGAATAGCCTGATGTGTGACTTGAATTATTCTTGTTCAAGATTCCCTGAGTATTTTTTTTTCTGCCATTGAAAATGAGTCTTTTAATACCTGGGAAGTCATAATGCTTATGAAACAGATGGAATAAGAATAGAACTTAGACCTTTCCTCACTTTGAAGTAATTTCATAGGTGTAAAAACCAGTTATGATCATTATATGAATTTCAGTTTTGCTTCTCTTGATGGATTGTAGGATTGCAAAGTAGTGCCATCAGATTTTCATTTCTGCCTTGCCCTCCAATTAGTTATAGGAGCTACAGGCCATATTTTTCATTTCTAGCAGCTGCTATCCTGAAGACAGGAAATTGATTAGAAGAATCCAGTCTGGGCACCAAGGGAGGACTCTCACTTCAGTCACACCAATTCTGGGAAGATTCTAAGAGAGAACAGGTTCATTTTGGTACTACATGAATAGTTAATGTCCCATGTGAGAAAGGCCATTATGAGAAGAAGTGTGGTGGTGTATAAATAGGTGAGGAAAAGCTTGAGCTGATCCAAGTTTCTACTCTGTTCTGCTGTAGTTTCTCATCTTTTTGCATCTACCAGCCTTTAACTCTTGGTGGCAACAGGCAACTGGACAGGTCAGACAGCGAGTTCTGATGTTTTTCTCGCTCTCAGAGTGTCTCACACTGCAAAACTCTCCTCTTATGTTGGTGTTGACATCTCACTAATATTTTTTGGTATATAAGAAAGCATGGGAATCACATGCCAGGCTATGAATACCTGTGACCTTATTTTAATAGATCTCTGAGTATTTGGCGGTGGCTTGCTTCAATTTCGGTACCATGTGGATCAGTGATTTTGAGAGGCTTTGCAAGGGCTGCTTGATTTTGTGTGGGAGATAGTTTTAACACACTCCTTCAGAAATCATGTTGCAGAGAAACACTTGAAAAGTGTGTCCCACTACTGTATAAAACCTCATAATTCAAAACACACATAAAAGAAACAAAAAATTGAGTTTAAGACAGCCACACACACCAAAGCTCCAAAACAAAATATCACCTGGTTTGGAGATAGACAAAAGTCAGAACAGTAGAGTCACATGAATCTGTTTTGCTTTGTCCCT
The DNA here is from genome assembly GCF_014805655.1 of Passer montanus. Taxonomy (NCBI): domain Eukaryota; kingdom Metazoa; phylum Chordata; class Aves; order Passeriformes; family Passeridae; genus Passer; species Passer montanus. Next base: position 2,602,298 of record NW_024369929.1, read on the forward strand.
CAACCACATATTGCTTTGCATTAAAATAATCTCTATTTTTGTATTTGATAAATTCATACAAATTAAATTCAGATTCTACTTCAGCAAACTTACATTCCTCACTTTCTTTAGAAAATATGCCTAAATAAATTAATAAATAGTTAATGTAATAAGAATTCTCTAATGGGCAATATGGACATGAATAGATCTAATAGTTTCTAAGAAGTGTTTAATTTCTCATGCTACTGATGAATGTTAATGAAAATGTTACATCCACAACTATTAATTTTTAACCAAACTAATCACAGGTTAAAAGCTTTAGACTCAGAACATTGATTTTAAATTGCTGAAACAAATGTTGTCTTTGTATACTACTTTTTGCTAAGAACTGTTCTGTAGCATGGTCTAGCTATATATATGTGTGTGTGTATATATGTACACGCACTGTTTGGGTTTGGACAGTTGGGTAGTGTTTCAGATCTAGCTAAGACAATTGTTTATAATATTCATTATATGAAGAACAAATTACACATCATCTTCTGTGCAAGTCCAGATGATTTTTTCAACAGCAGTTCAGTGTGGGCAGTAGAGATGAATAGGGATTTTAGGGTCTTTGGGCTATCTAGCTATATATATGTGTGTGTGTGTGTGTGTGTATATATACACTATTTGGGTTTGGACAGTTGGGTAGTGTTTCAGATCTAGCTAAGACAGTTGTTTATAATATTCATTATATGAAGAACAAATTACATGTCATCTTCTGTGCAAGTCCAGATGATTTTTTCAACAGCAGTTCAGTGTGGGCAGTAGAGATGAATAGGGATTTTAGGGTCTTTGGGCTGTCTATTAAGGAATGGAATTTAGCTGCCTTTACTCAGGTTTATAGCACCTTCATCTGCCAGAGTACTCCTATGCCATTATAGGTGGCAGCCTTTTTGCACTGAAAATGGATTTGGGGAGGAAGTGCAGGAAGATGAAGTGCACAAGAAGCTGGGGCTTGGGCTAAAGTAAGGGAGTGTGACAATGGTAACAGGGTGGCAGCAGAGCTTAGCAGCCAATTAGCAGCTGTGGTTAGTGGAACTCCTGAAAGTGTACAGTCTCCAGAGCATCCTGTAGGCTACATGCACATTCCTGGCATGTGTGTGATATACATCAAGGTAACTTTAACTTCAATCTATTTGTACTCATTGTGATTTTCCTGAGAACACTTGTAAAAGTCATTTCTGCAGGCACTGCATTGCTGTAATGAGATCTATTAATTGCAGTGTTGTACCTGTAAGAAGACAAGCACTGCAATTAGGGATGGATTGTACTGGAGCCTCACTCTTTGCCAGTGACATTCCTGCAATACTGCCAAAGAGTTGGTATTAATGATAGAGTGGATGCACCCTGTACCCACCACAGGGGCTTTATTATCTGTGTGTTTGGGATGAGACTGCTGGGAAAGTGACTGAGCTGTTTGCAGACTGGCTGCTCCATCCTCCTTGATTCCTGAATCCATAGAAGTTCTGTTGTATTAAGATATAGACAGAAGCAGAATGGATGTCAATCTTCAGTTCTTGTGTCAAGTTCTGTCAGTGAAGGGTCTTTAAAAATAGTATTTCCAAATTTTGTGTAAAATGTCTTTTTTTAAAAGAAATTTATTCTTGAACAAAAGGTTTATTTCCCTCCACAAAGTTTTGTGGTGGTTTGGATGGGGGTTTTTTTCAGCAGTTACTTGTATTTTTTCGAAGTTTCCTTATTTTTCTTAGCTCCCTGATGTGTTCTTGTGGGAAAAAAAAAATCAGACTCCAAATGCCTCCTCTGCCTCGGGTGGCCTTGGATATGCAAATCTATCTTGAATAGCAGAGGAGTTGATAACTCTGGCCTACAGCTCTCACACAAAGGAGACAGATTTGTCTTCTTTACCCCCTGTTTGTCTCCTCAGGAACTCTGTTCTTGGTTGACAATATAAAGCAAAATGAAGAAAAAATGAAAAGCCTGCTCTAAGCAAAGTAAGAGAAAGGGATGCAAGGAAAGAAAAAGCACTGCTTGTGCTTCAACCAAATAAATTGCTTACTGCAATTTTTTGATAGGTGTCTCTCATTGTTTTTATTCTCATTAGTGGAAATGGGGAGTAAAATATTTCTGTCAGACTTCCATATTTCCCCATTATCATTGTATTTGTCACAATATGTCACTTTGCAGAATAAATGCTTCAGAGGGGCCCTGAACCATGATTGCTGGGAAAAGGTATGAATTGTGTTGTCTACAATAAACTCAATATGCTAAAGAAAAGGGAAATACCTCTGTGGATGTGATTGGAAAGAAAGGTGGCTATTGTAAACATAGAAGAAGAAAAACAAATCTGTCTTGTTTATCAGACATATTTTAACAGTCACAGCCTTTTTATTAGTAATTTAAAGTTCATTTGCTATTTAAAGCTTTAAATGTTCAATTAGTGGGTTAATCCTTCTTGTAGGTTTTTGTCCTTCATTTGTTGGTAATTGAGGTATTTGTTTATATTAATTTTCTTAAAGTATGCAGTTAAAAGAAATTCGTATTGAGGCTTTGAATAGCAATTGAAGATCAAAGCTTTTACAGGTGGTTTGTCACCAAAGGTGCTGTCATACATATTTCACAGCAATATTCTTAGACATGATTTGCTAAGCTGGTTACTGACCAGCTACTGCTCACCTTTTATGTATCACTGGTAAATGCAGCAGCTGGGAAAAACAGTGCTACCAATACTTGTAAATTAGTATTTTTTTTTTAATCTGGTCAGGTTTACAGTACAAATGAAAACTGCAATGCCATAATTAGGAAACTGTGAAATTGGAAAGGACTGGTTCTTGTCTAACAAAAAAAACCTCTACAAAAGTTCAGCAGAGGGAATTTTTGATGTAGCAGGAGTGTTAACAGCTGCACTAAATTAGAAGCTGCCTATGGAATCCATAATAAAACAGACAGTGAAGCTTCAAACAGAATTTCCATGACTGAGTATGCCTATGTTCCAGACCCATCTCTGGGTGTTTTTGCTTTATAACCTTCATTCTTTCCAATTTCCTTTTTCTGAGTTTGTGTTTTAATAAACAATAATGCAATGAAAGAGTTCTCTGATGTTAATGATGTATATGCATTGCTCAATAGCAAGGGCTTTTTAAAATTAATTAATAAGTTAGTTGGAAAAGTGAGTTAATTGCTGCAGCAGGAGGCCAGTGAGTCTGTAGGAGTTTTGGACTTACCCAGAAAATTGATGAATTGTGAGCAGCAGAAATAAAGTTTCATTATGCTGCCCTACATAGGTGCTTCAGATCTGATTCCAGGGAGTGCCCACCGGACAGAATGTACCTCATTTTGTTCCAGTAGCTTTTTTCTCTCTAAAAGGCAATTCTCTGGGTTTAAAGGAACTGCTCAGAATGTAGCTCCCATTTTGTATGTATTTGTTCAGTGCTTCGTGTTTGTCTAGAGCCCTTGTCCCTAAGGCCCACACTCCATTTTCACAGCCTCTTCCTTTTGGTGCTTGTTTTGGCATCTTTCACCAGACTCCTGACAGCTCCTTCTCAGAAGTCTTTGATTCAGGTCAGATACAGCTGAGTGTTGTTTTTAGCTCTGCAGTGTATCCCATGGGACTGCAATGTTCTTTACTTCATTGAATGTCACCTCCCTTGCTTACCTCATTGGTGTACCTGTTCAGCAGAGATGTGCACCTTCCTTACTGATACAGAAATAAGGATGCAACACACAAATTCCTTTTCCATCTGAAGCTACATTCTGACACCCCATGGAAACGAGTTTCCTGGGAATCTGTCTGCTCTGAAGGATGGAGTGTGGTAGAAAGAACCCTCCCCTGTATCCCTGAGTCAGAGCTGTGAAGGGAGATGTTCACTCACCAAGTAAACAAAGCTCTAAGAAGGACTTCTTGATAGGCTGGAGATTTCTTCTTGAAAATTTCTTGAATCTTTTCGAGAAGTTTGCTATTCAAAGGTTTGGTGCTGCAGCTTAAGACACTGGGAGAGCAGCATTTCTCAGAAGAATTGAGGCAACTAGACAGGGGCTTTAATTGTCTTCAATGTGTATTTCTCTTGGATTTAATAGATGTGTGTTTTATGTTAGCCGAATGCTAATTTTTTAGATAAACATTTATAGCTGTTTAACAGCTTTGTAATAGATATGTGAGTATCTAAGAGATGCGTTACATAGCTGTTATTTCTTAATAAATGTATTTTAGGTAATCAATGAGTACTTAATGTGCAATTACTGTCTTATTAAATCTATATTGATGTGTGGTTTAGGAAATGGAGAGCTGGCTTCTTCAGTCACATATGTCTGCATGTTTGGCTGCAGATGCTATAAAGCTAATTTTACCAACAGTGACTGGCTGGGAAATGAATGTTTTTAAAAATTTACTTCATTTCCCTGCTGAAGTTTGCCATGAGTTTCTGGACCTGTACTTGGCTCCAAGTGGGAGTTTGAATGAATGTTCTAGGTAGTCAGATGCAAAGTGCAGCTTGGCTGTTGGAATGGAAAATTCCAATGGGATGATTAATCACATGGTTAATGGGCAGCCTTGCAAAGATGCCTGCTTTGGTGGGATGTTTAGGGCAAAGCTGGGCAGGGAGGGTAAAGTAAAGGTTTTTTTCAGGTGGTGGTGTGAGAGTTTGCCTATGTGATTCTTCCTTTCCTCCGCACTCCCTGTTTTCCTAAGGCATGGTGTTTTTACAGAGAAGGCCATGTACTAAGAAGAGAGATTGAGCAAGATTTGTCTTGTTTGTGAGAGTGTTACTTTACATTTGTTTTCTGGTATATGTGTGTGCCTTTAGTGAGCTAAAAACTTTTTCAGCATAGAGGCATTCTCCTTTCTGTCTTCAAGTCAGAGTGGAGACCGGGCAGCTGGGATGGGTGTGAATCAAACACTGAAAAAGCTTTTAATGGGAATGGCAATCTATTCAAACACAAACCACCTGGAAAAGCAGCTGGCCACAATTCACTAAAGGCAGCTCCTGCTTTCTCTGGATAGTGCCTTATTAAGGACACTCCTGGTAAAAAGCAGTGGAAAGGTGTAAAAGGGCAAGAGATTTCTAAGTTTGTTTTATAAATGGAAGGTTCATTTCTTATGTTTAAAAACTGGAGCAAGCATGAGGTGTTTACTTTTACCACAATTCTCCTAAAAAGCTTATTTGCAAACCAAAAGCTGGTGACAGAGATTTTGTCAAGGACGGTTGTGAGGTATGGAGAGAGCCTAAAGACTCGGGTCAGGAGAGCTGCCCTGTGAGTTCACACTGCCCTAAAGTAGGGTGCCTCACAATGTCAAAAGAGGGGGATGTAGCATCCTTACCTCTACTTAGGTTGCAGAGGCTTAAAATAGTGAATAGCTCCAGGTAGCAGTTCAGTGAATGGCTGGTGAGGTACACTATAAAATTGATGAGCAGAACTCTACAATGACTAGAAAGGTAGGGCTGGCTTGTTCCAAGATATATGACTGTTTTGGTTAATGACTCCTCTCTGACTGTATTGTGCTTATCTTCTTGTTCTGAACCATCTCCCAATTAATTCGGGTTTTGTAATTAGGTGCTGCCAATTTTTATGTGTTCAGATTAAAGCTCTCATGTAGTGTAGTATCACTCTTGACCTTTTAAATGACCTCTTTTAACAATTTGGCAGTGAATGAGTACACAGTAATGAGTTGACTGTGCCACTTTCTTAGCACTCAACTTCATTTGATGCACTGTGGCACAGTCAAGAGGGCCAATTATTTTAGAAATCATGCTAATTAATAAAAAGGCCATGGCCTTATGGCTGCAGAGCTGAGTCAGGTACTGTCCCTCATCTCCCTCATCACTCGATGCACTGCCCTCTTGCTGGAGATGTGAGATGTGTATCATGAATACTGGGCTGAGCGCATTCCTCCTAGAATGACACTGAGGTCATCAGGGTGGCAGCTGAGGTCAATGTGTTCTGTTTCCAGATGACAAAGGTACATGAAAAAATTCAGCAGAGGAGGACAGTGACATTGTAAACACCTGCAAGTCACTGAGTAATGACTCAGCTGTTTGTCTAGCTAGACAAAGGTCTGTAACTCCTGCAGCAACTAAATATGGAAGACTGGTAATTCAAGAAAAACTTCTGGAGTGATATATCTGGGATTTTTTAAATGGATGATTTTTATCCTTGAGCAGAAATAGTTTCATTTGGATCATGTATTATTGAGACTCTTTACCTGTTTCTAAGCTTTATGGACTTCTCAATGCTTAAGTTGTTCTTGGAGCCATCTCTCATTTAGATCAGGTTAACATGGTTGTGATAGAAAAAGTATCTCATAGAAAATGGGTTTTTTAGTTTCCATTATACGTAGGGGAGTCAACAGACAGTTTGACAGTCTGAGATTGTGTAGCTATTACATTTCAAAGGCACAAAACTTCCCAAGTTATTGGAATGAAAGCTAGTTTTTCTTGACCTGTTAACAAACTATGATTAAAGTGAACCACATTTCTGAGGAAGGTTCTGTTTGACCTTTTGCAATGCAGCCTTGCACATCTCAATAGAGAATATGTCATCTGTGGGTAAAAACCACCCACAGTATTATCCTTCTCCCTGTTTGATTTACAGTAAACCAAAGCAGGACAATGCTGGTGTAAAGGCAAAACTGCTAAGTCCCAGAGACAGCACTATGACTTTCCTGTCATCTAAGGTGGCATAACGAGCTGTAAGGGTAAGAGAACACCTAGTCTAGGCTGTGGTAGCCTGAAATTTGACCCATTTTTAATTCTTCCAAGAAAAGGTGCACAAGGACACGTGTATGTGTTGGCAATATCAACTGAGATAGGCCTGACCCATTTCCTGTCATAGCACGGAAGGTTCTTTCACAAAAAGGAAAATGTCTGCAGGTGCACTAAGATCCTTTGTTGCTGCTGTTAAGAACTATTCCAATTGTTCTAGAGAGACTATTACAGTCTACAAAAGTTGTTGTGGATAATGTGAATTTCTTCATGAAAATGTGCTTTTTTTCAGTTGCTACAAGTTTTAACTCAGCTTAATTTGTCACTGCCGTCTCTTGTATTTGTAAAGCCCAGATGTTTTTACATTTTGCTTGTCAGCAAGGTGTAACCTGGCTGGTGGTAACACATATTCTGCCACTCCCACTGGGATGGCACATCAGTACCTAGGTCAATTGCTATGGATGGTCTATAAGTACAGCCTGCCTGCTGAGGGGGGTTGCTGCTTTCACATGCTCTGAAAAAAATTACATGGATCAGCTGTTTCCCTGTTGCCTTCTGTGGGATATTTTGGGTATTCTGTATGATTAACTAGCTTTGCCAGTCCTATGTCACTGCTTTATAAAGGGTTGTGTAGTGCTTGTGTGATTAAAAAAATATTACTGGTAGTGGACTTGTACAGTAACAGTTGCTTTAAAATATTACTGCTGGATGTATTTTTCCTTCTACTTCATTGTTTCCTTTTTGTTCACGCTTTATGTAGAGTTTTCAAGGTTGTTTCAAAGTGTTATCCTGCTAATATAGTTTGCTCTTCTATTACTGTGCCAGTCTGTGAAGTGAGGTGAAAAAAACTCAGTTTTTGTGAAAAATTAAATAAAATAAATTTTATTCCCATTTGTTATTTACAAATACTCTTTTCATTAGCAGTTGCAGATAGATAGGAGGTGTGTGGTCCGCTGCACTCACTTAGGAGGCACTCAGATATTGTTCCACGTGGCACTGTCAGCAGTTCTGTGGGCATGTGGGCAGCCTGTGCCTGCTCAGCCTTGAGCCACTCTGCCGTGGCAGTAACCAGCAGGAAGGGAGCTTGGCAGAGATGATCTCATGTCCATTCCTCCAGCTTAGACTGTTCTTCCCAGCATCCTCTTCAAACTCTCTATTGGATGGTTCTGTACTTATGCTATTCCCACATCAAAATGCCCCTGCAGCTTTCTTGAGATAAGATGTTTTTGTTATTGCTTTCTGCCTTAAGAAACTGAGAGTGGAGCCCAACAGCTTCACACTACTCAGGAGGAGGTGGCAGCCTCCATGGTTCCCAAGCCTCTTTTGGCCAGGCAGGCCTCTCAGAATGTGAGGCAATGCTGTGGTGTCAGTCAGCCTCCAGAAAGGAGCAGTGAGGAGGTTTCTTTCTGCAGCTTGCTGGCTGAATGGGGTAGCATTGACTCCTTGCCCTGATTTTCCTTCTTGCCCACTTGCCTGTACTGGGCAGGAAGCCCCTGCCCTTTCCAGCAGTCAGTCATAATGTAAGCAAGGCAGAGCAGAAGGACAAAGATGGCCTTGTATTCTTTTAGCCCCATGTGTTAATAAGAAAAAAATCTCTGACAGTCTAGCCCCAAGCTACTGTTGTTTGACAAGTGCTCAGAAATGCATTGAAGTTGTGCAGCAGAGAAGTCCAGCTCATTGGTACTATGGTAAGGATGCTGTTTCCTGCTTGTTTGAAGGCATTTCCCATATTTATGTGTGTCTTACATACAATAAAGGTCCAAAGTGAAAGACTAACCCGGAGTTGTTTGCTGGGTCAGTCTTATCCCTTGTTCTAGATTCCTCCTGAGTTGAAGTTCCATGACCTAGAAGTTACATTGCTCACAACCTCTCATCATTCCAGCTCCAAACTGTGATTTAAGTTTTGTGGTGTATGTTATACCTTGATGCAGCAGTTGGGAGATAAAACAGAAGCTTCTTAGGACATGCTGAAATGTAAATGAACAGGAGTATGGGGGGGTAGAGGGGTATCTAAGTTCTTGCCTCTTTAAATTTTTATTATTTCCCATCCAAGCTTACTGTTTTTGTTTAATCTTGCCATTCCTTTTCTTCTTCATTGTGTGCTCTTGTTCTTAGGGATATGCAAACTTTATTAGTCAGCTCAGCTTTCAAGCTCTGTGCGCTTTTGTGTTTGAGAATTGGGAATCAGGTACTTTTACAGTTAGCCTAAGGGGAGAGCTGGGCAGGAGGAGCCTTTATGAATAATCAGGGTTGACATCTCCAACGTTGTTCCTTCATTATAAATATTGTTAAAGGAGCTGTGACCACCATGGGCTCAAACAGAACAGAGCATGGAGGGGAAGAAAAAGACAGCCTTTGATATCTGCTCTTTACTAGTTATCACTCCACTGATGACACTGGCATTGACAGGTCTCTTAGATTTGGCTGCCTTTTTTTTGGAAAGTTTTTCTTCTATTAGCATAATTATTCTGTCTGTTGAAGACTGAGTTCATTGTACAAATTGTAAAGGCTGGGAACAGTAGTTAATGTTGCTGCTTGTAAATTTTCTTAAATGCTGTATGCCTAATAGATGGGGACAGCATTTTGATTGCATCAACTGGTTTTGGCTGCCTCCCTTAACTGGATTTACTGAATACCCCTACCACTAATGAATCACATGTTCACCATGAACTATATAATCTAGATGATTGAGTTTTTTCCCCCTCTTCCAAGTACACATTTTTTCACTAATATGAGAGTATGCAACACAATTTAAATAGAACCTTGCTCTAAGCTTTATTCTCTGTCTTTTAAACTTGATTGTGTAAGGAAACAGTTGCTCAGTCCTGGACTTTTTGAGGGTTTTTCCTTTTAGGAAGCTAAAACATATTTTTGCTATCACAATCAGCCTCTCTACTGTATTAAATATTACTGAGAGGGAAAATTCTGTTTAGTGGGATGATTAGTTCTCCAAAGGGTTAGCACAGCTTCATGGGATATGTAGCATAAATTTTCTATTCATAAAATACTTTGAAGTTTTAATGGGTATAAAAGTTAAAAATACAATCCGGTTATATATTCAGAATGATCTTGCTCTTGGAGTATAATACAAAATGTTTGCTGGTATGAGCACAGTACTTGCTTTATGAGACTCCTTTACTCTGGCACATATATTTTCTTTTCCTAAGTCATGGACAGATGGAATCCTTGCTGTAGTATTTGAAGTGCCCTGGGCACTTGTGCAGAAGAATTTTTCTGCTCTACTCACAGACCCTCATCGGGTCTGGATGTCTTCCTGGAAAAATGTCTGGAAAATTACTTCCGTGGATGAACTTGAAGTCTTCCTCCATGGTCAGCACTGCTGCCAGAGCATGAGCAGAGGAGGTGGAGAATGCTGAGGAGAGATTCTCTTTATGAACTGAGCTGGGGAGGAGGCAAGGGGAGACAGAGGTGCTCAGCTGACCTTGAGAACTTTTTACTCCAGAATACCCTTTCAGATAACAATGTCTGCACCTTGAGGGATGGGAGGGGAGTACACGACTTCTGAGGCAAATATTTCATCTGTCAGTCAGTATGACAATTACAGGGAAAGTGGTGCTGAACAGAAGTTCATATTTTGCAGTATGTGGTTTATGGACTGGTTGGAGTCTGTGGTTTTACCCTCAATAGGCTCCACCAGGAGAATCAAGTCCATCATGAGACAGCTGCTTAAATGCTCTTTACCAAGACCTGCTCTTACTCTGAAAGAATGTTTTAAGATCTACATATTGGAAAGAAATGTGTCTTTTGATTGTAGACAAGTGACTGCTTTGCATTCTGATTGAGCATTTTTTACATATGGGGAAAATCCTTAGGTCTGTTCACAGGGATGATGGGGCACTATGCACTGCTTGCTTGGTGTAAAGTTTGTTTACAACTTCCTGCAGATTTTTTTTTTACTTCAACATTTTTATAGCAGTTTCTTTCAACTGTCAGCTAAAACTGAACAAAGAATACCAAGTTTAAACTCAATTATAGAAAATTTGTTAGATATTACAGTCAGAGCATGTACAACTGTGACAATGTGTGGGAAAGGAATGGGATATCGAAGGATATTTGATGGAGAATACTTAGAGTAGCTTGGCTAGCAATCTGTTATTACTTTTTGTAAAATATAATTGTCTCTTTCTGGTCATAACATGGGGAACAGATATGTTGGCTCTGAGAGTCTCTCCCACATGTAACTAATATAAAATGGCAAAGAAACTTCAGTGAAAAACAGCAACAGTTCCACCTGCTTACATTTCTTTAGTCTTTTAGTACTCTTGGAAAACACTGAAGATAGCTCAGTACTTATTCAGAAATAGACACCTTTTTTCTGGGGTAAAAGGTACAGCTCTGTGAATGTATGGCACTTCCTGTCAAATAAGATTTTGGACCCTATGCAGTGGAAAAACAGCACTAGCTGTGTAGTGTACAATGCTGTGCCATAAAACAAGTCTGACCACGAGAAGGTCAAAATGAGTTACAGTTTTTTCATAGGAGTGGCACATATGAAAAAATATTTTCCCCTTAAGGAAAATGGAACATCATTTTGGGCTTTTGTTTTGCATGTGCTTGAGGGGTTGTTGAGTGCAATGAGATCCCAGGAACTCTGTTCAGACTGGACGTGCTCTGGCTCTCCAGAGGAATTTTCTCTCTCTTATCCTTGCCTTGTAATGCAATAGAGAGCCACACTCATAGTGCACAATTCTAGCTCTGTATTGATGAGGATGAGAAAACAAGAGAAAACACAATAGGGACCAAAAGTGCAAGTCAAGCAAATCTACTAAATAATTCTAGAGAATCAGGATAGCACTGTGAACCTGTGAAATATGTACATATACAGTTTTCTTCCAGATTGTGTGTATTGAACTGTCAGCAGTATTACTGACCTTGTTGTCCAAGTTTGTGTCACACCCTTGAGTTTTCATTTCCATTTTTTTTAGGCTTTGCCCTGCCACAAGCAATGTGATGTTCAATAATTGTTTGCAGCTCCTTTATTTATTTGTATAGGTGTTGGATTCTGTCCTGTAGATCCATGCAAGAAAGCACTTAATTTTACTAATTTGAAGGCATCTAGATGATTGCTTATACAGTATACGTGGTAGAAGTTATTATGCATGCTTTCATTATTTTTATTAACTTTTTATGAAAAAATGCTTTGGAATTGATCAGAAGTTCTGCTTTTATGATACTTTGTGGGAAGGCCGAGTATGGATTTGCTTTTAATAAAAATTATTTCACTGGGTAAATAGAATTATTTTATCAGATTATGAACAATTTTATTACATACTGTGTTCTTTTCAAATGAGCAGAAGTCAAAATTGTGGTGATGTGTACAGAGGAGTAATGAGAGTCTTACAGAAAAACAGGTATTTGCTTTTCTGCTAGTAAATCACTGAAGACAGCAGGACCCAGTTCAGATGTGTTTAAAGCTTGTTTACACAGTGTTCACTGTCTGTGGGTCCTGAGTTTTTGCTTGAAAAACAATCTGAACGTGGATAGGAAGCTGGAAGTCGAATTCTGTTTGGTTTTGGTTTTTGTTTTAATCTTTATAAAGCTGTTTATTTATGTGCTGTATGATTCTGAATGTAACTGCTGTCTTTTTTTCTCTTGGTGGGGGGGTTGGAGGAGATACATAAAATGCACTGATGGCCTCACAATTCTTTTTGTATGAGAAAACAATGACAGATGTGGGATCTTAAAGAGAATTTAGTATCTCTTACATCTTTATATCTTCTATATTCTCAGTTTTGATGTTATAGACAACGTTTCACCCCCTAAATGCTACATTTTTTTAATTGTGTGAGAATGAGTATTTGTGATATTTTTATTATTTCTGTCCTTATTGTCTGAAGATAAATGGATGAAAATGTCAGTTTTGCTAAAATATAGCAAGTTCTATGCTTTGTTTTGAGCAAGGTAATGTTCCTTGAGACTTTCATTTTTGAAGTGGTGGATTGCCATGTGCTCTTTACAGGGAAAGTTTCTAATGTGACTTATGGGTTGGATTTTCACCTAACTCCTTCCTATTCACCAACAGATTTTTGCCTGTTCATTAGTTTGTATACTTGCACCCATGAATCTTGAGAGACTAGAACCATGTTAAATGAATAAACACTTTATCCAGTTCCAGAATTTAAAAAATACTTCCATTGCTTTATGAACCAGGATTTCTGGCTTGCCTTTTCCAGTGTCAGGATATTATTTGCTGTGCTAAGATCTATAAAGCCAGTGGCAAACATAGGTGTTTTGCCTTGCTGCCTGCTTTTCTTTGCTGGCCTGAAGAATTTGCCTTGCTGTCATTTATAAAACAGGGAGCTGTGACTGAGGGACTGGTTATATTGGAACTTGATAAACCTTTGTAAAGCAATGTGCTGTTGCGAGTAATGGCCTCCATTCATTATTAGCCCAGTTGATTTTCATTTACACTTGGCTCTAACAATTAGCTTGAGCAGGTGTGAAGGTGATGGAGGGCCAGGGACGCACAGAGGTCAGCCACTGCTCTGTGTGATAAATTAACCATTATTATCTGCAGTGAAAGTGGCTCTTTACGCTTGTCAGCAGCAAACAAAGGGACAACATATTTCACATAAAGTGGAATCAGGGCCACTACTGCAAATGTGATGTGTCTGTAATTTTTGTCTGGTAAATAAAGGCAAATCCTTTTCAAGTGTCACACCTGTGTGTTTCACTTTACGGAGGTAAACCTACCCTGTCTTACAGATGTATATATATAAATTTATGGATATTGAGTTTCAAAGCTGCAGTTAGTGGCATTTTATAGTAATACATTCTAATCTGTATTAGAAACTAACCAGCAAATTATTAGTAGATGATTTAAAACATGGATATTTTCAGCAGACTGTAATAAGGAAATTATCTGAGACCTCTGATTTTTAAATTCCTCTGTTGCTACTTCAAAAGCACCTGCTTTTTATTTTCCTACATCACATTGGCTTTCCTCTAACATTACCTATGTTTTTCCTCAAATGAGCTGTAATCTTCTCCAAATCTAAAAGATATTGTCTTTTAAAAGGTGTGGAATTTGAGACTGGGTCACATGTAAACCTCTCACAAGCCCACTATGGGATACTGATAGATTGCAGAAGCAACAGAACTTGAGTTCTTCTTGGGCTTTGGTGTAGCACTGCTGCTTTACTCTTATGAATTTCTTGGTCAACTGGACTGCCAGTATTTTACATGTCATGAGTAAGTTATAAAGACTCTGCAGGCCTTGACTTATGTGAAAATGAGAGAAAGTATAGAAAGGAGGAGAGCCCCTTCCCTTCACAATAAAATAGGGAGTGCAGGGAATTTGAATGTTTAAATTGTCTGTTGTGTCCAGCTCCCCTCACCCCCACTCATTTATTCTGTTCTTGGAAAGAAAGGTCCAACAGGATGTCTGCCTGAAGCTGAGTTTTCATTCTCTGGCCAGCAGGATAGTCTGCCAATTTGCAATGTTTAAAGCATGTGAGTTCCCTCCTCACACAGCCTGTCTTACTAATTAACAGGAAGAGTATACAGATTTTTGGATACTTTGTTATAACCACTGTTGTCTTTATGAGACATTTTCAAAGGAACTTAAGGCTTTTTTTTAGCATTCACTTTGGTTATCTGTGATGGGAGTAAACATTTCCTTGGTTTTTTTTGGTGGTCAAGAGTTGCACCATCACACTCCTGATGGCACTTGTACTGGTTGCTCACAGAGTCCTCAATGCTAGCTCAAGTACCAGCCCATAATCTCGATCCCATGGGCCAGGTTTTACTCTGAAGTGGCATTTCATTTGCTATTGAGATTCCTCTGCTTCGCTCTAGAATCATGGTGAATTTTCTTAAAAAGCCTGTTTCCAAACATGACATTCTTGCATAATCCATTTGCAGAACTTAGAGAAGCACCACAGATTTGGAATCCAAGTAGTCTAGCTGATAGAGCAGTCAAATGGCTGCTTCACCTAAGCATCTTCCTTTCCAGAAAGTGAAGGAATTAATAACCAATATTATGGAAACTGAAATCAACAAAATATACTGTGGCCTGAGCAGGAAGTTCTGTTATTAACCTTCCACTGTGTTTGGCAGGAACCCCCAGGGCTGCCTGTGCTGTCTGCAGGGCTGCTTCCTCTGCTAAGGTGAGGCATTTCCACTAGCAACAGTTTCTTTTGTGCTCCGATTTTACTGCATGAGAGATCCCCACTTCTTGGTCTTCTCTGGACGTAGTTAGGGGTGTCTGCATCACCCTGAAAATGCTGGTGTGACTGCCTTAGAAGCAGCCAGTAGCCCATGGGCTGACACACAGAAGTTGCATTGCAGAATGAAGGGTAATGCCCTCCCCAGAGGGAGCAAAATATTGTCAGAGTTTAGGGCTGCTGCTCATCAAAGCAGGAGTGAAAGGGGGTGGGGAATACAGACATTTAGTTGTTTATTATAAAAAGCAAAGCTCTTGCAACTAAGTGGCAGCAGTTTAGCGTTGCACAGAGTCTTGTTAAAAGTAAAGTATATGTTTAATCATTTGATTTGTCAAAAGGGAGGGTTGAACTCAGGGGAATAAATATAATACACATGGGTTTAATTACCATGGATGGGTAGGCAAAAACAAAGTATGCAAAACAGTACATTTACTCTTCACATATGTGTGTATATACATATATAATTAGAGTTGGGCAGAAAATGCATTTTTTTCCTGCCACCCACACTTTCCTTGTTTTTTTATCAAAATAAATATTTTGTTAGAAAAACATGCACCAACTCTACCATATATAGTAATTATTTGTCACCGACAAAGATAAAAAAAAGAAAACTTTGAAGTTAAACTCAGAGCAAAGAAAGCTAATTTTACTCATTAGAAATACATAAAACTCTAATTGGGAAGGGCACAGAAGGGAACAGAAACATTTGCTGCATGGTAGAGGATAAGCATACTGCAGACAAACAGGACTCCTGAGTTTCACGTTGTGGCTTATAGCAAATCTTTGACACACAGGGAGCAGGGACACACAAAGATATTTTTAGTAATTTGTCCAAAGCTGTGTTGTAAATCAATGTCGAGGGGGTTAATACCTTGAGGTTTCTACTCTTAGGAAGGCCAGAAAACAGCTGTCCCATCTGTTATATGTTCCATAAAAGGGAACATACAAATACACTTTTCAGTAATTTGTCCAAGGCTGTGTTGTAAATAATTGTAGAGGGGGTTAATACCTTGAGGTTTCTACTCTTAGGAAGGCCAGAAAACAGCTGTCCCATCTGTTATATGTTCCATAAAAGTACGGGGATGGGGCGTGATTTGGTTGTTTGTTTGTTTTTTTTTTTAATTAGAGAAACTTGTGAAGATTGAACAAAAATATAATTTTTGTCTGAGGTATGAGATAGGATGTTGCTCAAATTAGGGAAGTTAATAAATATGTGATGTGGTGTGAAGTTAGATGTGTTTGCTCTCTTGAGGGGGGTGGGGCATGATTTGGTTGGTTGTTTGTTTTTTATTAATTAGAGAAACTTGTGAAAATTGAAAAAAAATGTAATTTTTGTCTGAGATATACATGAGATGGAATGTTGCTCAAATTAGGGAAGTTAATAAATATGTGATGTGGTGTGAAGTTAGATGTGTTTGCTCTCTTGAGAGATTGTTCATATAGGGAAAGGTCAATAAAAAACTGTTAAAATGTACTCTTTTAAAGAATTATATTTATAAAGACCATTTTTTTTCAGTTAATGCATGCAAATTCAATCAATTTTAACAGCTTGCTATGACTGAAGATTTATCCTCTTCCCAGTATCTTTGCACAGGGAAGCATTAGTTTAGGAAGTTTATGATTTGGAGAAGATACATAAGTTAGACTGGGCATGATGCCAAATTTGGTCTGCTGCAAATTCATCACAAGCTGACAATGTAAAGAGGGTGCAGATCACTAATGCTCAGTGATGTATAAATGTTTAAAAGTTCAGCTCAGGTACCATTCCTGGAGCTTGAAACCACTCCTAAATCCCTGTACGCTGGCCTGAAGTCAGAAGAAATTTTGGTGGGGTTTTCTGGGGGTCTTGCGTGTCCTGCTGAAGAAAAGTCAGGAATAAAATCATGTAAGAAAAAGGAGTGGGCCAGGTGCGCTGCATGGGATTGCTTTGTTGGTTCTAACTTGTCATGCTGAAGTGAATTTTACTGAGTGGGTTTTATTCAGTCTGAAATTTCAGAAGTTACTTAGGTCTGGTTAATGTCACAGGGCAAGGATTTCCTTGTAAAACAGTTTGTGACATGAGCTGGAATACCTTTTCATGGAAGAGCCTTACGTGTACTTTGTTGCATGAGTGAAGCAGGCAGCTGTGAGTAAACATTCCTGGGGGAGGCAGAAAATGGTGGTGATATCATCTAAATATTAATTCAGTCTGTGTTCACATCTGGGAGATTTTAGCATGTTACTTCTAATGAATCCAAACAACATATTTTTAAGTTCAGCAAATGCTGAAACCTTGCCTAGAGAGAGGGTTGCACATACATGGTGGCAGGCAGGAGAGCATCCCAGAACTTTGGCAGATGGCTCTCAGAGTTGACTGGTTGTGTGCATTTGGTGCTTCTGTTTTTATTTTAATGGATATGATTAAAAATGAGAAAAGTTTGGATTATCTTTATGAAATTTATTTGCGCATTACAAATGTTGAAAACTACTGTATATTATTGAGGAGGAAAGTGTATTTGTTCAAGGAAGATATAAAGCTCCCTTTTCCATCTCTAACCTTGAATGAGCTGATTATGTCATGCTGCTGTGAAATAATACGTTTTACTGTTGGCATTTTTAAAGCTGACATAGAAGGTGTTGTGTGTTCTTTCCTCTGCACCAGAGAAGGAAACTGCAAAAGCACAACTGCTATAGGCAAAAACTAACTTTCCCTGGAGCTGGAGCAAGTTGTGCCCTAGAAAGTATAAAGAATAAATTTTACCTTGTTTTGAAATGTGAACTAGAAAAGAAAATGCATAAGGACATTTATAGTTATTCTGAAACCATCTGTTAATGATGCAGCATTTAAAATACTCAGAGGCTTTATTGCACTGAGAAGAGAGAATTTCTTTTTTCCTGAAATGATCAGATTTGATAATTATCAGATGTGCTGAATTCATAATTAGCTTTTTTCCCCTTCTTTTTCCCATATTTATGTAAGTTTTGAGGGAATTAATAGTGTCTCCCTTTCAGGAACTTATTAAGGCAAATTTATAGCTTTAAGTACATGAACAGCATCAGCTGGTGATTACCTGACTCTTTCAAGTCTGCCACATGCTGAAATTCCACAGTGGATTGCGTCATTGCAGTGATGTAAAGGAAATCCCTTGGTTTCTTTCTCTTTGGGTATCTAAATATTCTAGTTCAAGGCCTGGTGCTTTCAAGTTTTTAGCAATCGTTCTTAAAGATGCAAACTGCTTTTAAATTGCTTCAGTGGTATATGCACTCTCTGATTACATATAGCTCATAATACATTTATATTTATACAGTGCAAATTGTTTTATGTGCTCTTGTATGAGCTATGCATAGTTTTCCTGATGCTTTTAGGCCAAATTGAGATTTGCTGCATCTCTGAAAGCTTTTTTTAAAGTGAAATGTTTTTTCATTTTTCCCACTTAAGCAAAATTCTATTGCTGCAAAGTAAAAATTCTATTGCTGTAAAGTAATTGTATGAGTGAGAGCCCCTGTTTAAGTGAACAGTTTATGGTTACTGTATTAAAGCGAACATTTCAACTTGGCTAACACAACCACTGAATAAACACATATTGATATTATAGAACAAAATAATATATTAGTGCATTGCTCATTTGTGCTCTGATAGTCACCCTGATACTATTAGTCATGCGGGGAGTGACAAACACAATTACACTCGAGTGCTAATAGAGTGGAAGGGCAAAACTGCCTGACCTCGGCATCCTGGGTCGATTTAAATGTTTGATGTCTCATTGAATTAGTATCACAGTGTGAAAGACAAAGCTCAAACTAATGGAAATGAGCCTGGACATGCAATACTGCTGATTGGGCTGACATAATTAGAATAATATTCTTCACACAGCTAATAACAAGCAGAAGAAATAAATAACCAAGAGATAACTTAATGACTGCATGCTAAAATGCTCCTTTGAATATGCTAAGGTTAGCATTTTCTATTTACTTATGGAGCACTGAGGGAATTTTTTTCTCCATGTAATCATTAGCTGTGGTGATCAGCTCCACTCTGGTCACTAAGGCCATATGAAACTATGCAGGTTGACCCAACTTTTCCCCCTCAACATCATTATTTAACCCTCAAGGCATTGTTACAAATATCTGTCTCTCTAGAAAACCTGCCCAATCCCTCACAAAAAGAGAGAAGAAAAAGGAGGGGAAAAAAAAAAGCTGACACATGATGGATTCATAAATATATAGCTTTGTATCCTCTTATGCCCTTGATCTCTGAGGTGTAGGGTCATAAAGCATGGGTAAGTGTACAGGGCTTTGAAGACTCTGTATTTCTGTGGGCGTGCAGTGGGATCTTGATATGTTTGATACAAGACACTGGACAGTTTTTAAAATGCTTTTTACAGTAGCTTATCTTAAGCTTTAGCTTTGTCAATCTCTTATGTACTTTCTCAGCTTGTGGGGAGGTGATGTAGAAACAGCCTAAGAAAAGATGTAGGTGAGACAGGTGTCTAGAAAACCACTTGACATTGCTCATCAGTTCTGTCTAAACGTCTTTCTTTATAATTTGTTCCTGATCACAGTATGTGCACCAGAAATCCAGTCTAACAAAGCACGTTGACTTCACTTCAGGTAGACAAGGCTTTGCCATGGGTGGAACTAGTAAGCTGTTGAACCATAAACATGTACTTGCAGGATGTTGTAGGAGGAGTTTTGATTCTTAACCAGGACCTACTGGGAGTAAAGCCATAGCAATTTGCTGCCTAGGTATCAAGGAGGGTGATTCTGAGACTCAGAATAAAAAAATCATTCAATGGATTAACTAGATAAAATGCTTTTTTTTTCTCTTCCTGCTTACCTAAGTTCATAACATAAAGCTTTTTCTTACGTGAGTAAATCATTGGACTGAAAAATGAGACAGCAGCAACAGCTTCCTGAAGAGGCTGAGGAATATTTTCAGCTAAAATTAATGTGGTGTCTTTGGTAGGTATCGGCAAACAAAATGCTTTTAACTTCAGGCTTGATATGGTAACTTTGTCTTGGAATTTGCTAAGAGATGTCTTTTGGGTCAAGTTGTCAAAACAACAGATCACCAGGTTTCAATCAAATCGGGAAGCTTTGGAGTGTCTTTGGTAGCTGATGCATTTCTGATTCCATTTCTTAATGCAGGATCTGCCAGTGAACATCCCTGTACTTCTGGAGCTGTGACCTCATTCACGAGGGGATATCACCACAGCACAAAATTGTTAATAAGATCTGATTCATTTAAATTGGGCTTGTTAGTGAGAACAGAAACTTTCAAATCTTGAAACATCTGAGACAATGTACATGGGTTTTTCATGCCCAGTTGACTCATAAATTTATATAATGACAAGCCTTCTATCATGAATGTACTGAAGTGGAAACCTTAGTTTGAAATGAGTAAGATGTTGCACATTGCAAACTTGCAGGCAGCAGAGTCCCAGCAGAGCATTTTAGCTTTGACCAGCGCAAGGCAGGGAAATGCTGTTCATCTGTTATGTTCATAAGCTGACCTACATCTGTTACTTCCTTTCAAATAATACCAATAAAAAAGAAGGCCCAGCATTTTCAGCAAATCACATTATTTCACTTCATTAAGGGTTAAGGGTTTTATGTCAGCCTATTACCAAATCAGGCTGAGATAGCAGTGCTGAGCCAGCACATGCCATGTTAGTGAGGGCTGGCACAGAGGTGGATGTCCTCTGCTTCCAGCACAATCACCCCCAGTGCTGGGGGGGTCTGACTGGGAAAGGGCTTGGGCTTTGTGTTATAAACCAGTGACTTCACTAAGTACAGTTGTCATGCAGGCAGTAAGAAAAACATAACTGATTCTGTTCCACAGATTTTTGATTCTCAGAGTAAGTGACCCAAAGTTGCCCCATCCTAATGCAAACCCCTCAGCCTTCTGATCACTGTTGGTGCACCTACCTTTGTCAGCTCTTCCAGCCCTGTGGAGCTGTCCATGTTGACTTCATGTTTGCCTGCTCTGGGCTGTTTCCGCATCCTTATGGAAGAAGTCCTGGCTCCCCTTCGTAAGAAAATCGGCATCATGTAAGAGGAGCAGGAATAACTTGTTTCCTCCATAATGTGGAGAACACAGAAGCAACAAATATAGTAAATGAATTACTATTCCCTGTGATTATGCAGAGACATTACCTGTCAGCAGCATCTCTTTTTCCTCAACCCTCATCTTCTGCCAAGAATGCTAAACCAGTGAGGTTATCTATGGGGTACGAGGTTGAATTTTGAGGTAGTTTGAATGCAATGGTGAGGGATTCTTTTCCCTCTCTGTTAAACCCATCTGAATTTATGCTGCTGAGCCACCAAACCTGTGGCTCCTAAGGTAGTTAATATTTCAGTGAGTACTGAGTTCTGAATTTTTTTTTTGTCACAGTGAACTGGGAAAACTTTTTTCCTTTAAAAGAAACTTCCTCAATGACAAGACACCAGCTGTTGTGAAAGTATCACACTGATGAATGAGAAGTAGAATATTAACACTTAAAGGCTGAAATGTGGTTTCATTAGAATCAGTCAAATCAGAATAATGGGTCTCAGCTCTTTATGTCCTTCTTCAGTGCGTGTAGGTTTAGGTTTATATCACATACCCTGAAGAAGCTTTTCACAGATTTCTCATTTCTATCTTCCAAGTCTCCTTTGGGCTGTGATTGCATGAAAAGTATTATTTGTTTAATTTTATGGTAAGAATTTAATTTCAAGAGTGACTTTGGGATTAAAGTTTTATTTGAAGGACTCTTTTAACAAGATACGCTTAGTTAAAAGTAAAACTACTCTTTGGCACCCACTACTGTGTCATTATCCAGTGCCTTGTGTGTGAAGGGTCATTTTTCTATGATGCAGAAAGGATAGAAAATGTCACTGTGATAATTTCTGTTCTCAAATTCTCTTATCACAGTCAGCTTTTCCTGTATTTTAAATTTCTACGACAGTCTTTCCTGTAGTGATAAAAAATTCTGAATCAAGGGCATTGGCATAAATTGAAATCTTTTGATTAAAGTATTTTGGATTCCCAGTCAGCAAATGTGTGTTTCAGTTCTTATGTTATTAAGGAACAACAACTACAGTCAGGGTGTTTTTCAGTAATTTCTGGTGGTTATAGGTGAGGTAATGCCCTGAACTGGAAGGTCTGGTTCCTTCCAAAATTTGTTAGTTAGATAGTGTTATATTCTTTTATTTTTCCCCTCCAGTGGCCTTAGTGTTGATGATACCTTGTGCACAGACTGGTACTGCATATTTTCTCAGCAATAGTTCTATAATGGAAGGGAGATTGCTTCATCTGCAATACTCTACATCCATTTTGAACAGCAAATCCAAGTTCTGCCTGCACAGATGTCACTGGCAGGGGTTACTGACTGATGGACAAGCTGCCATTTGAAATGGAGTACTTGGGGGTGTTCTTGTGCAAAACACTGACAACCTTTCTAGACCACAGAACTGCAGCCTTTCCACATCACTCAGAAAAGATAGAAACTTGAATAATAATTCAAAATAAAGTCCTTTGTGTATTCAACTCTCCTGGTACAAATCCTCCACTGGCAAGGAATGTACTGAAAGAGGTGGTATTCCAGTACCAGTTGAACAAAAACAGCCTTTGGCTGTCTGGACTAATAAGAACGAAGAATGCTTGCAGATAGAAAAAAAACAAGATTGTTTTGTTTTGAGCAAATGTAGAAATATCACACATAGCTGCAGATTTGATTTACTTTCATGCCATTTGACAATCTGATAATTTTTACAAAGACATACTTAAAATGCTGTTTCATGCAAAGTTCACTTTTTTCCTTGTTTAAAAAACACTACATCTTTAATTTGCAGGGCTGTGTATTAATTTTGCTGAGTACCATTTATTTCCCTTCCCTTCCACTTTATTTAAAGTCAGTTGTTGACAACTCTCAGGCGTGTCAAAGTCTCACCACTAATAATTGCTTAAGGATCCCTAACTTCTATAAATGTTGGTTCCAGTTAAAACCCCATGCAATAGCCCTGTTTGAAGGAAATGGGGAGGGGGTAGGGAAGGAAAAAAGGGGTGGGGAAAAAAAGGAAAAAAAAAAACCTGAGAACTTCTTCTGATGAATTTTTGATTTTCCTTCCTAACAAAGAAGTGTCTGTGATTCAAAGAAATAGCTTAAAGTGATATTATAAAATAGAATATGGAGTGCACTGTTCTGAATGACTCTTTGCTTTTAATGTGAGGCTGAAAAATTGTCAGTGCCTTTTTTGATTAGATGAGACTTTTTTTTTTTTTTGTTCTTGATCTAAGAATTGAGGAGAAAAACATGCTACTTGCATTTGAATATGGTATGAGCTGGCTGTAATGTGTTGAAGATAAAGCAATACCACTACTGCCTGAAGGCGGCACCTGTATCTGTGGGTCAATGCCATTCCTCCTTAGATCGCTGCGGAGCCCCTCTCTCGGCTGCTGCTTTATTAGGCCTAATTAGGCAGGCTGTCACTTTTATTGGTGATGGAAAAGGAAGATAAGTAGATTACTTGTGTCATCTATCTCTATCCGGACGTGTCTAAAAAGTCTAAAGTGATTGCTGTGGGCCACAAATATATTTCACAAGAGGGAGGAAAAAAATCAGAAATGTATTAAACCTCTAGAAATGACTTACCTTTGGCACTACTGTGTGTAATTTCAAACCCACAGAGAAAAGAGTTACAGTACATACGTAAAGTCCTTTTGTTCAGAGGGAGAAGGTTGTCTGTAATGGTTTTGTGATATCAAAATAATAAAAAAGGCTGTTTTCTACTTAAAATTCTAGCAGCAGTTATATAGATTTTAAAGTTAATCCAAGTTATAATTAGAGTGCAGCATCTGTGGCTGGTGGAAGGGGCTATTTTGATGACAGCCTTGTTGACGTGTTCCTCTGATAAGTTTGCTCTTTGGATCATTGCTCAGGGCATCTCCAGTATATGCAGCATGTGTATATTTCTAATGATTGTTTATAGGAATAATTATTTTCTAAATAAAGTATCAGATATCTTCTGAAAGAAATTAATTATTGAGAGCTAATATTATCAACAGCAATCAGCACTTGCAATATTTTAATTGTCTGAGACATGATCTGCTTTGGAAGATAATCTCCAGAATGTTCCTCCACAGAAAGAGCTTATTAGGAATAGCATTGTGTTAGGAAAGTGAAACTACCTTTAATGGACTCTTATGAAAAGGAAATATGTTCTTGATTTAAGAGTGTTGGTGAAGTCAGATATCAATAATTACACAGCTTTAGGCTCAAGGTTAAAACAAAGTGGGTTTTGTTTTTTTAAAAATCATTAAAAATTCTCGAATCATAACCAGACAGGTGATAAAATGCTTTTAGAAATTTGGGGGTTTTACTTTTGGAGATGGGCTCTTACTTCAACTGTTGGTGCATCCAGTCATGTGGGATGCAAATCCTGACTTCTCAATAGTTGAATGCAGCCATAGCATACCATAGTCTGTTAACATAGGCATCTTTAAGAACTATGTCAAAGATGTCTGTGTTAAAATTCCTAAAATCTCATGGGCCAGTGTCTTGGACTAATAGCTAGAATAAATGTGTAGGTATCAATAGAACTGTTTATAGGCTTAAAATCAAGGTCAGTCACAACGCAAGGGCAAAATCTGGCCCTATCTGGAATTCCTTACTCAGAACTCCTGTAGGCATGACCAATATAATTTCAAGAAATGTTCTTGTGTGTAATGAATGTTGTGGAAGGTCTATTGAAGGACAGGTTCTGAATGCTGCACCAATGGCATCTTTATTCAGGATTCTGTGTTCCATAGGCAGTCAGCCATTCTGTTTGTTTGGAAGCTTCAAATCTTCTCATTCATTATTCAATTCAGGCTGTTTAGGCTTGATTTTCTTTGCCTTAAAGTCTCCCCTTCACAGATGTTGCCTAACTACCTCTATGAATATTGAGATAGCTGAAAGTGCAGTGTCATGGAAATCCACCATTAGGACACGTAATTTCATAGCTGCTGTACAAGCCTTTTTGTTGAAGTGGAGGGTTTTTGAGCCATGTTACGATAAAAACATTCTAATTGTTGGGCAGAGGTACCTAGTACCAGGAACTTTTGAATGAGTTTGTCTTGAAGAACTTGCAGTTCATTATTAAGTTGAAGAAATTCATAAATTTGATGCTTCAGAGTTTTTAGTTCTGCCTACCACTGTAAGCTGTAACTTGTACTCAATACCCGTTTCATGATTATTTATCTTAATCACAGTATCTACCCAGAGTGGGAGTCTTTCAATCTCAAGGTGTCGAGGTCTCTGAATTACAAAGGAAATGTTTTCATATGTGTATTTGTTTTCTGAAGTTCAACTCTGAAACTACTTTCCTCCATAATATGCAACAGTCAACTGTAGTGTGTAAAGGCAGTATATTTAGTTCTCCTTGTGGTAGAAATTCCCTTTGGAAACTGCAGGCTGCTGGCAGTCGGGCTCAACAGCAGCCTCATGGGAGGCAATCTCTCATCAGGAACTCGGCACAACTTCTGAGGAACCCCAAATGAGATTTTGAATTGTGAGTTGGTGAATGTGCCTATGTTTTGTAGTTTGTTCCTGACATTCAATGCCACCACAGCAGACATAGAGTATCTGAGTGATAGAGTTCCTAAAAAGGTTATTTATTTTTTTAATGCTTTTGAAAGGCTTTGAGGAAAAAAAAAAAACAAAAACAACCAAAATTGCATCACAATTTCATGCTTTCACTATAATATGCCTTATTCCATTATTTCCTCACAGTATCTGAAGTTCACTGGCTTTTGGTTCATCCAACTCAAGTGGCTCTGTAAGATCTCAAATGAGAGTTCTCACTTGCAAGATATGGAACAACTGTCCTTGCTTGTGGGAAAAGGAAAAAAATAATTTGTTCTCTCTTTCCTTCTTCCCCACAAACATACAAACTCTCTCCATGTCCATTCTCATCCCATGTAACACCTATGAACAAATCAAATTGCTGTATTTCCAATTCACCTGACCAGAAGAAGACCAGGAGTAAAGATGGCATCCTGATTTCAGAACTGTTTCTGAGACTATCCCAGGAAAGCTACTGTTGTGCACCTTGTAAAAACTTTGAAAGCTGTATGGGGTGAATACAGCTGGTTAGATAGGAGTGTTTTTAAAATACACAATTGTAGTTGGTTATACAAACAGATGTGTCAAAATCTTAGTGAGAAATAAGGGACGGTGGTAATTTGATAAGAAATATAAAATATTTTATTATTATTTTGGATCCTTTTAGCAGGTGCTCTTTCTTCTCAAGGCATGATGCTTGTCTGTGTCATAGATATGTAGAAATAAAAGCCTTTTAGCACATTTTTATTTCCAAATTGCTTGCTGGTCGTTAGGGATAGATATGAACCCAGGTTCATATCATAACAGGCTGCTGCAGCCAAGGACCAACATATATTGACCAGTGGAAGAATAAATCAGTGATGTCTTGTACTAATCTTTGCCCTTTTTAAGTTTTCATTCTTGCAGGGAACACATGAGATTTTTGTATGCCATGGGCCTTTATGTAGAGAAGATTGGCCCTTTAATTTCTACCATCTTTTAAGTTATGAACTGTATCCCGTTTAGGGTCTAGCAGCTCAAAAGCACTGAAGTAGCCAACTGAAGCCAATTTATTTTTAAGAGGTATTCAAGATTCTAAGACATTCTTGATTTCAAAAGGCAGACTGTGTTTCTCTAATCATGTTTGTTCCTTCTTTTCAGCCATTGAACCAATTGGACACCAAGAAATATAACCTAAAATTATAAAGTTAATTGCACAAAATTCTTACAGAGTTGGGTGAGATCAGTTTTAAAGATTCTCTAAATTTTTAAAGCAGTATACTTATCCTCCTCCTGTTTCTGTGTTTCCTGTAAAGCCAGAGCTGAACTCCCCGTCAGCAACGGGGCACTTTGGTGAAATAGTTGGTTCTCATATTTATTTCTGATTGTTTTGGTTTTA
The DNA here is from genome assembly GCF_014805655.1 of Passer montanus. Classification (NCBI taxonomy): domain Eukaryota; kingdom Metazoa; phylum Chordata; class Aves; order Passeriformes; family Passeridae; genus Passer; species Passer montanus. The sequence goes on from NW_024369929.1 coordinate 2,629,101, forward strand.
AAAGGCAGGCTGTGTTTCTCTAATCAAGTTTGTTCCTTCTCTTCAGCCATCGAACCAATTAGACATCAAGAAATATAGCCTAAAATTATGAAGTTCATTGCACAAAATTCTTAGGTGAGATCAGTTTTAAAGACCCTCTGAATTTTTAAAGCAATATACTTATCCTCCTCCTATTTCTGTGTTTCCAGTAAAGCCAGAGTCAAACTCCCCGTCAGCAACACGTGGCTTTGGTGATATAGTTGGTTCTCATATTTATTTCTGATTGTGTCATTTTTTTGGTCTATTGATATTAACATACTTCTTTTATTTCAAACTGATGACATCTGTGTTGGCAATGTAGGTTATTTGTGAGGAGAGTTAGGTGATAAGATGAAATAGTTGGTTCTCATATTTATTTCTGATTGTGTCATTTTTTTGTCTTTTGGTATGAACATACTTCTTTTATTTCAAACTGATGACATCTGTGTTGGCAATGTAGGTTATTTGTGAGGAGAGTTAGGTGATAACGATGATATCAACAGATAACTGCAAATAGAGATGGTTCTTTGGATGTGGTCTTTGCACACCTGCCTGTGGGTCAGGCAGGAGGAGATAGTGCCACAAAAAATGAAGGAAATTCCTTTCTTTCACAGCACTTTGACACATCTTTAGCCCACATGGCTGTCAGTTCAGCTAGGGTCCAGTGCGCAGATGGACCTTGAATTTGGCAGCACCATAAAGGGCAATATCTGGGCCTGAATTTGCTTCATTTTTTGTGGCACTTTCTTTCACAGCGCTTTTTGACACATCTTTAGGCCACGTGGGTCCAGTGCACAGATGCACCTCAAATTTGGCAGCACCATAAAGGGCAATATCTGGGCCTGGCGCATTTGTTTTCACTTGTTTCTTCCACATCCCATTAATATTCGGTTTTGCTTTGAGAACATAAAAAGCTAGAACTGCATTTGTGTTTTCACTTGTTTCTTCCACATCCCATTAGTATTCGGTTTTGCTTTGAGAACATAAAAAGCTAGAACTAAAGTGTGCAAATATTATTGTTCTGTATTAATGACTCCTGTATCCAATTAGTGAAGATCATTATTGCAATATGTTCTGACTTGCATTGCACACAAGAGATAATAAACAAGATTCCCAAGAAGCAGCTTTATAAATAGCTTCTCTGCAGCATTCCTTAACTGTCCCAGTTCTTTTGGTCTGTCACTTTTCCACACAGCAGAGTGCAATGGCACCAGTAACAAGCACTTGTCACAGGGTAAGGGTTCCATCAGAGCCAGAATAGAGGGCAGGAAGTACCAGCTTTGTCCATCTGTTTCTGGTAGATAAGACCATTTCAGTCTTGTGGCTGAAGCAATTAGCATTTCATTCCAGGTGATAAAACCTGTTTGTTAAGTACATTTTAAGGAGAGATATTATATTTTAATGGACATTTAGTAGCTGGCTATCATCAGTCTGTGCTCCCTGCCTGGGGACAGCAGGCAAGGTTTATTAAATATTAAGAAGCTGTTCATTACTTTATGAAACTATGACAACAGAACATCTGAATATTTAGAAAACAGTTAATGTTCTTTAGAATAGCTGCTTCAGTTAGGGGAAAGGACTAATGTTTGTCTGGCTAAAGATGCATAAAAATGTAGTGTCTTCTTTGAAGTTTGCTCTTTGCTCCTGCTACTTGAGAATGTTGAAATTAACCTACACCGCATAATTTAGAACACGAGTGAAAGCAGAGTTTCCCATTAGAGAATGCAGGAAATCAAGTATCTCAGATAAATATCGCTTTTGCAATGTCTTTAAAAATCCCCAGCTCCATAGGGCTATGTTGTTTAGAGGTTTGGCTGTCACCAATAACTTCTGCCTTTGTATGCAGTGTACAGAGGATATTCAAATTTCACTGCAGAGCTCAAGGAAAAGATTAGGTCTTTGTAAAGAGATGACACCTTACTGAGAAAATATCCACAGATTTTTCGGAAGACCTTCCTTCACTTCAACCAGAGTTTGAGGCAAAGTGAAATCTCTTTGTCTATTGGCTGTTTGAATATCAAAGTGAATCTTCAACATCAATGGAACCAATTACACATTGTATTTGTATCTACTCTTGCTTGTATGGGATGAATCAGGAGATGAAAAAACCCTCTAAACTGACAACCCAGAGCTCTCTTTGGTCCTGACCTTGCCAGTCATGCTGAGTGAGCAGAATCTTGTTTCCAGGTGCAGTAGTTTGTAGCAAAACTCCCTCAGTGGTTACCATGGGGCACAAGACATTTAAGTGCATCTGTTGGGAAGGACAGGCAGCAGAATTATCTAGCACGAGACATGATTTTATCTTAAATGTATAGAGTTACATGGGTCACAAATGTATTACCACTCAGTGATGTGCAGATAATGTTTTAAGAGTCTGGGGAGTGGGGACAAACCACAAAAAACTTCAGTCTTGTATGTCCATACAAGAAAGTATGGACTTTACAAGAAGTAAAGGTGTTTTCCAGGTTTTGGAGTATGGAACTACAGAACCTTTTTGTAAGTTTTTCCAGTTCAGCACTAAAAATACTGACAAAGAGATAAAACATTAGCTGACAATAAACAACCATGATTATGCATTGGTCCCGAGATGTGGACTTGGTCAGGTAATTGTCCTGAGTGCAAGAACTACAGAGGGTGAGGATGGACTAAAGTAGCTCTAAGTCATCTTTCTGTCTTGTACCTCAAGCTGGATCCTGAATCTGACTCGGTTGTGCTGTTGTGGCAGCACAGAGACTGAGCAGGGAATAGGAACTGGAGTGGGACGTGTAGTGTGGCTCAGTGCTCAAATTGTAGAAAAGAGCAGAATGTACACATGGAGACTGAAGACATTCTAGGAGGCTACAGGATTGTTTTGTCATAGAAGACACTACAGTCTACATTTAGTTTCAGTAAATGGCAGCAGCAGGGGTGTTGAAACTGATTTTGGGGCAATCTCTTTCATGGGAAGTTATAACTTCCTGCTGCAAACCAATGCTGGCAGGGCCAGGTGGCCTTTTGTGGAGTGGTTCAGAGTGGATTTCAACTGCCAGTTCCATCCCAGCACTGTAACACAAATTGTTCATTTCAGTACCTCTGGGTAATTACTTTGCTGTCTTGTTAGTTTTTCTGTTCTTTGGGTTCACCTGACCTGAGATGATGTGTTCATGTCTCTTGGTCATAAGGATGTCTCCTTCCACTAGGTTTGTACCTGTGTTTTCTTTGCCCTCTTTCAGTTCCTCTTTGTTCCTCAGATCTTTTATTTGCTCTTTTCCCCTAAAAATACTTCACTTTGCTCCCTCTGCCAGGAACTTTAACTGTTCTTGGCCTTTAAGTCTTTCTTAAGAGTTCCTTGCAGCCTTTCACTGCCCTCTGCATTCAGACCTCACCTGCCCTCCAAATCCTTTGTCTTTCTGAGCTCCCTGGCTCTTCCTGCCCCTCGTTCCCTTTTGGCCATGTATCTTTGCATCCCTGGTCTCTGAAGGATTACAGCACTCAGTTTCTGCCACTGAGCCTGAGGAAGGTGAGGAGCAAGTCCAGGGCACAAAATAGCTGTCCAGGGAAGAATCAGAGTGGGTGTGGGCTCACTCCTGTCTCACCCCTCCACAGCCAGTGCATGAAGACTGGGCACACAGTAATTTGCATTATCACTGGCTGTGATAACAGATTTGCATGGTTTGGTAATCAGAAGATTTTCATAAGAGCTTCTCTGGTGAATTTCCTGGCAACTCTGGGTTCTTTTGGACATTTCATTCAATATGTTGCAAAGCTTGTCATTTAGGAAAGGGTAGAAAATAGTCTACCCAATAGGCCACAAAAAAGCAAGGGAAGGCTATTTCTGTCATAATTTCTTTCACTTGCTGCATTTAATTAAGAAACTGGTGTATGAGTTTTGTAGGGGAATGGCATAGGAAAGGGGAAGAAAAACATCTATGGGGAACCAGATTTCTCATGAAATATTTTAACTGAGGGGAGAGGAACTACCCTAGAAACTTTTCAAAAAGGAAGACCTATGATGGTGCAAACTGAAGCAAATTTCTGCTTTTTCAAGTCTCCTTGAACTCAGATTTTTCTCATCTGTGTATGAAGTAAAGTTTAGAGAATTTTCTGTGTTTCTGATCCTGCTTTCTGGTAAGTTTGCAAGTCTCTAACTTCTCTCTGAGCCTTTGCAGTGTTCTTCTCTAGTGGGAACCATCCCTTGGGTTCATCCCCCACAAACAGTTCTTTGGTTTATAAAGGAAGCGCTTTTATTTTGTTTTTGTTGCTGGCGTCCAAGACTGACAAATGGGTTTAGTCCCAGGCTCTTCTTTCAATTATTAATGAAAAATATTGTATTACCTGAGGCTAACCCAACATTTCGTTCCATTTCCAAGCCTTTGGCAACCAGCAATCTCACTGCTGTCTAAAATGCAGAGAAGAAAATCTTTTGCCTATTCCTTTTTCCTCCTCTGCTTCTGCCTCGCCTCCCTCCCTTAAGAAATTCACCGCATAATTGCAGGATGACTCCAATGAGTGTGCTAAGAAAGCATTGTTATAAATTAAAGTGAGCATCATGCAGTCTGATTGTCACTTGTTTAGGATTTAAAGTATCAATTCCTGAACATTACAGAGATTTAGACATGGGTTAATTAAACATTTACATACATGTGTAGAACAATATATTGTATGGTGCAATAATATGCACTTTAATCAGAATCTGTGGGTGTTGTGTGTTTGCTTGTTCCATGTTAATTGGTATCGTGCTGGCTCCTAGCTTAGGTCTTTGGCTGGATGGAACAGAATAGACATGGTGTTTTAAATATTTTAATTAGGACCAGCAGTTCCCGGCTCACTCATTTCTCATTGGATTGTTTTTCATGCATGAATAAATTAGCTAGCATGGAAGTACTTTGCAGAAAGTAGTTGCCCTCTAGCCATAAAATGAGTCCTGTTCATTAATACTTTAATGAAATTAGCTGTGAGCAAAATATCATTCCTTTTAACTGTGTTCTAATTTCTTAATTTTAATTAGGCACATAATTGTAGTATACTGAAATTATCTTAATGTACAGCAAGAAAAGTTCTATCACCATGGGCCTGTGGCTGAAACTTGAGCATACTTGCAGCATATTTCAGCTTGCAATTTTTCTCTTCAACATTTCCTAGCTAATCAAAATCTTTTCCTTGCTTTGTGTTATTGCAACATGAAGTCAGGAACTGACTAATGCTTTCAGATACCAGAAAAATTAACAGAATCGCTGATGCTATGTTTTGTTGTTGGCAACATTCATTTGACAGCCTCAGTTTTAGAGTCCAACATAACCCAGGAGCACTTCTAGGGAATAATGGAATACACAAAACCTGTTTGTTGTTTTGGCTGTTTCCCCTGAGATGTTTCATGCTTTGCTAACCTGGAGTTACTACATCTAATTTATAATTATACAAACTGAGGTAGGAAGCAGTGAGACCATATGAAAGCTGAGAAATTTAGATTTTTGCAGCACTAGCATGTCATCTTCAGTATAAAGTTTAATTAGTATAAATTATTCTAGGCTGTTTTATAGATGCTTCTTGTTTTCACTTAGGCAGATATTGTTCTGGTGGATGCAACTTCCTTACTGCAAAGACAAACGTGTTCTGTCAAAAACATTGGTTACTCTGATAGTAAGTTTGACATGAGTATTGTGAGTGGATGTCCTTAAATTGATAGAGAAGTGTGTGTAGAAACACTAAACTAGATACATTCTTTTTTAATAAGAGAGATAAAGATCTTCAAATTTCTGTTGGGGGGGATTTAAACTTCAGCCTTTACTACTTTGCTCAAAACGGCAGAGAACTGGAATAAGAAGCCAGGAAGGAGTCTTGAAAGTTTTAAAATACTGAAAAAGGAACACATATTCAGCCCTAGAGTTTTTGCATCCAAATCCTTTGAAAACTAGCTTTTGTTTTTATCACCACATTAAGCAAAGAGAATTTCAAGCAGTAGTGACTATGTAGATATGAAATGTGACTTTGACCAAAGGAATTTTAAGGTCAAATACTGGTATACTTATGTTGAGTGTGGTGGATTTGTGCAGTGATTTCTGTCTCCTGTACAGTGCTGTGTTGAGCTGTTCTGCAGAGCTCTGCAGGTGTCTGTAGCCACCTTTCCAGAACTCCCCTGAAATCCACGGTGCACTGAGCAGGTGAGCTCCACGTTCCTGCCCTCCCCATGGATGTCATGCACATCAGGGCTCTTGGCTCTTTTACAGGGTGATTGAGACCTTTGTCTCTGCTGAAATTGAATTTCTAATTGAAATCCTTTTTGGCAGCATATTTCATTGCCTGCTGTAATTGGCACCTGCTCTAAATAATATTGATATTTCTTATTTAAATAATAAATTATGGCTAATTGTAATACTTCATTATGCCCACAATTAAGTGAACTGAGGTTGGTTTACAATTAATACTAATACTAGTTGATGTGCAATTTGAATGTAATTTGCTGCTGTTAGCAGATTGCCAGTGGAAAGAAGAAAGCTAAGGGATTTCTTGTTTCCAGTGGCAATCTTGTTTTTCTAGACAAACAACCTGAAATAAAATGTGAGTTATATTCAAATAACGAAGAAATTAATTAGACTAAACATCCTGGTTTTATTTCTGATCAATCATTGTCACTCCTTTACTGGTAAACACATATTCAAACCCTCCCTTTGGAGAACCTAATTCAAATGATATCTATTAAAGATTAGTAAAATTAATGCAGTGCATCTCTAATTGTTTCCTGTTATTTGAGACAGGGTAAGTTCAGAAAACTCAGGTTTCACTCAGGCAATCTCCAGTATGATGGATTTGTATCAGAATGCCGAGCCTGTATTTGATCACAGATTCCTCTGAGTGCTAACAGAAGCTCTAAAAAGAAAATGGGAATGGGCTGGAAGTTTTGAGTGGAACTTCAGCCAATGACAACAAATGCTACAGACACTGCTTGTTCTGAAGAGAGAAATACCGTGGAATTTCCTTTCTTGTAATAAAATATGTTTGAGTGTATTCAACGGCTTCCAAGCTCTCTCTGTACCTTGAGGATTATTTGCTGTAGAGGCAAAGGACGTAGGCAGGTGGATGTTACTTGGTTTGCTTGGCTTAACCTGTCAAAATTCTTCAGGTCCTTCCTTCCAGCATCAGAAAGCATTTATAAAATGTGCTTGAGCAGCAAATTCCAAATGTACCATCACTGTGTTCAGTTTTTTGACTTGACAAATTCATAGTAGAAAAATGACCTGTACTTCTTATACACCCATCTGTAATAAGGCTTAAAGAAAAAGTTAAATTTAAAATTGCTTCCATCTTTTGTATGATGCGATGAGAATCAAAACTGAAGTGATAGTATAGAAACTTAGGAATCTTGATCTCAAATCTGCATATAAACCGAAGTAAAAATCAAACCAAAAAATTAGACTAAGCTGTGAGTGAATTTGAGTAATGAGCAACATAAAGGGATGGATCAAAAGCCTGTTGCAGCATTCAGGTGCTCACACAGTTGGAACTGGGCTCCATTTCTTATTTCTGTGACAGCCCAGTGACTTACTCTGCATTTTGGAGTAAGGTAGTGGACACTAACATGATATTCAGCTACCAAAAAAGGAGTTTAGGCAGTGGCAATTAAATAACTTTTATTGGAATTGTTTGAGGGAAGAAACACAGAAATGAGGAGGGGAGTTCAGTCTATAACATTATGACACTGCTTGCACTACAAACATTTTTCTGGCACAATGAAAATTTGTGTATCTGAACAGATGTAGAGTGAGATTGATTTCCTCTGCCCATGCTCTGGGGTGATCAAGCCTCTTAGGATGTAAGGATGGGGAATGACATGCTCAGAGTCACTTGAAAGCAGGACATGAGATGGAACTTTATGCTACAGTGGTGACAGGTTTAGTGATTTTATTGTCATGCAATTCTTGGTTTCTTTGGATTTTTAAATAGAATGTTGTGACTTCTTAAATAGCCATTCAAGTACATTACTGGTCATTTAAAAATTATTTGAGGGAAAAATTTGATTAGATACCTAGAATGAAGAGAAATGTTGGAGTCATGAGAGTACAACTCAAATCAGGGCCACTTAAAAATTAAAAAGCCATCTCCACCATTTTTAACTTGGTCTTATTATTTCCAGGTCAGTCAGAAGCTACCCAAGATATATATAATAGAAATGGAAAGTGAAATAGATTGTTTCTTTTTCTAGAGGACCAAAAGCTAATTTGGGAGAAACACCAGGGTTCCTTTACCAGATCAGCAAATAAACCAGAAATTTCAAATGATCTTGACAGAACATGTAGCTGGAGTGATTTGGAAGGAGAGGTAGATTAAGCAGTTTAATAATGAACATCCTTTACTGAATTATTTTTCCTTCACTGATGGCCCTTCTTAGACAAAGAATTAGAGATTCAGTGACAATAAAACTCCACCCTAATCTTGTTTCCTTCTATCTTTCTAAATAGCTCTATGTCATAGGATTTACTTATCAACTGTAACATTAGCATTAAAAATCCTTTTAGGTTCCCTGCTGTTATCCCAAGATGCCATTTTTAAGGCGCCAATCACTCTCCTCAGATTGCATCTGCCTTCAGTCAGTGGCGCATCTGATTTCACTATAATTATGTTATCATTTAGATTAATCAGTATTTTGCTGTTTCAGTTGATTAGAAAATTAGAAGTTGAACACTGTATTCATAATAAAAATACGAACTAGATGGTAAGAAAAGAATGCTGGAGACAATTGGATGTTTAACAGCCTGTCTCTAGTTTTGAAGTCAGAAAATATCTTCTTACTGGTGCCACAGCTTGCATAAGTCCTTGATAACAATAAAGCATCAGTGCCTCAGAAACCAACAGCATATCGCCCTTCAGAGGGTGGCTGTTCATTCGTACAGTTATGGAAAAATTCCTTTTTTATACAGTGTATATAAATCCTACCTCTGCCAATGAAGCAGCTGCTTTGAAATTGTGTACCCCTTCTCACCACAGTGTTTTTCTTAGAAATTCAGAAAAACAACAAGCTACTGTTTTCTGCTGTGGCTCAGAGTTCTGACTAATTCTTATTTGTGGTCAGCTCTGTACACTTTGAGGTGACTTTGAGTCAGCAAATGATGGAATTGTTTAATAGATTCAGAGAAGAATGTTATGGAGTTAGACTTGGTGAACCATATGACAGAGGATCAAAGACTTTTATTTCAACTGCTCTTTGCCATTCCTTCTTTGATAGTGGTATTAATCCTTCCTTTATTAAAGGAAATAGTAAACATTAAAATTTCTAATAGTATTAATTGGACTTGTTGGAATGTCTCTAGTATAAGTTTTTCTTACAAGTAAGGGGCCAATGTATCTTTGATACAGATCAGAGTTAGTTACAATATGCCATGAGTATAATTGTATGACCATAATGATCTGGGGCAAAACAGATTGAGCTGCCACATCTGCTTCTCCATGTGCACCTTTATCATCTGGCCTGGCTGGCCACCTCCAGTTCCAAAAAGCTCATGGGAAATTTTTCTTTTTCTTCCTGCTTAGGCATCCTCTGTTGAATCCTTTTGCAGTCTTTCTGCAGATTTACTGTATTTGCTAAAAGAAGAAAGCATCAGGCACATTCTCTGCAAGCTCCAAGTTCTCTCCAACTTTCTCCTTTATTTCCATCTGAGAATACAATTAATCATGTGCTATTATATATCTGTTATGGAATCTACTTCTAATGCCAAAGGGCTGACTGTGACACACAGCATCCAAGGCTTGGAAAGAATGTCTAGCTCCTTGAGATCTTTCTAGTAAATTAACCCTGTTCAAGCAGATAGAACAAGGTTCCAGTACTGAGACACTAAACAAAACCAAGGTCATGCTTTGCAGAAGTGCAAAAGCTGGCACTGGATAACAGGGAAAGATACTTAACAAATATTTATCCTTCTAAATACATTGAATTTTAGAAGATATTGCCTTTTCAACATTGCCTCCTTTATTAGCTTCTCTCTAGGTTGATATTCCATTACAGAGTATAAATTAAATTAAAAAATCAACCAAATTCATTGTGAGTGTCCATTGGCCTTACATGTCCAGCCGTATAAAACATAAAAAAGCAGTGTCTGTTACCGCTCTCTGAGGGTCAGGTCTGTTTCTCCCCTGTAATCATGAACATATTTTGTGAACATATCTGCTTTTTGTGTAGCCTGTGAAAACAACCTAGGAAACCACAAAGTCATCAACATAATATTTTCAGACTTCATGAGAGATAGTGGCATGAGTCTGCTACCACAACAGCACTGTAATGAAGTACTCATTAAATTTATGCAGATGGTTGTTTCTTTACAAGGAAGATGTATTGATGTTTACCATTATGAATATGAAATTGTTAATTGTGGATTTTGAAACTTCAGGAGGCATTTTGAGCATGCAATTTATCTTATGACAAAATTTGTCCTAATAGAGTTGTGTTGAGCTCTCAGAATGACAAAACCAGCAGGGCAGTCAGGCAGACTGTCCCTGGGGGACAAGAACTGTTTTGACATCTGTCTGAACACAATACTTCTCCTGGTTTTTCCTGGACTAATATTACAGATGCTGAGTTTGGAGCCACTAAGGGCATGATGCTGTAGGCTGGTGTCTGGTTCTGAAGGGGGCTCCAGGTCTGTGAAGAACACCAGCTGTGTGTGTTAAAAATCAGCTGTAATTCAGAAATCAGAGATTCCTGATGTCTGGCATAGATATCCCTTCCAATGAGAGCTCCCAGGTTCATGTGCTGCAGTGGGGACACGCTGGGGTGTGAGTGTGGAGCTCGTGGGCTGTGTCCCAGGCAGGAGGAGCAGGGTGAGGAGGCACCAGCAGCCACCCCTGCTGCAGGGAGGGCACCGTTCTCTGCCTGCTCCGCAGCCAGTGGGGTTTGGCAAAGGATAAATTGGTGTCTGCTGGTGCCTGATTTCAGTTTGGTTTGGTTTGCCTCGTGCTGATCTCAGTCTCCTGCCTTCTCCACGTGACTTATTCTTGCCATGCTACAATACAAACCGTATTTTAGAAAAACAAACAAACAAAAGGAAATAATTAAAAACCCCCAGAACCATAACAACCTTTTGGGGTCTTGAGATTTAGAATTAACAGTAACGTTTTTACATTTAATAGACAATTACAAATTTTAATTACAATTTTTTGTGATTGGCAGTGTTACCTACTTTTTTTTTCTTAACCTTTCCGTCTTGGAAACGAGAAATGTAATTTTAAGTCCCGCTGTGAGAGGGGACAGGGATCACCAGGTGGCGTTGGATCACACGGGCCTCCAGCCTGTTCTGTGCCGTGTGAGCTGCTGGGCAGTGAAGATGCACCGCGGGGCTTTGCTGCAACACCGAAAATTTGCACGCAGCCTTTCCCTTTGACTTCAGCGAATGTTAGAGGCATGGCTGCTCTGTGTGATTCAGAACGTGCACGGCTAATGAAAAGGTTCACAGAAAAAATACTGCTCATGCTTTATAGGGAAAAGTGGATAAAGAAATCGTGGAGTTGAAGCACCTCTACTGTTTTGTCAAAAAGCTTTATATGAAACATTTCTTTTCCCCCCAGAATGGCAATTTCGAAAACTATTTTAATCAAGAGCTGGTTGGCCTAATGAGTATAAGGAAGCATTATTTTGGACTGAAGGGCTTGAGCATTTCTATCTAATCTTTTTTAAAGTCTCTAGGGGGTCCATTTAGGTTCTACACTTATGGAAGTAGGACAAGACATTTACTGAGAGTTTTCTGCTTTACTTAACTGCTTTTTTACATTATCAAACAATGCAGTGAGACTGGAATTAAGCCAGAATAAATAGCGCACATAGTGTTATTAATAATAGTGTAGTTAACTATGGGAATAACGTCTATAACTCAGTTTTTACAAGAGGTATACAAAAATTCAGCAATGGACGTGGTCAAATACAATATACATAGCTTATCCATGACTCGTGAGCTCTCCTAACTTCCTCACTCAATTGACTGAGAAAGGTTGAGAAATTGTCTTTTCTCACTGAAATTGTTTAGAGATTTCTGTTTCATTGTCACATCATGCTCCCTTTCCCAGCTGCTGGTTGCTAGCAGATGAAAACCCATTGTGCTCAGCTGTTGCAAGTGGATGCAAAAGCAAAGGTGGGATTGAGGATTCCCTTCTCCCTCGGAAAGCCAGTCAGAGAAGAGGTTCACATTGACTCTGAGAGCACTTAAAATTAGCATCTTTTTCACATGGACAGCGTTTTCTGGCAGATCATTCTCTTAATAAGAATCAATTACCTGTTCTTTATATTTTTTCTTTCTCCTTTTTTTTTTTTTTTGAGAATCAAGTTGTATGGAACAAGTCTCATGGGAAGTGTAAGATTATGTTTTTAAACCATTAATTTCTTCTGATTATCATACTGCTTTCCTCATGCTAATTGCTAAACCCGGTGGGATCTCACTAACATGAGATACAGCCAGGAACAGACAACAAAATCGGAAGATAGCAGAGGTGGTGATTTTAAACCCCACTGCCAGGCTTATGGCACAGCACTGAGAAATGGAAAAGGCCAGTCCATCTCTCTTCCTGCTCAGTATCGTCCCCACAGCACACTGTGAATGTGTTTTGTCTCCTGTGTTTTATGGCTTTCAGACGATGTAGGGAGTTTCCACACTTCCCTGAAGAGATTGTTCCATAAACTTGTGCAATTTATTGTGAGATGCTTTGCTGGTGTTCTACTGTAATTTCCTCATTACTGAGATATAATTATCAGTAATGTAATTATATATACTGTAAGGGATTTCTTTTCTCTCCGTGGTATTTACACCGTCTTTTAGAATCATAACCATTTTTCTTTGCAAGCCTTTTAGCTAATACATGCATTTATGGCTTATTCTTTAAATGGTTCAGCATTCTTTATTCAACCTATTTTCCTTTTATAAAAAAATGTAATGCATCACAGTAAAAAGTGACTTGATTTGAGTGAAAAACTTTCAGCTGACCAAAATCTTGCAACCAAAAATGGTTGTTTTTTTTAAAGGAGGGAGGATAACAGAAGTTCTCTGAAAATGCTTGCTTCCCTCCAAACCATCAGGTTTTTGTTGTTGAAGAATCAGTAATCCCCTGATTACTCAAAGGTCAGTAGTAAATGTAATTGTATACTTACTTTATGTGTGTGTATATATATAGTATATATAAAATATACTATAAATTGCTTTCTTAGCAATTGGCTGATAGCCAGATGTTACAGATACTATTATGCATATATCAGATATATTATGCAAGTAAAAATAAATTTCAGACTGTCATCCACTTGCTGCTTTTAGGGTAGTCATGCTTTGCTTTTCCATGTGCTGCTCTGAATCTCCTTGTAGGATATGGTCGGCATTATTTTCCTAACTTGGATGCTGTGAATCTCTCTTTTGTCCCTGTTCTCCCAGCCCTGTCTACAACAGTATAATGTGTGCTTGTTTATAGTACCGGCTTTTAAAGCTCTTTTTACTTTGCTAATGAGAAACTTGCTCTTCTCTTTGGTGGCGGTCATCATGGGATTACCCAGCAAAAAAACAATTGACAAAACAAAAGTTTCCCTATGACTTGGGGTGTTCCAAGTGGAGGATATTAGTGTAAAGAACTGCAGGCTTGATGTAATGAAAGAGAGTATTCCTGCAGGATTTGTTTGCCAGGGAAGGGAACTCAGTGTCTGTTGCCAAGAAACTGTCACACTTGCCTTAATTATGATTAACAACATACACGTGTATCTGAGAAGCTTTTTTTCCTCATTGACTTTTGTAGGATGTCCATGTCATTGCTAAATATTATTTCACTGACATCTGCTATTGTAGTTTTTTATAATAAGAGCTGGTCTCTGGTGCATCATCCATCTATGCAGAAAAATTATTTCCAGTGCCTGCATCTATTGCCAGTTTCAAATGTCTTTCTCAGCAGATTTCTGTTCTAGGTAGCACTGCATTTATGTCTGTAGCTCTTGGCAGTTGTATAGTCTAATCCTGGTCAAGAGGGGGAAATTGCTGAGAAATAATGCTGGGGCTGTTTGTGAGCAAGGTATTTATCAACATATTGAGCAACTGGCTTTAAACCAACCAGAGCAGTTCATAATCTGTATTGATTAACTGCTCAGACTCTCAATGAATGCACTAAGTTTGCATTGTAGGGTTTCTTAATCTGTCTTTTCTCTGTCTCATTTGTTGTAAGAGGAATGTCAATAATGCATGATATATTTTTAAAGGAAAAGTACAGTCTAGTCCATACATTATTTGCTTACAAGGATGCTTTCAAACACTCACATTCCAGGATCATTACCATTATTATAGCCAAATTAACTGTGCTATAGGTTCTTATTTTGCAGTTACTTTACATTCAAAAATGATTGTACTTTCTAGGAGAAGCCAAGGCAAATCAAGCAGAAATCAATAGAAACCAATGATGGGATAGTCTAAAATAAACTATTAAGAAATAAGCCAAGAAAATTTATACCCACATTATTTCATAGAATCATGGAATAGCCAGGGCTGGAAGGGACCTCTGGAGATTATCCAGTCCAGGAACAGGTGACACAGGAATGCATTCAGGTGGGTTTGCAATGTCTTCAGGGGTGTGTGTGTATATATATATATGTATACACATACACACACTTATACATATGTGTTTGTGTGTATATGTATTTATATTTGTACACACACATTAAGGTTGTCCAGACATTACTAAACTAATTTAATTTTCACTTTCTCATTCTCTTCATCTCATTGTGCTGTGCAAGTAGAGTTATTGATCATACTCCTCCAAAGTCAGCAGTAGAGAACTCTGTCTATTTCTTGTTAGTTAGACATTAAAGCTCTAATTAGCAACACTTAAGACAGTCAGAGAGTGTACAAAGCATTCACTCTCTGGGAATTGTATCGGCAGTTGATCTAATCAATGCTTTGTACTCCAGAAGCACTTACTTATTCACAGTTGAGTGGTTCCAAGGGACAGCTGGTTTAGGTACTCACAGATACCCAGTAAGGTGCAGAAGAGCATGGCTACAATTTGCACATCTGACTGGTTTCCTGTGGGAAATATGTATGTGGGCACATTTTGAGTTATAGTGTATATCTACATTTTCAATGAAAATGGTTTTGTAAATGAATCTCTGTGCATGAGGAAAATAGAAGAGTGTTTCACTGAGAGTGCCAAGCCAGGTCCCAGAAAACCTCTTAACAAATACTTCTGTTTTCTGGGGAGTGAGTGTGGAAGGGGAGTTTCATTCAGACTTGAGGATATAAAATCAAATGCAAGTTCAATTGGAAAAATAAGGGAAATTTGGAAAATCTGTTCCCTTTGGAATTACTGGGATACTGTTTTTTCCTTCAGTACTATTTACCATCTTTCTTTGTTTTGCTCCAAGTGATTTGGAAGCCAGTCTTGCCCACTGTTTATCTGTCACTTCAGCTCCCTGGGAGCTAGTGCAGTGTCTGTGAGGAATATTCTGCAGTATTTATACATTGCCCTCTCATATTCCTTCTGGACCAGTAGCAATGGCCTCTTGGCAGTGAGGTGCAAGTCTGACCTGACCTCTGAGCTGATGTGACCTAGGCATCAACTTCCCTGATATAGGGTTATAGGGTGTGTTATAGGGTTTTCACATCCAAGAGATAATTCTAAGATATTTTGCCCACTGCAACTAGGACTGACTACAGCAGCTCAGGATCCAGGGTTGGATTCATATCCCTAAAAATGCTGATTCCACTTAAGGCACCTGCAGCTGTGACTGCAGCAAGGCAGGCTCAGCTGGCTGAGCTTCACTCCCCACAGAGCACAGGTTACACCTGGCCTGCAGCTACAGCAGGGACCTCTGGCTGGGGCCCTCTGCACCAGAAAGTGGCACTGCCCTGCTCAGCCTCTGTTCCCTGAGCCACTGACCAACTCTCCTCCTTAGCACCTGGGAAAGAAATGTAACCTTTAGTTGCTGGGGCTCACATTTTAACATGCACGCTTGGCAAGCATATTGCAATTCCATTCTTGTAATCAGGATTGTGTGCTACTTTCTATGCAGAAGGAGAGGATCCTTGGCAATGAGATGAACATTGAATGTTAATTTCTTTCTGCAATGCTGCTGTTCAAGGCTCTGTCACAGGTACCAACTTCCAAACTCACAAAATTTCTGAGGGTATTTAGCCTCTGAGCTGGGAGCTGACAGTGCCTGATCTTTAAAAACCTTTCTTCTCATGGTTCCTGCTGAGCCTCATAGCACTTTCCAGAAACTTGAGAGCTGTGTTTGAGGGGAATTGGTAGGTAAGAGGGAAGGTGCTTGTTGTGTCATAATCATCACCCTGCCCTAGAGTAGGCTGCCTAACTCAGTTTAGAGACTTGAGATTCTGTGCCAGGAAACTCAAGCAAGCTCTGCTCTACCTGAATGGGCTCGTAATGGGTTGTATCCTGCCTTTGGCCAGAGGTTATATCTGCATCTTTTACCAGGAACACTTCAAGAAGATGTGGGCAAGCGCCTGGCCAGAAATCAGCCTCTCCAGGTGGATTTGTAGAGGATTGTTTGTGAAAGCTGTCCAGACACTTACCTTCATGGGCTTTGCAAGCTGAATGGAAACACTGAGCAAGGGCTAAAAATTCTGAATGTAGTAATGTGCATTTAAAAAATAAAAATAAATTCATATGAGTTTAGTGTTAAAAGCAGCCCAGGGGAGCTAGATTATGTCATTTAAGAGCTACCTTAAAATTTTGTCAAATAATTAATTAGTTTGGGTCATAGCTGTAGAAACTAGATTATTTCATTGCACAGCACTGTAAAAATGCTATGAAATCAAACAGAGGTGGTCTTGTTGACCCATATGTGCTTTCATACTAGCAGTAAAACTTACAGGAAATTGGTTGGTGTGATTCAGATGAGACCAGATTAGAGGCAGAAGTCCCACTGACTTCAGCAGGAAAATGGATTTTACATGAGCAGGGGATGGGGACAAAAACTGCATAATGTGGAGATCTCACCTCAGCCTGAAACAGCTGCAGGGATGTGTTCCAAGGCAGAGAGACATTATCTTATTTTCAGATAAGCAGGTTTTACTTATTTTAAGTTTAGAGACAAAGGAAAAGGCTTTTTACCTTGTAAAAGAGATTATCTCATCACAGTTAAGTTTTTTAGTAGAAGACTAACTAGAACCTAGAATTTGAAATTTGTTGATGTTGGAGAGATTTTTGTAAATTCATGTGCTTAGGTGACTCAAATGTGTCACCACAATTTCTTCCAGTGAGCCACCCTTTTCTATTATTGCTCTCCTCAAAATGAGCCTGACAGGTCCTGCAGGATTCGTTTTGGATGATCTTTAATTTGCACCACTCAAAGTGTTTAAAATTGATGCCAGTTCTGAAAAATTCTAGCAGTTTGAGAGGCACTGGCTGCACTTTTTCTTGGAGAATTGGTATTGTACCTTTGGATGTGGCAGTGAGTGACAGCAGATATAAGTGATTCTCTGGTTTCAGCGTGTTTATATGTTTAGACTATTTGGGGTTTATTTTTTTTTAACTACCCACTCAAAGCAGTGTAAATTTATGTTTTTCCTAGAGTTTACTTTACCCGTGTTACTTTTGTAGTTGTTCTGAAGCTCAGTTCTGAGCTTGCAAGAGTTCAAGAAGTTACACAGTGTAGGCAAGATATCCTATAGCTCTGCAAAAGTCTGCATATTTTTCACTATGTGAGTGCATACACTGTTTTTTTATATAATAATCACTGAAGTATATGACTGAGCTCCAAGAAATTCAATTGCAAATATTTTCAACCATGCTCCTTAAGTAGCAGCTCAAGTAACCTGACATGGTGATTTTTCAGTAAGAAAGTAACCCGTAGTCACCATTTTTATTCAAGTTGACTTTCTTGAAAGAAGGCTGCTTGTGGCCATATCATTGGCATTAGTCCCCCTGTCCCTGACCCAAAACCTTTTCTAAAGCAAATCTTCAGAGAAACCCATGCTACATTTAACTTTGGGATCTCTCCTGTGGGTCTCAAATTCAACCAGACACGGCCGATCTGAATATTTCCTGCATGTTAAACAGACCATTGTAAGCCTTTTCCTCCAGGCTAGATTGTTATAAATGCTGTTTATGATCCTGCTATGACAACTGTGAAGGACATGGCAAAGAATTTATCACAGGATTATTCATCCACCATCAGAATACCTAATAAGATTCTAAATGACCCAAGATGATAATAAGATCTAGCTTGTAGCAATAAGGTATTAATAAACTGGTTTTTTTCAATAAGGAATTGTCCTGGCATCATTACCCTGACATATTTGTTTTCCTTCTATTTTGCTGGTAACGTAGCTCTGGTGCTTTATACAGCAAATTTATAAAACCCCATGATGTATGAAAAATACACCACATATGAAGTGGAACCCATAGGTTAAAGTCAAGAGCATTCTGTTTGCCTATGCCATAAAAGGACTAGATTTTTTAAGCCATAGATCCTAATTTTTCCATGTTCTTTAACTTTGTATTTAAAAATTGTACGTAGAAGAATACATGCCCTACATACAAGGCCATAATTCAGATGAAGAGATTTTGTCAAAATCATAAACCCAGAAAGTGCAGGTCAGGTGATTAATGAGTGGCACTGGAACCCTGAAGTCATCCTGAGCTGCAATCACACCTGCAATCCTTATTTGCAATGTCTCAGACTTTAAAATCATTTGCTTCCTGGGGAAAAAAAAAAAAAAAAAAAAGCTTCTATGATTCTATAAAAAGCTGGCAATTTCTGTGAAAATGACAGATGAAAAGTACATGAATGTGCAACTGGTCTGATTAGGCAAATAGATTGTGATCTTCAGGAAGACCTTATGCCAGTGCAACCTGTTCCTGTGCACAGCTGACTCTCTGCTCCCTGCTCCCCTCTCAGTGCTGGGCTAGGGAACTTGCAGCTTCAGTGGCCACCACTGGCCCCACAGGAAAGAGTCTAAATGGGAAGAAAATACTAGCTCAATATGAAGTTTCTGAGGAGGGGAGAGATGCCAAGTACAGGAAAGAGCAGATGTCTAAAACTCTACTTACCCACTGACCCTACTGAACTGGTGATAAAAAGCTACAATACTCATTGAAAAAGCAGAGCTATTACAGCTTGTATAAATACCAGTTTGCACTGGCTGATCTCAAACTCTTACAGGTTGGTTCCCCTCCTGCATTTGTAGTAAGGGAAAGCATGAAACAGGTGGATTGTTTTGCTCGGAGCTCTGACCTGAGGCAGTGACAGAGTAGTAATTCCTGGTCTCAGTCAGTTACTCTGCCCATCAATCTACATCATGACCAAGGTCGTTTTCTTAAAAAGCCAAAGATGGTTGTATAGCTCATTATCACTTAAACTTTTCTCAAAAGTTTATTCAAGCTGGAGAAAAGTGAGATTTGGTGCAGAACACTGTAAACCCTAAGGCCTAAAAGGGATTTGGATTATTTGAGCTCTTTGCTTTCAGTCATGCTCCTGGGTGGAGAATTGAGTAGTTGCATGTACAGTCAAGTGACCCGATGACTTTGAAGGGCTGGTTCATGACAAAGTAAGCTAGCATGGGACATAAGGGACTTGTGTCCCTTTTCCTTTTCAAACTTCCTTTGGGAACACTGGGAGACTAGTCTGCCTTGCTTCCTCATCTGAAAAAGAAAATAAAAATATTTCCTGCTTTAAGTGAACATTGTGAAGGCAACTACGAAAAATTACAGTAATGGACGTGCTCAGACATTAATGGAATGGAAGCCTTGTGAAAGTCTAACAAGGCCTCGTTTCTGAAGCAGTAGCTGATGCTGTGCAGATTTGAGTTTTCTTTCTGATGCAGCAAAAATAACCATTTGCACACCTATTTCCCAAATGTAAAATAAAGATTATATGTTTCTATGGGTGCGGTGGGTACACAAGGAATATGTGCTGAAGTATGCAAGTGTGAAATTAAAGGATAGATCTGAACAGACAATTCTAGTTAAAAAAGGAGTGGGATCAAGGCTTTGATCCCATTTAATTATCTCTTCCTCACTGACCTCTGATAATTTTTAACCCACTGTTCACTGAAAGTTTCTGTTTTCTAACAATCCTCTTTATAGGGAATAAGCAGGTCATTAAAATAGTTGGGAAATAAGTAGCAAAATATGTTATGTGTTTTACATTTGATCTTCATCCTGTCTGATGGAATTCAGCTTAGGTCCATCTGGGGTCTGTTAATGGTGCTGAAATAAATATGCTAGAACTTTGTAGTCACATTCATTGCTGGTGATAATTCCTTTACTTGACCAGACTTACCAATACATTTAAAAACACACATCTTCAGAATTTTCCCATTATTTACTTAAACTTTGTTAACATTATAATATGTGGAGATCAATAGAATTTTATGGAGAAGGGGCTTGTGTCAGCTCTGATGAGCTCTGGAAATAGGAAATTTAGAATTCCCTTTGCTTTGACAGCTCTTGTATGTCACCCTTTCCAGCCTGATCAGCCCCTTTGCAATCACGGCTGTTCTCTGTGTAAAATGAGAGGACACAATGGGGAGAGAAGATGGAGTGAAGAGCAGGAGAAGCTGTATAAAGGAGGGCTGAGGGGAGACAGTTAAAACAAAATATTATTGTCTTCTAAGCTTAGAAGAGTATTTGTTGCTTTGGGGATGGGAACTACAGTGAATTGCTTGAGAAAAGTGTTCATTTCTAGGTGTTTTTTTTTTTTCTTCTGCTATGGATGATTTTCTGGAAAAATGGAATACCTACAAAAGTACAATCTGGTAAAATCCCTTGCTGGGTTCAGCACTGCGTATTGGGCTGTCCTTCAGATATGTTTGGAAAAGGGGGTATTTTGTGAAAGCAGATTGTGAGAATGCAGCGTGACACTCAGTTTTCTAGGAAAAAGAATAATTTCCCCTTCCAGCTAAGAAATCCTGTGAAAGCTGTGGAGAGAGATCAAAGCAAACACTGTCTAAGCAAGTGATGGGTTGTGAAGCTGTCTGGGACCAGCACCTTGCAGGAACCAACAGCATTCCATCAGTAATGCTGGGAGCAATCCAGGAAACAAAAATCACAGCTTCCCTCAGCCTCTCCTTCCAGGAGATGTGTATGGCCTTACTGTTTCTCCACCTGCAGTTCCCATCTCTCAGTCTCTCGGAGAAGCCCTGCTGTTCCATTGAACACTGGAGAGCAGAAATGTCTTTGACAGGGCTCAGGAGTTCTTGCACAGCCCAGCTCAGAGCCAAGCCTTGCAGGCAGCAGCAGGAGGCTGTGCCAGTGAGGGGCTGAGAGGAAGAAACCCAACCTGCAGGGTCCAAAATGGACATAAAGAGCTGGAGATGTGGGAGGGGCAGGTCAAAAAACAGGTTCAGCTTCTCTTCCTTGTGCATCAATGTCATTGATAGCCTGAAGATTTTGTAGGATTGTGGTAAACCACAATTTATATTCTGGAACAGAAATGTGTTCTGCTCCCCAATGCCTTGTATTTCGGACTGTTTAGGCTGGTTCTCTGCTACTGTATCTCCAAGGAGTCTTCAAATGTCATTCTTAATTTTCTCTAATTCTGCATGTCTTGCTGGCAGCAATACCAACACAATAGAGAAAGTAGGCTAAAAAAGGAGAGAAAGCATGTTGATTTTTTTTTCCCTTTAAGTTCTCAAAATAAATTAAGGAGAAATATTTATCTCAATAGTATTTCAGAGCCACTGTATTGCTTCATGTGCGTAAGCCTGCTTTCTCTGTTGTCCTATTTAGCTCTAGTAAGTCACAAGCATATTGAGGGCAAATAGTGGGTACAAATCTGACAGAAAGCTAATGAGCTCTCCTGTGATTATCAGTAAAGACTATGACTCATTAAATCTCATTTCCTGAGAAAGTCCACATGAGTAGAGGAAATTACCTGGAATAAAGGTCTAAAAACTTAATTCAATCAGATTTATAGGTGTTATTGTTGCAACAAAATAATCAATGAAAACAGAGGAACCTTCTAATGAGAGCTTTTGGTTACTGTTCGGAGAGAGGGGTCTGTTTCCCTTTTATTCAAGATGCAGGCAAAACAGCTGCCCTTCTCCCAAAGTAGCAGGTTGATACATGTGAGTATTTTCACTTTTCATTTTAGAGGTGTGATACAACTGTTATAATAAATAGATGTTGTGTACAATGTGACTTCCATTCAAAACTGTGCTAAAAAATGAACCTGGCTTGCCCAGTTTTTGGTAGGTTGTGATTGTCTTGATGCAGTGTTTTCTTCTTGGGATGCACATCTTTGTGTGCTCCATTTATTGTACATTATTTAGAGAGGAAAAGCCTTATTGCAGTGAAGAAAAATTTCCATTGATTTTAATGAGCTTTGGCTTACCATCTGATAGAGTAGCATTTAAAGAAGTTTTTGTTTTGACAGTTTTTATCTTTGATTAGAGATGTGTGGACACAATCTCCTGTTATGTTGCTTACTAACATTAAATGGATGTGACCAAGAAAGAGTTGGTGTGGTCTCATGGAGTGAACAGCAGAGACCCATCACTGCCCTACAGGTGAGGAACACGGGCAGCTCTTTGCATTTGGAATTCAGAGTGTGATCTGAAGGCCTCAGCAACTGAACTGACTTGCCTTCAAGCCTTCAAAACTGGATTCTTGCTGTTGGGAAGGACCTCAGACTGCTTGCAGCAAGCTCTGGGTTTGGACAGTTTAAATGATCAGTGCTCTGGATACTGTGGTGTGATGCTATAGTTGATCCTGTGTAGGCACACAGGTTTGGTAATTGGGAATGGGCACAGCTGTGAGCAGCACTGGCAGCACTGAGCCATGGAGTGCCCAGGGCTCTGACCAACCACCAAGGGGAGCACAGGGCACACAGGTGCAGTGCATCAACGTGAGGGGATAAAAGGCTGGGCTAAAGAAGAAGAAAGAGCAGATACTTGTGGCCTTCGGAATTGATGTGGTGTTACTCTGTATGGGCAGATGCCTAAAACCTCTGGTGAGGTATGGTGTTACTCTGTTTGGGGTGAGGCTTTCTGGAATTATATGGGGATAGTCTGTGTATTGTGTCTGTCTTGACTGTGATATGTGCTGCAACAATCCTGCTGATACTAATTTATCTTGGAACAAGGAGATTAAAATAATATAACTTCACCAAACCAGATGCATATTGTTTAGTTTGATCTCACAAGCCTGGATCAGAAATGAGCCCAAGGTGAATATTTGGGGAGTAAAAACACTCATGCCTTTCTGAATAGCTCTTTTTTTCAGGATTTTCATCTGAGCTTTTAGGTATATAAAAGTGTTATTTGGTTAATTCAATTCCACTTCTTCTGGCATGAGAATGAGGAATTTGGATGTTTTATCCAGACATAGTTTCAAGAACATAGCTTAAAAATGAATGTAGGAGACGTGCTTTTCATGTGGACACCTTAGCAACTCCATATGTTAGGAATTCCATTTTTGTATGTGTTTTTGTGGAAGAGCTGTTTCCCTCCACTTTAGCTGTTTCCAATTCCATGCTGCACATTGCATGTCATCTGTGGGATGTGTCATTCAGGAATTAAATAAAAACCCTAGGAAAATATGCTGCTGTTTATAAACTGAAAAAGCATTTATTAATGTGAAGATGTAAGGTAGGAGTTAGAGAGAAGCAGTTGTTTATGTGCTATGAATCACACTTTTCTGTTTGGGAAATGAAAGTTATTTAGAGGTTCTGTGTGTTTGTCAATGGCATTTGCTCCGGGACTGTTTTATAATGACAAAAAGAAATTGTGTGCTATGTGCATTACAAAGATGAGAAAAATTATGATTTCTTACTCTACTGGGGAGCACAGCCAAAGAAACAAAGGAGTTAGAGAAGTGTAAATGTTCCTCTGGTAATATAATCTGAAATTATGCTTTGAAATTGCTGTTTTTAACCCTGTGGTGGGAAAGACTTTGGAACACCATCAGCGAGTAAGTTTTATCTATCATGTGTGAAAGACCGCATCTTTACATTACATTTTAAGTTAAAATCTGTAAAAGATGGGAAAGTCAGAGGATTATCTTGAGGGTTTTGCTGGTTTGTTGTTTCTTGGTGGTTTTTTAGATTGGAAATTGAAGCTTAATATCTGAAAGACTAAAATGATAAAGCATTACAAGGAAATGTTTGGAAGGACTTCAGAGTTATAATGGTGCAGCCTGAAGGAGGCTCTTTAAAACTCTGGTGTCCTCTTAACTGTCTTGATTATTCTGCACCTAAACTGGCATCCAGGATTGGAAGCACAGCTTTGCATAAGGATTTATAGGACATTTTATAAGGATCACACTGGGATTATGGCAAGGAGTGTTGTCAAAATAAGTAAACAACCATTCCATGTATTTTCTTGAAAGCACATCCATATTTTAGTCTCATCTCTTCTGGGCTATGTAGGGGATATTGATTGTTCTGTTTATTGGTATCTGACAACAGTAGTCAAAGATCTTGCTGGTACTTGGGGGGGGGTAATGTATAATATCATATTAGTGAGCAAAAGGTTCTTGTGCTAATCCTCTGAAGGCCTCTGGTTCAGAAAAAAAGCTGTTGAGAGCTATATTCAAGTCTAGAGAGGTTGACTGGTTGTGTCATGTGAATAAGTCAGTTTAATGCCAGCATCACATTGGAATCAGACCCCTCCAGGCTGATTCACTGCGTAATTAGAAGCCAGTGAAATTCCTTCAGCATCAAGTAGTGTGTTTAGATGTGTTTTATTTTGCAGACACTCTATTTCTTTGTAAAGTGTAGAATTTTCCAAAAAAAAATCTGGAAAACAGTGGACTACAACAGGACAATCCTAAGAAACATAGACCAATGTTAGCCATGTGCAAGCAGAATTTTGGTCAAAGGCTAAAGAACATGTGATGAAGGGGAAGGAGCTTTAATGTATTGATAGTATTGGAGCATAATCAATTTATACACTATCTACAATTTACATATCTTTAGATAAGCCTGAAATCCATCAGATTACCCTGTCAAAAGCACACACTGGGTATTTGTTCCCCCTAATCCTCATTGGTAGTCCAGACTCTCCAGAAGGGATCAATCAGGAGCACAGTAACTATATAAGGTTACTCAATTACCCTCTCAAAACTATTATGAAGCTAAATATGGGCATCTTGCCCATCAGTCCATCTGTCTGTCATTTTTTCCACCTCTCCTTGTGCAAGAGGACCGGATTTTTGGCAAAGTGATAATAAAATGTAGCAAAGTCCACTTTTTCAAATCAAAGGCTAGAACTCTGCTTGGGGGCTCCATTTTCTTTCTAAGAGTCTAATGAGATGGGACAGGCAATTATTATTATTTATTTCACTAATTAGCTGGATAATCATTCATTGTAAAACTCTTTAGTGTTAGAAATATGTTCCTTGTACACTTTGTTTAACAGTTTCCTTTTTATCAGACTGAATCACTATATGACATCTATTATTAGTGGGGCAATGGGGGCCACATGGAAAAAAAAAGGAAAAAAAACAGAGGAATAATTTTTGATCTACTAAGATAATGCAACAAGAAGCAACAGTCCATAAAAACATCTCCTTTCAGTCTCTGAAGACATAATGCTTTATGATAACCATAAAACATTTTAGTGCAAAATAAATTGCTGTCCTATTCAAATTTTTAAATGTACTACAGTGGATGTCACTGAAGACATACAGCTATTTTTTCCAATACTGAGTTATATTTTATCATAATTTGTAGTGTAGGTGACAACCTTGCACACATGATTGCCTTTTCTTGCTTAGTTAGCTTGCCAAGGTCAGAGTCCTTTGGCCTTTTATGGATGTAGAACTATTAGGAAATAGGATAACCAAGTAGCATGAAGACAAAACTTGTTTCCTTGACTGGTTAGTCATATACCCCTGAAGATTTCATAGTGTTCTGAGTATGTACTTACAGGAAATTTTTTTTAAAAATGCAATAACAACTCTTCTCACTTGTAAAACACATAGGCAGTTTTTCTCATTTTCTATCTTTTTGGTTGTTCTTTCTTTCTAATTTTTCTTTAGTTATGTTTTCTCTTTCCTCTTCCAGCTAATGAATGGCGTATTGGTTTTTGAGCTGCTGTGGAGGAGAGCAAGGAGTGGCAATTAATGGAAAATACTGCAGCTACAGGTCAGCCCAGAAGCCCTGAGGCAGGTAAGCACCTCAATTTCCTCATAGCTGAATTCTTCTGGTGTCATTTCACATTGTGCCACTGCTGAGGTCCTTGGAACAGGCATTCTCAAGGAGCTTCTAGAATTTCATGGTCACTTTTTGCATCAAAGCAGTGGAGAAGAGAGTTTATTCTAAAGTATTTTTGTGTTACTTCTGCTGATGATTATGCCTATGAAGGATTGCATGGAAAGGGTGTAAGAAAATGTAATAATGGTGACCTATTTAGTAAAATAATTTAGGAGATACATCCCCACCCCATTTTTGCCTTAGTTGGTTTGTTTAGATCTGATATAAAGTGGCATAGTTTATTGAATGAAATGGGAAAAAAAATTGATCAAGCCTCTATGGAACCATAGATATATTTGTTGGTGACATTTCTGTTAAGTTCCATACTATTGTGAAGGAGTAAAATGCATTTTGTGCTTCCCATTAAAATACACTCAAGTTTTTGAACCAGAAAATTGCTTACAACAAAACTTTACCTCGTCTTTTGAGTTGTTGGGATGAAGTTGTGCCTCAAAGGTTACCAGTAGGGTTTTTAATGTAAATAAAACTTGAGCCATTAATGTGGATTTATTTATCTGTTGATTTGTGTGGTGATGATGTATTTAATTTTATTTTTTTCCACTGTAGTGTGGAAGACCATTTCTTCCATGATTAGTGTGAACACAGGCTGCTAGCATTAAAGGTCCTACCAGTATCCTGAAAGGATGGGTGTAAAATTGTCTGGTACTTTGTTTCAAATGAGTGCTCCCCCAGATGAAGGATCCAACTTGAAAAGTTCAGAAATCCATAGAGATTTGATGATTTGGAAGAATGATATTTGAGTTTGTAGACCTGTGCAATTGTATGAGCCAGCTCTTCTTGTGAGGCTCTTGGCAGGATAAGAATTTCCATTCTTTCTTTCACTGTTGCTTCCAATGAGTCATATTTATTTTAAAAAGGCTTATCAAAGATTTTTAATTATTGTCTGGTGAAGGTGGTACTTCAATGCAGAGTGCTAGCCAGTAACTGGATAAGAGAGGGTTATGAACAAACTTTTGGACTCAACCATATATTTCAGCATCTATAAGGTATATATGCCTTATTAGATTATTTAGAAATGTGCAATTAATATAACATGACTTTCTCAATGTCTGCATAATGTGATTGACAAACCATACCGTGTAAGAAAATAGTTACCCAGGGAGATGGGGATATTGAGGCTTTTATTCTTTTTCAATGTTTTTCCATTTGTTGTTCATTGCTTGTTGGCAGTTTATTTTAGATTTTGCAAATATAAAAGCAGCTGCAGTAGTACTGTTTAGCTTTTGGATTCAACAGACACATATATTTTAATCTAAATGACAATATTTAGCAACAAAATTGCTTCATTTTAACTTCACTGCGTTTCTTAATCTGTGGGAACTATAATTTAAAAATAATGAATGCAACAGGGTGAATATATAGCTTCCATTAATTCCAAATACTGCTTATTTCCAGCACTTTTTAATTATTTGAATATACTTCTCAATATATTTAACTGAAGTGGAAAAATCATTCAAACCTCAGACCATTTACGATTGCTGGTGTATGTGTATCTGTAACTTTCCAAATTACTGAACTTCAGAGTAACATTTCGAGTATCTATTTTTCCTGTGTATTAGAAAGTGCTACAATAGTTAAAGAAGAAGTTGTGAAAGATCTGTATCTCTTTTATAAACAATGAACAGCAGAGAATGTGAATTAATATATTGCAGGTTCTGCAGGTAAATTGTGTGGAAGGCTGACTTAAACCCAAGGACAATGAAGTAACTGAGAGTCTGTGCTGCATCTTGCACTCTTATCCTAAAACAGTTCTCCTAAAACAGCATTTTCTTGGAGAAACAGAGATCCACAGGCTGTGAGGGTTCCTTGATTGCCCAGAACCACCAACTTTAATGTCTTTGCACATCCTATGTGCAGGCACAGGGAGAGATGCAAGGCCAGGTCTCACATTCTGAATGTTTTTGTTACCTGCACTCTGGTGCAGATATGAAATTTTGTCTTCTTCTCATAGACTGGTGCTCTCTTTGATGGCTGAGACTGCACATGGAGTTCCTTCCTTGCTGTTAACATAATCATTTACAAAATTTCATACTAGCAAGGGCTTGAGAGAGGTAGCATAAGCCTGCTTATATCATGAGGCTTGTGGGTGCTGGGCACTGAAAAAGTGGGAAGCAAAAACTGTGTAATCTTTCTCATGTTTTCCTGCCTGCACCCAAAACCTCTTAATAAGGAGCTGCATGTGGCTCAAAGCTCCCTCGTGTGCTGGTGGCAGGACTCTGATGTGGTGTGTGCTTTAGGGAGTGTCTGCACTTTACCAGCCTTATGGCTTGAAACTAAGCATGGGGATTGTGACAGCAAGAAAAACAGATTGATATAAGAATGTTTCTCTTTTATTTTTTTTTTGTGTGTGTTCTTGTGCACTTGTTTGTGTTCAAACAGACCTGGGCCCTCATGAAGAGCTAGTTTAGACATTACAATCTGTTGGCTAATAGGGATTTGAGCAAATAAACCCTACCTCCCTTGTTGCTTAAACAGAGAAAAAAATGAAACAAAAAGATCTACTTGATTCTGGTCAGCAGCTGGATTTGCAGCATGAGTACAAGCTGTGTATTCTTAGGCTATGATTTCTCATTAGAAGTCAAAATACCAATTAGAGTAAACTCTTATGGCATCTATTGGTTTTTCAAGAGAGTGAAATGAGTGAACTTTGTAAGAGGTCTCAGGACAGCCTGACACTGACTGTAGCAGGCACTTTGTATCTGTTTAGCCATCCATTTTGTCAGCTTGCTCACATTTTTGCTGCCACAGCTGCAGGCAGTGAGAAAAAACAAGCCTTGGGCCAAAGTCTTCTTGTTTAGGGAGATGTGTGGTAGGGTTTTTTTGCTGCTCTGCCATCTGAGCAAATTTTGTCAGCAAGGGAAGGGTAATGAGAGCTGGGAAAAGAGATGTTACCTGGTGAATTTGTTTCAAGAGCTTTGCCCTACAACTGACAGGTCTTTACTGTTGAATTCCTTCATTGACTTCAAGGTTAGTTTTTCCTCTTTTTTTTTCAAGGTGCTGTGCACTCTGCATTCTTTTGCATTGGTGCATAAACACTTTGGCTTTTCTCTCTTCATGTCCCAAGCTGGCACACCAGTCCCTCTTATCTTTGTGCTGACTTCTCCAAACCTGTGATAGTTTGGGGTTCTTTTCCTCCTGTGTGCCAGATCATTACTTTCCCTCCATTTAAGTCCTTCTGATATCAAATCCTGTTTTGCAAGGGCACTGAGAGTTAATCTCTCACAGGAACTCTCCTCCAAGAGAAGAATGTGCTTGTGATTAAGCTTTTTAATTCCCTGTTAGCTGGTATTTTATTCCAGAACTATGTCTCCCTGTGCTTGCAAGTCCATGATTTATCTCTAAACAAGTGCCAGCTGCTGCTGACAATCAGTAAGGGACCAGGTGACCACAATGGATCAAATACTAAAGTCTTTGCTCAGTTTCTGTTCCAGGTAATATGAAAATTTCCCATTTTGGAGTTTGAATGGGCAAATAAACCATGAGGAAGCTGGCTTGTGTGCATAAAGAAACGCTTCATGGTGAGCAGTGGTTCATGCAGAGGGTATCTGAGCAGAATGACTTCCCATAAGGAAAGAGTGAACACTAGTTATTTGTCTCTGGTGGGCCACAGCTTCTCCTTTTAG
Organism: Passer montanus; assembly: GCF_014805655.1. Lineage (NCBI taxonomy): Eukaryota > Metazoa > Chordata > Aves > Passeriformes > Passeridae > Passer > Passer montanus. Next base: position 2,658,900 of record NW_024369929.1, read on the forward strand.
GTTCCCTAGGCTGCACTACAGGCAACTGCTATGTTGGATACATGGTGTGGCTCTCTTTTCTGAGAGTAGCAAGATTTCTAAAATGCAAAGAAGAATGCAGTAGTTCAAATCAACCACAGTCATCACAGAATTACAGACTAGTCTGGGTTGGGAGGGATACAACAGATGATCTGGGTCCACCCCCTGCCAGGCAGGGGCACCTTCCCAGGGTGCTCCAAGCCCACCCAACCTGGCCTTGGGCACTGCAAGGAATGGGGCAGACACAGCTTCTCTGGGCAACCCGTGCCAGGGCCTCACCACTCTCACAGGGAACAATTTCTTCCCAATATCTAATCTAAACCTGTGTCCATTTGAAGCCCTTCTCTCTTATCCTGTCACTCCATGCTCTTGTAAATAGTCCCTCTCCATCTTCCCCGTAGGTTCTCTGCAGGTAGTGGAAGGCTGCAATCGTGTCCCCCCAAAATGCGAAGCTGTGCTCAAAAGGTTCAGGCTGTGTTCAGCTGAAACAGTCAGGAGCTCCAGGGGTTTACTCAGGTTGTATTAATTGAATATGCAGCAATCACTCCAGTTGAAGATTATATTTGTGAAATTAGAGGCACTGCCATTGTCAGAAGCTTGTGTAGGTGTAAGAATTGTTCATTCTATGAAATCCCTTTATTTCATAAAGTTAAAATTGTTAAAAACTGCAGGCCGGCTACTGAGGTTTTACCTTCCATGTCTTGAGAACATTCCAGCCAATTTACAGGTAACTGCATGGTTATTTGCAGGCTCAGGGCCTCAAAGCTGAGGAACCCAATAAATAAGAAATGTATATAACTAAATATAGCACCGCCACTTAATCATTTCATTCCCTTCCACCTGCTTCCAAAGAACAAAGTTTCAGGCAAAAATCCCTCATGTCAAGTTTCATCTCTCTTACCATATTTCTGAGTGAATTGCTGCTCCCCACTGCCCCTCCCAACAGGAGTTCACAGAAGTGCAGCAAGACCTTATTATTCTGTTTATGATAGGATGGTCTATTCCAGTACGATGCAGTCCATAGTAAATCCATCTACAGAATTAATTCTGGGCTTGTGAGGAAGAGATGCAAGTAAAAGCTGTAATGATTTACAGTTTGAAGATGCAGCTGATATGAAAATAAACATTGAATCAGTTTCTTCTATATGTCTTAGTTCCATTAGAATAATAACAGTAGGTGGCATTTTTCACATTTTAATTGGTGTTTTGCTGATTTTATCAGAATTTCTGCTGATCAAAGCAAATTGGCTATTTATTTATTTTGCAGTGATGCTAACTAATCAGTGGAAGTTTAATGTACTGTAATGAATTTTAAATATCCTCCTAGTCATTACAAGTGTGTGAATCTAGATGCTTTCTCGTAACAGTTTGAATAATTAATTACTTGAAAAGCAGAAAAAAGGTAACATTTAATATAATAACATTTTCTTTGAAATATTTAACTGCATGTTTTATAGTAGCATCTCAAATTAGCAATGGATAATTCTGACCAGTGTATCACCCCTGCATGCACACAACTCACTTAACCTGATTCTGACTACATTGAGTTAGATAGTAAATACCTAAACTACTAGTTTATTTCAGTAGCTTGTTAAATGATGGTTTTTATATTATTTATATTTGACTGTCTTTGTTTTAGTTGGTTTCTTTTATGTTATTCAGGATCTTTAAAAAGCAGTGACATGCTTCATGTCACTGTATTGTTTCCTACCAATCATGGCATGCTATAAATTGTCCTCATGAGTATAAAGAAAAAGGGAAGTTTAAAACAAAAAGAATAATAGAAAAAATCATGTAGTTACTTAAATTCTGAAGACAATTCTTCACATATCCTCTTGTACAGGAAAGAACTTCAGCATTCATTCAGATATTTAGGGCTAGAACACGTTCCCTGAATTAGTGCTAGTTTTGAGGACTTAGTGCCAAGCTGAAAAGAATTTTGTTTCTGTTTATGCACTGCTCCCGCACATCTGTGATCAGGCCCTGGCACACTTTCTGACACCACACTGTGTGTTTCCATGCTTTGCTCAGAGCTACACTGCATTCCAATATCTTGGAAACTGCATGCGAAATGTGAGAGGAGTGCCTGGGATTTCATGTGTTTGTATTTCTGGATTTTAGCTGAGGCAAGGCAAACAAACAAAAGAACCCTTCTTACTCTCCCCATTGAGCTAAGAGTCCAGTTCTGCACTCAAAAGAGGCATATTCAGTTCTCAGAGTGCTGGGGGTTGGCAAGGGACTTGATGTCCTTTTAGCTTTAGTGCATACTTTCTGCTAAAATGCCCTTTTTCAGTGGGATGTGTGGAACGACATGGATGAGTTCCTCAGCAGATGATCCGGAGTTCATCCTTTGGGCTCGGGAGAGGTGACTTTCCTTGCCTGTTCAAGGAAAAGAAAAGCTGTTTCACACTGCCACTCCAAGGCATGAGCCCTGTGAGGGGTCTTTAAGAGAGAACAATATTTGGGTTATTGCAAAATGAGACAATCAATAGGATAGGAGATTTGTGCTGTTAGAAAGAAATATTTTGCGTATTTTATTAAACATTCTTTAAAGCCATGGGAATCTTGCATCTCAGTCACTAGATCAGATGTAGATCCTGCTTATAGGGAGTAGAGGGGGTTTCTTACAAGTCTGTTTGCATTGAGTGTCCAAATAAGAGATTTTAATCTTCTTTGAGAACATCCAAATATGAAACTGTAGACTGATTTCAAAGTGCAAAGTGTAAATACTTAAATTTCAGCTAAAGTAGAAATTCTCTTAAGGCTTATTTTATTTATTTTTTAAATTTTGGCCTCTTAGAAGTATGTGGAAGCAATTCATGAATTTTGAGGGGCTTTTTGCAATGATGTTTTAATAAACAGTAATGTTTTAATAAAACAAATTATAAAGTAATGAGTTGGCTACTATGTCAGTGATTAGATTCTGAACTTGCTTGTTAAAATTCATCTTGCTCTGTCTCTAACTGTAAAATAAAGACAATTTAAAATGAAGAGTGAAATAGAGCAACAGAAAGCATCCAGGCTCATACAGAATTCATGTCTTCCACTAAGACACTGTCAAGAGAGTCCACCTAATTCCAGTAAGATTTAGGTCTAGTTTGAGAAATAAATGTAGTTGGTCTGCAACCATTCTGGATTTGAATGAAATGACGCAAATGGGAATAGTAACAGAAATGGGCTGGTCTTCCAAGGAGCCTGGGCAGGTCCTCCATGCACAGCTGGATTCTCCAGCCCCTGGCTGAAGCTGAGCCTGAGGCACGCTGTGACTGGTGCCTGCATCTGGGCTCTGAGGAGTTCAGGGATGGGCTCCCCAAGGGTGGGGTTGTTCTGGACCACTTGGGGTCTGAGGGACAAGGGCCTTTCCCACAGTTGCTATAACCATGGCAGAAAACCAGCAGAGCTTCTGCCAGCATTAAAAAATGGACAGATATGTGTATGAAGTTTTGATTATTATTTACTTCCAGAATACACTGAGTTTTACCTTGCTCCCCCAGCAAAATCAATATAATGCTCCCAAAATAATACTAATAAAAAGCTTACTTGAGGGCATTATACAAAATTACTTACAAATTAAAGGAAAAACACTGATCTATTGTGATTTTATTTGTTGTCTGTTGCTTCTTTTAGTGCATTTAACATGAAAAAAAGACAGAGCTGCAATTTGTGGAGAGAGAGAGAGATGAGACTGATTTTGTACCAAAATTTTTCCTTACTTATCAGTAGCTATGCTGGAATCATCTGGTCTGTTGGGGTTTGGTAGCTTGAGGAATTAATGAATATTCATTCCTTTTCCCTGGGTACAAAGTAAAATAACTAGTAATTAGTATAATATTTAATACTCCTATTCAAAATAAATAAATCTTTTGTGAAAAAAATCTAATTATTATAATGTAGCAACTTCTGCGTGTGTAACTGGAATTGGATGTGCTGTTTTGAAAATGCTTTTAAGCCCTCATTTACATGTTTCCAGATCAGTTAATTATTCCCCTTGTATGCATAAAACAGAACTCTGGATTGTACTTGCATATATTATTCATTTTGCTATCTATCTTCTAAGTTTAGCTGATTCCAATATTTTAATTTTACATTATTATTATACCAGTGATATTTGTCTTCTGATATGAAAATTATTCTTGTCTGCACTTAGCTTTATGCTCATTTTTAAATGCACTGGCCTACATGGTAGTAAGTGTGACTATTACAGCTTGGGTCTTGTGTTTTGCTCATCACTCTACGTTAGTCACGTCCTGTGTTTGAGGAAGGGTCTCACATGGGGCCCTTGGCCATGAGGTCATGGGCCAGAGGAACATGGAACTGGCAAAATGAAGGGTGGGAGCCTTGAATCTGGTCAGCAGAGTCAGAGCTTGGGAGCTGCTCCAATAGGGCCTGATTCAAAGCTTGCTGCAATCTGCAGAAGGATTTGTGGTAGCTTTTAATGAGGCCTTTCATGTTTATCTCAACATTACTTGCTGAATTTAGTATTTCCCTGGTATCCATTTAGGTTGTCATTGCCACAGGCTCTAGATCAAGGCCGTTCCTGGTTATAAAAGTGTAAATGGGGAGATGTTTGACATCAGTGAGCCCAGCTGGAGCTGGACAATTCCCTTGAGGGAATGTACAAACCAGCACAGCCACTGGGGCTGCTCTGTGTCCTTCAGAAAGACACAAAGTGGGGCAGCCTCTGTGTCACTATGTGCAAGTCCATGTGTGGTGGTCGTGCAGTGCATAGCTTGGAAATCATTGTTGCCTTCTGACCTAACTAATTAGTACTAATTAATTTCCTTCCCCTCAAGAAGGAAATCTCAAAGGCACAGGACAGGCTGTTCTTGTGTGCCAAGAGATGAGCCCTGTGTGGTCTCATGCTGCTGTGGTGCCTCTTGGTGTGACAGATGGAAGCTGAGGCTTCTGCCATCTACATTCCAATCTTGATGAGATAATAAACAAAAAACACAATAACTTCTTACTAATTTCTCCTGAAAAATTTTTGTTTTATGTGTATCTTACAAAGAAACTTGAGAAAACTTGTAGACATGCAGGGTTTTACTAACCCTGTAATGTTTTTCTTTCTTTTTGGGGGCACTAGAACTTTCAGTGAGCTTTGGTTCGGTGGCAGGGCTTTGGCTAGAGCTAACAGCCATGGAGCATGAGAAACTCTGAGGTACTGAGTGCTCCTTTTGAATAAAAGTTTAAGGAGAAGTTTGAATGAAAGTTAAGGATGCCTGAAAGGATGATATAAAATATGTGCAGGATTCAGGAGGAACTGTGTAATGCCGAGTGGTAAATGCCAGGGGAGGAGTTCAGAAGCACAGGCAAGTAGCTGGTCTCTATGAGATTAAGATCCTACAGCATTTTATGGACACCCACAGAGAAAGCATTTAAAGGATGCTGACCATACAGGAAATTGTGTTACACTGAGGTGGAAGAAAGAGCTTTGTTACACAGATGATTTTTTTTTTATTAGCTCACAAGGCATTACTCTCTTTTCCAAGCTTTTTCTGAGAATACAGAAGGAAAATTGGTAGAACCATGATTAGCAAAACATAGGTTTTTGCTCTGTATCTTACGCTCAGGAAGCCACATTAAAAGCCTATGACCAAGTCAAACCCTGAATGCTGACTTCCCTTACCTGTATGACAGGTAGTGCCAGCTTTATATCAGCGTGAATATTAAGGCAGTATTTCTTTTCCTACAAGATCCTGGCCATTTTCAGGGCCCAGAACATATGTTTGCCTTTTAGTAGGTTTGTTGTCCTTATTCAGACATGATGCATTATTTAATGTGTGCTTTTCAAATTTTGCTTTGAAGAGCAAATGATTAATTTACCTGGGATGGATTCACTTTTTCACACATTAATGAAATTGTTTTCGCCTTTACAAAGTGAATGAATAGGATTATTCCCATTATATGGATTACTAGTTGAGGTACAGTGTTAAAAAGCAATCTATAAATTTGTGTGCAACATTTTTTCAAGATGCAACATTTTTTTATCCTCTTAGCATTAAATGCCGTGTTTGTATTCAGACACAATGTCTAGCGATTTGGGGCACAAATTAAGATTTTATCAAATAAGATTTTGAGATATCAAAATATGAATCTAGAAATGAAGGGATGGAAAACTTTCAGAGTTTGGTTCTCTCTTACTTTGATAAGAAACTCAGCAGTGGTTGGGGATAGATTCCCAATGCTAAACAACCTCTGAAGGTTTGTTAGTGTGAAAGATTTCCCCAGCACCATATTTGTATGTCCTCTCTGATTTTACTTCTCTTTCTCTGGTGGCATCCTGATAACAGAAACACTTTCAGCCTACTCCAGCCTGGTCCTGCTGTCATCTGCTTGTCACGTTTGTGCCCATGACCCAGGACTCTGCTGACTGACACCACTGCAGCTGATGTGGGAGCAAACTGTGTCCCTGTGGCAGCTGGGTGGGAGGCACTGCTGCCAAAGCAAAGCAGAGCAGCGAGAATGTTTGAGGAACCTTGGATTCCGTGACAGGGCTGTGGGATGGTGAAAATTCTGGTAGTTTCTTTTGCTCACATCTTGTGGATTGCTGTCTGCCCTCTCTGGTCTGTCCCTGTCCCATCTCTCTGCTTCCTTGCTCCTTTTGCCCAGGTTCATTTGCTGCCTGTCCCACCCCGAGGCTTCCTTCTCATTGTCCTCCCACAAGATGAACTCCACTCGTTACATTCCAGTCAAATGGGGTAACTGCAGGTTCACAGCATTATTGCATTTGCTCAGGGTCTCCTGTGGAATTTCTTGTGATGTAGATCTTCCTCTTTGATTTCCATGTTCAGTTTTTCCACCCTTAGATAAAGACTGCAGGCCTCTGCTCTCAGAGCCGTGTGTCAGGCTTTGCCAGAGACTGGCAGATCTTACCCACTTCTGCTCTTGGCTCAGGTTTTTGAGGCTTTCACATCAACTGTCATGACTTTGTTTTTAAGTGAAATAGTAAATTGAAAAGAGGGAGCATGCTGTTTTTCATGTGCTGGCCCAGAGTCTTGCCTGCATACAAGGAGCTAAGGAATTGAAGCTGGGTAAGACAGGCTTATTCATAACAGTGAAATTGAGAAACACTTTTTCTTTGCTGAAACGAGTGAAGGCCAGTTCCCAGTGTGAATACCTTGAAACTCTTTGTATTTAGTTGTGCTACAGGTGTATGTAGCATCTGTTGCTTGAGGTACTGTGAAGTTTGATATCAGTAAGTTGTAACTGAACTGAAGGCAATAATATTTTAGATATTCCTTGAACATTAAGAACTTTTGGACTGTACTGTCAAAACACGTATTCTTATTTAGAATCTGTAAGTAGGTGATGCTTGGTAGTTTGCTCATTCTTAATAATTCCTTTTAAAATTTGCATTGAAGTATATTCATGTAAAAAGTATAAAGACTTGTTTAATAACTAACACATGCCCTTGGGGCAGGAACATGTCTTATCAGTTATGTAAACCTTTATGCATATTTACAATGCTGCAGGAAGGATCATTGATGGTAATACTATAAATTGTTTTCTAATAAATTTATATTGAAAGGTTGTACTGGAAAAGCTGAAAAGACAGGAGCAACAAAAACGAACAGGCTTAGAAGGTGATGTTATAAAACTCTTTTACAAAGCATTTTATTGAGTGGAAGGTAAGAGAATTTACTGTGCTGCTTCCAGGTAGGATAGAACTCTAGTTAGGGACAAATAAATTTTGACTTCTATCATTTAAGTTCCCCCAGTTGTCCTTCATCTCAGCTCTGTCCCTGACTCTGTTGGGTCAATTAAAAAGATGTGATTCAGCTGGGTTTGTGTTCATCATCCCTAAGAAGTATTGCTGAAGTTAGTGGACTCTTTTTATCCTTCTTTTGCCATAACCTTGACTGCAGCACCAGGTCCTTGTTCCTCTCATGACTTAGCAGTTCCAGTTCCTTAAAAGTCATAGAATGGTTTGGGTTGGAAGGAACCTTAAAGGTCATCTCTTTCCAACCCCTCTGCCATGGGCAGGGACACCTTCCACTAGACCAGGTTGCTCCAACCCCCACCAACCCAGCCTTGGACACTTCCAGGGATGGGGCAGCCACAGCCTCCCTGGGCCCCACTTTGGAAGCCATTATAGACACTGAAAGGGGCTCTAAGGTCTCTTGAGAGCCTTTACTTCTCCAGGCTGAACAGCCCCAGCTCTCCCAGCCTGTGTTCACAGCAGAGCTGCTCCAGCTCTCTGATCATCCTCACAATTTCCTCTGGAGTGGCTGCAGTCCATGTCCTCGCTGTGCTGTGCCCCAGAGCTGGGTGCAGCACTGCAGGTGGGCTCTGCCAAAGGGGATGGATCAGACAGGAATGATGCCCTCCCCAGCCTGCTGGCCATGCTCCTTTGGATGCTGCCCAGGACGCAGCTGATGTCTTGATGCTGCTGGGTCAAGACAAGGTTCTCACCCACCAGCACCCCTGAGTCCTTCTTGAGGCTGCTCTCCCTGCATTCCCTGTCCAGCCTCTGCTTGTGCTCGGGGCTGCCCTGCCAGGCCCTTGCACTTGGCATTGTTGATGAGCTCTGCAGAGGTCACCTCTCCCACATATTCAAACCTTCACCAGCTGACCCGATTCACCCATTTTTTCTTGTGAGTGAGATGAATTGCAGTAAATTATTAAATAAGAAAGAAATATTTTATTCTGCTGATACTTTGACATGTGTACCGTTTCTCATTTTAACAACATAATTAGACTGGGTTTCATAAAATGTGTTGTTGAGATGAATATATTTATTTTAAATGCTTTCATTTTATGAAACATATTTTGAAAGGGAACATTTCTGTGAAAATCACACTATATGTGGTGTTTTTTATAAATGCAAGGCAGTTCACAGAAAAAATGTACAAATGCCTGTTTTTCACAGAGGAATGCCAAGATTTATCAGTAAATTTCTGTGTTCAAGAAACGTTAGCAACAATTGCATAGCATTTTACATAGGAAGCCCATTGCCATCTTCATAGAGTTGTACCTCCTTCCCTTCAGAGAGGAAAATATTTTTTCAAATACAAAACAAACCATTTGAAATAAATAATTTTTTCAATGTTTCTACATTTTCTTTGGCCTTTTAGGGGAAGATGCACTTAAGAAACAAGAAACTGTACAATGCAAATTATCAAGCATTCTTTGAGCTTCCAATATTCCAGAAAGCTTCTCTGGAATAGGAACTCCTAATAGGAGCTATTTGCTATGGCACTCATGTCAGAAGTCTGGTGTATCTTACTGCACTTGCTTGTGGTGTATTTTTTCAGCACTTTATTTCCTGATAAGCCAAGGGATCTTGTGGTATCTACTGCTTTGTATTAAAGTAGCCAGTTCTTTGAAAAATCAGTTTGAGGTGAGTGCCTTTACATCTCCCGAGAATTCTGGTGGAACTTTCCTGATATACTTTGGGTTGCATATTAAATTAAATTGAAATTCATGTCCCATTGGAATATGTCAACTATTAGGTCATCTGTGAATGTTTTAACATCAGTGAAGCCACATATTTCTGACTTCTGCTTCTATGAATCCAAACCTTTCACACCAGGGAATTAGCAATGCTGTCTGAGTTTGTTCCATAAAAACAGCTCAGGTGTTCAGTTATGTAGAGAGCAAAAACCTCTGGGAATCATTTTGCTGCTGGGCATGATTGCAAACCTTTCCCTTTTCCTTCCAAACACCCACTAGTCAGGTAACTGAGATGTGCTATTATTGATCTGCAGAGGTACCACTGGGCTAGTCACTTGTCATACAAAATGTGTCAAAATTTGCACATCAATTGCAGCAGTTACTTCAAAAATCACACTTCTCTGTGAAAATAAAACAGAAAATCACATGCCACTTAAACACCTCAGCAATAATTCTCTTGCTTCAGGCACCAGAGCTGTAATAAATGTTGGCATTTTCACTCCAAACCTTTCTCTTTTTTTGAGAAATTTTAAAAAGCAGTGTCAATTCATGCTATTTTGCAAGAACCATGTTGTGCATGAATGGGACAGAGCCAGCAATTAGGCTGTCAGCTGCCCAGTGTTTGCTTTCTTCTTGCACTTGCCATCCTGCTTCTCTTCCCTGCCCTGTTACTGTAATTTTGCAGGATACAGTGAGGTGTTTCCTCAGCTGCATACATAAAATTCTTCTAGAATACTGCTTTGGCATGAATGTGTTGTGTCCCACATGTCTAAATAAATATATGAATTTTTCTTGTTGTTTGGAGATAAATAAAATAAATCAGTAATATAACTGGTCCTATTGAAATTCACTGTTCAGCAATATGAATCTCAGGGTGAACTCACCCCACTTTTCTTCCTGAAAATTTCTAGCTGAAACATCTCATTGAAATTCACTGTAATGAATCTCAGGGTGAACTCACCCCACTTTTCTTCCTGAAAATTTCTAGCTGAAACATCTTGCTCTAAAGAGGTCTGTCTTTTTTTTTCACCATCTAAAATTGTGTTGGTGTGACGTGGAAAATTTCACTGGAAAGACAACTTCATTTAAATTCTTAACTAGAACAAGTTTTATATTATTTCTTCTTCTTCTAAGATATTGGGTTACCTTAAAAATCTTCCAGTATTTTGTATTTATTTTAGATCAATGGTTCATCAATGCCATAAAAAAATACTTTTTAAAAAAAATTATTTATAATTACCAGCTTTTCAGGGTTTCAGACAGTTCTCAGAGGAACTATTTTGGCCACTAGGTAGCTGAAATACTAGATAAAACATGAAGTGTAAATGAAATATTTGCACAGAAAAGTATTGTTGATGTGCAGCTTATAAATCAAAAGGATGGCTCTTGAGTCTTACTGTAATTAGAGATCAGTGAAGTGGTTGTTTTATTAGAAATGCAGATTCTCTTGGAATAACTCATTTTGTTCTACATTTATTGAACCTAAATCAAGCAAATCCTACTGAAAAATGCTTTGAATGCAGTGATGGCCCGAGCTGTCACCTGGGAGAGAAGCCTTGCTGATTGCAGTGGGGGGGTTGCTGCATTTGTGCCAGGCCAAAGATTTCCACTGAGATGCTGATATTGGGTTACGTGAATAAGGGTGCAGAATGAGGATGGAGGATACATCCTGACTGAAGGAGAGAGCTTGTCCAGTACTTTCTGACTTCTGAGCTCAGCCACTTTGCATCACTGAGCAGCTGCAGGATAGAATTCTGTCCCTTTCTTTCTTCTTTCCCACCTCTCAGGGTTTTTTTTCTTTATTTTTTCCTGTATAAAAGAAGCCAGTAAAGTATGCCTAAAGGGGTGTGGTCACCTCTTTCACTTGTTATGCTTCTGAATTTTGGCAGAGGTGCTTTATCGATGCTTGGAGGAAGTGAAAAGGAAATGGGAAGCTCAAATACTCAAAGCTGTTGTTCATGGACATAACTGTGAGACTAAATTACCTGTGTGGAATTGGGCTCATTTCATGGGAAATTGTCTGCTAAACAATTTTCAAAATTTGGGTCTGTACCAAGCAATTCATATGGTAAATCCCTTTGGGCTTTCACCTTAATATATTTGCCAGCTTAATGTTTAAATAATTATTTTATTAAGTGAAAAAATTCTTGTCTGTTCATGGGACTGTGTGCCTGTACTTTGTGAATGCAGAGCTCTAGGTGTCAGCAGGATTTCCCTCAAGAGGGGATTCATGGGATCAGGGACTGACTTTGGAAGAGCATCTGAAAGTACCAATTATTACCACAATTCTTCCCATAAAATATACAGTACTACACAGTAGTTTTCTATCACAGGTCTGTAATACAATCCTTTATTTGCCCAGCTCACAGTGAGCTTTTTTCTACCATGGAAATTCATTTTCTATTTGATATCTTAGTATGTGTGGCTGTCCTGCTCTCTTGGAACAGAGAAATTCCCATTTTAGTTTGTCCATACTAAATACAGAAAGTAAACCTAGCAAGACTCCCTCACTGAGTACATGGAGAGAAGACCTCTGTTAGCATTTACTCTGTTTATCTCAACACACACCACCCAGAAAGTGTCTGTTAAATCATCTTTTTGTGAGTGAAGCTTTCACTGAGTGATGCAGCTGCCTCCCACCAGAACTCTGAATGGAGTGGTCACAATCCTTTGTCCCTCGACTAAGGGCACAATTCTGTGCAAGTGTCTCTCAAGTCTCTCTTTCTGCTCAGGTGCCCGTGCATGGAGCTGGCTCTGAGAGCTGGCTGTGTGTGGAGAGAGAACTCCAACTCCTGCTGGTGGAGGATGAGTTTGTTGTGGGAATTATGGCATTACAGAAGTTACTGGGAAGGAGGATGATTGCTGCTTTGTGGATGGTGTGCCCCACGTTGGCTCACCAAGCCCCAGATGAAATGCTACATGGATGGGCCCATACTGCATTCCAGTTGTGCCATTTTCTGGTTTTGTTATTATCTGCTCTCTGAATTATCTGAAACTGAATTATCAGGCCTGGTTTGCTTGTAAGAATCTGATCTTCTCAACATTCTTTTTCAGTCTTTTGGTTGCTTGGCTGACCTTGTTTTTATGTTAGTGGGGTTATTGATGGGAGTAGCCAATGAAATGGGTAGTGAACATGGGAAGCATTTTCAGAATGAGTTATTAAACTCCTGCCAGAGATTGCATTTATTATAATTATCACAAAACTGTTATGTGGCCCCATAAACTTGCATAGTGATTTATAAACTTAGGCTGAAATTTTGCTAATGCATATATGCATTTTTTTTAAACTCCTATGAAGGAAGTTTTACCTATGCTTCCTATAGATAGGTTCATTTCTATATTCAGAAGGTATTTATTTACACTGAAATATGGCTCTGGAAATAAAACCCAAACTAGCTTGCTTATATTTCTAAAGTCTCAGTGAATTTACTTTCAAAAATAGTACTGGTCTAATCCTACAGGGCTCTGAATCGTTTTCATGCTTTTTGTACCACTGTAAAAACAAAAAAACAAAACAGACATCATCTTGCACAGTGGATTGTAAAGCAGGAAATACGAAACTGGGCCTACAGAAAACTGCTTTCCTGTTCTCTTAGCATGTTAGATGTCAGCAAGGAGCAATAGCAACACAAGGTCTTTACCTTGTAGTGGCAGATGGTTGGATGCTACATCTCTGTATTGTTTAAAATTCTTGCAGCTTTTCCAGCTTCTAGATTTCATCTAGAAAAGCTCTTACTAGCCTTGTTTGATTGTATTTTAGATCTTGATTAAATTTGATTAACAGTTACAGTTTTATTCCTTCATTAAATTAAATTTTATGTTCTTAAGTCCTTGAGTTTGCAGATCTGTTTGCTGAAGGGAGCTGAAACCTGTGCTGGAGATGGAGGAGGCTGAGTGGCAGTGATTATCAGGTGTCCAAGCTGCCTGTGCCCAGCTGAGTCTGTGGCGTGAGGAAATTGGGTTAACAGGAAGTGAGTGCCTCATTAGCTGCTCTCCTCCCTTGAAACACAGGCGGTGCTGGTTTTGGCAAATGCAGTAATCCTGATTGCTGGGTGAGTTACTCAGCACTGCTTATCAGCACACCAACAATTCAACAGACTGAAATGCAAATACCATTCTAAGAACTGCTGTAGAGCCTCTGTCCTGTCTGCACCCAGCACCAAAGGTCTGAGGTAAGATGGTGTTTGAAATATGCTTGAATCATCCCCAGACTTGGGTTAAATGTCAGACATCAGAACAGGAATCACATTCGACATCCAAATGTTAGCAGGGAAGATCCTTCCCAACAGACTGAGAGCAGAGCAGGGTAAAAGGAGACCATTTGAAGTGAGGACATTGAATAAGCTGACCTGAACCAAGTTGACTTTTCTCACAAGGGCACTTTTACCTTCAGGAATAGGCATAAACTGCTGGCTGTTTTCTGAATGAGGATAAAATGCTCTCAGTTTTTCAGTTTATTACGTTTTGAGGAGCAAAATAAGTTGCCTAGAATGATTTTGACTACACCTTGCCAAAATAATTTGTGTCTTCTGAGAAGGATATGGTTTTATTTAACTTATTTTCTGAACTCTATGTGAAAAGATTGTTTATATTTATGGGAGGCTCTGCTTAAATCATACGAAGGGAATTTTCAGGAAAATAGCTGCATAAATCTTAGGAAATGCAAAACTAACAGACATATGAAGGATTTGTATTTAGAAAAGAATCTCCCAATGGGTTGTTCTCAGCAGAAAATGAAAAGGTCTTTTTTGCATTCAGTTGAACTATTAGTGTATTTTTTGCTGATATAAGCAGTTCTACAGGTACGACCACTGTCACAGTCCCAGATCTCAGTGCTGCAAATTAGCAGGGTTTTAACTTTGCTCCAAATATCATGCTAGCTAATTTTCATTATGAAAAAGATGGGGGGAGGCGAATGGAACAAAGTACCTATTGGCAAAGCACATTATAATTGTTTAAGCAGGCCCCACAAGTCATGCATTTCAATTATTTGTTCAAAGCTGTCTGCAATTAAGAGTTGCAAACAAGGTTTTTGAATGCAAAGTCAGACAATTAAAATGTTTCATGAGTGCTTTAGAGAGAGAAGTTCTGAATTAGCACTTTGAATACTCAAGACCTCTTGTTTCCTAATCTCCTTTCCCTTTTACTCTGTGGAAGAGAGATGTATATTTTTCCCAGAATTTTTCCCTTTAAGCCAGGCTGATCCTAGGAAAGATTGAATCATCCTGGTCTTTGACTTGTACATTTGAATGTCTTTTGCTCCTTGAGAGATCATCCTTTTTGCCTCATAATGGTCCAGGTGCAAAAAAAGTACTTTCCTCAGGTCTGGCTTGTTCTCCAAGGGGGGTTGTAAATCACTTTGAGCACCTCTCCCTCTTATTTCAACACCCAACACACACACACACCACCCCCTGAATCTCCTTCCCTTCCCCTTTGAAGAGGCAGAACTATTTTAGCTGCTGATTTGTGGCACTGAGCGTGCAGCCTCTGTGCTGGATGAGCTGACAGAGCAGATGTGGGAGCAGGGATGTGCTGGCCTCTTTAGAGTTCTGTGGATGGTGGTGCTCTATCTGCTGGTGGGGATCAGCTCCCAGCTGCTCCCGGGGAATGGACAAACGTCTTTCTCTTTAGCCATGAGAAACAAACTTTAGTTCTGTGAAGTTACCCCTTTCAGGAGAACAGTCTGCTCAGGGTCGGGGTTTTCCTCACTAATGCTGGTTATTTGCATTTGGAGCTTGCACTTCAGGAGTTTTTCAAGGTGGTGGGGGGTTTTGTTGCGTTTTTTTTGTCCCTACATTTTATGCTCAGAAGTCCACAACCTGAAAGCATTTGACAGTAGTGTCTATCAGGGAACTGTTTTTAATGGTACCCTTTTGATACAAATAAGAGCAAACTGCTGCATAGTTTTGGGTTGTGTCGTTAAAGGTGCTAACCTGTGTCAGTTTTTAAAAATACATCTAGATATTGAACTGCAAAATAAAACATCAGGTTAACCAATTACTGTCAGAAAAGCAAAGACCACAGGCTTGTGCTGACATGCAAATTCAATTGTCATTGAGCTTTTCTGAGATTTGATGATTATTATCTAATAGCCTGTCTTTTGTGACCCTGTAATGTGTATTCTGCTTTGCTGGAGTGGGTGCTGAAAGTACAGCAAGCAAACAAGGTTTGCTACTCTTAAGACTGAGTGATGAAGTTTGTTCTGCTGCTTGGGATTCTGGAGAAGAGAAAGCAGAGGGAAAGGAAAGGAAGAGCAGGGCTGCAGGGGGTAGCCAAGGCAGAGTGAGTGCTGCTGTTGCAGTTGTCTCTGCCCATTCTTTGGTTTGAGTCAGGGGTGTCCCACTACATCAGTGTTGGCTCAGGTGAGGAGTTTGCCCTGCAAGAAAGAGCAGTGGGAGGTACACAGAGAGATGAGACAGAAAACATTCCTTACCCTGAGGATGTGACTGTGTTTGTGGTCTTTGAGTTGGGCTTTCTCTTTTTTTCTTATCTTGTTTTTGGATTGTCGTTTTTTTCTCACAGTTAATTAGCAAGCAATTCCTAGATTCATGAATCAGGGATTTTTGCTGGAAATTAAGGAGTGAGGTCATTATGTCTTGCTTAGACTGGCTGTTGCGAAGTATTACAACTGCTTGGATACTGCTGAGACCAGCAGTGATTTCCTCCTCAATGGTCTATGTGTGAAAACAGATAGAAGTCATGGAGGGAGACCAAAGTTAGCCATTATTTGTGATGCAGGGAATTACTATTCTTTGCTGGAATACTTGTGTTGAACAGCCTTCTGAGCTACCTAACACTTTGTGTTTTCCTTAATGCTAGAGTTTTTTTTGGCTAACTTAAAGTACAACTGCTTTTTCTTTATTTAATTAAGTGGGAAATGTGTCACTGAGGAAAGAGTAAATGCAGACACACAGGCTGGTGATGAACTGTGGACAGTACCAGGTCCTGCATGTGCAAATTTTTTCTAATTCTCTCTTTTTCAATAGCCATATCAAGCATCAGTGCTATCACTGCTTTTGCAGAAAACTTTAAACCCCTAAAGTCATCATTTTATCTTGGGCAACAGTGAAGGAGGGGCACGTTTGGAGTGATGGTGTTTGTCAAGTCACCTGTGACAGGGCCCTGCTCTCCCGGGGATGGCTGAACCATGGGAAGCAGTGAGTTGATTCCTTGTCTTGCTTTGCCTCTGTGCATGGTTTTTGCTTTCCCTGTTAGACTCTATCTCCACCCATGAGTTTTGCAGCTTTTCCCTCTCTGATTCTCTGCCCTGTCCAGCTGGTGGGGGAGTGAGCAAGTGTGGGGCTGGGCTGCTGGCAGGGGTTAAACCTTGACACTGGCCAAGGAAATGTCTGGAGGACACCAGCTGATTCTGCTGCCGATGTCTTAACTTCAGCTAAAAAGACCAAGTTATAGCATGGACAATAATGGAGTTAACATGTCTGGAGGACACCAGCTGATTCTGCCACCGATGTCTTAATAACTTCAGCTAAAAAGACCAAGTTATAGCATGGACAATAATGGAGTTAAGGGCTTGTTTCTGGAGCACAGAGCTTAGCTAATGCTGCTTGTACTGCTTGTCATCTAGAACTACAGGTAGGATCCATCAATAGTATTATTACATATAACATTTCTGCCAGGCATTTTTACCTGCCAGGGCTACAAAATTAGCCTAAATTTTTTTCAGTACACAGAAATTAAATGGGCACAACTCCTTCTGTCTTATCCCAGACAGGGCTAAATTTTAATCAAAAGACAGTTCTGCATGAAGCTGTATTGAAAAACAGTTAGTAGATTAATGGCCTCAGCAGGAGAGGAGCTGCTGTCATCTGCCTGGGTTCGTTTGTGTTCTCTGGGTTGGAAGTGTTCATTTTGAATCCCTCCCTTTGTGCTGTGCTTCACCTCCTCTGCTGGCTGCACTTCCCAGCTTCTGTTCCCTGTCCCAGGTCCTCTGCTGGAGAGCACTGTCACTGCTGGAGAGTTGGGCCAAAAAAAGGCCATTTGTTCTGTCCCCTCACACCTTTCCATAGCAATGCCATGTTCCATCCAACACATCAATTAGAAGTCATTCTGGTCAGCACCCATGCTCACACTCGGCTCATTAGATCTTCCTAACACTGTGCAAACATTAACTAATTAATCTCTCCAGAAGAGATGGAAGGGTAGGTGGAAGATTTCACTGTCAGCAAGGGAGTGTTTCTAAGGTGCTGTTCCCAGTCAGTGGCTCTTGACTTTGCCCCTGCTCTCTGGGTGCCTGATCAGCCACATTGGCTGCACCGAGCACAGTTCATCACCTGGGGCAGCTGCCTGCTTTCCCTATCACCCTTTGGTTGCTCCAGTAAAATGGGATTATTCGAGGATTTTTTTGAAATGTATTGGGCTGTGAATTTCCAGTGTGACCAGAATAACTGTCCAAAATTAGTAGTCTTTTCTTTGAAAGGCAGTGAGTATGAATCTGGCCCTTTTTTCACATGCAGCACTGTCCTTGGAGGCCCTGATCTCCCTTCAGGGAAGGGGTTCAGCCCAACTTGGGAGCACCAATGCAAACACATGTACTGCTCATCCAGTGCAACAGAGAGGGCCCACTGCAAGAGCCCCAGGAGGTTTTCCATCTGTGGACACACAAATCAGTTAAACCTTGCTGCTCTGCAGGGCCTTCATTTTAATTTTTATTCTGGCTGCAAAGCACTGATTCCTGGGGGTTTTGTTGTTTCTTTTTTGGTTTTGCTCTACATGTCGTGTTCTTCAGAAAGCACCAGCTCCCAGGTGAGCAGTGACAGGTTCTTGAAAGAGCTTTCAAAGCTCTGCTAGTGCTGCGAGTTTTGGCACTTGAGTAAGGTTTTCCTCACCTTGTAAAAGGGAAGTAGCACATTCAGTGGTGAACTTAGCAAATAACAGGGCCAAATGCCGAGGGGCAGCTGCACCTTTAGGTACCTTTGTCCTGCGAGCAGACCTAGAGGAGAAAACCATGAAAGTCTCGCTTATCTGTTTATCTAGCTTGCAGCAGTCTGATGCCTTCTGCCACCTTTACTGATAATGGTCCCTTTGAAGTTGAATACAAGTGTGAATTAATGGTTTTGTAAAGACTGGATTCCAGAACAGGTCATAAATTACCTTGTTAGACAAAGGCTTCTGGGGAACAATATTGCCATACAGTCCCTCCCTGTGTCATTATCCTGATGCATTTCCAGCATGGCAAATAATTGACCAGACTGATATGCTGACCAGTTCTCCAGTCCAACTTTGAAAGTTGTTTGTGTAAACTGTTCTAGCAAGAACAGCAAATTACATACCTGTAGCAAATTCTCATCATTGCTCTTAAAATGAGTCTGGAGGCAGGTGACTGTCAATACTCTGAAGCCAAAGAAAATTAGGACCTTTATTTGCTTGAAGTAACATTTGTTTAATTTGCTGCTGTTTCCTCTTAAAAACAAAAGCATTTTGAAATGCCAAATGCCTTTTCCAGACCTTCTCAGGATGTGAGAGTAAACAGCAAAAGGAGGCAGGAGAAGTAGTGAATACATATTTCAGATATGCGTGAGTGGACCAGATCTGAAGATTGCCTGCTTTAGGGAGAGCAGAGACCTGATCTGCTCCTCAGTGCAGCTCCAAGTCAGGTAGCAAGGCACTCCACAGTCAAGAGGTCTGTTTGAAATTGATGGCTGTCCTTGATACTCTTCTGCTTTACTGAACTCGAGCAAAAAGGGAGTTTGTGTTCAGAGTGTAAAGCAGGTGGGGCTCTTGTGTTAAGGGGGGATGCTTTAAATAGTTTATCCTCCATATATAGATGTTACAGGGAAGTATCTCTAACAAGACAAAACAAAAACACAAAAAAACCTCAACCAGTCAAACAAACAAAAAAGAACAACAAAAAACCCCACCAACAAAAACCCCACAACTGCTTTCCTTGGAAAATAAGGACTTCTGTGGGAGGGAGGCAGAAAACTGTCATCATCATGATGCCTGTGGGGTTTGTACCATGGCTGCCTTATTACTGCTCTGGTCTGTGAACCAGCTTTCTCAGAAGGACCTCATTTGCTATGATTTATTGCTTTTAAAAGTTGCCACTTATTTTATTTTTGAAGTCCCCTTTAGATATGTAATTATGATTTTATTACCTCAAGAAATAATTTGACTCCTGTCTGCTTCACTAGAGAATTCCATAGTTCAAAAACAGACAGAGAGACCCACAGCCTTTTGAGCACTTGAATTTGGGACTGGTTGTCCCTCATGATCTGAACTTCCCTGGGCAGTTGTGATTCTACAGTAAATTGTTAAATATACTTAGATACACTTGGCTGTAGCACAGCACAAAGGGATTCCTTCAAGAGAAAATGAAACTGCATCATCTCTTAATCATAGTCTTCTTATTTTATGTTAGATTTACTTACCTTGCATTCATATACATCTATAATTATTTGTAAATATTTATAGTTGGCTATTAATATAAATTGATTCAATTATGTCCCTGTCTTAGGCCATAAATGGAATTTAGGGCAACCTTGCAATTCAGGTGGGATTTGGGGCTTTTTTTTGTTTTCTGAAGTGCACAATGCTCACTCTGCAAAGAGCCAGAGAGTGGGCACACTGGAATACTCTGTTCAGATAGTGTGAAGGAAATGGTCTAAAAATTCACAATTGCCTTGTAACCCAAGTTTGCTCTCCTCCCTCTCTTCCTTGAGTCTGTAGTGCTGGCAGGATTCTCTTGTCACCTGCTACTGAAAACTTGGTTGGAAATTACACTTAATTAATCTGTGATAAAATACATGTTTAATTTTTCTGTTCCATTTTTGCTTCCCTATTGACTTGATCCCTGGAAATGGTGACTGCATTAAATGAGGGCTGCTACCCCTTGTTTCTGGCTGGCTCTGTTAACTAAGAAATGACTGAGCTTTGTCTGGACAACTCTTCTTCCTGAGGGTTGTAAAGGGACTGTGGTGTGAAGAGAAAAGCAAATAGACAAATAATGGAGTAATCACTAATACAGATATATTAGGACGTGTGAAAACACTTTCTATAGATGTTCCCAAAAATTCCTATTGAATTATTCTCACTCACTGGCTAAATAGGTGGCTGGCCAGCATAAAAATCTTTCAAAGCCTTTCTGAGGCATTGCACTGGATTGCTCCTGTGCCAGCACTTTTTGATGTCCCAGAATAAGCTATGTCTTGATGTACGACACACAGTAAGAAATTTGAAAAAAATAGATTGCATCAATTCCCTTTGACAGTCTGGCTTCTGTCCACTCCATATGGATTTTGACAGATAATTAGCAGGGCAGATACAGTACATTTGAGGAGCAAAGGCTCTTATAACCCGTGGACAGCTAGTTTGCCATAAAAGCCAGATTATGCTGTTAAAAGAAACTGCAAAAAGTTAGATTGCTAGAACTTTGACACTTCTGAAAAGAGATCATAGAAAAAGGTTGAATTGGCTTTAAGGCAGGACCTAACAAATGGCTATGCAGTTGTGCAGTGTGTGGGATGAAGTGGTAACCTTGTTATTTTATCTGAGAAAAGACTGACTATTCAGAACCAGCACAGGACATTGTTGACATTAGAACAATTAGGAGAGGGTGGCGCAATTGAAATGCAAAGCACCAGTAAACCTCGCATTGAAGTGTTTGTTTCCTTCAGCGAAGCTTAAAAGATTCTTAAATGCTGGATCTGTGGAATCATTTGCTGGTAGCTTTCATTTTGAATGCATTTTCTTAATTTGCTTTCTTTTTTGTCTGACACTAATGTTGTGATCTGTGGTAGACAAAATACAGAGCACAAATACTGCGATTCACAATCCTGAGTCAACAAATTTCTGTCTTTAGAAACTGTCTTCGGTGAGAGACACAAGTGTGGGACCTTTCTGAATGCCAGTAAGTGGCACCCAGCTGCTGTGGTCACCTCGAGCCATCGGCAGAGTGACTTCAGCTCTGCAGGGCTTTCTTGTAATACCAGAGACAGTGTTTCAGGAGGGAGTGCTTTTATTTTTCATGTTTCTCCTGCATCCAGAGGAAAGATTCACAAAGCAGGTTGTCCTGTTAGTCACATAAATGTGGTAGGTCTTAGTTTGTATCATGTCTGGAGGAAAAGTGGTGACATATTTTCCGTGAAAGACTTCTGGAAATAACTTGGCTCCACTAGGATGACTTCAAAAGTAAAATGCAATTATGCCAAATTGAGACTCAATTTTTTAAAATTGTGATGATTGAAAGTGTGATTCTTAAAGTTTCTGTATAGATTTTATTTTGTGACTTAAAAGGCAAATATTTTAAAGTAGATACATTTGGATTTTGTTGCATTTCAATTTGACAAAGGATTTTTCAAATCTGATCTACTATAGCCATTATTTAAAAGTTAAGAAAATTGATGTTTGGTGCTTCCACTCAGTGTGCAAGTCCAAAGAACTCTTGCACAAACACAGACTGAGAATTTACAAAAAGAAAGGGAAAAAATAAAATTATTGACACTGAATGTGCTGAGGAATGCAAGAGATTGTGCTCACTCCTTTAATTGGGGTACAGCATTGTTGATTAGTCAGAGCAGAGGAGAATCAGATCTCTGAGCTAATATTCTGCTCAGTGAAGTTCAAGCCCCACACAGGCCTATCTAGAAAATGCCCCAGTCACTGCAACCCACCTCGAGGCGTGGTCAGGCCTAACTGATGTCCAGCAAGCTTTTTAAAGGGTCCATCAGAGAGCTGTACAGCCCTTCTGTGTTGTGTTCGTGTCAATGAATAGTTAAAGTTTTTACCATAAAATTGTTCTTCTTCAATTTTACTGTGTGATGATGACAGGCTTAATTTTTTTTCTAAGTGCTGCTGCGTTGTTTGAGCTTGCAAATCACTGCAGGTATTAAGGAGGTAAAATTGAGGTCAAGTCAAGTGTTATTGCTGTTTGACATCATTTTTGCTAGAAAGTTAGGGAACTCCTAGTATGCCACGGCAGTGTTTGTGTGATGAATGTCAGTAATAAAGAGACTGAAGGGCCGAAGCCGTGCAGCCTTGTCAATACACGCCAGACACATATCGTTTGTTTTATTACAGATATGGGCTTTGATCTTCCTTATGTTTGAAGACTTGATTAGGCCCATCTTGTTAAAGACATAGCACATGAAAGCTGGGAATTGGTTCCTTAAATAGCAAAGCTCTTGAGAAAGAGCTCCTCAAATTAAAGAGGAGAAAACACCTCCTAAGGGCTGTGTAAACCTTCCCACACTCAGTATGAAATGTATCTGCAGATGTTTCTGTGTCAGAATGGGGTTTCTTCCCCAGTCTTTCAGCGGTGCTCAGAATTCTGGATTTGGCTGTTGAGGAGTTGTTTCCTGAGGCAACCTGCACACACCTGTCTGTGCCCTGAAGGAAAAGGTGATTGTGTGTGCTCTGAGTGCTGATGCAGGGGATGGACACGGGCTGGCAAAACAGACTAGATCAGAGTCTTAATACCTGCACCGAAAAATATTCTTGTACATGCTTTCCCCGTAAGTTTCTATTCGTGTGTATGACTTGAGTTCAAAATTTTTGGCACTTGATCCTGGTTATCTCTGTTAGGAAAGGAGTAATGTAGCTCATAGTGTTTCTTCTCTGTGAGTGTGCTCCATCCTGGCAAAACATAGGCAAGATGTTGCTGGTGAGTACTGAACAGCAGGCCACGTTAAGATATAGCCTAATGCTGTTCCCAAATATTCCATTTATTTAATGTTAACTGCATTTCCTTTTTTGGTCCAGACCCTTTGAGTATGAGACAGAAATAAATTTATACATAGAATAAGAAATAATGATTAGCTTGAAAATATAATTTCTGTATTTATTTTAAAAAAGGCTTTTTTATCACCATTTTCTATTGTTACTTTTCCTGTTGCTTGGTTACGGGGTCATAGAAAAAAACACATTTTGAAGAGAATGTAAGTTAATTATCAGCTATTCCTAAACCAGCAATTAAAATCTCACCTCCAGATTTTCTGTGTTTTACATTCTGTAAGTAGCTGCAGAAAGGAATAAAATATTTTATTTCTGCTCCCCACCCTGCCAAGAAAGTGGATGCAATGCAATGGTCACCTTTGCCTGAAGCAGTTCTTACAGTGCTCTTGGCTAAACGTTTTCTAGCAGCTGCTTGTGAAATACAGTTTTAGAATGGCTTTCCGTGGAAGTAGCCAAGAGCCTTCATGCCTCACTTGTTCTCAAGTCACATTTCAGCGTGTGCTGTGGTGGTGACAATCACTGTAGAATCAGATGAAGTCTGTGTCTCAGTCATGGTAACTTGTATCTTATTTTACACCTCAGCAACAATTTTGTGGTCCGCTCTTGTTAGTTGATTGATTCCAGCAAGTGCCCTTCAACTTGACTGAAACATCCAGGTCTTGCTCTTTATTGAAGCAATTTATGTGGAGCCCAAGCCTGGTGCATGGTGGCAGCTCCTGGGGCAGGTGCCCCTCTGACCAAGGGAGAGCTCATCCTGAGCCAGCAGCTGGGTCTGGCACTGCTGCAGCTTTCATCACTGGTGGGCCTGCTTTGCATGAGAGGGTAACATTTCATCACATTGTTTTGTGTTTTGCTAGGGTGCTATGTAGATTTCTTTATTTTAATAGTGCAATCTGTGTGGTCCATTAGTTTAGGTAGAGGAAGGAAGGTTTTAACTGGAAGGCTTAAGATTTGATTACAAGGTTCAGGTTATATTTTTAATCCTGTGTCTGTTAATCCTGCTTCGTGAATTATTGGCTTTTCACACACACACAACTCCTATGGAAATAAGAGCAAGCCTTTAATTATTTTCTTTGGACAAGAGGAACCACTTGGCTCCTCCACAGGAAATACAAAATGGTTGAAGCACCTGTGTGAAGAATAGATAGCCAAGGAGAAAAAATAAAGAAACAAAAAATCTTTTGATTTTAATCACTGAATCACATTTAATTATTTTCTTTGGACAAGAGACACTTTGGACACTTGGCTCCTCCGCAGGAAATACAAAGTGGTTGAAGCACCTGTGTGAAGAATAGATAGCCAAGGAGAAAAAATAAAGAAACAAAAAATCTTTTGATTTTAATCACTGAATCACTACCCAGCAAAACCATTTGAAGTATCCACTGCAAAATCCTAAGGCATTTAATATTTGCTGGGAGTCTTCATTTTCTTGAAAATGAAAGAAATCCTCTTGAAAATGTCGTGGTTATAAAAATTTAATTTAGACAGAGCAATTTGTCACTAGCTAAACACTCATTAAAACTTTAGTATACACCCATGCGTAAATTCAGTTAGTCTGCACTTGCCTTGGAGCTCTGGGGATTTCATTGCAACTTGTGCTCTTTGATGAGAGTGATGAGATTTGAGCTGTTCCGTTGTTAGCAGGACTCCTGACTGATAGTGCCAACTGTTTGGGAAAGTCTCTCAGAGGCCGTAGTTGTAAGGTTTTTAAGGATCTCTTTTCCTCTGATCTTGGGGGCAGGGGTTTAGTTTTCAGTTTGCATTGAGTGCAGATTTGCAGCGTTTGAACCCTCATGTTAAACATTTGTAGAGAGCTTTTATTTGTAGTTTTATATTGAGGACAATTTGTTTACCAAGGACAGTCATATGATGGAAAATAACTGTATATTGTACTAGGTGGCATTTTGCTGTGAATGTTCTGTGGTTGGTGAGCAATTTCTATTTTCCTATTAGTATCAGCAGTGAGGGATGTAGTAAAAGGGAAAGAAGCAAGTTTAATGTAAACTGTGTGTTTGAATAAATGTTTGCCCACAGGAGCACAAATATTTCTTACTTTTCTGGTCTAATTTTTTTAATATATTCAAAACTTAGGGTCTTCCTGCAACATTAGTTTTATATCTATTTACAAACAATAAAAATCTTCATTTGAAAGAGGTTTGTGGTAATGAATTTTGAAAACCATGTTATTCTTTTTAATAAACAGGAATATAAAAGCTCTTGAAGTAAGACACTGCAATCACTGCATAATTACAGTGGAGGAGTTGCCCTCTTACACACCCTCCAGCCTAGGTAGGACCCAGATTCCAGAACCTTGCTGACTATTCCTTTGGTAAAGGCATGCAAAGTATTAGGTATGTCACTTCATCAGTTCGGATTGCTGGCCTAGGGTTGTTTAAAAGCAGGTGCTAAAATAGGTGCATCAGTTAAATGCTCTGTGATGAGGGTGATTTATGATGGGAGGCTTGAGCAAAAAAAGGAAAATTATCTCAAATCAGATGAACAAAGGGTGGCTGGAATTAAGCATGTATTAAACAGGAGCACTACAGCCTCAGCCAGTGACTTGGTTTGCTGTCTTCCACTGGTACTGCATTGGCTGTTTGTATTAAATCCACACAAAGGGGCACATTCTGTGTTCCTACCTGGTTTTTCATAATGATCAAGCTGGAATGACCTTTAAAAAGGCAGATAATATTTTATTTACCTTTTTTCTCCCATTTACTGCTAAATGTTAATGAAGGTAAGAGATTCAAATCCTTGCAAATAAAACATTTTAATTGACTTAAGTGTAACCATAACAGTAAATTGGCTACTTTATATGGAAAAGCTTTTGGTATTGTTGAAACACACTTGCACAGTCCTTTCATCTGTCCATAGACTCAGAAATTAGAAGCAAACATTTCCTTTGTTTCCAATGACAAGGGGTTTGAGAATGTTTTGAGGATACATTTCCCCAAGACTGGTTGCTGTAATGGCTGCGTGTTCCCCCAAGATACCTCCACTTCAGCCCTTGTTGCTTACTTGTTTTCACCAGCTACAGTCAGTCCTAACAGTAGTTACAGTGGCCAAGATTTCTACTCCAGCTTTTCAGGCTACCTGTTCATTTAGGACAAGCTCAGTATCTTCTGTTGTCGTCTTCTGTTGTCTAGTAACATTGCTGAGTTTGGCCTGGTAGTTCAGCTAGTCTGAACTTAATTGCATCAGTGCTTTAAGATAAAAGAACATTTTATTGCTGTATTCCTGTTAAATGGAAACAGATCAAAACTCTCCTTCTCATCCTAGGAAGTTTCCTCCAAGCAGGTAGGGTGCTGAAGTTCCCATCCCTCCATGTGGGCTGGGGGATGCTCCTCACAGCTGCAGCAATCCTTTGGCCTTGAGTGTTAAGAGGATGGGGGAATTGGGTGCAGGAGTTACAAGGTTTAATGTTGCATTCTAAAGCAGAACTGCCTGAATGCAGTGGAGCATCCTCCACTCTGAACATCCTTGTCCAAATTTGCCTAAAAACCAAACTGAAAGAACAGTGCTCCAGGTACTGGTGAGACCCTGTGTACATGACAGTGCAGGAGCAGACGAATTGGGTGGAGGAGTTACAAGGTTTAATGTTGCCTTCTGAAGCAGAACTGCCTGAATGCAGTGGTGCTGAGAGCATCCTCCACTCTGAGCAGCCTTGTCCAAATTTGTCTAAAAACCAAACTGAAAGAACAGTGGTCCAGGTACTGGTGAGACCCTGTGTACATGACAGTGCAGGAGCAGACTTGCTGCCACAGTCCAGTCACAGCCAGTTCTTCTTGACAGACCTTTCCAGGTGAATAAGTTCTGTGACACTCGCAGCCTTTGCTCTTTGAGTCTTGGGGATCCTGGGGCTGCATCAGGGAACAAACCTCTAAAGATTCATACAGGAATATTTCTCCTGTTAAAGAGAAATTCTTTTCCCCTGTTCAAACTGGGGGCAGGCAGGAAGTTCAGAATTGGTGTTGCTGAGGTTATCTTGAACATGGGGCAGTCTCACAGTTAAACAGAACTTGTGTGGATTGATACTTGACTGTCCATTTGCACACTTAGGTGTTCAAAGAGCAATATGCTGACTCAGGAAATAAAAGATCAAATAAATTTTTAACTTTAGACACATTTTATTTTTGCATTAACCAAAAGCCAAACGTCTACTTATAAAGGCATAACCAAGTCCTTGGAATTACAGAATCATTTAAGTGGAAAAAGACCTCTGAAATCAAGTCCAAGCTTTAACAGAGCACTGACAAGCCCACTACAAAATCATGTTCCTCACTGCCACCCTACATCTTTCAGTGTCACCAGGGATGGGGACTCCATCTGGGCACTCCAATCTACTCTGCTTCCTGGGCAGCCCTTTACGTTGCTTGACTGCGCTTTCCATGAGGAAATTTTTCCTAAAATTCAAGCCAAGCCTGCCCTCACACAACTAGAGTCCACTTCCTCTCTTCCTGGTACTTGGGAGAAGAAGCCAATCCCCACCTGGCTCCACCCTCCTTTCAGGAGTTGGAGAGTGCTAAGATCCCCCTCAAGCTCCTTTTTCCCCAAATGAAACACTCAGCTCCCTCATCAGACTTGTGCTCCAGACTCAGCTCCCTCCATCATCTCTATCTGGACATGCTCCAGCACCTCAATGTCCTTCTTCTCATGAGGGCCCCAGAACTGGACACAGAGCTCAAGGCGTGGCCTCAGCAGTGCCCAGTACTGAAGGGAATCAATCAATTGATTGATGAAGCTCCTGCTTCCTTCCAGCTCCGTGGGGCTCCTGCCAGGGAGCCAGGTGGGTGAACTGTCATTCCTCCCATGGGGCACCACTTATGGGAGTTGAGAGACACGGACTGTGCAGGCAAGCAAAGGCAGTTTATCACACTGATCACTGATATTTATAGTTCTCTGAGTTCCATACAAAATTTTCCACTTGCACCCCTTTGCCCCTGGTCCCATAGCAGCACAATCTTTTCAGTTATCAGGTCCTTGTTACATTCTTTTGCACCAGCAATGTCCTTGTTACATCTTCTCAGTGACCAGACATGATGTCTTCAGTTTGGTTCATGCCTTGACTTTCTCTCCCGTGGCTCTCACTGTACCAGGGCCAAGAGATCAGCAGCGCTGCCCAGCTCAGCTTCTGTAGCTGTCTGATCTCCCACATCCCTGCTCTTCTTGTCACACCATGGCTGGTACAGGCCAGGTGCCACTGCCCTTCTTGGCACACACCCACCAAGGGCACACAAACGTCTTTAAATACTGAGCTCCAAGACTAAGAGTTGTGTAGTGAAGCAAGTCTTAGACTTCTAAAACAAGGCTTGGAATGTGTCATTTGACATTGACAAGTAAACACAGGAAGACGTTTTTTTCCTAATTTTGCACCTAGTACTGTTATACAAGTAAAACTGTTTCATTCCAACACTGACTAAGCTGAAGGTATAGGGAGTTTATCCCCAGATTATTTGAGCCTGATGTAACCCGGAGCCACCTCTTCCAGCAGCTCTGATTTATGGCTTGTTATTAGAGGAGAATTGGCATAAAGAGGTAGGATCCTGTGTTGTCTTTGTGTCACACAGCCCAAGGGTCCTGAAACCAGCAAAATTCAGGCTGGGGTTTACACTCCTTACACAGCTCCAGGTAGTGGAAGAATTTGCCCTTAGAAGAATTTACTTTGCTGCCAGCATGTGAGATGCTTCCACAGTCTGTGTGTGGCTCAGAAGTAGGATCTGTGCTCAGCCTCATTTCCTCCATTCTTTCACTGGAGCGGTGCTGTGTTTGCCACGCCGCACTGACTGCTGTGAATGGCATCAAAGCTTTGCTACACTTCGAGGTTGTGGCTTTTTTCCCTTTTTTCCCTCTTAAAATTGTTACAGAAAAATAGCGCAGCATATGGGAGGAGAGGAGGGTTTGACTGGGTAATATTTTTACCAGTATGTAAGGTGCCTATTCTAATTTTAGTTTTTATAGAGAGCTTTTCCAAATAGAGTGGGAGTTCTGTACAGGGTAGATAAATCTTTTTGTAGTTATTTCCCAGGCAATCTGATAGTTCTTTGAAGATGAACGTAAAATTCTGTTCCTGACTCAGTAGTTTAATTTTCTTAATATTGATAATCTATTGGAATATTTTGATTCTAGTAATTACACATTGTTATTAAAAGAAAGTCTTCTCTGTTTTGTTAGGAATCAGATCTAACTTAACTCAAATTCAGTTGCAAGCTGATTGTATAAGGAGCTTAATTTCTGCTGTCCTCAAAATTGTCATGCACCCAAGTATATTGCCAGAATTAGAATTCCAAACTTCTTTTTATTGACTTGGTATCTTTTCAATTTAGAAATCCAGCAACCTGACTTGTTTAGGAAACCATTAGTGACACAATTTACAACCTAATTATCCTTCTTTCCTTGAACAGGTTGATTCCTTTCTACTCAGTACTTTTCTGCCTTCCAGTGGAAGGACTTTTCTGAATTTCTTTGCTTTGTGTGTCCTGGGCTGAAGCCTGCAAGTGCTTTTGGGAAGCTGAGTCTTCAGAGTAGATCACATCTGGTTATGTGTAGCTCAGAAATACTAATAACCTTCATTGACCTGAACCTAGGTAGCATTTCAGAAGAGGTTCCTTCAATAAAATGTTTTCCTGATTATGAAAATTCCTCTGAAATATGCTAAATACAACTAAAATTCCTCTGAAATATGAAATATATTTATAAAAATTATCCTTTTGAAAGCTCAGGGATTTGCAACCTATCTAAGCCCGTCTGATACATATGAGTTACCCCTTCTGTCACCACAAATCCTCACTTTGCCCATGTACTGTCAGGAGCAGCCTGGTGAGCACAGAGCTCTCTGATACCTTGTAAAAAAATAGAAATAAAAATTGTGACTTTGGGAATTATATTCCACAGAAAATAGCATTAATGATCCAGCAAGCAGCGTGTTTGGTCAAAGCTTTGTGGTCTCTGAGGAACCTTTGAATATGACAGTAGGCTGAACTATCATTGCAAGTGATTTAGAGAAGCTTGGGGGATTGCATGTTTTCTGTTTGCTGTGTGAAGCTATTAGAAAAATAAAATTTGGCAAAGAACTGGATTTCTCAGGATTTGTTCTGTAAATCAGACCAAAATCAGGTTGAATCCTTAGAACAAAAGCAGATGTATTTTGCATTTGAATATAAAACCTATCAAGTGGGTGGTGGGCAGAGAATGGGTAAATAAATACAAAACCTCTTAAGGGTTTCTTTCTGGGTTGGTTTCAAGAATGTCCCACAAAACAGGTTTTCATGGTTGTATGGGGCAACGTGATGCCATTCAACTTTCTTTCCTTTCTTTAGAAATTCTGAAGAAACTGTTGAAAACAGCTTCTGGGCTTTTACTAAAATAGTTTCCAGAGATGAGGAAAATGAGAGAATGCATATACAATCTTAGACAAATGATCTGCTCATATATTGAAGCCTGGATTGTAAAATGACTGCTGTGCCTTCCAGTGAATGAATATTCAGTGCTTCCCTGCTGGGTTGGCTTTTCCTATTTGAACCAGCTACAGCTCAGCGCTGTGATTCACTTGTTACCAAATTAAACTCTTTACACACGTGGGAGATCCAACTTTATAAAGTCAAATTTTTCAAGTCTTTCTGGTCAGCCACTGTGCCTGTCACAATCTTCATAACGCACTGAATTAAGTTTAAAATATCATCCATGTGTGTTGTTTTCTCCTGGCTGTTGAGCAGCCCTTCTGTACATCATGCATTTTTCTGTTGACACTACATATCACTTAGCAACCCAGTGAAAGGCCCTATATGCATTGATTGCACACAATTGTCTTTATGGGGTGGAAGTGTTAAGTGAATAAACCCCCACAGGTGACCAGACGGTCATTCCTCTCATGTTGATAATCTGTTTACATCAAAATATTGTTTACTCAGCTCTCTGATCTTCAGGAATCTACACGAAGCTGAAAGAATACAGTTAACTCCCCACACTCTGACACACAGCTATGAGCTGTATTTACATTCTCAGAGATGGACAGATTAAGAGGAGAAGGATTGTTTTGTCTTTAACTTAGCTCTCCCAAATAAAGCATTAAAATGCATTTGACAGTTAACCACAGATGATAATGCAATCTTTATGCTGGGGTTCCCATCATAATGGAGAAGTTACAAGGCTGTCACTACACCATAAAGAAAGAACCTTTCCTGCAGTCTTACTGCCGTGGTTTCTGCTTTCCTCTTTGTAAATGCTGTTACCAAATTACCTTTGGAGAAGTTTGATTGTTTACACTTATTTTTCTATACAGGGGCAATAGCTGAGTTTTTAAAATAAGGTACAGTGTTCTCTCCAGACATTTATCCTCAACATAAATTAGTCCAAAGAGACAACAATAGTTTTCAATTCCCCAGTTGTTGTGTACTTTTTTCCTTCTGTTTTATTTGGCTTATTATGTCCTTATTAATTACTGGGTGGGGGGGATGGAAAGGCAAGAGAGACATTTCCATTGTTTTGTTTGTTGACAGAGATCTAACTTCTAATGCAAACAGACTTTATTTAATAGAAGGCTTTGGGAACTCAACAGTTTCTATCACAGAGAGAAAAAAATCAGCACCTTTTTTGCCAATTTGGACAATTCTGAAAGATTTGAATGAGAAATCCTCCCTTTTGAAAATATTCCAAAAACACATACCCTGGAGTAGGTGAAGCAATAGGAAAATTGCAATCTCCTACTGTGAATTTTTCCCTGTTGTTGTTGTTATTTGTAAAGGTCACACTGTAACATCTGTTACAAATACAATAAGTGTAATTGTATTAAGGGAGTCACTTATAGCTGTATTTTCTGTTGGGTTTTTCCAAGTAGTTAAATATTATAGTCTGAGTCTTTATAGGCCCTTCACATAAAACTATTTTTTTAAAGACTCTACTGGAGAAACATGATAAGGACTTCAACTTTTAAGGCTCTGGAAATCCCTGCTACACCACATAGTACCTGCACTGGCAGCACAGTTTGACTTTTGAGCTTGTACAATGATATCTGGGCCACACACATGTATGTGTGTTACTGCAATGTGTGTTTTCCAAAGTCAGTTTAAATCAATTTTTGCAAAGTCTGGCAAACTCTGAGTTTTTATTCTATTGCCCATCTAAGTCCCATTACATATACCCTGTCCTGGCACACTGGAAGTTCCTATTGAATCAAACTGGTCTTTGGTGCAGCCCATGCAGACACAGCAGTGATTAATCTGGCACATCACCTTCAGTGGAATTGCTCAGGTGAGGAAGGCAGTGGGAGTCTGCCCCAGGGATGAGATTTTCCTTGCCTGCAGTGAAAGCCAGGCTGAGGTGGGCATGGCTCTGGGATGGGGCACAGGGACAGGTGTGTGACTGCTCTGGAATACACAGCACAGGGTGATGGCCAGTGGAGGTGCCTGCAGTCCATTCCCCTCTTAATGACTGGATAAAGCTAGTTTTTGTTAGCTGGAAGATCAGGCTCATAAATTAATTTTTGGTAGAATCACCTAAAAACTCTGTATTTCTGTAATTACCTAGAATGGTGATTGCTGATCCTTAGTTCTGCAGCTGAATGAGTGGCTGCTTCTGTAAACGTTTCACTGTTACAAGTAAGATTTTTCACAGTATTAACTTTAACTACATGGGTGTTTGCGGTGGAATAAAACCTTAAATTGATGTTCTGCCACTTTGCCGGTTAAAACAAGGGAGAAAAAAAATGAAGCTAACATTATGATAGCTTCTGTGGTAATATTGTCTTCTGATACTGGCACTTTTTGATAATTAAACGAGAGCCAGAAAAACTACTATTTTTTCTTAGGATATCTTCCATCTTTACAGCATTGTGAGTTTTGTGTATTTCTTCATTGTTTCTGTAATAAACCCAGTTACTTTTAAGTATCCTGTATTGCTTTCAAATATGTTTTGGGGTTTTTTTCTAAAATCAATTTTATTACAAAACGTTGACTTCATCTCAAAAACTGTTGATTTCATAGGAATGTACTTGAAAGTGCTAAGAGCAACTTAGACAAATCTGGGGTTTGTCTGTGTTCTGAAAACTTATTTGTATTTCTTTGTATTGAAAAGAAGCCAGACGTAGAGCCTTATTTTCATGTGTTCCAAAGCTTAGTTGGTCAAACCAAATATTTCTGAGGTTTAAAAAAAAAAAAAGTAAATGGCATTTCTTCCTTAAAGAGGCAGTTTTTAACATACTGTAGGTGATGTTGTTTGCCATTCCATTCTACTCTGGCTAGTCACTGTTCTTAAAATCTTTAAATGGGACTGGGTTGGGGTGGAGGGGGGTGACAAAATTCAAAGAATGGACTGTTCATAAAGAAGGGATGTGGTAAAGGAGCAGTAATGAAACTGCTGGACCTTTATCTGGATTGTGCTGCTTGTCCTTTATCATAAACCCTCTCTCAACCTATAACATCTTTGTTTGTCTCCATATTTTTTTCCATTCTGACAAAATTCCAGGCCTTCTAAGTCTAATGATGTTGACATATTAAAATGGTAGAGAAAATGTGAACTGAGCCCCTCCTTTTAGCTAAATGTTATCTGCTTAGACTAATATTGCAATTGCCACCCACTGACATAATTTGTTTCACAGTCACAGCCTGGCAGCATGAATCAAATGTTGACATTCTAATTTCATGCACACATGGGTGTTTGGCTGAGCAGGCCTCAGCCTCTCAGCCATTCACACCATACCTGTGTAAATCAGGGAGACAAGGCCTTTTCACAGCTGCCCAAAGGGAAGTTCCTACCTTCCAGCAGAGTCTGGGGCTGGAGAAAGCTGCACAGCCCTGCCCTCTGCCCAGGAGCTCACACTGCTGGCACTGTATTAGGAGCTGGCCAGGCATGTTTGCAGGAAAGCTAGCAATTAGTTTATTTGTTGTTTGATTTTTTTCAGTGTTTTTAACAGATTTTTCTCATAATTTCTGCATGGAATAGATGGGTTTATTTTCAAAACTGTTTAACTATTTCTGTCTAACTGGCTTAAAGTTGAAAGA
Source organism: Passer montanus (assembly GCF_014805655.1). Taxonomy (NCBI): domain Eukaryota; kingdom Metazoa; phylum Chordata; class Aves; order Passeriformes; family Passeridae; genus Passer; species Passer montanus. The sequence goes on from NW_024369929.1 coordinate 2,692,994, forward strand.
TGTCACAATTTTGCTCCTGGGGACTGATGTCCATTAGTGATGGTTGCAAAGATGTTTCACCAAAGTCCTCACTCCAAGCAGCCAACACTGGAGCTAAAATGAAATTCAGCCTCTATGTGCACCTAATCTTTGAGCACACTGGCCAGAGAGAAAACCACAGGCAGATTCAGACACCCACCTACCAGACACTGGCCAGAGGCCATAAGGCTCAAATATCCTGCTCCTTTTAGTCCCATAACTCTGTCCCTGGGAGTGGTGCAAGGCTTGTCACCACGGAGAGGGAGAGAGGATGTGGCATGGCTGGGGCTGAGCTGCCTTTGCAGCAAGGGAGAGATGTGCAGCTGGCACAGAGTGTGGTGAGCTGTGGGGATGGCCAGGACAGGCTGTTCCTGACAGGGACTGCTGCCTCCCATGGCCTCTGTGCTCTGCCCCAGCAAGATCCTGGCTTCTTGTGGCTCTTGCATGGCCAGAGTGGGCTGCCTTGGGGACAGCCCTGGCTGTCTGCTGTGCCATGGAATGGACAGCTTTGCCAGTTGCTCTCTCTGAACAGAGCTGCTTCCCACTTCAGTTAGTGTCAAGTGCAATCCTGAGGCTTCTTGGGATAATCATGGCAAAGTCAGCCTCAGAAATGTAGCTTTTCACTGCAAATGCACTAAAAGCTTGCAAGTATGAACACCGGATGTTTCTGTCTCAGTTTTGTGGTTTTGTTTTGGTTCCATGCAAAGTGCAGTTAATTGTGGTGAAAGAGCAGATTTATTTTGCTTTGAAGAAAGTCTTTTGTTTTTCTTGAAAGGCACCCAAAAGTCGCAGCAAAGCCAAAAGAATGGCTTTGAATAGTTTTTCACAGATCCAGAGGCACTCTCCAATGGCACATGGCAGAAACATTCTCAGAGCTCCACAGTGGAATTGCTGACAAGGATGCCAAGGAGTTTCTGTGGGGCTTGGTGGCACCTGATTGTTGAACAGAGCAAACTGTCAAACATAAAAATACCTGCCTGCTGCTTTCCCAGTCTTGTGTGAGTCTGGGAGCTCTGAAAGATCTGGATTGTTATCAAGTACTGATGAGAATAGCCATGTGACATTCCACTGTTTTAATTCACTGTGGTCCAGAACTGACTGTGGCTGTGATCCAGTGCTTCAGTTTTGGCATCCCTGGATCTGCCAGGAGTGCCATGACTGAACTGTGTGAGGACAGGAACATATACAGATCTGCTCTCCTCTGGAAGGATTCCAGACTCTGCATGCACAGCCCATTAACAGGCTGGCTGCTCTGAGCTGGAAGACAGGACCTGGCTGGCATGGACAGTACTGCACCAGTGCAAAGGGAAGAGATTTCAGCTAAGACACTTGGACAAGTCCTTGTGTCTGAGATGTGACAGATCTTTAAAGTTCATTCAGCATAAAAAGCAACTTGGGGGCTTTTTAGTCCAGAAGAATGACACTCAGTAAACTGTGCAGAAGCAAATTCATTTCCCTCAGAAGGATGGAGAGCTGAGCAAACCCTGCCAGTGTCAGATGTGCTCTTTCAGGGACATGTGAACATTTCAGACTGGAAGCCTGCTGAAGCAGTATTGAAACAATTATATTAAAGCTAGCAGAACAAATTATCAAGTAGAGACTGATGTTACTCACCCACATGAAAAACCCTGGGCAAATCTTCACTCATCCTCAAAAAATAACCTTGAGGGGCATCCCCACACAAGGGAGGAATCTCCACACACTCTCCAAGAAGGGGTGTATTAGAAGACCCTGCCGTTAAAAAGTGGGGCTGGGCTTTGATGGTATGAAGTGATCAAGTGCCAGTCTGCAGGCTGCCTGTGTCAGCTCAGCATCTCTAGATAAGTTGTCAGTAGTACCATTTGTTAGTTCCTTTTATCAGGTACTTTGTTTTACCTCAGAATGTTTAACTTTGGGATTGATGATTCAGGCTGGTTTCTGCATTTTTCAGCACCAAAAGCAGCACGACACCCCCTGCTCTATTCACCACTGAGAGCTTTGCTAATCAGGCATTGTTCAAGTTGTCTTACCCCACTCTAGGCAGAACATCCTGCTACAACAATTTTCAAGAATTTGCCAAGATTTGCTATTAGCAGTGAGAGGAAAATAATCATTTGATAGGAAAAGGAAACAAATTGGATGTGGATGATGCAATGAGTCTGGCTGATAAATCATTATATTCTTTATCAGCTTTCTGTCATTGTATTTCAGACTCTGGGCATGTTAGATGTTTTTGTGACAACCTACAATTTCCCAATGTCCTTGCAATTTGTGTGTATTTAATGTCAGAAAAAAAACCCCACAGGTTAATATTGTTGATACTCTGCAAGACAATGTGTCAGCAGTTGTATTTCTCCCAGGAGGCATTAATGAGGTTTTTTGGACTCCCTGTGGTCTCCCCTATGCTTTGAAAGAGCCCTCTGGCTTGCCCTCAGCTCTTCCTTTTCCCAAATAAAGAAACAAGATATGAAGAGACCCACTCCTGTTCCCTACACGCTCTCCGTGCCAGCAGGCAGGACTCTCTTCCTGCCCGTTCAGGGCTGGCAGGTGTCAAATGTGCCTGGACCTGCCCCCTTGACCTTGGCCTTGCAGGAGATTTTGTCAACTGGCTATCAAGCAAAAAGTGGTCAGGATTTATTTTGATTTGGTTTTGCTTTTCTTTCTCAGTGTTTTATTTATTTGTTTGTTTGTTTTCAGCCATCTGGTTAGTCCAGAAGGAGAGAGCTGGAAGGGAGAATTTTTTGGTTTGGATATTTTTGTATAATGAGAATCTGGCAGTGGAGCTATTTAAGCATCTCACAGAGAAGCCTGATCAGCTGGCACTTGGCTGTGTAGCTCCTGATGCTGGCTGGTGTCTTACCAAATTGCAACCAAAAGAACGATGCTTGAGTTTTAGATTGAACTTGAAAAATTCCTTGAGAAAACCGGACTGTAACTTGCAGCTTTTCTGCCTGCTTAGGTAAGATACACAGAGAGAAAAGAAGGTTAAATAGTGTGCTGTGTAGGGACATTGCTGTGCAGGCACAAGCAGAGCTCAGCAGGAGGAGCCTTCAGGGCCTAGGGGTGGCTCTGGGTGTCATCGTGTCCCTTGTGAGGAAGCCCAGGGCCACAGGGATGCAGACACAGACACCAAGAGTAGGGTTAGAGCATACGAAGCCTCAGAGTTGATTAAAGCATTTCAAATCTCTCCAAAGGTTTCTTTATTCCATCAGGTCAAACATATAGTGTCTGGATTAGAGAACATTGTCAGCTGGGCCAGCCTTCTAAATCAATTAGGACTTGAAGGGCTTAGTAGCACATTTAGAGGGGCTTAATGATAAATTCTGTCTTGTTATTTCCACTGAAGTGGCAGTAGCTAATGGGAGAGTAACTAAGGTGGTGTCTGCGAGAGAAGGAAAAAGCACCAGAAAGGAGTGAAAAACAGGGTAGAGAAAATAATAAAAACACATCTGAGAATAAAACACACAGTGATATTATTTGCCCATCTCATTCATGAAAGTTTATGTCACTAGAAGCAATTTGAATATCCTCTATTTGCCTCAATTTCTTTAGAATTTGGGTGAGAATATAATCACCACCCTTCATGGAATGCTGGGTGGGCTGTTTTATTGTGTGAGACAGTTTGTGCCATGACTGAAATGAAAAATCCTTGCTACTGCTGCAGAAATCAATGTGAATGTGCCTCTCCTGTCAGGAGCAGAAGCCAGGCCTTGTTTGCAGGTCATGTTTGCTAAGTTGTGAGCTGCTAAGGGCAGGTTTACAGTGATGGGAAGTGATAAATGCCCTTGGCAGGCTCATTGGCTCAGCCAGCATCCACACTGCAGCTCTATTTTTGGGATTTAGCTGAGTCACAGAGAGCCAGCTCAAATGCATCTGGACTGATCCCCCAAAACTTTGGGTGCCAAGGTTAGCACTGGCAGAACCATCTCCAGTGTCTACAGCCTAAGTCCAGCAAGCTGGTCACTTCCTAATGCTGATGCATCTCTTTCAGAAATAGAGACTGTCTCAGCCTGGCAAGGATGTACAGAGGAACTATTACAAAAATTAAAATGTCACAAGGTTTTAAAAAAGAATGTCTGTATCTCAGCATGAATCGCGTGGAGCTCGTAGTAGAGGAAAAGTGAGCATATGACAGAGGGTTATGTTTGGCACTGGCCTTTATGCCAGTGGACTTGCATATTTTATTAACCATGCCTGCTTTGAGGGTGGTTTATGCAAGGATTTGTATTCTCAAATGCCTGGGGGTGAATTTACTACATCCTTTCTAATCCTTTTTTCTTAAGAGTGTAAGACTCCTCAAGACCTTCTTGTGCATTAAAATAGGCTGTCGCTGGTTCCTTTCCAAGTAGCATGAAGCCAAACCCCCACAAATATTCAGATGGAGATGTAGTTCTGCTGTAGTTTAGAGTATGAGTGCAAATATTTCTGAAAGGAATTTTCTGAGATTTGAGCAACTTCACATGCCTTCAATAGTGGCAATGTCCTTGGAGAGCCAGATCACTGTGACTTCAGACCTTGTGTTTCTTAAATGAAACGTAATTCTTCTTATAAAGGTAACTTGTTTCACAATTCACAGGTGCTTTCTGATGAATGAGTAATGCAGCCTCTTCCCTCTCCTCCCAACTCTAACCAAATAAATCTTTAGGTAAAAATAACTCCATCTCTCCTTTTCTGTAGTTTCCTGTTGGGCGAATATCTTTAATTTTCATGTGCACTTTGAGTGTAGTACTTACATTTAAGAAGGCAAACAAAAATTTCAAGCAAGGCATTAAAAAACCCCTCGTTCTGGATTCTATCCATTTGTCTTCCCTTTGTCCTTAATCTTGATTTGCCCTGTAGGTTAGTCTTATCATAAAGACAGTATGAATGACTGTCTCAGCGCCTTTCCTCATTAATGCTGCAGGAAATTGATGAGTAGATCTCTGGAACTGTGGATTTTTTTGGCAAGAATTATAGCCCCTATTTATTTTGGAGGGACCCATGTGGCTTTCTAAGTAAATATATGTTAAAATTTTCCCCAAAAATAAACAGTACAAGTAATTGCTTGATATATTAAATTGACATTTTGGCTTTGTGATTTGCTATGATATGTAAAAATCTAATTTCCTCCTTGGAAAGATGCTATTGCAAAATTGTAGGTAAATTAAAATCAGTGGTTTATTCAGAAGGTGAGTAATACACTCTGTTTTAATATATCAATATTTATTCTGCAGCTTCTCAGGTCTGCCCAGATATGTGCCATCTAATGTTAAATGTGTGCTGGCTGTGATATTACCTTTGTTGGTAATTGAAATGGATAAAGATTGATGTGAGTGTCTTGCACACTCACTCCAGCCAGGATTTGTAAATAGCATTGCTCCAGATACTAAAAGAGCATTACAGGAGTTTCACTCTGAGCATCATATTCATATACTCTGTTTACTGACTTGCTGATAGGCATTTCAATAATTGTACTTGAATTCTAAAAAAATCAGAGGATGAAGTGTAATTTTGTAAGTTTAATGAAGCTGTGTCTGCTGTTAAATCTCTGCCTTGAAGGAATCTGTTGGATAAGTACTATATTCATAGCTGCTTCTATTTGTGCATCCTTTTCTAATTAAAATTAAAAATAGAGTCCAGGAAAGAGAAGTAAATGGCTTCATGCACTGAGCACCTTTTGACTCGCTGAGGTGCCCAGTGAATTGACGCTGATCAAGCTTTGGACATGTGCCACATTATTAAAAGTAATGGCACTGAGCTGGATGGCAGAGCTGTGGGGAGGAGGAGGGGGTGGCCAGCTCTTTAAATGAGCCTTTTGCTCTTTTTAGGGCGTAAGGCGCTTCAGAAAAACAGGCATTCCAACAAAAATAGGTTGAAAACAACTAAGTTAATGGAATTATTGTGATTTTTCAGAAGTCTGGCTACAAATCTAAAAACAATAAAAACTCTTTAATAGTAAAATCTGTCATGATTTTATGTCTTGTAGTTCATAATCAGGTTCAATAGTATTATTATATCCATGATGATGAATTGTAGAAAACCTGTTCCTCTGCTTTTGTCCTGTAGTCAATGATTTTTCTGATTGAAATTAGTTAGTTGCTTCCTCAGAACCTGAAATTCTGAGCAGTTGGCTTTGGATCATGCTCTGAGTTTGGGGATTGCTGAGTAGTATCCAATTTAAATGGTCTTTTATTATACCGAAATACAAGAAAGTTTATTTAAATTTGTCTTTAGTTTTAATCGTATTTTATGAAATTGGAACGTCTGCAGTTTGAACGTCAGCTCTAGTGAAATTAATTTCTCTCTGTAATGTTGTGATCTCTCTGCATAATTTGATGGATTGAGCAGGACTCCAGTTTAACAGCAGCATACTAGACTCTTCTTTATAAAATTTGCTTGCTCACTGACCTCTTTTTTTTTTTTCCTCCAAGACCAATTTTCACAAATGTATTTCCAAGGAAGTACACTTGACAATGTTCACATTTTGAGGGAAAAAAACATCAAAAGTGGTTTAGTTATTCTAAAATACATTTGTATCTCTTGGTCACTAGTTAGTCTTAGCAATGTGAGTTTTGTTAGGTAATGACTATTGGTTTTACAAGTTAGACTCTTCTGTGTTTTGGTTTCTTTTTTTGTGTGGCAAAAATCCATGCAAGTGAATTTATACAAACATGCATTTGTGGCTGAGAACTGTTTTCTTCCACCATTTTGTCCTCATTAAAATGTAGTTAGTCTGAGTTATCTGAATGTTGACAGAAAAGAGGATAAAAGGTCAGAAATGTGTAGCATAAATAATACATTAATTTGCAGTAATTCTCTAGCTGGCATTTATCTATTACTGCATATTCCAGAAGATTTGAAAAAAAAATCTTAAGATACACAAATTTCTGCAGATTGGTTTTTTTTTAGTGATTGTGGGACCAAGCCTTAGCTGAGATACTGGCAGAAGCGAAAGGATTCCCATGTGAACAGAGTATTCTGATCCAAAGCAAAGATGATTTTTGTTGGCTCTAAGAGTTCATTTCAATCCACATAGATTCAATCTTCTTAAGAGCAAAATATAAGCTGTCTTTTGCCAGCACTTTCAGGAAGATTGAGACCTGGCCTCCAGTACTGTTGTACAGGACAACTCCTATTAAATCCTCTTGCTACTGGGAGGGTGGAAGTGGGAGATGTTTAAGCCAATGCTTGGATTGTTGTTTAGAGCCCTGGAGTGAGGTCCCTAAATAAGAACTAGTCCTCTGCAGAAGGTTTGCATATGGGTATTGATACAAATAAATCAGAGAGGAAGCAAATAAGAACCATTTGGTGATGCAAACTTCAAAATAAACATTTGATTTATCATATCTGTGTTTTGGAGTGAAAATCCTGCTGCAGATAAAACTTCAGAATTACTCAAGAATGCAATTCAAAAAAAAAAGCAGGAGGTTATTGCATGATCTACTACACCAAGTGTCCCACCTGTCTGTTCAGGAAAGAAGGTGACGTGAGGACAGGACCATGCACAAAGACCTGGATTCACTTCCAGCTGCAGAGTTCCTGTGTTACCTCAGACTAATGCCTGTAGCTTTTGAGCTGTTCTGCAACAGGCAGCAAAAATCAAATGTAAGTTCAAAGAAAAGAAAACACACATTCAGTATTAGGACTAATCCAAACCCTATGTGCTTCCAGGACTTTCCCCACTCAGGCAACAGAAGACATGACCAAATCCAGCACAGATTTTTTTGAATGCTGGAATTATGAAGACTTCTTAGTGTGGGTAGAGACTAAGGGGAATGTGAAAGCAAACAAGTTCAAATGTGTTGACAAGACAAAGGCAGTTGGGGGAAATAAACTACCTGTGTAACAGCTAATGAGTTTCTGATTAACAGAACTTCCTGCATCTAAGTGAAATTTGTATTTCAGACACATTAATTCAACTGGCCTTTGACAAGAATGAACGTTTCTTATGCTTTCCAGTAATGAATAGATCACATCCAACCCTTCTGCACCTGGGAAAAAATGATCAGGGGAAAAGAAAGTAGCAGACAGAGCATTTTTCAGACCTTTTGATTTCAAATCTTGCAGAACCCTGCAGCTTTACTTCTGCCTCCTGTCACCTCATAAGGTCTTTCTACTTCACCAACCCACATGGCCTCACCCCATTGCCTTAAAGCTGAACTTGTGCTGTCAGTGCAGATGTGAAGGTGGTTCCTGTGGTGCCCCTATCCTACCTTGAGCCATACAGCTTGTCCTGAGTAAGCTGAACTGGCTGCTGGCTGAAAGAGGATCTGTAGCTGAAAAGGTCTTTGGTCAAGCTTGTTTCCTTGCTCTTACCAGAAGACTTTGGGGCCTTCTTTTCCAGCACTAAACTTTATAATTCCTCTGCTGGAGTGACAAATCTGGCATCTGATGGTCTTGCCAGCCTCATATCTCTTGCCCCAAACACTGAGATCCTGTTACCACAAATCTGCCTGGCACCTCTGGCTTTGCTCATACAGAGCAGAACTCTGGGACAGGAGCTCACTGGAGCTCAGAACTTGAACTGCAGGTCCCTGGGGCTTAGCAGGGATGGCACTCGTGAATAGCAGTATAGCTCCAATACAGTAATTTGTGTGTAGGGGGGCAGGTTGACTTTGGTCTGTGGAAGAGACACTTCTGGCTGCTCAGTGCTCAGGCATTGTAGCAAGGTTAGTGAAGTCTCCAGCACAAGGCACTGAGGATCCTCTGGTGGGCACCTCCGTGATGATGGCACGAGGGCTCACTGAACTGAATCCACTGGGAAGAGGTCAGAATAGGGTGTGTGGGGCTGGTTTGGGGGTTTGGTCAAATTGTGTTGCTGATGTGGTGTGCAGTGAGGCTGTGCCACTGACAGGGCGTCAGGAGCTTGAACAAGTAGGGAGTGGAAAAGCAGTAAGTCAGGGTGCCATGGAAGCAACTGACTTGGGACTGTGAATTCATATTTTGAGGATTGCTGTTTTGGAGGCTTTTGTTACATTTGCTCCTTGATGAAAGTTTTCATGGGAACCTTCCTTCAAGTCACATCCTTGTGAACCACACATATGTGATAAGTGTATTCAGTGCTCTGGTAGCTGATGGGAACCAGAGAGAGTTACTGGATTCCTTCCTTAAGAAAAGAAAAAAAACCTTTCATCCTACTGGGCAGGCAGAATTTTATAAAGAAAATTCAAGAAATTAATTAACTATAATAAAATTTCACCTCTTTAACCTTAGCTCTTGAGCAAACCTGAGCTAAATAAACATCTGACCATTCAATCTCTTCCACTTAAGGTTAACTTGAGTTTATTATTCAGACTACTGCCCCTGTGTATTAGGCAAAGCATAAATTATGCATACTAATTACCTTGGATGGGGCATGACTTTAATGAATTCTTTTAATTAAACTGCAACACAGTGGTTTTGTAGAGGATGGTCTATATTTCATCCTTAAACTATGTAACCTTCATCTTTGTCTGGAGAGATCACACATTTGAGTTGGTTTAATTCACTTAAGTAGTAAATACAAAGAGCAACCTACCCTCGCTATCACTGGGAAATTTGAAAAATGTTCATGTTCTGTTGCAGAGCTAAGAAATGAGATTCTTCAGTGAAAAGCTATGATTGTGTCAGGAAGGCAAGGGCCAACATGCAGGGAAAGGATAGGTATTCTTGAAGGAATGAAACTAAAGAGTGGTGTAGTATTGGTAATTTCCAAAACAAACACAAGTAAATCATTTCCCAGGACTTCTCATTTACTTGGCATCTTATATCAGTGGTAAACCAGCAGAATTATCTGAGTCCCTGGTATGTTCTTTGTAAGCGGCTTTGGATTCTCAAAAATTATCAGGGCACAATTCAGTTACACTGTTCACTGCAGAGGATTTGTCCACAGTGGCAGCACCAGTAGCTTAATAGCAGGAATAGCAGCAGACACTAAATACTTCATCTGATTCTTAATGGCAAATCATGTATGTGCCCTTTCTCTTTAGCCTTTTGCTGAAGTTTACTATTTTGCTCTTGTTTACCTGTTCTTGGCAGTTTTGAGGCCTCTGTGGCTTCCCAGAATCCAAATAAAGAAACTGTTCATTGGATGTGCTTCAACTGCCAGACAAGTAACTGCTGGGTCAAAAAGGAGTGTTGTGGCTGACAAGTGTATTTAAGAAGGAAAATAGCAAAGCTTGCCCATCTTGACATCTCTCCCATCTATCCGTGTCTCCTTCCTTCACATATAAGTCCATACAAGAGCAAAGTGTGTTCCTGGCCAGTCATGCTGGCACATTTGTGTTCTCCTCTTTCCCTGTCAGTCTAACATGGTGTCCTGCCCATTTCTTCACAGCTCCCTGTTTGGTTGTTGCTGCTTGTGCACTGGCCAAAGTGCCCATCCACACAAGTAAATGTGAATTTTCTGGTTTAAATTCACTGTTTGTAGATAGTTCCATCCCTCTGATGCTTGTCCTTTGGTCCTACCCTTATTGTTTCCTTGGTGTTGTTTCCTTGCTGTTGCTTTGTTTGAAAGGAATGCAGCATGTTAGTGTGGTTATCTCCTACCACAGCAACCACTTTCAGTGATACAGGAAAAGACTTGGTGAAGGCCCTTCCAACCCAAACCATTCTATAATTCCATGGCAATAGGAATCATTGTGCTCCTATGTATTCAGTGCCTCCAAACTATTTTATGTGTTTGCACACTATTTCATCTAAGGTATGTCATGAAGAGAAATGAACAACGTATTGTCTATGTGGCATCAATCTAGCTTTTAAGATTTGTTTAAATATTTGGTGCTTGACTCCATTCTTAGGTTTTTTTCCGAGGTCTTCTGTGGCAGCACCTGAATTTCACATTTTGTAATAGAAAACAAAGCCTTCAGTTCTGGTGAAAATGAGTTAAAAGGCTTGTGCTCATAGTATGTGACTGGTTTATTCCATGTAGAAAGAGCCAGATTTTCAAAAGCTGAAAACTTGCTGGCATGCAAATGTTGCATCTCTCTCTATCTCCTGTTTGGGGAATGAATTTGAATATGCACTTTGGAACAGATTTAATCTCATCTGCAGTTCCTTGGGTGAATCTGCAGTTCAGGCTTTGCTCCTCATTGCAGCGATTCCTGTGTGATTTCAGTCATCCCTTGATGCCATTGTTTGCCATGGGCTCGTCTTCCTCTCGGTGCCTGCAGGCTGTGCTCTTATATAGCATATGTTTTGACAAGCCATCTGGTTTCAATAGGTTTCCCAAGTGCCTGCCTTCTCACAGCCTGTCTTTTTGGCAGCCACCAGTGCCTACAAACCCTCTGCCTGTCTTTCTGCATGGATCAGAGATTCTTATTTTCACGTGGAAGCGTTAACGCTTGGGGTAAATAAAGAAGCAGCTTATAGAACCAAGGGGACTTTATGGGTGTAGGGAAAGGGACTGAAACCAGAGGACCCAGCCAAACTCCTGAGAATGCCCCTGTCTGACACACAGGGGTGAGTGAAATGGGTTTAGCTGCCTTCTGGCTGGGCACAGTGCCACACCAGAAGGTTCTCAGCACCAGTAACCAAGAACCCATGCACAGCATGTATATCAAAGGTATTTGAAGACAGCATTGCTCCAAGGGGTGGATTCAACAGCTGTGTATCTTACACTTGCACATCTAATCATCAGAGAACTTCCTCACCACTCCTGCAGCTTTTAAAACCCCCACAAAAGAACAGAATTAGCAGAACTGAGAAAGTAGCAGCCCAACTGTTTACCTTCCCTCTAATTATCATGGGGAAGCAGCTAAAAAGGTGTACTGCTAGGTAACAAAATGGGTACTGAGGTAATCCAAAGATCAGGATCTATAAGCAGAAATAAATAGGTATTATTACATACAAAGTTATTTTGAGATAATAAAATATTGACTTCAGCCATTGTTGCATATCTTCAGCAGTTTGTATGGGGAAATAGTACTGGGGGGATGTTCCTCTGCTTTCTCTACTGCAACATGGTAAAATTACATTACTTACTGGTGTTCATGTGAGTTGAAAGCATAGAAATGCTGCTCACATCTGCCTGCTGTAACATATCCTAAAACAGTGCTATAGTTTGGATCACCCCACATGCTGAATATTCACTTGGGCATATACTCTAGATGAAAGACATGATTTTGCATTCTTCTTCTTTAAATTTTTTAATTTCTAACTTTTTTCTGACCATAAATTCATTGGGCTATCCTTGACTTGCATTGATATAGTAAGAAGATTAATGTAAAGTTGTCATATCAAACAGTTTTTGCTTTGTCTGTAGTGAGAAATAAAACTAAATCTTAAAGCACCTTCTTCCCACCCTTCCATTCTTGCTAGAGAGAGGAACTTCACTCCTGGTTTCACTAAGGATACTGAATATCTACAGCTAGATTATTTACAAGGAAGTCTACTTGAGATTAATTTGGGGTAAACAGAAGCAGTAGATGGTAATAACCCCATCAATCACTTGCTGTTTCACAGCCAGTTTCAAGCAATACCATTAGATTATTTTTTAAGACATAGAACAAGTTTTCCAGAGCTCCTGGCTGCCAGACTGAGTAACCCCCACCAAGGCAAGCGCATCCTTTCTTGACTGATCACTTCTGCTGAAGAGCATCAGCAGCAAATAGGAGGGCTGTGAATTAGCTTGGAAGGATTGGCTTTTAAATGTTACATTTCAGTGATTATTGTTTGCTCACTATAACCAAGAATAGTTTATGGAAATGAAAAACCCTTTGGTATTTTGTTGCAGTCTAAAGAAAATGAAGATTTAAGGAAAATGCATGCTTGGCAGACAGAAGTGTGGGTGCAGTGGGTGACAGGAACAGATCCTGGAATACTCTGACATCGTATGCTTTGTTTTGGTTGTACCAGCATGCCAAATGTGGCTGCAGTTTTTCCAGCAGAAAGCAACATATAAAGCAGGTTTCATTTTAAAAAGTAAAGTGAAGAGCCTGTGAATTATTTGCTGTGTTTAAATGCCTGTAGCAAGACAAAATTTAATTTCAACAGGAATTTGCAAAAGCATAGGGGTCGTTTTATTTTGTAACACTTGAAGGTGCAGGGAGTGAGTACATAATGTTGACTATAATTTTATTAAGGTTCTAAGTTCTACACCAATTAATTTGCAAAACAAAGCAGTAAATAGAAACTAGATTTTCTTTTGCTCCAAATACATAACAGGAAAATTCTGAATTACATTGGAATAGGTTAGTACTCGGGCAATTCCTTGAAACTCTTCCATGTGCCCTCAAATTGCCCCTCTTCTGTAGGTCTATGGCAATTCCAAGTCAGCCTGGTTTGTGGATGTGAAGTGCCAATCATCTTAACTGTATACTTGTACCTGGGGGAACTACTCTTGGAGTTTTATTGATTTCTTTCAGGCCTGCCCCACTGCAGGTAAAAGATTCTTTATGGCAAGGGGGCCAAACACCAGTGTGTGTGGCAGCAGTTTCCTACCTACCTCTCTAATTTAGTCTGGCTGATCTTCCTGAATCATACATTTCTTGTACATGACTGCAGAAAATCCTGCTGTACCCTTAAAATCAAGCTTATTAATTTCCAGAAGGTAGAATCTTTTTCTTATATCATTAGTGTGTGGTGTATGAAGCTGTAGTGACATGGTGGCAGTTCAAATGCTTTCACAAGCTCAGGCTGCAAAAGCCACTTTGTCCCTGCTGCAATTGCAGATGCTGAATTTGGTGGCCAGGCTGAAGTGCTTCCCAACAGCTGTGTGTTCTTGTGTATTGAACTCCCTGTTTTGGGGCTGTGACCCTTTTAAAGATAACGTGTAATCCTGCTGGAGAGCTCAATAGGACCAGTCAGGTGCTTGGAGGGAGTCAAGAAATTCACTCAGTGTTTCACTAAACTAAGGAGCAGAATTTTTGAATAATGCTGCAGCAGCCAAGATGTGACTTACACATAGAGAGATGCAGGCCTGGTGATGTGTTTCAGCAGACCCACTGAGGTACTTGGGAAAAACAGGGAAGTTTGAAGGTTATTAAGGTTGGGTCTATGGTTTTCATAAATTAGTTAGTCATAGAGATGTATATCAATTACTCTTTATTATTTTTGTTGTTTGTCAAGGATTTTTTCCACACTGAAGCATGAAAATTTAGCTTGCAGTGGACTTTGTTATTGTATTCTCTTTAAATCTTTATTCTTAGTTGAAGTAAATAAACCAACAAGGTAAAGAGAGCTGATAGCTACTCCATCTGTATTATGGCACACAATGATGGCTGGAAGTTAAAGGTTTGATATATAGATCTATTTTTTTATTGCCAGCCCCTGCCCCTGAAGAAAGTATTAAAATTTCCAGATGAGTAACCAAACAATAAATAGATGAGACAGTTGCTGTGAATATCTGATTTTTTGCATAATAATGAGATATTGCTGGATAATATGCTTTGCAGTCCACAGTTTGTCTACATTATCATTTTGATTGGACAAATGCATAAGAAAGATATACAAGTAAAGCCATGCCAGGTCTTTTATTTTAAATTGATTCTATGTGAGAGTTCAGTTACATTTCTAGGACATCTTAAAAACAAAACGAATTCTAGGAATATTCCTACACACACACACACACAGACATTCATTTGCACACATCCTCACACACAAAATATACAGCTAATATCTGACCTTACAATTTCTGATGTGCTGCAGAAACATTGTGTACAAACTGCCAGTTCTTTCTCAGGCCAGTCAGGTTAGAATTAGGGGCATTTTCAGTGAGCATCTTCTCTCCTGCCTTGCAAAAGGCTCATGGAAACACATATAAGGGGGCCTTTCAGCTCACTGCAGCACCTCGTTCCATCCCAGAACAGGCCAAAGCAAAGGAGGCTTTGGGCTCAGTCCCAAATGGTGGATAGATGAATTTCTAATTGATTTCACTGTGGAAAGAAACATGCAGTTGAGACATGATGATCTTCATGGAGGGCTCAAAGGAGTGTGTGACATCTGGTACCATTTGGGTCAGTTTTGATGGAGGAAAAATACTGTGCCAGTTGTACTCTCTGACAAGTTTCTTATCATTGTATGTAAGGGCACTGCTGGCAGCACTGAAGCAACATCTCAGTCACGGCCCTCATTGCTAGGAGATGCCCAGCCATGCTGCCAATATCAGTGTCCAGGTAAAAGCTGGGTCTCACTTAGGAGAGATTGACCAAGTTATACTAAGCCATTTTTAAAAGTTATTTCAGAATTTTTCTTTCCAAGTTTTATTGAGAAACATGGAATCAGAGTTTAGTTTTCATTACATAAAAAACCAACAAAACAAATAAAAAAGCTATATAGTTTTTGAACAGTTATGTGTTTTCTGCACTTGACCTTGCCATCTGGACAGGGAAATGTGTAAGCCCAAGCTTCAAGATGAGTTTCTTCTGCTTTGCAGAATTCTGCTGCCTGTTGTTGGTCTGGTTGATGTCTGAGCCCTCGAAATCCTGCAGGGATATCACATTCTTTTTCCTATATTCTGCTTAGATCTTCCAGTCTTCTCCAAGTCTTCCCATAAATGTTTTCTTCCTCCAGGTTTTGAGAAAGCAGGGTCCTGTGTTCCTTGCACCTAGTGACTGCAGTGAGAGTCCTTGCTGTGCAAACAGTGGCAAACCTGGCTGGCACAGGGCTGGTTTCAGACCAGTGAAACACTGGCAATTCAACTGCAAACATCTGCTGGTTCAACAGAGGAGCTGACTTGGCTCTGTCTTCCTTTTTTTTTCCCCCTCTGTTTGTGTCTGCATGTGTGCACCAGATAAGAAATCCACACACTTAAAAAAACAGTGGTAAATAAATAAGCAAGCCTAGCAAATATTACTTAGATGTGTCCTAAAAGCACTTACAGCATCACCTTTCCTCAGCAACAGAGATGAAAACCACTGCTAGATTAAAGGAATTTACACAGCTACTGTGCTGCAGCTCTGCTAGGGCATGCATGATTCAGCTTACAGAAGGACATTTCTGATTTCTTGATTGTCCCCCCATAGCAAATTTATGTAACAGTAGTTTCAGACCCTGTTTCTTTACCAGAGCACAGTCACGGTATTGAGAAATAATGCAGGATTTTCCTTGAGTTTAATTATCTGTCAGCAAATCTGTCATGAGGGATGTCCCAGGAAGAACTTCCATGATGCACAGCCATCAGTGGTGTACCCAGAAACCATTCAACCACAAAAAAAGAAGTGGAACCAGGTTTTGAACTAGGTATTAATTTCTGCTGGTGCAGTGTCCCACACTGTGAGTGACACCTGGCATGTGTCCCAGTTCACTTTCTCATGGTCCCTCATACCGTAAGCAGCAGACAGGAATTTTGTGGCTTCTTTTTCCTCAGTCCCTTTGTCACTTCTTTTTTCCTCAGGTCCAACCCATATCTCCAAAACACTAGAGTCAAATTCAGTCCTTGAAGCACAGACTATTTTCATCTACATCATGACATTCCCTGTCCTGGCAAAATTCCAGCTTACTGCGTTTGACCTCAGAAAGGAGATGTATCGTGCTCCTACTATGCTGTTGAAATTATGCAACTGACCAATTTATTATATTTTAAAGATTATAATATGGTTAATGGGCAGCAAACTTAGTGAAGTCATCAGACTAAGTGTACTGCAGGTGCAACATCTTTTTTTCACTGGAATTTGATTCATTCACAAAATTATTTATCTATTCAAAACAACTGTCATGATTCCTTTGTCCATAGATAATTAAATAAGCTTTCTAATTTATTCATGTATTCTAATTTACATTGAGTACCGACCCAAAAAACCTTTCTGCTTACCCAGAGAGAAGACATAAAATACATAGATAAATCTAAGTGGCAGCCAGGGCACAAAAAGAGCAGTTCTGGCTGGTGAGGGCACTGTTGCTGTAGCTGGGAGCCTGGCCCTGGCTGGCTCAGCAGTGGGAGCTGGGGCTGGAACAGAGTAGTGCCAGAGAGCTTTCTGTCTTCTTTTCTGAGGCCACAAGAAAGTGCAGGTCTGAGATATTGAACTGTCTTGTGCAGAGTTTTTATACTGCCTTTACTGGCACCTTCTTTAACTGAGCTTTCTAGGGTACAGGCAAGTACTCAGAGCGAGTTTCTCTGCTGTTATTTCACTTCTTCCAGGTGCTGGTCTTTGTATCTCTGTGATAACAGAATTCCATCCAAAGCTCATGAGTTCTGTGCTGTGTTCTGAGCCTGAGGCTTCCTGCAGCTGAGGTTCACATTTCTCAGAGGCTCCTTATGTTCAAAGTTTTAGATAGTTCTGTGATTCCTCCTACCATAGGATTCAAATCCTTCACAAACATTTGTGCATGCAATTGCACAATATTATTGTGAATTTGGCAAATTGGCACTGGATTCTTTATGGAGAAGAGGCACAAAGGGGCCCAACATACATTATTTGCAGCAAAGAATATATAAGTCATGCCTCAGAAATACCAGCTACAAAGATACTGGAGCATTGTAGGGTGTTGTAAGCCCTTTGTAAGTTTAGAGAAGAGAATATACAAGTACTTTCAAGGCAGTCCAGACCTGTTTCAGGCTGTCTGGGTACAGGAAAACAATTGTACACACAGGCTGGATCAGTGGGTGTGAGGTTCTGCAAGGCCCAGGGCTGGTCCTGCCCTTGGCTCACACCAACCCCTGCAGTGCCACGGGCTGGGGCAGGGGCTGGAAAGCTGCAGAAGGCCCTGGGGGTGCTGGTGAACAGCAGCTGAACATGAGCCAGGTGTGCCCAGGTGGCCAAGAAGGCCAATGACACCTGGCCTGTACCAGTCATGGTGTGCCCAGCAGGAGCCATGCACTGACCATCTCCCTGCTAGGGCCACCCTGAGTGCTGTGTCCAGTTCTGGGCTCTTGAGGTGTTGGAGCATGTCCAGAGAAGGGCAGGACACCCCAGAGTCCAGGGGAAGCTCTGGATCACGAGTCCTGTGAGGAGTAGCTGAGGGAGTTTGCAGTTTAGCCTGGAGAAAAGGAGGTCCAGGGGGAATCTTATTGTTCTCTACAACTCCCTGACAGGAGGTTGTAGCCAGGTGGGGCTTGGCCTCATCTCCAAAGTAACAGGTGACAGGATGAAAGGAAATGGACTCAAGTTGTGCCAGGGGAGATTTAGGCTGGATATTAGGGAAAATTTATTCATGGACAGCATTGTCAAGCACTGGAACTGGCTCCTCAGGAGAGGTGGTGGCGTCAAAATTCCTGCAGACACTGGAAGATATGTAGGTGTGGCACTGAGTGTCATGGTTTAGAGGTGGGCTTGGCAGTGCTCTGTTAAGACTAGACTCCATCTTAGAGGTACTTTCCAACCTAAATGATTCTACAGTGTCCTGACATTCCATCTGCTCTAATATTTTTTTCCATGCAAGACCTTATGGGCGCTTCAGGAGTCCATGAACGAGTTAGAGTATTAACTTGCTTTTCCTAAGTTATAGGAAGTGCATTTCTGTTTTGATTGTCCTGTCTCTGAGCCACAGAAGCCAGAGGTGTGGTAGCTGTGAGCAGACACGTTTCAGCCAGCACAGCTGGGCCTTGGGCTCCCCAGCAGCCAGTCCTGCTCAGGCTCTGGGACCACACGTGCTGCAGTACCCAGGACTGGATCCACAGCTGGGCCCATGCTCCACTTGGTGACTGCAGGGATTGTGTGTGTGAACTGATTTGTGATCCTCAAGTGTGTTGTGTAGTAGCTCTTGTTTTCCCCAGACAAGGAAATGCAGCTTCAAACATATCTGTCTTATTTATAAGCAGTTTAAACTTTACACTCAAGTTATTTTCTTCTCTTTCCCCAAGCTCATAATTTAAGGGGAAAACCATCAAAAATAAGTACATAACATAGCAGAATACAAACCCTTAAAAACTAGCAGAACCTTCAGTCTCTGCTTGTTTTCTTTTATGGTATTTTGTTTTATTAATAAGGCTGCCTCTGTATTCATGACAAAATAAGAAAGCTATTTCCAATGAAACAGATAAGTCTTTGTTAGACATCAAATATAACTAATATTTGATGTCATAAATATTAATGACTTTCATGTCTTCAGATACTTTAGAATCAATTCCAAACATTTTTGTTTTGATTCACTCTTATTTATTTTTTCACATTGAACTGGTAGAAGGCATTTTCCCCTGTTTTCCATTGAAAATGTATCAAGTTCTGCAGCCTTCTTTTCTGTTTGAATTAAGATGTTGTTCAATGTATTTACATGGCTGTAAATTACAGCCAGGCAGAATTAGCAGTTAGGGTCGTGTCACAGAAATGTCGATATGATGGCCACAAGTCCAGCTGTGAGTCAGAATTGATCTTGGCATTTCCTGGCAGAAGAGAAGGGATTGAAAGAGGCAGGCCTTTGCCCGGAGACATTCAAGAGACCACATTTTCTTTGGCCATAGTACACAGCACAACCTGTTGTTTGACATCTGTTTGCCAATTCTCCACAGGTACTGAACAATAATTGGGATCTCAGCAACAATAAATTAATATTTGTTGCTCCTTAAAAGCAGGACTTTCCTCTTTCTGAGTGGAATACTTCTGTCTCTAATCAAAATGTATAGACTCGGGTTTAGGCCACAAATTCAAATTTTCCTGCCCTCTAAATAAATAATAAATAATGTTACCAGTGGAATGAGTGTTGATGCAGAGAGCTGAGTCTCCCAGAGATTAGATATCTGAACCTGATATGCCTATAACAACTGGGAGCCAAGGTAAAATATCCATCCACACCTGGAGGAGGGGTGATTCTTTGCCTGTGGAGGGTTGGTCTATACTCAGATCAAAGGAAAAAAACTTGCAAGCCTGTGATGGGAAATGTAGGAAAACAGTAAGTAAAAAAACCAAAAAAACAACCCACCTTAAAACAAGTCTGAATGCTTTCAGAGCATGAAGGAAAGAAATCCCATGTTCTTTCCAAGCCTGTGGAACATCATAGCTGTTGTAAATAGGCCAGTCCCGAAGAGAGTACACATGTTCCAAATGGGAGGAGATTATTTGCTGCACCATTTTAGCATTTATCAGTAATTAATGGAAACTTGACAGGGATTTTGAGCAAAATAATTCAGTGTTTCATAAGCCCAAGATTTGGCATTAAAGAATGTTTTACTTATGGTATATATGGTGAGAACATAGCCAAGTTGTTAGCATTAATGAAATCCATCCTAATTCCTCTTTGTAAGATGCAATATTCGTCTGCTGTTATTGAACAAGCAGTTCAAAGGAGTTAAGACAAAGAGTAGGGCAAGGAGAAAATACATTTGAAAATTGCGTCATTCAGAGCATGAACTACAGGCTGAACGGAATTGCTTCAGTTTGGTGATGAGATTGATGTGTTGCTGTGATTTTTTAGATAGTTGTGGAGGTAGAGAATATTTCCTAGTGACTACATGGGATTTGGTGGTGTTAAGTAAATGTGGAAGTTTTATCCTGGTTTGCTGAGGAAGTGAGGCTTATGAAACCATATTTTATGCCTGTTCTCTCCCTTCAACCCAAGCAATGTTGAATGTTTTGGCCAGCTTCAGTCAAAATTGAGAGGACTGGAACTCCTCTTTCTACTAATTGCATTCCTTAGTTTTTTTAAGTGTTCTCTTAAATGGTTTCTTAAAATTTTGACTAGATAGAAAAAATAGGCTCAAATTAGTCCCAAAGGGAAAGCCAGTCTGATCTCAAGCACTGCCCTTTGTGTATGGCAGTAACAAGGCAGCCATCAGTAGAGCCTGCTCTGACAAGTCAGCAGGCAGCTCTGTTCCCTCTGCTCTTGTTGGGCAGGTTATCATGCAGAAATAAGGGAGGAGGGCTCTTCAGGCAGGTGTAGTTCAGGGAACAAAGACCATTTTCTGTAGGGTATCAGGTAAATTTATTCCAGTGCTTACACTACAGTGTGCTTTTCAGTACTGCTGTCTGTCAGCCATCCCCACTGAGATCAATGGGAGTTGTATTGTGGACTGAAAGGATAACAGCATAAAGAACAGGAATGTGCAATCTTGAAAAGCTTCTGTGTCCAGAGAAAGATCCCTGAGCGCCAGTACTAACAGCTCCTTACAGAACTTCCAGAATGAAATCCTTGTGCTGTTCCCAGCAAGGTCATGGAGAGGGCCTGTATGAACAAATTAAAGTTTTCTTTGTGTCTTGGTCTAGATGCTGCCACTAGTTGAGAAAACACTTAACAGCAATATTCTAGCAGATCTTTTTCAAACTCTTGATTTTCCAGTGATTTTGTGTTAATTACACAATGCCAGCAAGTGGAAGATTAAATGGAAACATCCAAGAATAGCCTGAATCCTTTGGTTTACACAATTGTATATGCTGCATTGCATTGCTGGCTGCCTTGCAAGGAACAAATAAATGGATAACACCAAAGTTTTGAACTGTCCACAAGGATTGAGAAATACGGTTTTATTTTAAAGCAAAAAAAAAAAAAAAAAAAGGTGGCATTTTCATGTCCATTTGCTTGAGCCTAATGGGCTTGGTGCTTTCTGGGCACTTAGTGGGTACTTGCATGCACACCTCGGCAGCACAGGAACTTTGTTCATGAATTTGTCACAGTCATGCTCTGCACAACTGAAGTGACACCAGCTCTGCTGGGCTGAAATAAGGAGTACACAAAGCAGGCTTTGGTAGCTTGCTGTAGAGATTAGTGTTTGTTCAGTCCATTTGCTCTAGCTAAAGCAGTGTCTCAGGAGGGTTTGCCTCCATACAGACAATATGACTCAATCATAATTCCATCAGAGTAAAGAGAAGCTTTATGCAGAATGAAAAAATACTTGTAACAAAAAAGGTTTTTCTTTTCAAATTAACATTTACCATTTACTAATGCAAAGAGAGAAAGGTTACAGTGCATGGTGTAGCATGCTTGGAAGAGTGGAACATTTTGTAAGGCCCGGTGAGAGGCCGTGGTTTGGAGCTTTTGAGAGCTAAATCAGCCTCTCTGAAGCCTCATGCTGCTACTGGTACGTGAATTACCTGAGCTAACACAAAACTAACACCAAACCCACTGCCTCAAGGTCTGCAGTGCAAGGGACAGCCTTTCCTCTCTTCTGACACTGCGAAGAAATGGACAGGCATGATTTGCATCCCCCACTCCAGGGAGAAAGGCTTTTACCATTGCTGTTCTGAGAGATACAAGGAATTCCACCTTATGCCAGGATACTCCAAGGATCCAGGCTTATGTAATGATGCTTGCTGGTTTTCTGCAAGATCAGTTCCCAGCTTTCCTAAGAGGTATTTCCAGAGCTCAAGTGGATGAATACTGACAGCTTCTGCTTTGTATCCTCAAAAGGATGAAGGAGAAGACAATGCTGAAAATAGTACTTAACTCTGTGCTGTTGACCTCCTACCCAACTGTGCCACATCCACATTCACAGAACCATAACCTCCCTGACTTGCATTGAGAACTAAGGAACGCATTGTTACTGACCCAAATTCATCCCATTGAGTGTCTTTGCAGCGGCATTTGACCCCAAAACTGTCCTTTTAAGCAGTATATCTTTACTTGGAAAGAAAAAAAAAATCAGAGTTTGATCATAGAGAAACAGTTTGGGGTTTGGCTTGTTTTATTTAGATGTAGGAACTGACAAAGGAGAATGCTCAGGAAAATAGAATAATGTCGAGGGACTTTTGATATTCTGAATAAAAGAAAAAGCAGCACTTAGATATACACAGTCCTCAGTGCAAAGGGAGGGCTAACGAGGGATCGAGAGTGCTAGATGTCTCATGTGCTTTCTTCTTTTCTAATGTTCTGGGTGGCTGTGTGATCTGATGGCTGTCAGACACTCCGTGGTCTGACAAGGCTTTACTTCTCTTTAGAAATGTATTTTGTTTTATAATTTATGCCTGTGACCAGTTAGGAGGAAAATGCTGTTCTCCGAAATACAACTCGGACACATCAATGCAGATAGAGCAAGAGGAGCACTTTGATAGAATTTGAGTGCTACAGGCAGCACTGGGTTTATTTTCCAATGGAGAGCCTTCATTTGAACATGCAATAGGTGCCCCTGGTGATTCCTGTGCAATGACTTCAAAAGAGCCTGATCTTGAGCTTATGGAAAAATCTCAGAGTAATGCCAAGCTGATAAAAAGACATATCTTTGTATATCTTCTGACAGGGAAAAAGAAAAAAAAAAAAAAAGAATAAACCCCTAACCCAAATTCCTCAAAAGCTAGGCTCTGCAAGATGAGCCAGTGCCTTCAAACGACTTATAAGACTTATCCCAAACCATCTTACCATAAACGGATTTATAATATATAAGTATATGTAGGCAGTAAGAGAAATTGTAGTATCTAACTATGTACAGACAATGGAATTGTCTTACTGCCTATATATATTATCTATTATAAATCCATTGCTAATTGTCCCTCCTTTTGCTCACTGAAGGAGTGAGGAAGAGAAGAAGGTCATTTCAGAGCTGGTGGTGTCCATTCTGCAGCTTGTGCTGGCAGTGCTGGCTGTGTGGGGGCACGCAGGGGTTTCACCCCCTCGTGCTCGAGGTCATTTCAGAGCTGCTCATGTCCATTCTGCAGCTTGTGCTGGGCAGTGCTGGCTGTGTGGGGGCACGCAGGGGTTTCACCCCCTCGTGCTCTCACTGCTCCTCTCTGGCCCTGCTGTCTCCCCTGTGTGGACATGACCAGTCCTGTGGCTCTGATTCAGCTAAACCCTCTCTGGATTCCTCACAGGAATTCCTCTACCAGCTCTTTTTAGCTTTCAAAAGAAACTCCAGTATTAGTAACACTTTATCCACGGTTTTACAGTGCCTGATGCTTTGATTAACAATGCTGAAGAACCTAAATGCTGGAGAATTTACAGTGATATGTTTGTTGTTAGAAAAGGAGGGAGGAAATCCATTTCAGGTATTACTGAGGAGAAGCAGGTAGTGTGGTTTTGATGCAAAAGGGTTTGAAAAATTCCTCACCATTGACAAGGTGGAGTCAAGACATAGAAAAAATAATTTCTTAAAACTTACTAGAGTTTTATCAAAAATATTTAGGACTGTGTTTTTATTAATTTTGAGATAGATGAGTCCACATCTTGAAAAGTACCCTAGCATCCTAAAAATAGATGATGAGCTGTCCTTTCTTCCTCCAAGGATTAAGAAACAAACAATTCAAACTAACCAACAACTTGAAAAAAAACAAAAAACAAAAAAACAACACAAAAACCCCAACAACACAAAAACACCCAAACCTTGTTATAGGCAGAGAGGAACATGGTCTGGGTTTGGCCCTTCTTTAGCAAGTTCTTTTGCATGTGAGGCAAAAAATTACACTATGAATGCAGTGGACTAAAAGGTGAAGAAAAAAATGACAGAGAATGTAGACAATTTCCACAGCTCTCAGAGTTGCCCATGACCATGCAGCATTAGGGCACCCGTGTACAGCTGCGTGTGACCTTCCATATCCACTGAATGTGACCCCAAACTGAGAGAAACATCAGTTACTTACCTAATCAGAAAATCATGAATGCTCTGAAAAACCTTGATAGTGAAAATCTAACTCTATTTAATTCACCAGGAATTTTCTGTGGATTTTTATGCTGTTAAATTTTTACCCTGAGCCTCACCCTTAGTGTATAAGGCATTTGCAAGCCTGAATTGGGTGAGCTGTGCTGTAACTCCAGGACTCTAAGCCTGAGAGATGAGAAAACTCAGCAGTGATAGGGCAGGCAAGAAGGGACAAGCCTCCCCTCCTGGGGAATTGTCTGTTGAGGGACTTGTGTGACTTCCTCTGCCATGCACAGTACTTGTCATTTTTAGGGAGAAACTGCTGGTGTCAGTCTTGCAAATCATGAATGGCTGAATAGAAGGTACTTTAAAAACATCCTTTGGCTGGTGAGGAGAGCAGCTCAGGGTGGTCCAGCTTGTCCCCATCCCCATTTACATTCAGGAGTGTGGCTGCTTCCCTGAGCTCCAGATATACCCAACCCTTCTAGGTCTAGCAAAGATGAGGAAGCTCTAGCTCAATAAGGAAATGAGTATTACTATTAACAACTTTCTGCAGGTGTAGAAATCATTCAAATCTGCTTTCATGTCTGTTAGAATTCCTCTCTCTCTGAGTTCTCACAGATGCAAACAAAACAGCAATTTGGAGCCAAATTACGTGTAACAGGGGTCAGCCCTCTCTTGATCCTCTTCCCTGTTCTCCAGAGAACCTCCTTAACCTGAAAATTGTATGAGTTAATTATGAAATTATGTTCAACAAGAGCTCAAGTGCATTCAGCACAAATTGAGAAGAAACACAGACTGTTTGTGGTGTCCTTCAGCAGGTCGGTGCAGGTCCATTCCCATCCTTGTGTGTGTGAGTGGGTTCATTACTGGTGTGAATAGCCCAGCTCTGTGAAAAGCTAAGGAGAGGCAGGAGCACAGGGAGACAGGACACAACCTGCGTTTCTGTGGGTCCAGCACTCCAGTGGGAAAGACCTGGGGGAACTATTCATGTGTCTCCAAGGCACAAAGCAAAAATGTTTTAAATACCCCGGTGCAGACAGCACCTTTCAGCTTCTCAGTACTCTGCTCCCAGCAACACACATTAAGGTGAGGTGACTGTGTCTCCAAGGCACGAAGCAAAAATGTTTTAAAGACCCCGGGATGCAGACAGCACCTTTCAGCTTCTCAGTACTCTGCTCCCAGCAACACACATTAAGGTGAGGTGAAAATTTGGTAGTCAGAGCCACAGAGAGAATGCTCATGCAGGACAGAAATACAGGAAGAGGTGGGAGGGAATCTGATGGTGAAATTGCTCGAGTTGGTAAAAAATTGCACTTTTGTGGTGTGGAAGAGGTGGGATTGCAACTGTGTGAAGAAATGGTTGCCATCTGTGGCTAGCAGTGGAGAATTGTCTTCCCTGCTCTGAAATGGATGCTTTGTTCACCTTGATATTCTGCAGCAAGTTTCCTGTCTGACCTAACCTTTAAAGCAGCTCTTTTTGGCCAGAGCTGGATGACTCGGTGTGCTTTCATGCTCAGGTATTCCAGAAGACAGGCTCTGGTAACTTTTTGCTTGTTTCATTTGAGTTTGTATCTGTTTCATGTTTAATTTGTAATGCAGTGGCACTGCTGATAATAGGAATGAATGTGCCCCCTAATTAGTAGCTTAGACTGTTAAAATATGGAACTAATACAGACTCAGGAGAACAGCCTTGGGAGCAAGAGTTCCCAGATCCTCTGGCAAGAAACAGATGTACTGCAGGTTTTTAAAGTCTGAGAAGGCACTTTAAGCTGTCAAGGCTGTGGCTTGTGAGCCCGCCTAGGAGTAGAACCAGGTCTGGGTTTTGGACTCAATCCCTACTTATTTATTATCTGTCTAGTAGTCATTAAAGCCAGCAAGGAGGATGGAAGCTGCAAACCTCAAAGTGCCTTGATGTCATCCCTGGGAAAAATGTCTACACGTTAGTGCAAACAAGCCCAACACATGCAGGTGGTCTGTGCTGTCTGTGGTAATTGGGGGCAGTGGAAATGCTGAGCATTTTCCTGTGGTATAAGATTAGTCTTGGCTGTAATATCTCTCTAAGGAGCTGCTCTAATTAATGCAAAATACTCTACTTACTACTTAATTAATACTGAGGCCCTACAAAATAGTGCAGAATCAAGAGCCTTTCTTTAGTAGTGCCTGCAGTTGTGGTGTGAGTGACCCTGTTAGACACGTTGGTGTGGCCATGTTAGGGATATGTAAGGGAGGAGGTGGCAAGGCCCACCTTGCATGCCAAGGTGCTGTGCCCTGCCCTGCCCGCCTCGGTGCTGAGGGCCTCAGCAGAGGGAGGATGGCAGATAAAAACCTTCTCATATAAAAGCTGCAGAAGGAAGGGCAGGGTCACCTGGTCCTGATACAGCAGTTGGCACACACTGGTCCACCCCTGTGAAAAGAGTGGCCGTGTCTGTCCTGTCCATTGCTTGCTCCCAGTGGCACAGACGGACACGGCTGTGCTGCCGTGCCCTGTGATGTGGGGCACGGGCACAGTGCCCGGCCTCGCCTGCGGGCACAGCCAGGGCAAGGGCAGGACTGGATAGAGGGGAGAATCTCCCTGCACTGCCCCGGCCACAGCTCTGACCCCGCACAGCACAGCAGCCCCGCTGTGCCCTGGGTGTGACACTCCCGGTGTGCCCTGGGTGTGACACTCCTGGTGTGCGGTGTGCCCCAAGCGTGGCAGCCCCGGTGTGCCCCAGCTGTGGCACTCCCCGTGTGCCCCGAGTGTGGCACTCCCGGTGTGCACGGTGCCCTGAGCCCCGGGGACCAGCCAGGCAGGAAGACTCTGCCCAGGAGTTTCAAGAAGGGGCTGTGGTTCTTAGGGCAAAGGGCGGCTCTTCCCTCTTTTCTCTTTGCAAATATAAACGTCACCTTCCAAACTGTACTGTCCCGGGGGTGGCACTCCCGGTGTGCACGGTGCCCTGAGCCCCGGGGACCAGCCAGGCAGGAAGACTCTGCCCAGGAGTTTCAAGAAGGGGCAGAAGGGGCTGCGGTTCTTAGGGCAAAGGGCGGCTCTTCCCTCTTTTCTCTTTGCAAATATAAACGTCACCTTCCAAACTGTACTGTGACTCCAATGGAAAAATCTGGAACTTTTTTTTTCCCTGGTTGTTGTTGTTGTATTGTATTTTTCTCCAAGCAAGGGTGCCAGTGCAACTCGCCCTGTAGCGCAAAGGGACCCAGAAAGGGAGAAGAAGATAAAATGAATTTAAATTCCAAAGGGGTTTCAGTGCTGGTTTCCTAGTCCCCGAGTCAGCAATGTGTTTGTGAAAATTCAGCCTTTTTGTCTCTCAGAAAAAAGGGCTAAATCTACATCGGTGGCCCAGTCTAGGTTTGCTATTCTTTGCATTTTCTATTCAAGTGAATGAGAGTGAATGAAGTGGCCTGGGACCCTTTATTTGATCTACTCAATTGCATAAAGTGACAGAATTCTAATATATTTGTTTAATGCTCTTCAATGGGGCTTTCACTTTCTAGCTTGCAAATGAAGCCTCGATCTGCAAAGTTTTGTCCTTTTTTTCTTTCTACCTTTTTTTTTTCCTGGCAGAGAGACCATATTTCATAACTTGGGCTACGGTTTGAAGTGATTTCAAGAGGAGTTTTAGACTCGAAAAGTGGGAAATAAAGAAACAGATGTGAAGTTATTGTAAATTCTTATAGTGGGCTCTGGGGCTATTGTAAACCCACTGCAGGCGGTCCAAAGCCTCTCTTTTTCATGCTGTAATTGAAACATATTAATTAGATAATTTGTTGTTAGTTTAAAAGAAACAAATACAGCCCCTCCAAGGCTTCACAGCCTCGGCTTCTTTTTGTTAACAAAAACAAAACAAAAAAAAACCACAACCAACCCACAAAGTGACATTTATATTAAGATTCCGAGATAATTCGGCGCTGAAGTTGATGAAGCTGCTAAGTTTTTTCTCCCTTTCCCAAGGACCACTTTTGAAAAAAGTCTGGCTCATAAAACTCCCTCTCAGGGGTCGCCGGGGAGTTCTTTTCTCCCTACCTGGCACAGACCGCCCTTCCCTGCAAGGCGCGGTTCGAGAGAAAATAAATATTCTGAGTGAGAAGGAGCTGGCTGTCTTCAATAGAGGATTCAGTCCTGTGGGGTGGTGTCTTGTCACATGTCGAGGAGAGAGAAAACAAAACAAAACAAGACCACAAAAAAAAAAAAAAATCGCACACAAAAAACCCAAAACGCTGCCGAGAAAGGATTCACACACCATGCGCTGACATGAAGCAAACCCCCGAGCCCGGCTGGGTTCTCGGGCTTACCTTGCGCAGCCGGGCTCCAACCCATCCTCCGGAAGAAAAGAGCTTTTGCCTGAAATCAACGGTGTCTTTGCATTAAGTACGCCTAGCTTATAATGTCTCGCTGGCAAATAAAATTAAAAAAGAAAAGAAAAAAAAAGAATGAACCCCCCGACCCCCCACGAAATGTCTAAGCAGGACAGAGGGCTCGGCCGCGGCTGCTTCCCTCGCCCCCCATCCGCCCCTTCCCTCCGCGCTGTTGTCTGTTGCTCTCTATTTCAGATCTGTGTTTATTGACATTGGACTTGAGCCATTAGGGAGATTTAACAAGTCAAAGCAGTAAATTCAAGCGACGCGCTGAGCTGCGTATTTGTTTGAAATCAGCATCGCAACATTTGGGGAAGCGCGCGGAGATGCGCGGAGGCTCCGCGGGAGGGAGAGGGCGGCTGAGCAGCGGATCCCCGGGCTGGGGCAGTCTCGGGCAATCGCAGAGATAAAGGGGAAAATGGCATTTGAAATGTACGGCGGCGAGTCACACACTCGCATTATGCAGCGAGAAACCTATCGCACCTTTTGAAAGTGTTTTGCTTTGGGGTATAATCGTTTCAGATCTTTATCTCCGCCGATACTATATAGTTTAAAAAAAGAAAATACTCTGAAAGTGCAGCTTCGTCTTGTTAGTCGGGCTCGGATTTAGTCTTGGAGGATTTGTTCTGACTGCTAGATCTTTAAAGGAAAAAAAGGAAGGAGAAAAAGCTTCCTCGTTGTCTAAAAATGTAGGTCATCGCTTGTTTAGGAAAAGTTTGTCGAGTTATGTGTCCATTGATCTGGTGATAAGTTTTGAATGCTTTCTTTAACTGATCGTGTTGATATAATCGTGGGTTGGACTTGATGAATGAGTTCAGTTGTCCCCCATCCGACAAGCTTTAGCAGCTTCATGCATTTTAATCAGCCCAATGATTCATGTATTTTCCACCTTTTTTCTGTGTGTGGGATCCGATCTTAAAAAAAAAAAAAAAAAAAAAAAAAGTGGTCACAACTGGATTAATTGCCCTCTACATTAATCTTAAAACTTTTGCAAGGATCTTGTGGTGTGTAGTAAGGAAATGGGGATGTCACTTACGGTGTTTATGGTCCAGAAATTCAGAGAGATCAGTGGGAGACAAAACCTCTGTAACATCATTGCCGTAGAATTCGTGAATCCTGCCGCTTCATTAGAATACAATGTCGTTTTCTTGCTAGTTAGCACTTCAGTTGTCTTGTAACTGTGCTCGCAGAATGCCTCATCTCCAAGGCATTTATTTACTCATTTCATTAGATGGCTTCTCTAATATTCAACAGTTGCAGAATCCTTGAGAAATCCCTAGCAGATTTGGAGAATCCTACTAGAAAGTGTTCAGAATCAAGTTTTCATTGTAACTACTTTGCCCTTCCTTTTTAAAAGGGACTGTATATTGAATTACCAAAAAACTGGTACAATTGTGTTAAATGTGCAAACTGCCGGTTTGGGAAAGTGTTGATCAATAAGGATGGAGAAATTCTAGCAGTGGTTGAACAAACTTGTGCTTGAGCAGGTTTAAACGCCAGGTAAAAAAGCTCACTTTAACTCAAAAAAAGATTTTGCAATGCCACTTGTGAGAAAAAAAAACACCACTGAAAAAAAAAATCAGTGTTCTCAGTCCCAAAAAAGTAACTGATTCTTTGAAGATTTTTTTTTTTATGTTTGCTCTGTATTGCAGAAGCTTACTGATTTTTACACTTTTTAGAGAAAATGCAGCTGGCAGTGAGGAGGTGATGAGTACACACAGACACAGGCATGAATGTAATACGTGGTTATATTCGGTCTAAGTGTATAGGGCACAAATGCAGGTGTGTGTGTGTGTGCACAGATGTACAGATATAAATAGATGTTAGATGTAAACCCCACAGAACATGTTCTCCCTTTGCTAAACCGGCAATAATGGCAATTCTAGCTAAGAAGTTGTGCTGTATTAATAACTATATTTATACTAACCTCGCGTGAAAAGGCTGTTTAGATTATCTAAATATTGGAATAACACTATTCCTTCAGCATGAACTAGTGTTTTTGCTTTTCTCGTGTAAACTCTTTAAAAAGACAAATAAGAAACTAAATCTGGATTTACATATTTTAATGAGAAAATATTATTTGGACGACTAGGTTCATAATTTAACGTAGACACTTTTTAACCTTTGTCTTAAAACACACATGCTGGGAACAAGAACACCAATATTTAAAATGCCATGCTTATTCTGTACAGGAAAAAAAAGTTTGAAAGAAATGTCCTTACAGTTTCAATAGACACTAATGCTGTTTAGAGGGCGTGTTCTTTTTTTTTCTCTTAACTTAAGCAGTTCACAACAGAACAACAGTTCAGTTTCCAGCAAACTACCTAAAACTAGAAAGGAGTATATCAAACAAAAGTGCATTTTACACATTTTATAATCATTCATATGCACAAACATTTACAGTTTCCTTAGCCCCCTCTCGTCTGCAAAGCTCCAGCAGAAATCAGGATGACCTCCAGAGTTTGTACCTGCTGTTGTATTACTTTTCCACATTTTATCAGTGACTTCAACAGCTTTTCTTTAAGCTATGTC
This sequence comes from Passer montanus, assembly GCF_014805655.1. Taxonomy (NCBI): domain Eukaryota; kingdom Metazoa; phylum Chordata; class Aves; order Passeriformes; family Passeridae; genus Passer; species Passer montanus. The sequence continues at coordinate 2,724,207 of NW_024369929.1, forward strand.
GGGTCGTGTGCTTGGTAACAGGTTTATTTTTATTATAATTATGGTTGTTGTTTGGTTTTAAGCTATGAAGTAAATAGCTACAAAATTTAAAAAATAACAACAACAACCAAAAAAAACCAACAACAAAGAAAACCTCAGCTCCCCCAAACCTTCGGGTTAACCAGAAGTTAACAGACAAGTCAACTCCTCCTTCTCCTTCACCTGAAAACTACAGTAAACATCCACGTTACAACAGGTACTGCAAAAGGGACCTCGTCTGATTTACAGTACAGATGCAAGTTCAGTATTTACATGAACACAGGCGCTTTGTAAACATGATCGGCGTGGCGGTTCCAGGGCGGGTCCCGCTCCGCTCCCCGCCGCTCCCTCGCCCGGGGCCGCCCCAGCCCGCGGGCCCGGCCGGGACCCGCACCCGCACAAAGGACACCGAGCGCTTCCCGGCGTTTCCAAGATCCAAGCCTTTGCTGCTTGGAGGCTGGAAACGTCGCTGCTCTCACGCAGAGACACTGCAGCCATCCTTGTTTGCGGTACTAGAGATTGGTCCTGTATAAACCCCTGCTTTTCCCCAGACAAAAGAAGGGAAAGAGGCATCGCCGAGCCAGGCTTGCCTGGTCGCCGACGAATCGAAGATGCCTGAAGTACTTTTGGAAAACTAGCAATGCAAGTGGCAGCTCCTACCGGGCGGGAGGGGGCGGGCCGGGCCGGTTCCTTTCGCCTCGGAAGAACGGAAAACAAAGTTCAGAACCGGGGGAGAAACCGAGCCGCGAGGGAGGGCTCGGCTGAAGGGGCTCGGCTGAAGGGAGCTCACGCGAACGGCAGACCTCAGCTTCCCGCGGGGAGTTGTCTCTGCTTTCGAGGAAAAGAGTAGAGAGGAGAGGGGAAAGAAGCGAAAGGAGGGAGAGAAGGGGAGGGAGGAGAGCTCCGAGGAAACTTTGGGAGACAGGGGAAGGCAGCGTCCGTGCGGGCGGCCCGGGTCAGTGCACGGCCACGGAGTGCAGGGCGGGCGCCGGGCTGGTGAGAGTCTCGCTGGGGGTGGCCGGGCTGCTTTGGCTGGTGGCCGTCTGCGAGGACGTGGGGCTGAGGGAGGGCGGCGAGTTCGACAGGATGGTGGGGATGGGCGCGGGCAGGGCGGGCAGGGCTGGCACCGCGGCAGGGGTAGGCTTGATGGGGACTGGGATGGCCGGCAAAGTCTGCCCCCCATGGCAGAGCGGTTTGATGGGCACGCCGTAGGCGCCGTACTCGCTGCTGGCCATGGAGATGGGGGTGGCGGTGTCGATCATGCCGGAGCCGTACATGTGGGGCCAGCCCGTGCCAATGGAGCTGCCCACCGTAGTCAATTGATTGGGGAGGGGGTAGGCGGCCGGCATGGGCTGCATCGTGGAAAAGGCGAGGCCCCCGGGCATCTTGTACTCTCTGGCGATGATGTTCTCGATGGCGAAGGGGTGCTTGAAGCTGGAGGGCTGGGACACGCCGAGATTGTACGTGGACATCTGGGGCAGGTGGGTGCCGGTGGCCGCAAGGGCGCTGAGCCGCAGCTTGGCTTGCTGCTGCAGGTACTGCGCCGCGTCCGCCGGCTTGCTGGGGGCCAGGTGGTCCGACTTGACCACCTTGAAGCGCTTGCGGCGGCGCAGGAAGCTGCCGTTCTCGAACATGTCCCCGCAGCTGGGGTGCAGCGCCCAGAAGCTGCCCTTGCCCGGCTGGTCGGGGCGGCGCGGGATCTTGATGAAGCAGTCGTTGAAGGAGAGGTTGTGGCGGAGGGAGTTCTGCCAGCGCTGTGTGTTCTCCCGGTAGTAGGGGAAGCGGTCCATGATGAACTTGTAAATCTCGCTCAGGGGCAGCATCTTCTCCGGGGAGCTCTGGATCGCCATGGCGGTCAGCGAGATGTAGGAGTAGGGAGGCTTCTGATCGCTGTAAGTGTTTCTGCCCGGGCGAGGCATCTTCGCTAGGCGACCCGCGGAGATCTGCAGAAGGGCAGCGACAGGGGGAGGGGGGCGGGAGGAGGGGGTAGAGGGGTGAGTCCGAGAGGATTTGCACGGACACCCAGTCGGGTCAGCCGGTGGCTCTGGGGCCGGGCTGGAGAAAAAAGGACACAGGGAAGGGGCACGGTGGATCTCAGCCCTCGAAACGGGGGACGCGGGGGGTGGGGGTGGGGGAGTGGGGCGCAGATGAGGGCAGGAGAAAACAGCCCAGAGCCCTGTGCCGCCGCGGGGGGAAAAGCGATGTGCTTCTCCCAGCTCCGGCCTCCCTCAGCCTGGCCTTCCCGCAGGAGCCCGCGTCCGTGAAGTTACTCTAGTGATAGCCCTGTCTTCTGGTCTCTGAGAGGATGAAGGGGACCCCATCCCCTCCCCTCGACTCCCACCCAGCTCCATGCCAGCCCCTGCATGTGCCCACCTTAAAGTTGCTGGAAGTTGACAGTCCGCATCCGGGACGCAGCTGGGAGTCCGGACTCTTTCCCACCCCTCTCCTCCGGCGTGTCTCTCGCTCCTTCCGCGGCCACGCTGCTCCGGTTTAGTCCTGAGGAGGCAGCGAGCTGGCTTGGTTTTGGGAATCCTCCTGTACACCCCTCCCTTCGCCTCCGCGGGCTGAATCAGCTTCTTTTACACCACCGGCAGCTGCACTGTAGCAGAGGCTTGTTTGCTTCTCTGCAGCGGCGATGAGCTAACTAGTTGCCTCCATGTCCTTCCTCTAACCATCTGATAGTTTTATGTGGTGACATGAGCAGAAAAGACCCCTGTAGAGGCGCTTCATTAATGTGCCACTTCTTTGCTATCATATGACAATCGCCTTGGGAGCAGGGGGAGGGGAGCAGGGAGGAGGGGGCTGGAGAGAAAGGCATAATCTGGTTTCATTTACACCTATTTACATGGACACCTTGGGCCAATGGGAATCATTTCCATTTGAAGACAAGGCGAGGGGTGAAAAGGCTCCGCCAGCGGAATTGCAGTGCGATGGTACCCGGTGGCTGGGGGTGGGGGGAAGGTATGCACTAACCTCTATGTGGACTTTGCAGGAAGCTTAGTCTGCAATTCACACTTACAAATGGAGGTACTGAGCAGTGGGATGTTTGACATGGAAATTGCTTGGCTGTGGTATTCTGTTTGTTCTGCATTGTTATCTGATTTGTATTGTTGGCTAACTTAAGGCGACTGTTTCCCCTGTAACGAGGGACTTTCTCTTTGCCAAATCCGCTCTCCCCTAGCGAAGGTTTTTCGAGGAGCGGTGAGATCGGGGCTCCTCGGTAGCCGCCCGGGAAGTCAGTCCCGTCCCCCCCGCACGGTCGCACCCCAGCCCAGCAGGAGCGCTGCTCTGGTTCCGCGGACCTGTTGGTGTAAAGACGCGGGAGCTGCTCTCAATACACCAAGAGAACGGGCTCATGACCGGGCACACGGTCCCGGTGTGCTCGGTAACCAGCTGCTCTGCCCGCGGGACCGGGGATGCCCGGCCGGCCTCGAGGCTGGGGGTCCCGCAGGGCTGGCTGGGATGGGTCCGTGTCAGCGGTCACTGTGCTAAACATCGTCACCTTGACGCCTTCTGCGGGGTTTGCGTGATGTGTGTCATCTGTTCGCCTGCCTGCGTGCTTCTCCGTGCCCACTTGTGTGTGGGAGCAGGCAGGACGTGTAGCAGCCGAATTGCGGCTCTTTCTGTGCACACTGCTCCCTCCTCCGGGAGCAGGCCCCATGCTGGAACCGCAGTTCCAGAGGAGCAGCTCGCTGCCAGCCGTGTGTCCTGGGGGCAGGATCAGGCCCGGAAGGTGCCAGGCTTGCCCTGGCACTGGAGGGAAGTTTGCATGATGTGTATTCCCGAGGCTGCGGTGCATCCTGTCACCCCAGAGCCAGAACTGGAGATTGTCTCGGGAGCTGCGAGCCCGGGGAGGAAGAGCCTTTGTGGTGAATACACATCAACTCCATTAACAATATTTTCGGAATCGGTCAATAACTCACCAAAACGTAACTTAAACACGATGAATTTAGGAGATTAAACAATTTCATTAATATTGAAATGGCCGCTGAGGCTGAGCGCGCGCGCTTGAAATGCAAGCACACGTTTTTCAATATTAACAGAAGTACTTGAAAAGAAGAATAATGTCACCTTCTTAATTCAGCAAAAATAGCCGGGCTGGGGGAGGGAGAGCAGCGGCGGCTCTGTGCAGCGCGGCTGCTGAGAGACGGGCTCTGCGAGAGCCTTGGAGTCCTCTCGGAGTCGAGCAGGGCTCCCTCAAACCTGGCAGCAGCCTCAAAACGCATTTGCACATCGCGACCAGCGCCGACCTCGTGTGTGTTAAACCGTGCTCCCTTCGTCCCAGCCCGGCTGCCCTCGGTCCCATCTAATCCCTCTCTCTCGGGGCAGGATGTCGTTTAGAGAATAATAAGTAAATAATTGTGTTTCTAGGAATCCGAGAAGCCGGCCGGCCCCGCGCTGCCGAGCTGAGGAGCCCTTTGGAGGGGATAGACCTGCCACATGCCACCCTCTGCCCCTTGCAGGGAGGGCCGGCAGCGTTTGTGCTGCTCAGAGCCCGGGACTTGCCTGGCTCAGTTAATCGGCTCCGAGATGCTCCATCCATCTGGGCAGGGCAGGAAGGCAGCTTCCCAAAAAAAATTTTTTTGGGGGGGTGGAGTGGGTAAGAGACGATGAGACGATGGATATTTGTTAGAGGGTAGGAAAGACAATACTCTGAAATGAGGAGGGATTCCTCCCAGCATCCCCTAACACTGGACAGAAAGCTTCTGGTTTGTGTTGAGAACCCCCAAATAAGTGGGTGTGAGGGATACTGCCCTCCCACACCCCCCACACACCCAGCTCCCCCATCCCCAACTTCTAACACCCCCAGTTCAGGTTTTGTCTCTCGGCCCAAGTTCACTCTTGGGATGCCTATCTAAAACACAGCTCAGAAAATCCACACACTGACAAATACTTTTCCTCTTCTCTTTGCCGGTACCTTTTCTTTTCGAAGAAAGAAAATACCAAACCAAACCAGCTGATGCAAAAAGGAATCCTCAAGCTATAAAGTTAAAGGAAAGTCGACTTCCGTTGTCATTTGCTACTCTGAGTGCAAACGAGGTATGGCTGTAAGGCGTCCGATGTTTTTTCCTAATGTGGGGGTTTTTTTCCTTTTTTTTTTTTTTTCCCATTGCAAAGGAATGTGTGGGGTAGGGCAGCTGAAGTCATCCCAGTAACTGATACCCAAAGTTTCATCTCATGCTAAGAAGCAACAGATGATAGACTTGGGCAATATAGGATTTAAAGGTAATTGTAGCATTTCCCTTTTACTTTGAAAGTCAACCCTCCATTAGGGAGGAGGAGAAGGTGAAGTGAATCCAAATCCATTGTGTGGAAAACCAAAACAAACAGACGTTTTTCTGAAGTCTAATTCAAATAAGGAGCTCAGAGGAAGTGTTGGGAAAACTATATAAAATACACATAAGTCAATTATATCAATGTTCAAACCCAATGGAAATCTATTTCATGCAAGAGCCATTCAGCCCTTGCATGGAGCCCATCATGGACCACCTTTCTGCATGGAAGGTTTGCAATAGCCCCCTTTCCCACAAGCAAGACCACACACGTTTACAGATTTGGTAATAATTTATGCTAATTTTCCTCCATAAATCCACAATTCGCCTCAGTGGCAAGCAGGGCTGTTGAGAGAGGAAAAGGAGACAGAAAAGTGACAAATACAATATTGATTTTGAATCCTTGTGGCTGCGAGCAGGTGTGTAGCTTTGCAGAGGGGAGGAGTGGGAGAGGGGCTGTGGGGGGAAGCCAAGAAGTTTTCCAAGGATAAAAAAAATCCACTCTGTGTGAGAGAATACTCACAACCTTGTTAATATTTACAAACCAGTTGGGAGAAAAGAGAAAGGAGGGGGGAAGTACCAGCTTCTTAGGGTTTCCTAGGCTGCGAAACACAATGCCAGTGTCTGAGCAAGCTTCCCCCGTTTTGGAAAGTCAACTGCAGGCTGTTGGTTGTGGCTGCGTTTCGGCTAAGCCTTGCCCTCTTTTTTTTTTTTTTTTTTTTTTTTTAATGGTTCTGCTTCTTCTGCTTCTCGGAGGCTGAGGAGAAGAAAGCCAAGATACTTGGGGTCTCCTGCTTTTCTGTGTGCTTGAACTCCCGGTGCGGTTTCCCGAATAGCTCCGGCCGCTCTGGGAACGGCTGGGCTTTGTCCCACCCCACATTCTTCACCAAATCTGCCACTTTGGCGTGAAACTACTTAGCGCCCTTTCAAAAGGATTTTGTTCCTTTCCCAATGAGCACTAAACAAACTCCCCCTGCCTGTCAAGGCCGGACTGAGAACTGTTCCCCAAACCTGTATTCCCGATAGCTCGGGATGTGCAGCGCGCTTTGTGCCCGGGGGCCCGGGCCGGGCTGCGCCGCTCGGGACCCGGGGCTGGGCAGCGCTCCAGGCCGCCCTGCCCTGCCCTGCCACCACTGCCCGCTCGCTCGCCGCTGCTGTCACCCTTCCGAGAGCCGGCTGCCCGTATGCGCCCTCCTGGGCTGCCCCGTCGGGGGTTTCAAGCGCCGCCAGCCCGAGCCGGCCCTTGGCCCCGCCGGGCGCACCCAGCGCAGAGCGTCCCCCGTGTCCCGAGCTCAGCGCTGTCGGGCCCGGGCCCGGGCCGCGCTCGGAGAGCCCGCGCTGGGACACCCCAACTCCTGAACCCCGAGAGGAGGCTGCTGCTCCCGCTCATGGCTCTGCTCCGGAGCAGCCGGCTCCCGGTTCCCCGGCAGCACCTCAGCCTCCCCTCCCTCCCCACGCCCAGGACTCCCCAGGACGGCTCCGAGGAGTGCCAGGGTCACCCCGGGTGCGTGGGGCCGGCTGGGCACGCAGCGCTGCCCTCTCCGCTCTGCGCGCCCCCGCTGCCGGCCCGGCCCCGCGGGAGCGCGCAGGTGCGCGCAGGGCCGCGGGCTCGGGCGGCGCCGCAGCCGCGGCTCCCCAGCCTTTGGTTAAGTCCTGTGCTGCTAGCGCGGAGTGCGGCTTGAGCCTCGACGTTATTGCCCTGAACGTCTGTCTTTGTGGAAAACTTGCTTTGCCTTCCCGGAGGTGCTGGAGTATTTATCTACACGTTTGGGATTTATTGGTTTGTTTATTTATTTATTTGGAGAAGTAGCAGGGGAGGCCTCGCAAACTTTTTCTTTTTAATCTTCCCTTTTAAACAAATGTCGCATTTCAAGCTGCCCTCTCTTCTCCTTTTCACATTGTAGGAAATATTGAAAATGCCACCTTAGTATTGAAGGGATTAACTTGCTTTTCTCCCAGCCGCTAACTCTGGTGTAAAGGGAGCAGTAGATCAACTGTATAATGTGTGCACTGTTTGGTCATTTGTACAAGCAGAACAAAGGTTGAGCTAAGCCAAATTGCATTGCACTTGTGAACCGAGTCCCAATTTGAAGTATCTTTTACAGCAGGGGGAATGAGAACAATTTCGTGTATGTCTAAAAGGGAATAACAAAGCCACTTTCTAGAGCATCTCAAAGTGAAGTAGTGAGGCGTGACATTCCCAGGGTGAGGAGGGACAAAGGCAGGGTCAGGGGGATGAAAAAGGGAATCAAACAGCCACTTTCACATGTCTGCCCTCAACTGCTGCACCTCTCCATAATAGGAAACAACTGTTGTAAAAAGGGGGATTGCTCCCATTCATTCAAAATAGCAAATGATAGCTAAACAACATTGTCAAAACTGAATCAACTTCTGTGCAGTACCACCCAGAAAAAGGTATTGTGTTTTGGTTAATAGCTGGGTGGAGCAAACTTGATTTTCCTTTTTCTTTCTTTTCTTTCTTTCTTTTCTGTCTCTTTTTTTGTTGTTGTTTTTGGGTGTTTTTTTTCAAGGACTCTTCTTTCCAGATCCATCCGTTTCACAAACTTTATTTTTTATCATGAGCCTTTTTTTACAAGGCGTACTCGTCCCATTCACGCTTTCTCCTACAGTCTGCTCTTGCCTGTGCAAAACCAGAAAGCAAAAAATAGGAGGCTGAGTCCTGTTCTCGCTGCAGTCAGAGCTGCGGTTCAAAATCCATAAACAGCGTAAATCTTTCTTGAATTGCATGTGCGTGTCGCCCGGCAAAAACCACCTTTAAATTACTAAGTTATTACTTAGCCAAACATTGTGAAGTGGTTTTTATGACAATTGACGATGATTTTAAATTGCATATCCACAAGAATAATGGCGCGCGCGTTACGGTTGTTTCCCTTCTTTATAAGCAAAGGTAATAACCGCTTGCGGAATTCAGGCTCGGACAAACTTTTTCCCGCATTGTGTGAAGTCTTTAACGAGTCGGGCTTTAATTAGGGTCAGAACTTTGAATGCTTGTGTTTTTCTCTCTGTTGGCGGGGGGCATGTTTGCAAACAGATCCGTAAGTTGCCGCCGCGAAGGCGCAGCGCGGTGGGGGGGTGCGCTGTGACTGTGTGGGCGCCGGGGCTCTGCACTTTCCCTTGCTGCCGCAGCGCCCCTCCCGCCCGGCCGCCACCCACCAAGCTGCCCAGGGCCAGGGAACACCATTCCCGAGCGCGGGGCTCCCCGCCCCGCCGGGCCCGCTCCTCGCTGGGACGGGACGGGGCAGCAGCGCCCGCCGGAGCCCCGGCGCTCCACCTGCGTCCCGCGGGGAAGCGACAGCCGAGTGTCCGCAGGAGCGGAGGGGCTGCTCCCCCCTCCCGTGCTGTGGGCGGCTTCAGCGATGCGCGGGGCCGGCTCGGGGCTGCGGGAGCGGCTCGGCCGTGGAGCGCCCGCACGCTCGGGGCCCGTGCGGCGGGGCGGAGGGCAGCGCGGGACGGTGACAGGGCAGCCTGGCGGCTGCAGGCGAAGCGCTGATTCCATTTCCCGAGTCCAAGGCTTCCATCGCTTCCTTGTATCTGTTGACATCCTCCGCCCGCCTCAGCTCTCGCCCGCTATACTCACGACGCGAGCGAAGCTCCCGTCTTCCCATCAATCTTCAGCTCTGCAGCAAAAACCATATTAACCTTCTTTAATATTTCATTCCTGGAAGAAATTCTTTGGATCTAACTTTAGAAAATACTTCCCCGCAGCGATTTCTTCCCATGTATTTTTTTTCTCCTTATTTATTATCTAGAGAAATGGTAGTTATACAGTATCCAACCAGCTAAAGAGGCTAGAATTTGATAAAGTATTTTTTCCCCTTTTGGCGAGCAAAGATTTTACATGGGAATAAAAGGCATTTGGAATGGCAAAGCTTTTTGAGCTCTGAGAGCGAGACGTCCGCGCTGTCATTCAGAGGAGAGCCCTTTACTTCTTCTACGAGGAAGTATTTCCGTCCAAGTTCGCTCTCTCTTGAGCCGAGACCTGAAAAAGCCTTGCTCTGTGTTTTGGGTGACGGCAGCTTCAGTCGGCGCGGCCGTTTTCCCGTCAAGGTAGAATTACACTTGTAAGAAGCGCCCCCGGTAGCGGAAGGGAGCCGGGGCCGGCTGAGCCCCGCGGACCTGTTGGCAGCCCCGCGTGGAGTGCGCGGAGCCGGGCGGAGCTGCCTGGGTAAACTGCTTGTGTATTTCACATTATCATCCCGCTATCTGCAGGCAATGTAGATTTTCTAAAGATCTAATGAATAAACAACCAGCAAGTGCTGGCGGTGTAATTTACATTGTTAATGCCTACATGTGTATAATAAATATGCATTTGTATGTCTTCAAATAAACTCTTTTTAGTTTCTAACCTGTGGTGATTTTTTTAAAAGCTGTCTTTTCCAAGAAACCAATTTTCCTTTTCGTTTCCTGAGCTGGTAGGGATGGAAAAGACCTAGCAAAGCGCTTCACATCTGCTTTTCAGTGGCGGCGGGGGATGCGCGGGCCCGGGCGCTGCCTGCCCGCCGCAGCGGTCCCGGGGCGCGCCGGGCGCAGCCACCGCCCGCTCCCCCGGCGCGGGATGCAGGCCACGGCCAGGCAGCGCCAGGCACTCGTTTCTCAGCGCAACTTGCCACGCTTTTAACAGCAGAACAATTTAAATGTACAATATTAGCTCACAGTATTAGTCTGGAGGTGCAAAGAACAATCCATTCAGAGACTGAGCTTCAAAGGCACCGGATTCCCCTCAAGGAAAAGTTTACAAATGTGGCTGCTCCCTCCCTCCTTCCCTGCCTCCCCCTCCTCCCTCCCTCGCCGGAGACAAACGGTTTTCCCCGAACGTTTCTGTAGAGGGCATCCCTGACCAGATTTCTCCCACGTCGCCGTGCGCAGCCCGCTCCCCCCGCTCTGAGCTGCGGAGCGCGGGCGCTCCGTGCGCGGCTCCGCCAGCGGGCTCCGCGCCGCCCCACGGGCCGCGCACCGGCAGCAGCGGCTGAAGGCGAAGCTCTCGCTTTCAGATCTTCAGGCTGAAAAGCCTGGCGCTTCTAAGCCCCTGCTGACTTCACCTTGGGAGGGATAAAGATTTTCTCCTCATTTTTCGCTACAAACCAGGTGCCACTTTCTTACACCGCTTGATGGCAAATGTCTCGTCTTCAGCGAGCTGGATCTGGCATACATTATTTTAATTAAGTCTATGGCGATTTACTTTCCTCTGAGATCCATTCCACGGTGCAATTAGGAACGTATTGGTGCTAGCACATATGAATATTCAGGAGAGTGTCAATTAATTAGCAGACAGAGGAATCTCATTATGGTGCTCAAAACCCTTTTAGTGCTAAGCAGAATTAAGGGGGCATTTGCCAATGTGCTGGATTAGTGAATATTTTACTGCGCGCTCATTTAACTTCATTATCATAGCACTTACGCTACTCTCTGATTTTATTAATTAAATTGCTCATTAATTTATCCAGAAAGGGGGATAAAAAGTTTTATGACGCCACAGCACTCGCGTGGACGCCCCAAAGAGCGAAGTGCCGCCCTGGCGCTCCGCAGGAAAGCGTTTCCTCGGGGCCGGGCAGGGCAGCGCAGCCGCCCCACGCGCGGGGTCCCGCGCCCCTCAGCCGGGTGCATTTTTGTCTCCCCTCACCCCAGAGATAAGTGTAATGCGGCAATTAGCGCTGCTGCAGCAAAGGGAAAAAGGGTATCGCTGGGAATTTGAAGCGTAGACTTCGAGTTTCATCTCTTTTTCTACTTAAATCTTTTCTCAGCATCTGGGGAGCGGGAAAGCCCACGATGCGATTTACCCCTTAATCTCTGCCCAGGAAAAAAAAAAAATCCAAACCAAAAACCTGCAGAAAGAAGAGGCATAATCTCATCTTTCCGAGTACTATGGACAAAATCGAATGCGATGGCTTTCCGACAGAGACAGAAGCGTAACCTGAACGCTGCGCTGGGGAGGAGCGCCAGTGCTTCCCGAGGCCGGGAGCGGCCAAGCGCGGGGTTCGCAGTTTCTCGGCGCAGTCAGGAGAACTGCGAACATCAGAAGCCAGCCATCAGGATTACGCTCATTTTCTAATTAGGCAATACTTCAATTCTCATAATTTTTCCAAGGAGCATTGTATTAAGAGCAGCTATTTAAAAAAAAATGTCCGTGGGATATTGTGCTTTGCAAAAAACAAACAAAAATTCCCTCGGAAATGTTTAATATTAAATATTAATCGGATTTAAATTCAATAGCCGTATCCTGCGACAGTTATAGATGAGCGGGAAGCTATAGATAATCAGCCCTTGTGCATCTTCATACAGGAGGGATCGACCCGGTGTCAGCCAAGGCTCCGCAGAGGAAAGGGAGACCGATGGAAATGTGTTTTAAAAGTCACCTGCATTTCAGCACCGAGCGCCGAATTTGCCCAAAAAGGTTAGAAAGACAAATATTAAATCTGCCTTCACAAAGGGAGCCGCTAAATAGATCCGAAATTAATATGCATGTAAAATTAATTAGCTGCATTTCATGACATCAAAATAAGTACCTGGGAAACAAGAACACCTTCTGGGCATTTGGCACCATATGCTAGAATTACAGTTAATTGACTAATTACATAAATTAGGCATTAATTTTACAACACATCAAGTATAAAAGATATCTCAATTAATTGTGGAGGGAGAAGGAGGAGGTTAAAGGGGAGGCTGGCGGTCCGGCCGGGCGGGGAGCGCGGCCGGAGCCGCCGCCAACTTGGGGCGGTCGTTAAGGCGCGGAGCCAGCCGGCCGCGCTCATTAGAATCAATTACAGCGCGGAGATTGATTAGCGCGTGTCGGGGCGCGGCGGCCCTGCCGGGACCAGCCCGGAGCCGCCCAGAGCACGGCAAGCCTGGGAGCGGGATGCGCTCTCTGCGCCCACCGCTCCGTTCCGTGGAGCATCCTGCCCTCCCCCGCCCCGCTGGGTATTTTATTCTGCGAGGAAAAAACAGTTCTGTGATTTTTCAGGCACTAGGTTGGGGTGTTTTCCAGTGGAGTTAGATTTTCCTGTTGCTTTGCTACAGTGGGATCAAGTTTCAAATGATACCAACAATTTTTGGTAGCCAGAGTCATGGCACAGGGTTTTGGTGCCTTGGAGGTGTGAGGGGATGTTCTCTATAGGTGCAGCACCCTGGGGCCTCCTCACCTGTTAGAAAGGCTACCTGACATCATTTGTTCCTCCCCTCAGAATAAAAGGAGTGTCCAGTTTGTACCTGACTGTATCCAAAAAGGTGTCAGACTCTCTGCATTTACTTTGTAGCTTTCAGTTTAAGCACAAGGGAGGCTGTGTTAAAATGCAGGAAGGATATTCAGCTGATGGGTATAATGATATCTTCCAAGCTAAAATGGCAAAATTCAAACCAGCATGGGAGCTCTAGGGCCCAAAAAAAGCCCAGGTAATGTAGCAGGTAGTGGAAAGACTATCACACTAAGAGTAGTTGGGAAGGCACCAGTAAGTGGTCTCCATTTACTGGGATTTGCTGAACACCACAAAATAAACAAGTCTGCAGCTTTTGGCAAGGTGGCTGGTGAAGCTGGGACTGGACCTGCCCCATCAGGACAGGAGGCACCAGGCAGGCTGCAGGGAGGGCTGCCTTCTGCCTTTGTGGGGAAGTGGGGGGGTTCTTGTTTCTTCTGTGAGTCTGCCTTACTAATATAAACAAAATTTGGCTTCCCTCTCCCTTTGTAAATAAATATTCCATAGGAACAGACCACTGTCTGATTGCATTGGTGACAATAGAGCCTGACTGTTGATGGGCTAGAAAACAGATGAAACCCTGCCACACGTCTATCTTTTTATTGAGACAAAATGTTCATTTTGATGTAGCAGTTCTGTGCTGTTGCCAGATGCTGAAGGTACTTGAGGGAGATGTTGACAAGTGGATAATTGTCAACAGAACTAAAACAGACACTTTGTTTACAGTTGAGCGTGATTAATTGAGAGTAAATAAAACAACAGCTCTGTTCATAAAGTCTCTCAGCATCTCAAGTTCACAAGCAGGCAGCATACTCCAGAAAGGAAGGCACTGAACCTGCTCCTGTGCAGAGTAACAGAGCTCAGTAATGAGAGCAGCCTGTGCAGCTTGGGCATCACTCTCTAAGTTTCAAGCCAAGTAGTTTCCTGCTTACTTTTTCTTCTGTTGGTTTCTTTTCTTTTTTTTTTCCCCTTTTTTTCCCCCTTTAATTTTGGCTTGCATGGCTGGATCCACAAAGGATTACAGATCACACACTAATTCAAAAGAAAGGGTTGAATGCTGGATAGAGTTGACTCAGGTAAAGTGATGGGACAAAAGTGGTCTAGAATCCTTAATGAGCAGTAAAATAGGAAGTGATGCAGCAGTCTTTCTTCCCACATTGTAACTTAAAGGTTGTTCTAGAATATTTCATGCTTTAAACCAGTAGTGAGTGGCACAAATTAGTGATGATGGTCAGTAAAATCCAGGAATAGTCTGCATTTCTGTGGGTTGTTGCTGGTTTGGTTTTCTTTTTTTATAATTAAGATATGTTTCTATTTGTATCCCATGTATATTTACCCAGACTTGTGCAGAAGGTGGCATAGTTAGTATCTAACTGGTATTTGTGCTGTTCCGACTAGAAAGATGCTGCAGCTCAATTGGGGGGTGGAGAGGAAATAGTTTACCAATGCACAGTTGCCCAAATGTGGGTTTTGTGCATATCTTTTTTCAAAATTATAATTTTCTCTCTTTTTTTGTGCTTTGATCTGCTCTGAAGCAACTTCCTGTGAATTATTCTTTAATGGACAGGAGCCCTACTAAGCCACTTGCAGCAGCTGGTTCAGCCTCCCCCGTGTGCAGCACACTTATGAGCCTGTTAATCTGTATTCAAACTTTCTGCCTTGGTCCTGTTCTCGGGTGACTGGAGGTTTAAGGACGGCCTGTCTGTGTTGTACCTGTTGCCAGTGGGCATTCAAACAGCTGGAAGAGCTCTGCAGCTGCTCCAGCCCCTGAATGAGACCTGCTTGCTGCATCAGTGCTGAAGGAGGGGCAAGCTCTCTTACTGAGGACTGTTGTGTATTTCTTCTCGATTCTGTTTATTGCAACTTGCAGGTTTGGGGGTGTTTTTTGTCTATCTTGCTGTCATTGACTTCAACAGTGCCAGCTTCCAAGGGATATGACAATATCCCTGAGTCTCATGCCCACAGTTCAAAGATGCAGTTCTTGGTGGCTGTGTTCCAAACAGTCCTTGAGCAGTGATTGGGTGCTACTCATCTATTACAGCTGTATCTGCTCAGAGGGAGGGGAAGACTGTCAGGAATTGATAAGGGTTTGCATAGTAATACACATTTATCTGTCATTTCAACCTACAAGTAACCTTAGGTTATTGTTTTACACTCTGCAGACCAGTGATGCCATCAGCCTCCTGTCCAGAGGTGCTGCCAGGACAGTGTGTGCTGTGATGTGGCTCCATCACCCTTGCTCAATAGCTGGGATGTTTCTGGCATTGCATGGCTGCTGCTGGGCTCCTGTCCATGTGGGACCGTGGGTCTTGGAGCCATGCCTAAGGGTATTTATTCTGATTCTCAGTAGCTTGTCAGTTGGATTCTTGATTAGTTTATACTTAGTTTGCACCATCACAGCCAAGATGATTGCAGTCTCTTGCCTTGAAGCCTCCTGTATCCTTAGTATTTCTCCAGTTCCTTTGAAAACCTTTCTCCTTTATTTCATCTGTGATCAAAACTTTGCTCATCCCTCATCTAGAATGTGCCTCTTCCTCTGGAGCATATGCTTGTCTAAGCTGCAGCAGTTGTTGCTTGCCTGTGCAGCTCAGAAGTGCCCCAGGATGCTCCCCAAAGGCTGCTGCACTTCAAAGGAGAAGCTGCAGGCTCAGAGCAGCCAGAAAACAGGTGCCTGCGGGCCTCAAAGCCCCAGAGGTGGCTGTTGGCATGGATGTAAGAGGAAAAGCTCCTTTCAAGGAGCAGCTTTGGAGTTTCCTTCTGTAGGGGAGCACTGGGCACTTCAGAGACAAGGCAGCAAGCCAGGATCCTCTATGCAGATTGTGAAGATCTTCCCAGAAGCTAGAGCAGCTGTGTGGGGAACTCCTGTGCGAGTCAGAGCACCGAGGGGGAGCGTGCTGGGGAGGAGAATTGTCTCCCTGGTGGAGAGGTGAGGGCATGGGCTGTTCAGCTGTGGGTAAGCTCTCAGCCCCCAAGTTATGGCTGTCTTGTACCAATCTGAAGACCACTGTGTTACTGGTTTGGATGGTGGTAGGTGTTAGCTCTCCAAAACAGAAGACCCTACTTTATTTGCAAGACAGAAGGGAAGAAATGGTTTCCATACTTGTGTAAACTTTACCATCTGACATCATTCAGATGAAAAGCAAAGACTTTGGAGATAACATCCTTTTGAGCCTAACTTACCTAGCACCTTTTAAGGACAAGTTTTCCAGTGGAGTGACATAATTTTAAAAATAGGCCCAAGGACAGGAGGTTCTGCTACATTTGACATCAGTGGAATTGGTGTATTTTGCAAACGGTAATGAACATGTGAATTGTATGTGACTTCTGAATGTTCAGTTTCTTTATGATCCAGACACAAGAGCTGTGATGCATGGACCTATAGGAATGTCTGTCAAAAATCACCATAAGTATTATTGACTCTGTAGTTAGAGCAAATCCTGAGAATGCTTCTGTCTAACTGGCCCAGGGAGATGTGCCTGGATTTCTTGCTGCCCTGTCAATATAATGCCCTGGGGCATTCAGGGCATAGGCTGCAGATGGATGTAGGATATCCTTTTTTCATGGTCAAAAGCTACTGGTGGATCCTGAAGGAAGATTGCTCTGGGCACAAAACTCAAGGCAGCCAATCACTTGCTGCTTCATTATCTTGCAAGACCTTGAGTTGGAGTCCAAATTGAAATAATGAGCCAGACTGATGAAGGTGAATGCATTTGCAGCTGACAGGAGTGGATGCATGCTGGTAACCATCTGCTGGGATCCCTTGCAGGTAGCTGTGGAAGTGCACTTTCATGTTTAGGCTGTGAATGCCATGTGTGTGATTTACTTTATGTGCATATGCTGTCCAACTAAATAGTTGCATGGGTATTAAAACTATTTAAAGTGATATTTGTTTTATTATGTGCCCTTTGGGAAGAGGCTATCTGATTATCCATTATATATTGTCTTCTGAAAAGAAGAATTCCTCTTTTATTGAGTGTTTGTACACAAAAATCCTGAGACGCAGCAGTTCTGTGCTGTGTATGGAAAGTTTGTATGCATTTGCAAAGTAGAACTTTGTTTAACTTGGTTGTCATTAATGGTCAGAGATGCCATGGCACTGGTGCTTCAGAAGTCAATTAAACATAAACCATTGTAACAGGATTATTAAAGAGTACTGAATGCTGGAGAATAGATGTGTTACAGGAAGGGGCACAAAATTGCCGTGTACTTAGCGTGTATAATGCAGCTTGCTCAATTTGTTCCTGGCTATTCATAGGAGAGTACATTTTCTCTTTTTAATTGCACAAGATGACAAGACCTTTTAATTAAGGTGGCATCTATAGTATTCATATACTGCAAAACCCACAAATGACTAAAACTTAATAGCATCGTAAAAACTATGGTTAAAGCTTTTACCAACACTGCCATCACAGCAAAGGGTCTTAAATCAACTACACCAGCAGTGAACTTATGCCTACACTGAGCCTACTGACTCAGAGAGCAGGAACTGGTTTCTTTTCATGCAGAAATAGTGTCTTTGTGGGGTTTTTATGGCTGTAGTAAACTGGTAAATGGCCCTTTAGTCTCTTCATGTGTACCTGCCCTCCCATGTCTAATTTCTGCAGCCTCTGAAATTTTCTGTGTCCAGTCAGAAGATACTTTTGGGGGGAAAATATAAAACTTCTCTTCTTCACTCAAAAGTTTCCTGCAGGCTTCAGTGAGACAGGAGGTCAGGGAATGGGAATTGCATGTGGAGGATGTGGGGAATTGGCAGACAGGGCTGGATCCACAGGAGCAGAGCAGGGCAGCCCTGGTGCTGCTCAGCTTTGATACTGACTCGAGGGCTCCCTTGGAGATCCACATCCTCCAGCTCAGGGATCACAGGACTGCAGCAGGGTCACTGCTGCAACACGGGATGTTAATCATTCATGAGCAAGTCCTGGCAAGGATTTATGCACGGGCAGATTATTTTGTGTCTTCCCCTTTTCCTTGTAGTAATGACAGCTTACATCTGTTTGTGGGGGGACGGACCTTCACCCTAGGCTGCTATGGGTGTGTTCAAGGGTCCCAGGATGAGGGAAGAGATGAGAATCTTGACTCCATGTTCCTGAAGGCTGATTTATTATATTATATTAAAATGCTATATTAAAACTAGACTAAAAAGAATAGAGAGAAAGGATCCATCAGAAGGCTGGAAAGGAAAGGAAAGCAAAGGAATGGAATGATAACAAAAGCTCGTGACTCTCACAGAGTCCAAGCCAGCTGACTGTGATTGGCCATTAATTAGAAACAACCACCATGGACCAATCAAAGATGCACCTGTTGCATTCCACAGCAGCAGACAATTACTGTTTTTCTTTTCCTCTGAGGCTTCTCAGCTTCTCAGGAGAAAAAATCCTGGCAAAGGGATTTTTCAGAAAATATCACGGCGACAGGCTGCTATCCTGTGGCGTCCCAGGAACCTCCAGAGGTGCATCCTGCTCCAGAGGTGGGTGAGGTGCGTGGCAGCTCAGCAGTGGCAGTTTTTGCCTTGGTAACACTAGTAAAAATGGGAATAGTTCTTGGTCACTTTTGTAAGGGGTTAGGCTTTTTTCTCTCTTATTCTGCAGAATGTAAAGGAATATTCTGCACATGCTGAAAGTATGGTCCTTATTTTTGGCAAGAGCATTCTGTGTTTCTCATCAGCTTTGTGTGTGTGTAACAGTTACTGCAGGGGGCTTTTGTAGGCATTTCTTTTCTCACAAAATTAGAAATTTAACAGTTTGGTTTTAATCATAATGTCCTGATGCTCAGAGTTCCTTGAGCACACCTTCTATCAACTAAGAAATAAACCAGTTTGTATAATCCAAACATTTCCCTTGGGATTGGTTCAGAAAGCAACATGATTTTTACTTTATTGCTAAAAATACTGTGTTGTTTACCAGATGAGTATTTAAATAATTTACAGATGTTATTCTGAAGAGAGACCTTGTTAGAGTGAAAAGTGCTTTATCATGAGAACCTCTAGCAAAAGAGAGGAGGACAGAGTAAACAGGCAGAGAAGAAGGGACCTTGGGATGTATTAACATATAGCAACACTAAAATTAATTGTCTTAATCATGTCTGGTCTGATATTAGGGAATTATGTTAATCAAGTGTATTTTCTCTGTGGTCAGGTTTAGAGGAGGATTATTAATTTGTGGGTGTGGAATCAGTCATTTGGGGATTGCTCTCTGCAAAGCTTTGTGACCACTGGGGTTGTTCAGTGGCCACAATCCTGGACTCTTCAATTCTCTTCATGCCCCCAGTTCAGCCCCAAGGGCCTGAGCAGCAGGAGTCCATCAGATGTAGGCTGAGGAGTCTGCAGTCTTTCCAGGGCCATTTTCTAGACTCTCATGTTTGGTGTGGATTTCATGGCATAGGAAAAGCTGTGTATGCTTCTCTTCAGCCCTTCACCCCAAGCACCCACCTTCTGTTCTGTGTCCTGTGACCTGGGAAGCTGCAAGGCCTTTCTTCAGCACATGGCTGAAGCAAAGGGGCTGGAGCTGGGACCACTGTCATGTTCTGACAGAGGTTTATGTAGGTACTGATGAGTTGTAGAGGAAAATGATGACATCAAAGGATGCCTTCATGACCATAGGTGTATAAAATTTCATTCTTTTAGACGTTTCCTGAGATGAATTAAATTATGTAAATATATGTTAACAATAATTCATAATATTTTAATAAAATCTTTTTCTTTCTCTTGGCTTCTTAGACGTGCAGTCCCAGGTGTCCTTAGGGTGGTGGGTGTTTTGTTTTTACACTTTAAGGACACACAAGGTTATACACTTCATAAGCAAGGAAGCACAACTATTGATATATAATGCAGATAATGATGCCAGGCATCCTTTGTCTGGTATCATTCCCAGTTTTTGCTAGGAGCACTGTTCATCAACAAAGTGACTTCGTATCAAGAAAGGGGATTCACATTTTCAAGTTTTCTGCCAGATAGCTATTCTGGGAAAGAAAAAAGTATTTTGATTTTCTTTTTTTTCCCCTCTAGTGGAAGATTAAACAGTGAAGGTGTCTTTACTGTTGACAGATTTTGTGTTTGTAAATGCAATCAGATCTACCTGAGACTCCTGCCTCAAGTGAACTTACTCACTGAAAAGTACATCCCCAGAGACATTGCTCTCCACATGGTCCCCCTGCTTGTTCAAGCTGTGAAAGTTCATCAAGTTTAAGGTGACCCTTTCTTTAAAATAAAAAAAAATAATAGATTTAAAAATTGTAACTAAGTAGCTGCATAGGAGTTATAGAAGAGATACTTTTCAGTGCTGCCAGTTTGATCACCATCAGGATTGTGGCACAGGTGGGAGGTGATCCTGTGTCCTGGAATGCAAAAAGTTTCCCCACAGCAAAGCAGCTCAAAGCAGCTCATCTGTGACACAACTCTCTGGCTTCCAGGCTGAGCAGAGCAGCCCCTCTGGAGCTTTTGGGCTCCTCCCCCAGTGCTGAACACACTCCATGACTCCACTCACTCCCCAATGCCACAGATGCCTCGAGGTTCCAGTTTATGTAGCTCTGAAAAGGCAAGGCATCAAAAGTAATGTAAAGCTGCTAAAGCCTATGTTACTTGAGTCCTATGTCACTAAAGGAACTTGAATTGGGTTTATCCAGTTCATCTGTTCAATGACTGGCAAACACGTGCTTAAATTTAATCCTGAAGATGAAAACATTTGGTAAATACTGGCTTAAATTGAGTTAGTGATGAGGCTTCTGGTAAAATGTCTGTATTTAATCACAGAATAATCTTACTTGCAAAACCATGTGTATAAACAAAATCTTCTGTTTTAGAGCAAAAATAGGGCTGATTGTGTGGCTGCCAAACAAATCTGCTTGACAGCATGTCCATTAAAAGGGCATTATGCTGGTGAGGAAATGCACTGAGGGGTCTTGGAAATTGTTTGTCAGGAAGCTGAGCACTGTTGGGGTGACCAGATGCCTGTGAACCACAGGTGCATTGTTTCCCTTTCTTGTGGTTTTTAATCTCTGCATTTTGAAATCCAGGAACTCCAGCATCTCCCGACCATTTCTGCTGCTTTGCCATCTCTATTTCCCCCTCTGTCAGCAGTTGGCTACCAGACAAGCTTTAGATGAATAGCATTCACCTTACTTCAGAGTTGTTTTATGATGCTGGTTAGATGAAATAGTTCCAGCAGATACTCTCAATAAGCAAAGGCCTGTACTCTCTGCAGTTCATTGAACCCATATGGATGAGAACAGCTGCAAAGATGGGTTTGCTACCTGAGGCCAATGTTTGTGTTGCCAACCGCGACTCCAGCTTGCTGACCCTTGTATAATTCATTGCAGTTGAGGAAATGTTGCTCACACTATTCCATTTTGTGATGAATGGCATTACTTAAAACTGATAGTCTTGTAAAGCAGTGGTGACTTCCCATGTCTGACAGATGTGAACAAAGAATACAGTCAATAAATATTGCTGTGTTCTAAAGGAAGATTCACTGCTCACAGTTGAGGGGGAGGAATTTCAGTGCAAAGAGAAAACAGGTGGAAAAGAGGCTGGTATAAAATTACAATTTAGAGGTTATGCTTAAGGATGGATCTTTGTGGGGATTCGTGCATTGCAGGTCTCTGAATCATCCAGGTGTGGTGTTGCAGGCACATATCTCAATTACTGCTTCACTGACCCTCTTACAGGAGCCAGGCAAATCATTTCAGTGACCTTGCTGAGCTTAGACTTCCATGGAATTTGCCCAGAAAGAGAAGGATGCCTCAGGAAGGCCATATCTGGATAATATTTTCCACTTAGTACTATTGCTTTTGGGAATGTTTTTCATCCAGATATTTCCTGGTGCATTTTTATTTACTTTTTTTTTTCAAAACTGAGGCTGAGTGTTTTTCTTGTTCATGTGAAAGCACCTGACCTCCTAACCAGTGTCTCTGAACTCGGTGGGAAATCCTGTAGGCTTTGCTGTTGGCCTCTGCAGGCAGCAGCCCTAGGTTCTGATCAGACAGACATTAGAGCCAGCTGATTGTATTGGTGGTAAGAAGAACAAAACCACAGATTCTTTGAAAGGTCAGGAATATCCATGAGTAGCCATTAAGAAAAGGAATAGAGGAACTGAGAAGAGAGACATGCAAGTATTTTATCAGGTTTCTGTGAGAGACTTGGCCAGAAGTTCTTATGGTCTGAGAGAGGAGGATGGAGCCTGGGGAGGTGCAGTTAGGCAGATCTCTGAGTGGTTTGGAGGTACCACAAGGGGAGCAGGACATGGGTTTCAATGAGGAACAAATTGAGGTGAGTGGTGGGAATGGTGAGAAGGGAGCAGATTCCTTTAATGTGAGCCCTTCTTTCACAGAGCTGGTGTCTCTATGCTTTTAAGGTATATGAGCAAAAATAACATCATTGATTGTATTTAGGTAAGAATGTACAGGGCACAGAATCACCTGGTATTTGCCCACATTCACTTCGTGATAGGTATCCAATTGTTTCACAGTCCTCTGCTTAATTTCTTGCCACTTCATGGAGTATGAAGATAAATGAGGTAGTGTTTCTGTAGAATATCATGGACTGCACAATTGAAAGTCCTTTTAAAGTTGAGATATGGATTAATATTAGTTTTCTATTATTTTGTGGTGTTAACGGTGCACCAGCTGCAATACTGTGGATATTTCCCTAGAAATGCTCACTATCATTAAACTGTAACTTTTATTCATGAGGGAAAATAATTGTTCTCCAAGGCGCCCATTCAAAAACTACAAAAATCTTTGCTAAAAGGCTGTTAAGAAGGTGCCTGAAATCCATGGAATCAAATAAGAAGAGAAATTAAAGTATCTGTACAGGTAGTGTCTGAAATAAGACAAAACCCAGTTAATCATCTACATTTCCTCATCCTCAGTCACTAAAGCTTGTTACAGCACAGAGATCAGAGCACAGGAGTGTGTGCAATAATGTTAAAAATGAGTGATGCTCATCTTGCATGCAATAGAAGGCAAGGCAAAGGCCTCTCACCCACGGGCTGAGCACCAGAGCAGAGTGACCCTGGGCAGCCAGCTCTGAGGCTGTGCTGTGCCTCAGCCCTGGGCAGGCCAGCAGGGATGCTCCTGAAGTTCCAGGGCTAATTGAAGCAGCTCTGACAAAGCAGATCAGATGTTTGTGGGCACAGAAGGTGTGTTTGCAGTTAGGCTGAGAAAAGGATTTTTGCTTTGCTTTGTTGTCACTAATGTTACATCTACTGAAATCAAAGCTTCAGCTTGAAATGCAGCTGTGGTAATTTCTGCAGTTCTCTCTTTTTGTTTTTTACATTGTCGTGTGTAGTCACAAGGGGCTGAATTAGGGATGTCAAGGCAGCTTTTCTGGGCTTAACTTTGCAATTAAGCTGCTTTAAAAGATTTCCCAATTACAATGCAAGTAAATAAGCCACAATAAAAAGTAAAATCATGTGAAACTATTCATTTGGACAGTAGCAATTCCTTTAAATTTGTTGTATCGATCTGCACACCTTGAGTTTTCAGACTAGCAAAACAATGGTTGTCTTTTATATCCCATGTGTACCAGCCGACACAGTAGGAGGAGAAACTTTATTATTATTACTGTCTTGGGGTTTCACAGTTGTTTGTGGCAAAGGAACACAGAGCTGACCTGCAGCTGCTGTGCAGAGGGGTTCTCCAAGGATGCCCAGCTAGCAGTGTTGTACTCTGGATTTTTTTGCCCGTGTCACCACTTTCTTTGGCTTTCCCAAGGTGATCTTTTAATTTTTCTTTGTTTTCTGGAATTGGCAGCCTAGCTGGAATTCCTGCACAATAAATCTGGAAGCAATCTGGAAATCTTGGTCATTTTCCAGAGAGTGCAGTGGGCATGGGGCTGAGCAGAACTTCACCTGCCTTTGGTATCCTCACTAGGAGAGAGTAATTCAGGCACAGCAAACCCTTCCTCCTGTGGGCAGCTGAGCCCAGGGAAGGGAGGAAAGAGAAGGCAGAGGTGACAAAGAGGAGTTAAAGAGTGAGGATGCTTAGGGAGGTGACCGAGGAGTTTCTCTGCTTATCTTGTTCCCTGTCCCCAGCCAAGCTGAGGACGCTGCTGCCTTTCTCTGCGGCCTCGGTGAGGGGGTGGCAGAGGCCAGATGTCCCCGCGTTGAGCAGGAGTGGTGTTTTCTCCCTGCTTTGTGGGTCAGGGCTGCATTCAGTTGCATCATCGGCTGCTGCAGCTCCTTTGGTGGTGATAGGAGCCCGTGCTGGGAGCTCCAGGAGCTCGAGCAAGCTGCCAAAATGTCTTTGTCGAGCCAGCGAGAAAGGGGAAACCGTGATGCTCCTCTTTATCTCTCTGCCAAAACTGAATGGGATTTCATGAGACAAAGGAAGGGCACTTCACCACCTGCTGGGCTGCTTATCAAAGGCCCTCTACACACAATGGAGGTGTGAGAATTTTTCAAAAGTGAGGTCACAGATGTCCTCTAAAACTGAAAGGATTGAGCAATCTAGATAGTAAAGCCATTTACCAGATTCCTGGAAATATCATGATATGCATTTGTGGGTATATAAATGTGTACATAGGTGTGTACAAGTATCTCTGTACCTAGATATAATGTCCACAGATCGACTGATGTGACATCAAAGGGCACAGCCCCTCTCCATGCTTATCTAGACAGAAGCAACAGCAGCAATGGATGTGAAAACCAGACCAACATTCTTTAAGATAACTGAAAATCTTGTATGTATATCTTGCATTTTGCACTTCACTTCCTCTGTCTGTTTTGTCTTTTGTCACTTTGTCCTGTCTCTATTCAGATGCTGAAGTCCTTAGGGAAGGCTTCATTTTCTTGGCAGTGTGACACAGTGCACTTTTGCAAGTTAAGGACTACTATGAGAAATATTCAGTGAAATGGCATTTTCACGATTGAAGCTTCTGTAACCAGTGATGCCCATCACCAAACAGAAAGAAGTCCTAGGATTTCGAATGTGCTCTCCCAAGCCTTAGAAATGCACCCAAGGAACTTGTGGAGAGGACCTTACTCTTCCCTTAGAAAATCCAAGGAGGGGACCCCTCAGGGACACACCTCTGTTGTTTGTGTGTATACAGACCTGACACCTCAACTGAGTCATATTTGACTTGTTTCATGTACTGAAGTGCATTTGAAGTGTAATATTCATAATTTGGGAACTGTATTCAGTAACATGGTTCCAGTGGGTAGTCCTGGTGCGTGATACTGAAACATAGGAGATCAAGTACAGACACTGATTTTACTTCATAATAACAGATATAGACTAATTGATTTATATGCTGCAAAGCAATTCAGTTGCACAGTTCTGTGTAACAGAACATGACCTGGGACAGTGTATCTGGAGCACTGTATCTAACAGCAAGTAAACACAGGAATCTGTTGGTAGCCATAAGAAACTATTTTCAGAAGCTATATTTGGAAATATAAAATTATACCTGACACCTAGTAGAGGTGTCACTGCAGCTGGAGCTGAGCAAAAGAATGCTTTTGATATAAAAGAAAAGTGAGGGATGCTATCAGTGTTTTGCCCCTAGTTAGTGTTCGTGTTGTGCATCCCATGCCAGCAGCATCCTGTGGCATAAGTGTCAGCCCAAGTTTAGAATTCCCTGAGAGTGGAGTGGTGCAGTGCAGTAAGCAGGGACAGGGCACCTGTTGGGAGCTGTGTGGCACCGGCCTGGCCCCAGGGAGGGGGATCCCTCCCACAGAAAAAGCAGAGTTGCCTCTGCAAAACAATAAACAAAAAAATGCCTTGTTCCAGCCTGTGCTCTGTTTCACGTGTTGAAAAGGCTGTACCTGCTGTAGGGAAGGGGAGCTCCCAATCTGTGTCTGTCTGTCATTAAAATGTAGGAATGGCCACACACACACACACACACACACACGGGGCGTGGCAAAGGCGGAACCACTGTGGTTTAAACAGCAGCTAATAGCTGAGAATAATCTAAGCAAGTGAGGTTAGGGGAAAGGTATTGATTTTGTGTCATACAAATGTAGGTAGAACATCTAAGCATTAAATAATGTTCCCAGGGCACTTTTCAGTCTGACTGGCTGAAAGAGGAAAGCACAACTTATTTAATGATCTGTAGAAGGCAGCGTCCTTGAGGTCAATAATGTGTACTTAACCTTTAGGTTTTCCATGTTGTCTGCTTGTCCAGTTGGTTTATGAAGTGTATGCTAACATGGCTGGGGATTTAAGGCAGTGATAACTTGATCTCTCAAACATTCTCTGCTGTTGTTGTTGTTGTGTGGATGTTGGACAAATCCATTGTGAATTCTGCTGAGCTTTCCCTGGCACTGCCTGCAGCGATTGCTGCTGCTCA
Organism: Passer montanus; assembly: GCF_014805655.1. Lineage (NCBI taxonomy): Eukaryota > Metazoa > Chordata > Aves > Passeriformes > Passeridae > Passer > Passer montanus. The sequence continues at coordinate 2,749,988 of NW_024369929.1, forward strand.
GTCACAGCCTTGTGCTCTGAATGCAAGTCAATAGGGTTTATAATGTGAGCACTAAGATTGCTATCTAAACCCAGTTTTACTTTGTCTCCAAAATTTAAAATGGAAATAACCTCTTCTAGCCTTCAGCTTTTATCAAAAGACCTGTGCTTATTTGGTGGCACAAATAATGATTAATTAATTTTAAAGAAGAAATCTGATAAGAAATAAAGGCAGAACTTCAGTTGACAGCAAGCATACCTCATTTAAGAAGAGAGTAAACATTTTTACAAGGTGATCCTTATTAGACACTAAAATCTAATGCCACAATGCTGTAGAGTTTTACTTCTCTGGGAAAGCTTGAGATCTTTCTTACAGGAGAGCCACAGTTCAAGTATTGAGCTGGCGGTCAATAGACTGCGAGTTCTGTTTCCAGCTCTGCAGGAAGGTTCTGTGTGTGGCAAAGCCTCAGTCTGTGATTCAGCAGAGCACTGGAGGATGTGCCTTCACTTAAGCAGCTGTCAGTCACCCCCATGTGCATGGAATTGCTGTATTGTTTGGGAAATGCCAGAGTTCTTGGCTGGATAAGGGATTGTCAGTGACATGGAGCTACAGATTTCACATGTGCACTTGCGTCTGAAGTAAATTAATGACAATAATTTTGTATTTCCAGCAAAATGTCTTATCTTCCCAGCTCCAAATGGTAGGGCAGAACAGGAAGAAATGACAATGTTATCGAAATTCATCCTGATATCTAAAATATTCCATACAAATATTGTGCTCCTCTCATTTCTTAAGCAGAGCATTGTCTCCCTGGATTGCTTTCTGAAAGGTTCAGATCAAAGTGATTAAAATTTTAAGGGTATTCCAGAACACAGATAAAATTAGTATGATCTCATTTTTTCTATTACTTTTATTTTTTATTTTCTTTGTATTTATGAGTCATCTAAGATTTATGCTTATTAGTAACTGACTAGAATATATTTTTTCAAACAAAATCTACAGTGCAATCTGAGTGTTTGATTACTTGTTGGGAATGAGGCTATGATCCTGTGAAAACTTTTGCCTGAACCAATGACTGTTTCCATCTGAGTAGTTTTATCGATTTATTCTTGCATAGAAACATATGAAGGATAGATGTGCAAAGTTATATTGTATGTACATGATGCTGAGTCTTTCAGGGGGATTTCTCTCACAGGAAGACAATACTTTGCCTCAGTGACCTTTCCCCCTACAAGTAATCTGTCACTGTATAATTAAACGAGAAAGTAAATAATGTTATTATTTCTGAGCATGGACACAGCACACACAGTAACAAATCGGATTCAAAGAATAGCTGATGAGGGGATTTGTGGAGATCCTTGATGCAAAGTTTTAAGTGCAGTACAACCAGATACCTACTCTAAATTGGCTGCCACTGTAATTAAAAGTATAAATGTTTCAAGCTGAATACATCCTATTAGTAAGATTTTAGGAAACAAAAATTTAATTTATTCACATTCGATATGGTCTGTAAATGCCACCATTATATGCTTTCCTCTGGCCTTTGATTAGCTATGGATTAATAAAACTTTTATACCTTCTTTGTCAGCCTCATTTTGAACTCTGTTTTTGCATACTGCTACTATTAAATAAATGAATTAGTGTCCAGAAATGTGTCATGCATATTACCTAGCAGCAGGAAGCATAATACAGTGGTCAGCTCCCCAGGAGCATTATAAATCCTAACACGCTCAGTAACCTGCTCATGTGGACCTATTAAAAGCTTGATGATTTAGTGAAGCAGTATTTGTGCTTAACAATGGAATTTTAGTTAATTCAAAACAAAGTAAATCATTTCCAATTACAGTATTTGAATATTCACAGTAGCTACATAGCAATGCTGCCAGGAAAAAAAAAAAAGCAAAGGCATTATAAAGGTTGACTGGAGTTTAGTGTTTGGAGTGGTTGTGGTGCCTCAGCATCAGATGAACACCACTGTTTGTAAAACATATTTATTTGACATAGCTGCTTCACTGGAGAGACTAGTTTAGAATGGCAAAACTTCCCTGAGACTGTGAAGACTTCAGTGACCAAAAAGGCTCCTGAAGGTGAGGCAGCAGCAGGAAGAGCAGAGGCAGCCAGCCCAGGGAGCATTCGAATGGAGCAGGGCTGTCAGCAGAGATTTGGGATCAGTTCAATGGCACTTTTTGTTTCTGTGCCTACTCACACCCCAGCAGGGCTTGCAGGGATCTAAAGCTGCAGCTCTTGGGGGAAATGGGTGAGAGCATCTGCCAAATGATCCTGGGACTCTGTTGCAGGGGAAGGGTCAAATGCCATGAAATGTCTTTGCAGCTTCTGTCACGTGTAGCCAGTGTGCTGTGTGCATACACACAGATCTGTGGAAGATTAGGCTGCTTCTTTTGAAGACAGGTCAATGTTTTCCAAATCTGTGCTTTCAACCCAGGTTTAGAGTTGTGGCTATGCCTTAAAATGCTGATATGCTTCGAGAAAGGCACTGGTTTATATTTATGAAAACATAATTTCTTAAAGCAAGTAGAATATAGCCAAATAAACATCAGGAAAGCACAGAACTGCCTGAAGAGGGCTTATTAACTCTTTCTCTGCTCAGCTCACTTGCACTCTATGGTGCAGACAGAAGATGGGGGAATAGGTGAAATGCCAACCTCCAGGCAGATTTGATCTCTTCATTTATTCTCATTACTTAAAAAAATTTATTCTGACAACGTTTTCCTTTATGGGTGACATTTGATATCTTCAGATATAGTTATATTAACCTGTTGCTGTTAATTTGAATTGCATTATTCCTACAAGTGTCTCTCTGACTCTTGCAATTTTCAGGCCTCGATTCCATTAATAATCTTAAAAATATCAGTATTTGCACCTTGTGGCTTATTGGTCTCAGCATAATGACTTCTATTTGGAGATGATGGCAGCCATGTGATATCACCTACTTATTAAAAAGTCCTGATGGGAGAGACTCGGGAATAGATTCATCATTAAAACCAAGGCGTTCCTCCTGAAGTCTGAAATACAAAGTATCACCCAGTATCCTCAGAAGCTTTCTCAGTTCATTTTGGCTGTTACGGTAGCGGGTGCAGCCACGTGCTGCGGGGCAAGTTAACAATCCTAGAGCTGCACAAACCGATCCGTGGAAGATGATGTATGATTTACGGGAGTCAATTAGGACAATAAGGCATAACCGTAGAGATCTTATAGATTTTAAAAACTGAGGTGGTGACTGGTTAAAAAACCTGTCTCTATGCCATGGAAAAGTTCTGTGCAGGTTCCTGCTGCGTTGCGGTGTCTCAAAGATAAGGACTGTCCCTTGAGCTCAGGGTGCTCAAGGGCTGCGGATTGCATTTGCAAGCAATTGTCAGCATTTGGGAAAATTGCTGGGGGGGTGTGACCTCAAAGGTATTCAGAAGACAAAGGTGGTCTTAATTAGCATGCAAAACAAATTCCAGGAGGTTTGTAAAAGTCTTTTTGCTCTATTCTTGCCACCCATTTTAGGCTGGGGGGGTTAAACTTTTCTCTATCCTGAAGCCATCCCCTTAAGCAGCGCAATGACTTGGAGCAGTCTCTGTTTAGAGATGGTGCTGAGGGGAGAGAAAGGCGAGGGTTCTAAAGTGTAATCCCTTCCCGGGATACCCCTGGCGGGGATGGCCGGGCTTTGCTGGCAGCTGTGGGTGCGGAGGCAGCCTGGAGTCCAGAGCAGCAGGAGCCTGTCCCCCCTGAGCCAGCCCTGTCTGCTCAGAGCAAGGACCTCCAGGAAACTCTCCTGGGCTCAGGGGACACTTCACAGCCAGCAGGGAATGTTTGCGTGGATGCACTTCTCATGGCCCAGGAGACATTTCCTTTGAGACAACTTTGAGGTCTTGATCGGAGGGAGACTGAAACTCGGGGTGTATCTGAGACCGAGCCTATGCCTGAGTGGTCATTAAGCGATTATCAGGGACCGTGTTGTGCTCAAAGTTGTCTAAAATCTGCTGCCAGAAATTCTGAGAGCTCCTGGAATGTTTATGAAGTAAAGGTCTTTTATTCCTTGATGCATGTGGCCTGTAATGCGTGGCCTGTAATGCACTGTGCTCTCATTTCCTCTGATTACAAGCCACAGGCCATAAGGAAAGGGGGGAAATGGGTAACCAGTATTGGAGTGGTGAGGGGAAATCCCTGTTGTGACTCCAACAAGAATTGCTTACTGTGTGTAGCTCTACTTTTCTTCTTTAAGTGTTGTATTTATGGACTAGTCTTAATCAGTTCTTAGCATTCATGATCAGTAGTGTAAGTTGATGTGAATGTTAAACTTCAAATAAGTTTTAAAGCTTCTGTTGAGGCTTGTTTGCTCCTTCAAAACAGGAAATTACCTGGCCTGAAACCTGCTGAAGAATATGCAGGATGCTTTGCAGGAATATGTATGATCCTTTTTCATTTTAATGAAACTTTGCTAACATATGGTTGAAGGAAACAAACACAAATAGGTTCACCCTGGCCAAATGCATTAAATCAAATATAGCAACTGTGCTCATTATCCATTCATTGTTGTTTCAGAGTTACTCTTGATTGCCTAAGAAATCTTGCAAATTAGAAAATCCATCAGTTGCTGCAAAACATGAATAACACATATAAATAAGACTATAGAATGTATTTTGAGGCCTTAATTTCTTCCTCTTGTGAGAGCAAAGCCAGAAAGGCTTGCTATGCAAATAAAAGAAAGTAAATTGCAGTTTAGTTCAAATGTGGTTGATGTGGTCAGGGTATATAGGATTTTGGTGCTCAAGTACAGTGATAAAGTTCAATGACAAAGGCTCTTAGGGTTTATAACTACTAAAGCAACAACTTTGTCTCTACACAGTATTGGTTATTAAGCCAGTATTAAGTTTGTTCTACTGAACTTGTTTTTAAAAGAATATTGATGTCAGGGCTTTGCAGTAGCAGTGTTTATTCTGGACTACATATCATGCATCCACACCCCTCCAGGCATATGCAGGATCTTTCCATAGAAAGCATAAAAGTGAGAGCAGGAATCTGGTCTAAACTTTATCTCATATATTCTGGCAGCTTTGACAGAACTGTGGGGATGGAGATCCTCCCTAAATGCCAATGCAGAGATCCAGTCCTGGTGATTATGGAGTTAAGACTCTGAAATTCAATAGATTCCCATCCTCTAAACTTTAAGAAGGGTTCTTTTTGTAGGTATTCAAAAGCTAAAATATTTTTTAAAGTCTTATAAGCTAATAAAGTCCTACCTGCAGGGTTCTTTGATGTCAGATCATTGTGCACTCTGAAGTTCTTGTCCAGCTCATTCATCAAGCAGTTCTTTCCATATCTGAATAATCTGGGGACACCTTTCATTTCCCCAAAAAAAGGAAATGTGCTGTATCTTCAGCAGGAATTGTCTTCAGAAACTCTGGAAATTTCCAGACATTTCCATATGACATCTTTCAACAGGATGTGAAGGGAAAAATTGGAGTTTATTTGTAAAACTAGTTAATGAGTTGTTTATATATGTCAACAGAGCTAATAAGCTTTAATTCTGCTTTGCATTTGGTTAAACCCAGTGATGCACATTTCTACATCCACCTGTGAAATTTGTGTGGTTTTATCTTTGACTTGTGCTCAAGAAAATGGGAGCTGTCCACACTTCGTGCTCTCCAAACAGAGTTTGTTTAAACCCACTTTTCATGGAATATACAGACATAAATTTTTTTCTTCTTTGTACCTTCTGTCTACATAGGTATGTCTTTGTGCATGTGGATGAGCAATTTGTTCCCAGTAGTACAAGGAACATCTGTAAAAAGGACATATTTCACTGACAGCGGCAGCGTGCCAGGAATATGCCCCAACTCCTGCTCTCAAGGACACAAGTTTGTGCCATAGCTCAGACACAGTGTGCAGGGGAGGAAAATGTAACCCAGTTTAATGCATATTTACAAATCCCTGCTCTCTGCAGTGTGGTGTAATGAGTACCCCATGCGCAGTTTGTATCACTGTTAAAGCAGCACTGGTGGAAACACCAAATCAAATGAACATGCTAAAATATTGTAATCTATCCCACAGGGTGCTGTTCTTCAAGGGCTTGGTGATTAGAGGTTTTGTTTTCATGCAGCAAATGTTACTATTCACACAGAAGTCCCGCAGAGAGACTGAGGGACTTACACAGGCTGTGTTTGCTCAGGAGATGGGGCTGGGCAGGCTTATGTCTTCCATGAAGAGACCCATCACTGAAGGGTTTGTACCATGGCTCTGCTTCTGATCATGTGCATAAATGGGTGTTCTGCAGAGTGGTTGACTTAATTCAGTCAATTTGATTGATAATTAGAACTGACAAATATGAAATCAATGCAGATCCCAGGAGAAAAACACCTGGGACTGTGAAACCCCCCAGTGGTAAGCACACATGTACAAACCAGAATTCACAGCTGGTTTCCCAGTTTAGACCCGGTGGGTTTGCAGTGCCTTTCCAGGGTGGAGTTTGAGCTGAGCACTGCTGCAGTGGGTGGAATGAAGCTGGGCACTGAGCTTGGGCACAGAGCTGGGTACAACTCCTGCAGGTTTTTTGGCTGGCTTCTCCTCCTATCCAGAACTGGATTAATGTTTTTCTACTGTTTCAAGGGCTCCAATGAGATGCTCTTGGATTTGTTGTTGCTGTTTTTTTCCTCCCCAAGCAGCTAAGCAAAGAAACAAAAAATGAAATGCTTCAAAGAAAACATTTGATGTGAATTTGCAGGCATTTTGTGAGAGAGAAATTCAAATTGCAATGAACAGAAACTTTTTTTCACTGCTGAATTTTTTTCCTTAAATATATCTTTTGTCAGGTGCGTTCCATTTCATACAGTGATGAGAACTGAAAAAAAAATGTAGTTGGGTTTTTGCATGTTTTTTCTTTCTTTCTTCCCTCTTTCCTTTTTCTCCTCTGAAAGTGAAATATCTCTGCAGTTAGGAAAATGGACTGCTGTCAGGAGATAATTTATCAGACAGTGGAGAAAATCCTGAAGTGTTTGAGGATAAATAAAGTGGTTAAACTTCTTCAATTTCAAAATATTTTGAAAGGTTTCAGCTGGGAAAAGGGGGTGGTGGAAATGGGAGAAAAAGAAGTTGTATACATATTTTTGTGTTTAGACATAAGTTGAGATGAGAGATGTGGTAAAGCTTGCTACAAAAAAAAGAAAGATTTTAAGTCAACTCAAATAGAATAGAGAATTAATTTAAAACAAACTGAAATATAAATACACTTCTATAGGGAAATATAATCTGAGAGCTTTTTGATGATTTGTCCATAAAGTCTGATTTTTCAATAGGAGTTTTTGTTTTCCCTTTTTTGGTAATAGATTGATGCAATCTCTTTTTGAGTTAGGAATGATCACTATTTACATTTACTGTTTGAACTGAGATTTGGGAAATCTAAATGACTTGATGGTGATGCCAGAGGCAGCCCAGCAGAGCTAAGAACAGATCCCTTATCTGCATCCTGGTTTGTGCTGTCCTAGCTTGTATTCCTTGGGAAGAAATCTTTCATGGTCATGGCTGGTAAATCCCAGTTCCTCCCTTTCTCTGCATGGCCAGGGTGGAACTCTGGGCTGTGTGTGCCAGTGACACACTGTGCTGTGGGACAGTGACACACCGTGCTGTGGGACAGAATTTGTCACCTCCCAGGGGTGTGCCAACCTGCCTGTCCTGAGCATCTTACCTTGGTTTGAGCTCTGCAGCCTCTGGGGTGACCCTACAGAGCTTAATGTGCACGGGGTGAGTTTGGGTACCTGTCAGGAAATACACAGCGGTTCTCAGAGGGATCAGCTGGAGTTCTAGGATGGTCAGCTGTGCTAGAATGCCAAATCTTTGATACCAGAGCTATTTCAAATTTTGTTCAACTTCTAATTTCAGGGTGTAAGAATCCATTGAATTGCAACACCAGGGCATTATTTTTCTTTAGACATTCCCTCTGCCTGGTATGTTGGTAGCTTGGCCTGCTTCTTTTACTCTTGCACCTTCTTAAATGTTTGGCAATGCTTGTTTTGGGGTAACAGCTGTCCTTATATAAAAATTTTCCTTTGGTTTAGCTTATTAATAAATGTCTTTTATTACCTTTTGAAACCAAAAACAAAGTTAAAAATGAAAATTGTCTCTCTTACCCTAGAGAAAGTAAGAACATTGTTCTAGTGTCAGTTGCTGGAGTGTAAAAATCGTAAGTCAGGAATAAAATTCTGAGAGACAATGTCCTCAGATTTACCACTAATATAAAATCACATTATCTATTAAAAGTGTAAATTTGTGTCTTGCAGACTTAAAACTGCTGGATACTGCAACAAAAATCATGTGTGTGTTGGTTTTTATTATTAACTCTAGCTTTGAATTAGAATTCCCTACATTACAGCTTGGAGCTAAACTCTGTTTACAAAACAGTATTTACACTTGACTAATTTTGCAGATCAAACTAATTAAATCAATTAAACTGGTGATTAACCAAATGAAGGCTGATTGCAAAAATTAGTGGGTTTATTTTGGAGGACTGGAAGTAAGCTAATTACTGCAGTGATTACTTGAACCTGGAGTACTCTAAATGTGGTATAAATTGAAACCTCATAGTGAATTAGACTGGGAATTCATTACAGTTTAAAGCACTGTTAATACTATTCAGGCTGCTACTTCTGTGTGAAAATTTCACTCAGTATTTTGTGTACTGATAAACAATCATTTAGTCTGTGTCCTTTTAAATAACGCCAAGCCATTTCACACAGTATTTTTTTCTTGAAGCTGAGCCACAGGACTGTTTTAATGAAAATGAAGTTACTAAAACTGTCAATCATATTCCTACACTGTGCATGATGGGACATGTAGTCCAACCAAGTCTCCCTCTGTCACCATGTAACCAAATGTTGTTTTCTGGCTTCACGTGGTTGCCACAGCATTTTTGGGGCTGATGTCTTACCCCATGTGTGCCACCTCCAGCTGTTGGCTTGGTGCACAGAAGAAATGGGGGCTGGGTTCTCTTGCCCTGCTCATCACTTAACAGTTGGCACAGCACAAAATGATCTGTACTAATCCTAATTTGTTGCATTTCACGCTCATACTTGGGAATGTGGTGCCGTAGAAGGATTTTAGAAAATGAAGCAGATCTGTGAGATTACTCGCTCATTTTGTTTGCCAATGCAAGCTATTCCCTGTAGGATACTTCCCAGGCTATTTCATTCCTCCTTGTTTCGCCAATTAACAATGGAATATAAATGTCTACTAAAAATGAGCTATATTATAGAGTTCCTTCAAGCACCTCTCCTTGCAAGGGGGTTAATGAAATTGCACAGAATTAAAATAGAAAGACCTCAAAGAGCTGGAATATTTTGTAGTTTGTGCTTATTGCCTATTATACTTATGACTATTGTAAACATGCTTTGTTTTAAGCTTGTTTTGTAGGATCTTTCATTACATCCCTCATCCAGGGAGGGGTTCAGTTTCAGTCCTCATTGCTCCAGTGAATCCAGACACTTGAGAATTATGCTGCATAAGAGGCTTTTATTCTGTATGTTTTTGCAGGTTTGGATTATTTTCTCATGCACATGAACACAGGTCCCACTTGTTTAAAAACAAATTTCTGTAGACTAAAATGCAGATCTCACTCCTTCACTTTGTTGTCCTGTAAGCTATGTCCCACTCTAAGCAAAGCCATATGTAAGCTTTTTGCAGCATTCTGTTGTTTGCTGGGGATAAGGAAATAGCTACTTAAAACAAAAAATAATGAAAAGTACAACCTGTACTTTTACAATCCCCTGTTGGGAATAGTTCATTTTACTGCTGACATTGCTGGGTGCATTTTATCAAGGGGAGCTTCAGACATGAAGAAAAGTATCTTAGTCTAAAGGTGTTAGGGAAGGTAGAAGGTGTCAGTGAAGCCATTTTGCTGGGCAAGTAATCTGAACTGGAGCACTTATGGGACTGGCTGAGGAGAAGGTGGTGATCAGCCAAGGGAAGGGACAGGAATCTTGGTGGGCCCTTGCAAAGGCTCAGCATGAGCCAGTAGTGATGGAAGGCAGCAGTGGGAAGGATTTTGGCTATTTTTGAGTAGATCTGGAGTGTAAGAGCTGCAGATGTTGCCCTCTGTGTGCATCAGAGAGCTGTGTGAGATGAGAGAGCAGTGAGGGGTGGGAACCCCTCAGGGGGGAACTGCCACCTGCCATGAGGGGTGAGCTCTGAGCTCTGCCTGAAGGCTGCTGCTCTGTGGAGACTGAAGCTGAGATGTGCTCACAAGTGGTTAGGAGCTCTTAGCATGGGAAAGAACAGGGTGTGTTCAGTGTTGTGCTTGAGCAGGGTGTGACAGGGCTCATCACACCAAAGAAAAGGGAATGTCCAGGGAGAATGCCTCAGTGGGGCAGTGAGCAGGCAGCTCCAGCCTTCCTGCTGCTGGGCACAGGGAACTCACTTGGAGCCTCTCGTGCTCTTGTCAAGTGTTGGAAAGCACCTGGTAGGTGAAGTACTGAAAAGACACAGGAAGGTGGGCTTTTCACTGTCACATATTGGCTTTAGGGATTTATCTGAGTGTGTCCAAGTAAATTTTCTAAAAAAATAAGTAGGAATACCAAGATAATCCATATCACTATGTATAGACAGTTTAAAAAGAAAATTAAGTTCCCTTGCAGGGTACTCCCTTCTTGAGCAGATTTCTATTCCCATAGAAATCACCTTCTCCAAAACCAGTCAGATATCCAAGTTTGTATGTGAAAATCACATGAAAAATAAGCCTCTTTTCCCCCTCTTTTTTAGCAAATATGTAATCTTCCATAACTGCCATTGTGAGCTACAAATTTTCTTTCTTGGAAAAGAGGGGGAGTTTTGTTTATTTGTAATGGAATTAAAAAATATACTGATTACTAGCTGAATGCTTTAAGGGAGGAAGCCATATGTGTGTAGTACAAGGAAATGCCTCTGCTTGATTGAACACTGTATCAAAAGGCAGCACTTTCTCATATTCTGTGCTCATTAAAAATGCCTTATAAAGCTCTCTAAAGCAAAGCAATCTAAATGGCAGTTTGTTTTCATAAACTAAGTCAATGTAACTTGTCATTATTTGAATAGATACATGTATCTATCAGCTTTTTATTTTCTGATGCAATTTCTGGAAGTTAAATTCCGCAGTATCAATCTGAAGCAAGTTTGCTGGTCCTGCGGAGGTTAGGCTGCAATAAGTTTGCCTCACAATGTCCATTTTCAACTATTCTCTATTATTTAATGCTAGAGCAGAAAGAGAATCTCTTTCTGGGAGCTTCAAATGGTTATTATTCATTTATATTGTGTTACCACCTGGAGTGCTCATCTAGGCTGTATATATGTGGGATTTCCACAAGAGCTTAGGAGACAAGTATGTGAAAAGAGAGGAAGCTGAAGGAAAGCATTCATTAACCAACATGACAAAGGTCTATGAAGTAGCTCCAGTAACCCTGTCTAGAGTAAAATTGGTTAAGAAAGAGGTGTGTGCACTCTTAATAAATTCATCATGTAAAAAATGCATTATTTTTCTCAAGGAGATAGCAATATTATTCAAAACATGCTAAAGTGGGCAGGATATCCCAGGAGTAATTGTGAATTATTAGGTCATAGGGACCTCATTGCAAACTATTTGCAAAACTTAATTGGTGTAATAAATAAAATATGCATGCAAATTAGACTACTTTCTGAATTAAAGGAATCTGTTATCCAGCATTGCAAAGATTCATCCTAATTTAATAGGTTTTATATACAGTTTGAGATGGCCATGTTTCATATTTGTCCTGAAAAAACTAGATGGTATTTAACTAAGCCTGACCCAGCCAACTCGTGGCATCTGATAAATGTCACTGTGTAATGCAGGGTGTCACTGGCAGGGTGACACTGGACTCCAATGTGAGTGTAACAGTATCTTATTTAATTTAGTACACAGAACAAAGTGGCTAAGCAAGGTGACAAAATTAACTGTCCTATTTGCTTTATTCTGTTGAAAGAGACTCTGTAGAGGCTAAAAATATTAATAGTTTTGGAAGTTCTGTTTGAAGCTCTGTTATTTATTGATTTATTTTCTTTTCATATTAGAATTCTAGTAGTGGAAAGAAGAGAACCAATGAGTGTAGCTGATTTCATTACCCTAGATATAAAATAGGGAGTCTGTAGTCATGGTAGTCATGTAATGACTTTGTATCCTAAAGCAAAATCTGAAAGAATCAAAGTGAAGAATCTCTTAGAATAAATATAAATAGATGGATATGAAGAAGCAGTTAACATTCTCTGTCTAATATCATTGCTAGACTCAATAACACTGTCTTGTCATCAACCCCAAATCAAGTATTGCATCTGCTTTTTTAAAGCAGTTGATTGAATGAATACAAATGTCTTGCTGTTGTCACTTGGGATAGCACTTCATACATCCCATTTTCTAGCCTCTAATTATTCCATTTGTAGACATGAATGCCATTTAGATGTAAGCTAATTCAGCATGGTAACTCAATTAGATTTGTACTGACTAGGATTTATGAAACATCAATGGATTCTTGGTGAGACCAATGGGACTACCAGTTATTTATCCCTAAGTCTTACTGATACTGCCTCTCAGGAGCTCAATTAAACACGCCAGTGATGAGAATATTTTGTAACAGTAGTCTTTCACAATTAGTCTAAGATTTTTGTAAAGCATATCACATGTAAGGCAGGGCATCATGTATTATGCAATACAAAGTTCTCATCTGACTAGTTCATGATGTTGAAGGGTAAAAGAAATTCCCATCATTTGCTGTTGTTGTAATTATAGAAACAAAACTCAAATTGAGTTCATAGAAAGTATGATGAAAATTCTGCTTTGCTGATTGAAAAAGTAAAACTCAAACTATATTTATAAAATAGTATCTGCATATTTCAGGCTACAAACAGGTTTCTCTTCTAGTGTAGGTCCCCCTGGAAACCGTGAGTTCCTTGTGTGGGTTTAGAGCTCTCATTGCACTTGATCCTGGAATCATTTTCTTGTTCCAGTATCAGAGTCTGCAGTGAGCTAAGAGACTGTTGGAGAGTATTATTTTATTATTGCTGAGGACCCAAATTCTGGCAGAAGAGTGTTTGGGACACACTGTGCTTTCCACACTGTTCTGTAGAGTGAGAAAGTGAACTGCTGCAAGATTGGGATTTTATGTCAGCACGTGGGAGGAGTGGGCAGTGGCATCTGAAATTGGTGTTTTGGGGGTTAAAAGTCTTGGCAGCTTTGCGTGGAGGGATGGACTGTAGTTCTTGTAAATGCAGACTTGACCAGCCAGCTGTGCTGCACAGCTGTGGACACCAGCAGGCTAAAGGCAGGTTTGTGCATGGCCAAAAAAACCAGATTTTTGCTGACTGGAGTCATGGCTTAGCCCCAGCAGGCAGCCTGGCACCCACAGCTACTGCACCCCCAGTAGACTGGGAGAGTGAATTGGAAGGACGAAAGTGAGAGAATTTGTGGTATGTGGTAAAGATAATTGAATAGGTCAAGCAAAAGCTGCCCAAGCAAGCAGCACAAAGTAAAGAATCATTCACTACTTCCTGTCAGCAGGCACATATTCACATATTCCAGGGAAGCAGGGTGTCCTCACATGTAAGTGTTACTTGGGAACAAAGGTGCCATCACTCTGGAAGTCCCCCCTGCCTCCTTCTTTGCCCCAGTTTTGCTGCTGAGCATGATGTAGAGTATGGAACATGCCTTCATTCACCTGGGGGCAGCTGTCCTGGCTGTGTCCCTCCCAGGCTCTTGCCCACCCCCAGCCTCCTCACTGCAGGGGCAGAGAGAAATGGAGAGAGCCTGGACACTGTGTGAGCTCTGCTCAGCAGTAGCTAAAACATCTGGGTGGCATCAGCACTGCTTGGTGACACATCCAAAGCACAGCACTGCACAGCTGCTGTGAAGAAAATTAACTCTATTCCAGACAAAACCGGTCCAGCTGGAATTTGGGGGTATGGCTGGTGCTGTCTGGCATTGTTAGAGTCCCTTTGCTTTGCCTCTTGTTTATGCTGGGAAGTGGGAAGGAGGGAATGCCTGGCACTGTTGCTGCCCAGCTTACCTTAGAAATCTTCTCCCACTTGACACCCACTGAAAAGCAGAGCAAATCTATATTAAAGCCTCTGTACCTCTATTGAATGCACTCAACTTTTGCTGAACAGTGCAGGAAAACCAGCACGGGGATTTTTGCCTAAACATTTTCCTTCTAGTAGGTAAATTGCATGTTCTTCCTGCAGATTAGACATACTAATCAATGTGCATTGATATGGCCCAAGTATCTTCAGAATGATCCGTGTGTGTTCAAACACCAAACCACTGGGCAGCATGCTCAGTCTGTGGGCTGTAGGCTTTTGCAGGTGTGATGTCAAGAGTAATGAAGCAATATTGAGGCATTACAGTATACATCACATGAGGAATGGATAGGTCACTGTAACCTATTAACTATGAAACAATATTGAATTCTGTGTGCTGAAATGCCATTTCACTTCTTCGGACTGTTTTGTCCATATGATAAATTTGAGTCTGTGTATTTCTAAAAGAGTTGCGCACAAATTTTTAAATATGGTTGTTCTCTCACATCCTCTTCTGCTTTTGATGGCACTACCAAAACTGAGAATTTGTAGAAGGAAGATGTATTAGGGGACACTCAGATTCCAGCTGATTTCCTGTGCCAGGCACTCTCAGGCTCCCTGACTTGGAGCCCTTGCTCCCACGTTGGTCAGAATGCTGTAGCTGTTATGGCTTGGAAGGTGGCTGGGGCCACTTTCCTCTAGGAAATATTGACAGCCTGCAGGACTGAATGTTAATATGTCAGCTTATCTGACATGGTGGCTGATGAAAAATGAAGATATAAAAAACTTATTTTACATGGAATTACTTCATGGGAGGATGGTGTTTGACGGGCCGATTGCTGAAGTGGCATTGTATGGATACTGGTTTTCTGTACCATGTGCTATTCCTTTAATCAGATTTACAATAATGTGATTACCCTACTCTGTCACTCTGCAGTTCATACTGTTAACACTCCACTTGTGCTCCTCAGTGCTAGTAGGATTCTGTATTTTCTACTTTTTCTGAAAGCTGTGCAGATTTGTGCTTAAAATCAGCTGGTTAGAGAGCGGCTTTTAATTTAAAAACCATCCTGCTATTCAAATATTTTTAGCTTATCATTCTTACTGAATTTTTGCTTTAAAACAATATAATAAAATAATTATTCACTTGCCAAATAGTTTTCAGAGGATCCTATCTGGTGTCTTAATTCATGTTGCTGCTTTCACATAGGATCAGGTCAGTATCTTCTCACACAGGGAGAACTCATCATGGCTCCACATCTAAGAACAAATTCATTACTACATTAATAATAGATTTCAGTTACAGTAATTTTTGTGCAAAATAAAGTGTTATTAATCTTAGTACAGGGTAGTAAAAATCTTCCAGTAAATGTTTGGTGTGTTAGAAGACATTTTTGTGGGCATTTTTTTTCCAAAAACTGTTCTCTTTTTAATGGCTGTATGCTTGGGAGAAGAGAGCTCTAATTAAAAACCAAAAAAACCAAATGCCACAAAACCAAACCAAACAAACCTTGTCAAAATGGAATATTTACATATTCTTATATTAAAATACTTCATTTCATGTAAATAGATTAGCTGGAAAACAAAGTCAGTTGAAACAATCATTTTTTACACTTCAAGCCAAACCTGTTTCAAAAATAGCCCAGGAATATTTGAAAACATACACATTTGGAGTAGAGAGGGAAGTGCTGGTGAGTCTCCACA
The DNA here is from genome assembly GCF_014805655.1 of Passer montanus. Lineage (NCBI taxonomy): Eukaryota > Metazoa > Chordata > Aves > Passeriformes > Passeridae > Passer > Passer montanus. Next base: position 2,765,720 of record NW_024369929.1, read on the forward strand.
AAATCACCTCAGTCACTTGTTCTGTTGGCAAACTCAGCACAGAGGCTGGGCTCAGGCTTGGACCTGAGCTGTGGTGCACAGATCAGCTCTGGATGTACAGGTGCATCTCGTGCCTGTGCAGCCATGCTTTGTGTCCCAGGCAGCCCACAGCACTGCAAGAGGGAACTGCTTGGAATTTTACTTTGTCCTCACCTCTAGAGGTTCACTTTCTGAGGTGAACAGCACAAAGAGAGGAGGAACAGAGACACCGAGGAATCCTTGGTCCTCTTTGTGTCCTGTTCACAAGGAAGCTTTTGCTTCCCAGCCCTTCCTCAGTCCCTTCCTTTGATTCTAACTCACTCCTCATCCTTTTCACTTCCGTGGCTAATGGGAGTGATCTACATTCTCCTATTCAGCACCTATAATTTTATCTTCTTAGGGAGCTGAAGGCCTCATTTAAACACTGTAATTCCTCTGAATCCCCAAAACTGACCTTAAATTTCTGTTTAGTCGTACTGCCAGATTTGTAGTTGTAGTGCAAAGACACATACACAACCACAGCTTTTGCATAAAACTGAACTCATTCTAGAACCAGGACTGGGATACCCAGAGAAGACATGTAGCTTGTCTCTCTCCTAAGTGTAGATCAGTCCTAAAGAAGTCAGTCCTGACTGATATTTGTCTACACTGCTCTTAAACCTAGATAATTAAAATGCACAACATATTCCAGTGCTAATGCTAATATTTAATTTTCCTGTTGAAGTACATGACTAGTTTTTCTTATTACCATCATCATGGATGTGGGGGAAAATAATTTCCCTAGAAGCAGCCTTTATCTCTCTCCTGTGAGAAACCTCTTCAACGGGACAAACAGAACCCCAGTTGTTTCAGTTTTCCCCAATGGGATTTGCTTGCTCTAATGTTGTGTTATGTCTGGTTGTCTTCCTCTGGGTTTATTTCCATTTAGTCTACGTGTTTTTTATATGGTAAGATTACTTGAATTCTATTCCTTGAGAGCATTCACAGTCCTTCTCACCTTGAAGTAGATATCAATGCAGGAGGAAAGCATGGAGAGCCCAACCCCACAGTGGAGTTTGACACTGGAACACCAGGAATTGCTCTTAAGGGTGATTTTCTACCTGTTTTAGAGCTCACTCTTGTATTGGTTTTGGCTCATAGAGAGTGAATTTCCTTCTTAGTAGCTGCCACAGTGCTTGCTTTGGATTCAGTACAAGAGTAATGTTGATAACACACTGATGCTTTAGTTGTTGCTGAGTAATGTCTGCACTAAATCAAGGACTTCCCAGTGCCTCATGCTCTGCCAGTGAGCAGGAACACAATGTATTGGGTGGGGTGCACAGCCAGGAGAGCTGGCCTGAACTGGCCAAAGGGATGCTCCAAGGTGTGGAATGTCACACACAAACTGGGGAGTGCTGATTGCTGCTCAGAGACAGGCTGGGTGTCAGTCAGTGGGTGGTGAGCAACTGTTCATCAGCTCTTTCTCTTGGGTTTTATTTCTCTTAGGTTTTATTTCTCCTTTTTGTTATGATTATTATGTTCTATTATGTTTCAGTTAGTAAACCATTCTTATCTCAACCCATGAAGTTTGCCTTTCCTTTTTGATTCTCCCTCCCATGGGATGGTTATCCTATTGCAGAAAGATGTTAAGATTTGTGAAAGCAAATCATGTCAAGTTTTACACACAGCTTGTGTGTGTAAAACTGTAGAACTGCTGGTGATGTTCAGAGAAGCACAGCTGCACTTGTGCTTTTCTGACAGCTACCATCAAATCCTAGTTCAGAATCCACAGAATTCCATTGTGATGCCTCAGTATGAGCCTTGTATCTTTGTTCCTCAGACTGGGGCTTTGACCTGAGGACTCCTCAGATGCCTTTTGTCCTGTGTACCAGATACTGCATTCTCAGAAGCACAGGTAGCAATGAAATGGTGCTGCTTGTAGAGACAAGGAATAAGGAGAAAGACCCAGCAGGAATTCTCCTCAGCTGCTGCATAAAGTGACACCAAATTACCTGAAAAAGTTTCTTCAATTGCTATTTCCCCTGCAAGCTGGGCCCACCCTCATATTGCAGCACTCCAGCAGTTTCAGGTGATTGTTGCTCCAATGAGGTGTTTCATGCCTGGAATTATTTCTTTGATGGAAGAAATAGAGAGCAGGACCAGGAACAGATGGTTGATAATGACATCTTAATTCTAGAGAGAATGAAAGTGCTATTTCATTATGGAGTGGTATATTTAAATTGCCTTCAGGTGTTAGTTTAAGAGAGTAGAGGAAGAAAGAAAAGTTAAAAAGATTTTTAAGATTTAGTAAAAGGGATAGATTGGTACAAATCAGAGCTAGTAATAATGCCCTACAAACCTGTCAGATTGTAGTAATGTGACAAGTGCTTGCTAAAGGGAATCATTGCCCCGTGTATGGTGATGGACTTGTTTCACTTTGATGAATCAACTGGTTTGAATTATTAGAAAAATGAAATGTTTGCCCTGGTTCAGAATTTCCAAATGCCCCTTCAGGATAAAAGGACATGCTTTATGTCTTTTTAATAATTTGAGAATCAATTTTATGCTATGCAAAATACTCTCTCTTTAAAGCACTAACATACACTTTAAAACAAATTCATAATCCAACTGAGTTTGGTGACTAATAAGCTTAATTTAAGGAATTTCTTTCCCCCTGCTAAACTTTCCTACTAACTAGACTTCTTTTAGTAAACATGTAATCCTAAAGGTCTATTATGACACTTTCATTAAGCAGAATCCTGGGTGATAGGAATGTTGACATAAATTAGGATTAATCATTCTAATTCCTATGTGAATTTATGGTATCTGTATATGAGAGCTTGGAAAACTACCAATTCAAGACCTGTGTGATAGAAAAGCTACACTCTGGCATCTTTCATTCTGTGAAAGATGCCATTGAAGGGCTGTTATTCTCTTATATATGTCATCTAAAATGTGTGAAAGATGAATAGAGATCCATACACAAACACTTTTGATCTGTTTGTATGCATTTGAGGAAAAGCTCTCATAGATTTCTTAAAAATACACAAATTAATATTGCTTACTTTTCAGCAGGGGTAAATTAGGGTCTTTGAGACCTTCTTAGAACAGTCTGGAGTTAAATAATATGCATGTTTTTCATTTTACTATGATGAATGCAAAGCTATTAAACAACCTTTTAAAGAGTTGGTGTAATTATCTGTAAACAGTAATGTTACAAAAAAAGGTCAAGTTGTCCTGCCATTAGAAGTTTATGGATATAAACTGGATTTATGTTGCCATAAAATGGGCACCGACTAACTAGATTAATTCTACACAACTAAACCAACTGTAGTAATATTTAGAAACAATAAAGTGATACCAATTAAAGCAATTTTATTTTTTGTGTCATATTGATTAATGGTGCACTAAAATTAACCAAAGACCTTAAAATCAGAATGGTTGCAGGAGGCATCCACATCTCAGCATTATTACCAACAAGAAGGAGCAGTTAAGGGAGATGGCCCTGCAATAGTATGAATATTTAATTAATAATTAGTCATGTAATTTCTCCTCAGGAATTATTATCCCTCAAACTGGTTTGTGAATTTAATTATTAGCAGCCTTTTTGTTTCCATGTCCCCTCATTACTGTCAGGATTGATGTAACATAAACTTCATTAAAAATTAAAGCAAGAGTCTTAATTACAAGGCTACCCTGACTGAAGTCAGAATTAGCCAAGTCAGTGATGTGCAAATGAGTGCATTATTTAAGAAACATGCTGGAAGTAGTTATGCTAATGTGGAAGGTTCACAGTAGCAGACCTTTTCACTTGCAGTTGCATATTCATTAAATGCACTATGCAAATTTAATGTAGCAGCCTTAGTAATGCGTTGTTAATTTATTCAGATTTATTGAGTAGGACTTAAAAAAATGTACAAATTTAATTACTCTATCTGCTAGAATGATATTAGGAGAGATAGTGGAGGTTTAAAATGTGTTGATCTGGATTACTGCAGTTTGATGGAGGATGTAGTATCAAAGGACACAATTTTGATAACTAGGCTTGAAAGAATATTTGATTTACTTATAGAATGATCTAAGAAATCACTAAAATTGCACATGCTACTTCCCAATAGGAAAGTAAAAAAAAAGTCTCAGTTGTATTAACTTAAGAGCTAAAGCAGTGCTGAGTCCACAGTCTAATGGATGTAATGATCCTACTGAGACCAGTAAAGGTTATGTATGGAGATCTATGGGAAGCAAAGTGTCTTTGTGGAAAGTTCACCGGTTGTTAGGTGCTCCTCGCCATGCTGCTGCTCATCAAGTTTAACAACAGGAATCCTGTCACTTTGCAACATTACTGGGAGCACACGGTCATTTGTTACCACTGGCTGATAGGAAGATTCAGTTTCTGTTTTTCTTTTTACTTTACAGTCTGCAGAAAAACCCAGCACAAAGACTGCAAATTTACCATTGTGGAATAATTCTCTCCTGGTACATTTTTTCCCTACAAAAGCAATACATATGGGAAAAAACCCTATATGATTGCATTGTAGTATTCACTTTGAAACCTATCCAAAATTACTTGGTCTCTGGTGGAAAGACTCATGCCAGCAAGTGTGACCCTGTTACCAGTGAGGAACAGAAACGCTGAGCTAGAACAATTTGTTTTCAAATGTCTTTGATTCTCCCTCATGTAACAGTTTCCATATTTTTATTTCCCACCTGATGTGTGGTTTCAGAAAAGTAATTGCTGCAAGCGTGTCTTGTGCTTTTTCAGTAATCGACTTCATAGCTGGGTATCTGTAAAAGTTCAGGCAATTTTCAGACACTTGTAAGGACTAAAGCCTGGGTGCTTATCTGGGCAATAAGAGTAGAAAGGACTCCCTCCTGCCAGGTGTGATAAATCCTTGCACATTCTCCCCACTGTGGGGTTGCCTGCTTTGCTCACTACTGGATTGTTGAGGCATCCAGGCTGTGTCAGGCCACTGGCTTGATACTATGAGTAAGTGGCTTCTGTTCCCTTGCAAAGGTCTGATCCTTCCCTGTAAGGAAGCAGTGAACAGTCCACCTGTTTATCTCATTGTTAAAACTTAGAGTTTTCCTGTCTGCAAGTACCTGAGCCTTCAGGTCAAAGTGCTAGTGCTGGGCGCAGCCAGGTCTGCATTATGAAGCCTTAGGGTAAAGCTCATCTGAACAGTTCTATTTCTTCTGCTCTTGCCTCTTGTTCCTGCTATGGTGAGGCTGCTGTCTTGTCTGTGCTCTGAACAACACTGCAGAAATTAACTTGACTGTTCACTTTTAAATAATTTAAAAATTAGCTGCCATTTAATGATAACAATAGAAATAATCTGATGTACATTCTTAAGTCTGCATGGATTTGTTTTACAAAACCAAACCCATCCCTAACACCTTCCTCATCTTTTCACTTTCCCTGTGCTTTACTGGTCTGCTGGGGACTTATTTTCAGCCAAACCTTATCCAGGTGAGAAATGCTCTGCTGCTGGGATGTGAGCTGGCACCACAGGTTTGACACTGAAGTCACTGGATAAGGGAGAAAAGGGACTACTCTTTCTGTCACATTGCCACCCTCAGTGCATGCCATAGAGCAGCTTGAGAGGACAGTTTGCACTGGCACAAGGGATGGAAACAAGTGGTTGGACACAATATCATGAGGGTCCTTTTGTAGTGCCTCTCCTGTTGAACATGGAATACAGCTTCTCTGCCTATGTCTTGGGTTCCTTTCACTGCTAAATATTATAATTGAGACTCCCTGTCTGTGGTTAGATAGAAGGTAGGAGACTAGAGATAGTGGTGAAAGTAATCTCACCCCTAAGGAGTTACAGCTGTGCCAATTAGCAAGCATCAAGAACAAGCCTGCCCTTAATAGGCCACAGCTGGATCCAGTTAAGAGGGGAATTATAAAAGAGCAGGTTGGGTGGTGGGAGGTGAGATGGGGCTTGTTGGCTGTGCTGAGAAGAAGGAGTCAGTGCTGTGAGGAGCTGCGCCTGAGAAACCACAGAGAAGGTATAGAACCTTGGCAATAGGACAGTAACACCTGTCCATGTTTTTTAATCCATTCTGGAATCCATCCTGGTTTTGCCAGCTGGCTTGAGGAATCTGGAGAAATCTGCTAATTGCTTTCCCTCTGTTCTCCTCATAAACAATTGGATCTATTAGGTTGGGGTAAAAAGCTGACTGCCCAATGTGCCAATTTTGATTTTCCCTCCATGCAGCAAACTCCTTTCAGATAAACTCTTTTGCTCCAGAAAGCAGCAATCTTATGACTGCTGTATGAAAAGGATCTGTAGGAAAGTATTTCCCTCCTCTGCTGTCAGGCCTCTCCCCTGGGCCACACAAAGCAGAGTCTGTAGCACTGTAGGTCGGTTCCTCTTGTAGATCATTGAGACATTGCCTGGATGTGTGCACACACAGCCCAGGCTTTCTGGAAATGTTCTGAGGAAAATGTATCCTCTTTGCCCAAACAAGGATCTGTGCAGTATCCTACACATTGCAAGAGTGTTGTTTGAAAGGCATTCATGGTGTTGTAAAGCCTTTCATAGTGTGGCCTCTGTAAATCACAAAAATCAAGTGTGGGTGTGCTGCACCATAGAGAGATTCTCATTTCACACACACTGTACTGGAAATTACTCTCTCAGTAAATTCATGTTCACTCTTCTTTGACATGTTTATCCAGTCATTGGAAATTTCTTTTTTGTGTTGAAAGCACAGGCTGGTTTGTTTGAAATAGTTTGATTACAGTGAAGTTGTAGAGCTGTGCCTTCATTGTGTGGGTGGAGGGATTAAATGATATGCAGTGTATTCTTGGAATAGTTGAATGATTAGGCACTTACATCTGTTTAATTAAACAATGAGCTTCAAACTCTGTTTAATTAAGGCCTAGCTCATTTCAGTTGTGGTCGCATGCTGGGAGTTTTAACACTTCTGTAATTCAAATCCAAGGCTAGAATAACTCTCAGTAAATTCATGTAAATTCTTTTACATGTTTATCCAGTTATTGGAAATTTCTTTTTTATGTTGAAAGCACAGGCTGGCTTATTTGAAATAGTTTGATTGCAGTGAAGTCGTAGAGCTGTGCCTTCATTGTGTGGGTGGGGAGATTAAATGATATGCAGTGTATTCTTGGAATAGTTGAATGATTAGGCACTTACATCTGTTTAATTAAACAATGAGCTTCAAACTCTGTTTAATTAAGGCCTAGCTCATTTCAGTTGTGGTCGCATGCTGGGAGTTTTAACACTTCTGTAATTCAAATCCAAGGCTAGAATAGAAATAGGCTGCTCTCCTTTCAATTCTTAATAGCCAGTGGTGTACAGCACAAGGCAGAGATGATCTGCAGGTGAACAATGTAAGAATTTAGGTGTTATCAGGGAAAAAGGTGTGTTTAAGGTAAGAATTGGGTCAATGTGAAATCCTTTCTGTTGGATGATGGAGAACTGAAGGCCAACAAATATCATCCATCAACAGAGTATATTTTAGTCTGGCTTTACCCCTGGAAAGTCTTGATTCCTTAATGTTATTGCCTTAACTTAGTCTCTTAAGAATTTCACCCACATGGGTGAGAAAAAACAGTATTTGAGATCCAGAGACTGGAGCAAGATTTGAGAACCTTGCTGTATCCCATTTAGCAGAATTCCCAAAATAATTTGGGGCAGATCTGGTTTCCTGTGCTCTGCAATTGCCTGCCAGGCAGTGGGTTTTCTTTTCTCTGTCTCAGTTATGAATTTGAGACACAAACCTTGTTGTGTAGGGAAACTCAAACCAGTGTTAACCAGCGGGCAAAGAAGCAGAAGCTGAACAGAGTGTTGTGTATGTTCTTTCAGTACTGGGCTGGGAAAAGGAAAGAAGAAATTTGTATGGAAATGTAAGAAAAATAGGAAGTGTTACAGATCTGTTGAAAGAGATTCAGAAAAGCAGTTCTTGTGATCAGACTTACAGATCTAAGTATTCAGTTCAGATTGGCTGGGAATTCCAGCTTCCTTGTGACTTGTTACCTTGACTGTCCCTAAGGAAGAAGCACAAAGAGATGGTGCTGCAGTGAGTAAATGTGACTGTTTCCACTTTAATTAGCATGAGCCTATCCTGAAATATTTGGGGAAATGGGATTGACTTTCAAACAAACATGGCGTTTGCTCATCTTATGTTTATCTTGCACATGTCTGAAGTACTGGTGAACCCAAAACCTGATCGTCTTCCCCAAGCACCATATGAATAACACACAATTGCTTCATGCTTAAGATTTACTCTATTCTGGGACTGGTGAGAAGGGAGGAACCCCTAAATGAGTAAAGCAAGTCTCAACTTGGACACCCAGGGTTTCCAAGCTAAACAAGGCAGAGATCCTTAAGTGCCTGCATGTGCCTGTCTCCCAGCAGCTCCAACACGCCTGTGCAGTGCCAGTCCCCTCCCCATCTGGCAGTGAGCAGTCTTGTGGCAGTGCTTGGTACTTCTGCCTCCAGGAAAACACAGGATTTTGATGATGCTTTTTCACAAATGTGCCAAGGTTTAGGCTTACTGAACTTGAATTTTGAAAGAAGCAGTTAGTTGGCAAGCAGCTAATTTTTATTTTTCTTTTTAAAAAACATTTTCACCATAAACAAGTTAATATGCATAGGCTTAATTTTGGTAAGTTGGTCTGTGTATGTATATATAACCAAAACAGTACCTTTGTTGGAGAATACCAATTGCTCATCTCAAATGAGAGTTGTAAGGACTAAAAACAGCAAGAATTTTGGTTGAGATTGTCATGTTCTGATGGTTATTGTAACTAACACAGTAGCTGAAGCATTGCTCTGAGTGGGTTTCTTCTGGCCCTACCTGCTGTTTCTTCAGTCTGTCTCTGTTGATGTGTGGTATCTGCTAACAAAGTATAAGGTTATGCTGCCTTTCACAGTGACACTGTGGATTTTGTTTGCAGTTGTAGGAGCAGCAATTCATATGGTGCACGTGTATAACCTGCAACCCCTGCAGTGACAGCCATTGCCAGACTGTCCCTATTGCTTTACAAAGCTGGCACACAGAATGTTGCAGTTATTGGGTTTAGACAGCAGCACATTATTTTACTGAACCTTAAAAGAAAAAGGGATGTGGCTTTCTTGTGCAACAACCCTGTGTTTCAGTTCCTTTCTGGAACTTTAAAAGCACTGGGTTGGCCTGGACCGTGGGCAGGCAGAGCAGCTGAAGGCTGTATCCTCAGTGGGGAGACTGTAGCCCAGTGAATAATGGCTCTGCTTCTGTGGGTCTTATTCTTTGTTGCAGATTAAATTAATTTAATCAACCTCATGTGTTTGGGCAACCTCTCATCTTTCTGCTTCTCTCTGCTCTCCATCCTCCACCTAGTACATTAACTGGAGGAAAAATTTATGATCTCATTAGTTTTGCATATTGGTTCACTTAGGAGCTTAAAAATGTCACTCATCTTCAACCTGTTATGAAAGCATTTAATCCACCGAAGACTACTCAGGTGTTTCTGAGCCATCTGACAGCTCAGGCATCCTGTAAAAGTTACATTAAAAATGGACTTTGTACAGGTACTTCTGATCACCATGATCACTGCAGGTTCTAAGCTGGACTTCTAGGGCAGGATGTTCTTGGCTGTGCCAAGGCTCACTCTGGGTGCTTCCCTGCAGATTCACAAATTCCATGAGAGCAGGCTGGCATGGGGATGAAGTGAGGCAGCTTCTCCCTCTGTTGGCTTAGGCCCTGCCTGTTCCAGTTCTTGTTGTTCTCTCTGTGTGTTTTACAGTACTTTCTGCAAAGCATTGCCCATCCCTGCTTGATTCTTACCCAGGTCATCCTCTGAACTCCTGCTGCAGGGAGGTCTGGAAGGTGACTGAATGCTGGTACCCCTGGTGATCCCTTCCTGCACAGCAGACCTCTGCTTTCCATGGCACAGAGGGAGAGCTGTTGCTGCTGGAGCTGCAGGGCTTTTTTGAAAAATCTGTGCTTCTGAGCAATTTCAAGAGTTTGGTGAAATCTTCTGAGTGATCTTTTTATTACCTTGTACCAAATGTGTCCTGAAAGAGGACTCTAAGGATCTTGCTGCAGGAATCAGGTATACTTCCACTTTCAGCCTTTTTCCTTCATGCCAACTTTGTGAATTTTTATCTTGAGAGAATGCCTTGTGTAGATGGAGGATAATCTCCTGATGCAGTTCTTGCCAGCACTAACAGGTTGGGATGTTCTGGGATAATGCTGCACCTTACGCTTCCTGCTGTTTGAAGCAATTATTTTTCATGTAAGATGTGTTGGTCCTACTCAGGGATTTTTACAGGTGTCTTTGTATCCCATGGCAAAGATTTGAGGCCTGGTGCTACTTTTTCTATGTCATCATCTTAATTCCAGCATAGAGAAGCTATTTTGGGGGCCCCTTTTCTGTCAAGTCTTTGGAATTTACAGTCTGTCTCCCTTGCCCTCTTTGTCAGACACTAAAGCTCTCTTGCCTTAACTGAAGATGACTTGCCATATGGTAAAGTGGGTTTGTTCTCTATTAAATGTTTTTAATTGCAGTATGTTTACAAAGAGCTCTGTAAATACTTACATATCTGATGCAGCTAGAAATTAGTTTTATGCTGGGTTTTCCTGGGACTATTCCAAATGATGCTGTTCAGAAAAGTTAAATTGCATTTGCTGCCATTCACTGCTTAATGACAGCATGCCCAGCATGGGGCTGGATGGCATCGTGCTTGCCTTGCATCCATAAATAAGACCTCAAAAGGATTACTCCAAATGATATAGGTGAGCAAGCTCCCAGTGAGGTCTGGCAGGAATGCCTACTCTGGTAGCACTAGTGAAATTACTTGTATGATTTAAAGCCAGAGACTCAGCCAATGTAATTAATTTTAAACTCTGTTGATTGCAGTAGGATTTTACATTCATTTTTTAAAGTTGTCCCAGTATGACTTCTACACATAAACAGAGTCTGTCAGAGCTTTTTCTAAAGGCTGCTTACTGCCCTCCATGAAAAGTTTAATTTGAGGGAGAGATTATTTTCTGCTCTTGGGAAGCCCAAAATCAAGCTTCAGACTTGCAGAAACAATGTCTATGTAAAGACCTCAGTCACTGTAATACTGATTTTAATGTAGAACTGGTGTGTAAAAGCCTACTAGATACCTTAAATATCTACAGTAAGTTTCAGACATGAAGTGCATGTATGCCAAGTCAGCACAAAGCACCCCAGACAGGAATTGCAACACAAAGCAGCCCCATCCAAGAAAATGTATTATGTGAAGTGCAAAAAATTCTCAGCTGGATGAAATCAGAGAACGGGCTAAATTTGTTGGAATACACATTGGGTAATTACACAGTTGTCAAAATATTTATTAATCCTGTCTGAATCCTATGAAAACCTTTTCTAAATGTTCTTGGAGGAAAACCAGAAAATCTCAAGTTATCCAGGGCAACTTAATCTCTGTAACAAGTAGAGAATCTTCCACTTAAATTCCTGTTCAACAGACTAAGTTTCATTTTGGCAGCCAAGTTGTTTCCATGTTGTTCAGCCCAGGTACAGGTATTTAGAATACTCATCTGCATGGAAGGAAAGCTTGTCCTCAGCAGCATCCTGAGAATCATACCTGCATTCCTTCTTTGTCTTCACTAACCTGTTTTGAAGTGCAAGTGAGACCAAACTCACACTCTTGGGCAATGCTGTCCTTGCTTTTAGCTGACCCTCAAGCTGTCCTGAACTTCTCCATGAGTATTCTTTAGAGACTGCAGGCATGAGAAACACCGTGGGCCTGTTTTGTGTTTCCTGAGGCCTTTGGAGTATCTATGCCCAGCAGCACCACGGTGGGAAGGGCTATCAACAGCTGGATAAAAGCTCTGCTGGGAAAGGGGTCAGCCTGCAGCCACAAGTGTTGGCGTATGGTATGGGAAAGTGTGTGAGGAACTTCCACTGCTGCTTTTGGAATAATTTTGTGTTGCTTCTTTTACATAAATAGAACTAAAGTGCACTGGATCCTCTGCAAATCGATTATAGGTCTTCATTTGCAAATGGAATGTGCTTTCCCTATATTCTTATCCTTGTACTTAGAATGTATCATATCAAAACAGGTTGTATTTAATGTAATGAAATCTTTAATTTTCGTGTCTCTTAGCCTGGAGAGGTCAGAGCAATGATGAATGATTTCAAAAAGTAGATTTAGGATTTCATAGCTGCCATAGGTACTGGGCATAAATGCCCTGGGTAAGGGGGTCGGGGATGCAGGAGCACCCCTGGTGGGAGCACTGGCATTAACTGCGACAGCATGGCAGCACCTCACTGAGCAAATTCAGGAGGAAGAAGTTTGGAATGAAGAATACTCAGAGCCAAATACTTTTCTGGTGTAAGTTACTTCAGCTGCCCTGGCAGGCTTGTGCAGTGGAGGGTGTGCTTGCACATATGAGGATGTGTGCTTGTATCACAAGAGAATTTTTTCTCCCAGGATATCCGACTCTGAAATTTAGAATCAAGGCTCTAAAGCACCTTGATTCTCCAGCATCCTTTAAGTTTTAAATGTCTGTCTTTTGGGTATGGTCTTAATAGACTAGGGCTTTAGGACCAGTTTCTCTGAGAAGCAGTTCTGTTCAAGAAGGGCCCTTGACACCATTCTGGCTTAATGCTAGACACATCTGCTGCTACTTGGGCAAAATTGACACTGTCTAGAGAGCAAAGCAATCACCTGCTGCAGCATTACAGAGCATTTACACTTGAGCCATGTTACCAGGCAGTAAATCTTGACCTTTAGGAGTTCAGAGATTAGATTTCTTTGCTGCAAGCGCTCAAGATCTTGTTAGGCATTTGTTGCTATTCAAAGCAGATTTCAGGGGTTACCTATGGGTTTAAATCATAGCTTCAATCATATTTGGAAGGTTCTTTTAAAGCTGAGATAGCTTCAAATAAAAACTAGGATTACTTTTACATTTATTGTTAGTAGTTGTCAAGAAGCAAATGTGGGGGGAGGAGGGGGTTGTGGAGGTGAAGACATTGCTCTAAGTTTCAGTGTTTATTTCAATGTGAACAGAAATTTTTCAGTGTTTGGAGAGAAATGGATTCTTTTCAATGTAGACAAAGAGATGCACTTATTCCACTGGGATAATAAACTAAAAGTTGTATTCAAAATAGGACTGAAGGCAGACATAGCTTAAAAGAAGCTATTTTGAAAATAGGAACCCCTCAGATAACCATTGACTTAAATATACACAGTGTTAATAATTTGTTAATACTGAGGAATGCCTGAAAGCTTGTGCTTTACACTGTGTACAAACTGAGCACTGCAGAAGGGGGGTCAGGCAGATGCCAAAAGAGGTCCATGAGGCCCCACTACTAACAGGAATCCTTTGCTCCCATTGCAAAAAGCATTGATGGCCAGGTTTGTGCACACAGCAGTTCACTGGCACTCTCATCTCCTTTGACAAGACAGAAAAATCAAAACTCGTAAGACATCTTCTCCTTTCTTTCTTCCATTTTCCCAAACCATTACAGTGGGTCCCAAATCTTTATTTCTTTTTTTTTTTTAATTCCCCAGCTTATTTTTCCAAAATAAAAAGAGTTACAGTCACGAAAGAAATCCAAAGTGAAAAAAAATGCATTTGTGAAATGTAAGTATAAACCAGATATAAAATGGAAAGCTAATGACTGAAAAGCAATACAGTAAGATCCTATTGTAACTGATAATACGTGCATGTTCTGTGTGGCACTGGAGTTTAAATGTGGTGGTAATTCTGGAATGAATTCAGAAAAGAATCAGCCAGAAGAAGAAGAGATTTTTGCCCTTTGCTCAGGCCAGTGTTCCAGAGCTGGATCACACTCTAACCCTCTGGGCATTGTATTAGAGGAGGATTGGAGATCACTTGGAGAGCACAGACAGGGAAACTTTTATTGAGGAAAGGAAGCACGATTAAAGTGATTAACTACCATGAAACAGTTCATTACAGAGTCCTTTAAAGTCCAAGTCTCCCAGCCCCCAGGGTTTCACTTTCTTGCTTTTTTTAATCCTGTAAAGTAAAATAATGGTGATTTTTTTCCTGCAGAAAGGAAGGGAAAGCTTAACAAATGGAGGAGGAGCTCAGAAGGGGGCAGAACCTTTTGCCTTATTGCTCTTTGGAATCTGTAATTGATATTGTAAAACTTTTCAATGAAACACACTTTTCCAGGCCTTCAGAAACCAGAAACTCCAGAGTTATTTTTCTAAGCCTCACAACTGCAAAGTGTAAGAATGTGTTTGAACTGGTTGGACACTCTTCAGCTGAGCAGTTCCACTCTTCTGTGCAGATGACAAACACCCTCCTCACAAGTGCCAGGTCTTGTTCCCTGTTCTGTGATAACTAGGCATTAAAAACGACAGATGGAACCATAAATGGTTAGCTAAAGTTGTCTTGGGCTCTCTGGACACATCAGGTGTCTCACAAGGTATTAGAGATTGGTCTTGCAGTTGTTGAAATCCTGACCAGTGGAAATGGATTTTAGCTTTAGGAGATAATGAAAAAAGCTCTTGGTGTGTTCTGTAGGAGCATAAAGGCTTCTCTGATGATGCTGGCTCAGGTAGCTTTAGGCAATTGAGCTGCTCCAGTGTATCTCTGCTTCTGTTTTTCATGCTGGGGAAGATCTGAACTCCCCTGGTCTGCCTTTGTAAGACATTCTTGGCCCTGGTTCTACATCTGTCTGTCATCTGCTGTGTGGCTCCACTTTGAGAATCTAAGGATGTCAGAGTCTACAGTGTGTTTGCAATAAAGCATTTAGGGCAGTGCCACTTCCATTTTTATGGATGGGAAATTGTGTTCTGTTTTCTGTGATTGGGTCCTCTGAGGAACTGGGGCGAAACACAACTAAATGTCTTTTGAGTGTCTGGGTTTAAATGGGAATTACACTGGCCTTCTGATACAGAGGGGAAAAAGAAAACAACCAAAAAACTTCAGGTTCCTCACATCTTCAGCTGCAGCCCAGCTTGCCTTGGCAGTCTAAGGGAGATCAGAAGAATTGGAGTATGTAAAGTGCTATTGTATGTAAAAGCACCAAAGGGCTTTGGTACAATGCTGTGTGAAATGTTGACATACTATGTTGTATTTCTAAATTCTAAAATGTTTGCTGCTTATTTGAAACAGCATCCTTAATACAGGATATGGTATTTTGATAAATAAAACACAGGGAAACATAATCTAGTTATGTCTGACTATGCCAAAACTCTGTAGAAGTTTTTGTTGTGACTCGTTTCCCTCCCACTTCTTCCCCACAGATGATTCACTGTTGGTGCCAGCAAATGCATGGTGTGCAGTGGTTGCTATGGTAATTATTCCTTGTAATGAGTTAGTGTTATAAATGGCTAGGATTTGATGAAGAGTTCCCTCAGGAAGATCCTGATCAGTTTGGTTTTGCATCCCTGTGAGACATGCCAGGTGCTGGGCACTCATCCACCGCAGCAGAACCAGGGAGCTGTGGTGGTCCATCACTCCTGAAATCCCCCACACCCTTCACAAGCTAATTCTGTAGGAAATACAAGTAAATGATGCAGGACTAACTAATAACTGGGGCTGGCAATCTGCACAGATCTGCTGCTCTGTACCAAGGGGGCACTCAGAGCAGCTTTGTGCACAGCACTGATTTACTGAAGGGGCAAGAAGATTTTCACATTTACAAAAGCTGAAAGAATGCTGCACCTATTTAAAAGGGAACGATTCCATCCTTGTGTATACAAGTAGTTTTTACTGTTTTGAACGGCCCATGAACTGTGCAAAAGCAAGTGATAGCTTAATGTGGCAATTTGCAAACCTCAAATCATACGGAAAATGTGAGTTTTTCTAAAAATATTGTATTTTAACTCTTTATAGAGACTCATCAGATTACATTTTTAAAGCAGGTGTCTTTCCCAATTTTAATGTCATAATTTCATTTTGAGACTCCATAATTGGAGAACTGATTACCTTGGTTCAGCAATCAGTAATATATACCTTCCTGGAAATCCAGACTTAAGGCTGTCAAGCAGTAACAAGGCTGCTACCAGATATGTTAAAAACCAGTGTACAGGTGGTTGTAATGCTCCCGCACACAGATAGAGGTTAAGGGACCAGTCATTTTATGAGGCCACATGTGGCCTCATCTGTTTTGCATTGTGTTTTGCAAAACAGAAAATTACTTAGTCTGCTTAGCAGAGGAGATTCAATGTGGTGTTTATTTTTTGAAAATAGTGTATGGGAGAGCTGAGATAAAAAAGGGGGTTTAAAATGTCAAATACAGATATGGCTTTGCTTATATTTTTCTTGAGGCAGTCTCTCTAAAGGTACTTTGTAAGCCAAGATTGGTCCATACCAAAAGAAAATATCCAAGCAGCTGCTTCTCTCTGAGGGCACACTAATTATTACGGGTCTGACCTGGGCTGAATCAAAATCTCTCTAACTGCTGGTGTTTGTGGTTGGATTTTCCCCGATCAGGAGTTGAGACCAAACACACAAGTTGCAGAAGTAATGTGTTTTGAGCTGGCATGAGACATTAAATCCATTTGCTGTATGTTAATGTATTTGAAATTAAAGTATCTAGGTCATGTGTAACATATTTTTGGCTATTCCACAAGCCAAATTTAATACTTGGGCTGGGTAATTAGGAGAAGAGTGTTTTTTTCTAGACTTAGAAAGCTTCTCAGAAGTGATATATTTTATAGTGAGATTGTTTATAATTTACTCTGTCTGAGCAGACACATTTTCATCTCAAGTATTTCAAAACGTGAGACTTTGTTAGACACGATCAGATTCTTTGGCTGTGTCTCACTCAGATAATCTCTGCTGCTCCCCTTTTACCAGAGGACCAAGGGTTCTTCTGTCGAGGGCCTTGTTTGTCAGACTGTGCTAATGCATCTTTAATCATTCTTCTTCCTCTTTCTTATGCATTTGCTGCATAGTTCTAGGTGGAATTGCCTCTTCAGATTTTTTCTGTCTTGCAGTGGCACATTCAGGCTCAAATTGTTGTGCTCAGTAGTGCCATTGTCACATTATAACAAGGAAGATGCTTCATCGTGTGTTGTAAAATGAGCTGAAATCTTCTGTTAGGAGCTGAGGGATCATGTTGTAGAAAAACATTCATTTTATGCACCAAGTCATTACACTGGAAAAGGACACATTAAAGCTGTCAAAGTATTTTCACTCTGTAATGCCAGGGTATCATGTTTAACAAGTTGCAGGGCATGAGGATTTCTGTATTCTCATTTACAAAGGTGTACAGTGCAGATGTTTTTAAATGGACAGTTTTCCTCTGGGTTATGAGTTTGGCAGTGGCTAACAGAAAATATTAGCAAATTAGATAATGCCATTTGTCTAGTCTAATTAATGCAGTCAGTTCAAGCACTGCCTCTTTTACTGTTGCTGCTATGTAATTATGATCTTAGATTAATCTCATTTAATATTTCCAAAGAAGGCAGCAAAGTAATATAGACCATTTCACTGTTAATACAGTAGTTCTAGATTTCTGCTTCTGTGCTGGTCAGGAAAAGAAGAAAAAGGTTTAAGTGAAAGATGGTGAGGGAAAGAGATCTATGCAGGGACAGAAAGACCATATTGTTGTATGAAAAGAAAAAAGGCACCTGAGTTCAGCCAGCTGAAAGTTTGAATTACAAAAGTGTGACAGTTCAAGTAAAATAAGCCCCATGAAATGGTGAAAATATCTGCTTAAATCATCTTACTGTGATTGTTGGTACAAACAGTTTTGAAATATTTACACAATCACAACGTATCTGTGAGTCCACTTCAGATCTAGTGGGAGCAGGAACATGGGACAGCTGTTGTTCAAACCCTTCCTGTGGAACCAGGAATGCTTGGTTACACTTAGCTGGGTGAGCAAAGTTGTAACATTTGCTTGCAGTCTCTGTTCCTGGGCTGTCTGGGTTAGTGTGTCTGATTAGCACACTGGGCACACAGGAGTAAAGTCATATCCAAAGACACACCAGGTTGAAGAATCTTTGATAGCTGAGAAGACAAAAGGGACAATTTCTGAGGTGAGATACAGAGAAGATACAGGCATTCTACTGGGAGATAGGATCCCAGAAAATCCTTCCAGCTGGCTAACAGAAATGGAAGGCAAGGAACAGCATGGAAGGCACTGGAACTGGGAGCCTGTAATGTCTGTACATGTGAGATCAGAGAGAGAAAGCAGGAAGGAAGAAATAGGGCTTCCCTTGTTGCAACTCAAGGTACTTCTTCAGGGGCAGAGGAGCAGAAAATGGACCAGAATAAGGATAATTAAGGCACAAGATGGAGGCTCCCTAGGAACACTCTAGGCACTAGTTGGTGGGAGAGAATTTCCTACAGAAAAGGGTCAGATACAGGCGGCAGCAGGCACAATTCACCAGTTTGATCAGCTAACAGACAAAGAACAATTAGAAGATCAGAACCATTACAGTGTTGTACATTACTGTGTTCAGTATTATGGGAAGAATAGCCAGAGGACCAAATGGCAGTGAATCTTTACTATAGATGGTAAACAAAAAAAAAAAAAAAGAGAAATTCCTGTGATGTTGTCAGAATGTGTGCTGCAAGTATGGAGAGAGCAAAGTTCATTTTTTTAGATCATGTCCTGAAGAGACACATGTGGTGATATAATATTAATTGCCTAAATATAGTATAAAAAAAGAATCCCACCCTTGTACATTTATCTTCCAGGCAAAACTAGATACTGTAGAGAATGTGGCACTGATGCTAATGATGAGGGATTGTGCTGCTGATTGGTGACTCTCAAAGGATGGACTATTTGCTACTTTTCTCTTTCCAATGTTGTGTCCCTCCTGTGTCAGACATGTCAGAAGACATCAATCGGTCAGCAAAGAATCCCACTTGGTAGCAAACTAGACCATAAATAATGCCCTCTGCTAAGGCACAGACCGTTCTCCAGCTGATGAGAACAAAACAATACAGAGGTATTAATTGCCTCTTTAAGAGTATAAAACCACTCTGCTGCTTGGAGCAGTGCAGCTCTTTAGGATCTTTAGCTGCTAATGACCACTGGAATCTGAGGGGCTGCAATTGTCTTCCCAATTATTTAAGAACCTGAAGCAGTCTGTGAGTGGTGAGTACTAAAAAGAAAAATCAAAGCAATGTGTTATATTGTGCACTAAATTGATTGGTTTATATGGTACTGTATTTTTATGTAATTTAACATTTAGAAAGCTAAAGACAGCTAAATAAATAAAATAAATCTGTTTTTTTCCTATTTCTAAGTAAAAACATGTTTTATTATTATTTTGAAGGAATCCTTAAGGAGATTTGTCTCAGAAATGAGGAATATGCTGTTTCTTTATTTCTCTTTATGAGACATAAATTTTAAAAGGTTTGGCCTACTGTGGAGAAGAGCAGTGCTGAAGGACCTGTGCTGCTGTTTGTACAGACACATGAATGGAAATTCAAGCTGAGCAGAACCAGTATTGCTGGTGCCTTTCCTTTGCTGAGTGGTAGCTGTGTTCTGACCCAATCCCCGCTGCTTGGTGAGTGGTTTCCCTGCCTGGCCCTGGGTATTCCTGCCCAATCCCTCTTGCCCACACCAGTCACACTCTGGAAAAAGACTTGTGACCTTCAGCTGACTGGCTTATTTATACCTGTGACTTGCAAAAGGGCAGGTGCCCCTCTAGTGATACCAATTTCTCCAATAAACACAAAATCCCACATAATAATTCAAGGTGAATCTTTGGAAGCAGGGCTGGATAGGGTTGTTCATGTCTGTGTTGAGCCCAGTTTCAAATATCTGTAATGTTGGAGTCTCCACAGTCCTGAACTGCTGTGAATTAGAAATTAGTAGCTGAGAGGAATGAGCAATCTCCACACCAAAACACAGCTGGATACTTTCACCCTGGCTGAAGGCTGAGAAGCTTCTGCTTGATTTTTGTCTAGGCAGATGGAGGTAAAATACTCTACTGAAGGCATAGTAGAGGAGAAGCAGTCTGAGCTCTCCAGCAGACCAAGAAAATAACTTGGGTTGGGTATAGCCCCAAGAGGGGCCTGGAAAGGATTTTTTTGTATGAAATGGTTTTGAAGTTACAAAGAAAGGCCACAGTCTTGGCATCTTTGTGCTTATAAAACTGAACTTCCCCCATTTTGTGCCTTTGCAGAGCGACACCAAAATCCCTGATTCCAGACTGTGTTTGCTTTCTGTTCATCACAAGTGTTTGTGATTTGCAGCCACCATTGATTTCAGAAAAACAAAGTCAAATTAAAGCACATTTGTTAGAGGTCTGGTTCCTGTTTATAGGAACTAGAAAGGTGGTTTGGAAATGCAGTACCAGATAAACACACTCCTCTAGAAAGATACTGAACACTGAGCTGCTGCTGTGTGTAATAAGGTTGAATGAATTCAGTTATGTTTGACTGTAAAACGAATTGCTGAAGGTTTGGGTTTAACCAGTGGCCAGACTGTTTCACTGCAGTAATTTTAAGTGGCGTGGGAGTTCATCTTCCTGTAAGAACAGAGATGAGGGAACAGCAACTCTACTGCTTTGTGAAGTATCAGCCAGAATAAAAGTGGCTACTGCTGTACCTGAAGGAGTGTTGGTAATTGCACCACATCCAAATGAGCAATTAGCTAAAGTAATTACCAGCCTTGAGATGAATCCACACACTTTTTTTTGCCTGTGACAGTATCAAGGATAACAGGTGTTGAAAGTGCCTTGAAGGGACAAAGATTAAAGATTATTTCATTATCTGGATTCCTTTAGGCAGAGAACTCTTGTGTTTTATCCTGTCATGCACAGAAAGGTCTTAGCAGCACTTTATTCTCCTCATGCTTTGGCAATTTTGATGCTGAGCTTCTGACAGAAAGTGAACGTTGTTTAATCTGGGAGAATTGTCTGTCCTTGAGAATTCAGTAAATTATTTCTGTGTCTCTGCACAGTCTGCTTCCTACTTAGAGACCCAAAGAAAACTGAAACCAAGGATGCCAAAGAAGCACTAAGCAACAGTCTTGCTATGACTGATATTTAGATTAATTAGGGAAGTATTTGAAGGGTTCCTTTACTTGGAAACTTACTGATGAGACAGTGTGTATGTTTCCAGTAGTGACTTGCAGGAATAATGTCTCTCAAAACTATCACTAGATTATAACATATTCTTGCAGTGTGCACCAGCATTACATTCATGACAGATCTGTGCAAGTCAGTATTTGGATCCCAGGATGATGTGATGGAACATGGCAGAGAGATGGGATGGGTGGAACTGATGGAAGCTGGCTGTTGGAATCATTTATCTACGTAAACATTTTTCCATTAAAAACTTTACTTTGTTCCCTATTTTCTCCTCTAATTCCATTACCATTTGAAGGAGGTTTTTGCCTAGCTAGTACATGTTCGATTTATGGCCTTTTTAAAATCCGTTTCCATTTGATTCTTCACCAGGTCAGCATTAGGTGTTATGCATAACGCTTAGGTGTTATGCCTTTTTCTGGTTCATTATCCTCTGCTTTTGTTTTTCACTAATCTCTTTGTTCCTGTTTCTTGTTTGTTTGTTTTCTGTTCTGTTTCTCAGCTATGATCCATGATTCCCCAGAGCTGAAGCAAGTTGTCCTCTGCTTTTGTTTTTCACTAATCTTTGTTCCTGTTTCTTGTTTGTTTGTATTCTGTTCTGTTTCTCAGCTATGATCCATGATTCCCCAGAGCTGAAGCAAGTTAGTAAAAAGGCATGTCTTCAGTTGCAGCTGGCATCCAATTATTTGTAGTGGCCCTTGCTAACATGCTGGGGTTCCACAAGTTCTTGGTGTTTTATGACTTTGACTGTTCATGGAGCAAGGTCCATTCTGGTGGTGCTGTGTGCAGTTTATCTGCCTTTCAGAAGAGGAGACTTGGTGCTGGTGCTAGAGCTGGGCAGCACCACAACACTGACTCTTCCTTACTATGAGCTGCCCTCTCTGAAGTTAGTCAGTTTTGATCTAGGAGTTTTCTGGAAGAAACTATGGAAATACCTTGTTTTTACAGTGGAAATATTCCAGCTGACTGCAACTGAGGATTTCTGGTGCAGAACATTGTACAAACTTGTGCTGCACTTGCTTTAGTACTGTGGTTCTGTACTGGGTCCATCTTCCTGCTGTACTGCAGGCCAGCATTTCCACAGGAAGAAACTCTCTTCCCTTTTGCTGGATTTCAGTTTTAAGGGCTGTCTGTGCTTTTTCTCTGACAAGTCATGCAAAACCCTTGCATGGCTGAGCACACTTTTTAAGTTACCAGATAGCTGCTCTTTTCCAATTGACATTCACCTGCAACTCCCTTTGTCTTCAGGAAAGGTCATGAACGTGTCCTCTAGCAACAAATAAAGCAAGCTACACAGGCCCAGTTACAGATACAAAACTGGACTAAAGATTGCATTGAGGTGTTTTCCAGGGAGACAAGGATTTCTGCTTTCTGCCGAGGTGGCAGCAGCGAAGATGAGGCAGGTGCTTGTGAGCAGGTTAAGTGCAAAGGAAATGCAGGCTGGCTCCTCTTCCCACTGAGAGCAGTTTCCTCACACCTAATTGTGCCTCTCCGTATTTCTTGTAGTACTGCTTCCATAGTTTTGAACATGCTTTTAATTTTTTTCTTTTTTCCCCCTCTCCCTATGGTTACTTAGGAAAACTTCTGGATGATTAATTCACCTCATAAATATTCATCTTTAATTTTATATTTTCAGTATGGATATGTAGTACACTTGCTGAGAAGAGCTACCTACAATAAATAAGTAAGGCTGAGGATAAATTGAGCATTCAGAACTCCTGGAATTTGCCAGGGACTGACTTAAGTGCAAGTGGATGGTTTGAAATTCTAGTACCCACAGGTCTTTGTAAGCTGAAGTTCTCAGTCTCTGTGTTCAAGGAATGAAGCTGTAATGAAAACACTTTGATATTCAGGAAAAAAAATTAAAGCTTCACAACACTTCAGCTGAAAAGATCAAAGTAGTTTTTGAATAAATGTGACTGCATTTTGCCTTTCAGGGACTGATCTGTCTTCCCTGAGATGATTCCTCCACTTCTCATGGGATTCTCCCTTCATGTTTGTGGGCTCTGCTTCTAGAACATGATTTTTGTTTACTCTAGTGCTGTAGTCTGATGGCTATTAAATGGCTTGCTGGAGAAAGGACAGATTGTGTAACCTTTTTTTTTTGCTAATGCTATGAACAATTCCAGTGACTTTCAATTAGTTGTCTTTTCAAGAGTTTGACAGGTTTAACTGCTGCTAGTAGTCCTGGAATAAAGCTATCTTGAGCCAGGTCAATATGACAGAAGCAACCTAAGCCGTTATGGGATACCTTTCCTGAATAACTAGGGAAACTCTACCATTGATTTAGAAAAACAGGGAAACATGAAATATTTGAAATAAGTTTTGGTGAGATCTCATGCTGCTTATTTACAGAGGCTCCTGTGGGAAAATGGAGATACTGAATGTGTAGGTGGGATGCACTTGGACAGTGCAGAGCATCTGTAACTTAGCTTGCAGGTCAAATGGTTTAATGCTGCTGGAGAAGTTAGAGATACTTCCCAGAAGGTAGAGAAGGCAGATGGTTAACCTGTCCCAGGCTTCCCAGAGGAGCTGGGTACTTCAGGGCAATCAGCACAGTGCAGTTTTTGTGTTTACATGCCCTGGAGATAAGTAGAAATATTTTCCCACTCTATCTATAGGAGATAGTTATGTGTAATCCAGAAAGTTCCCAACCCTCTTAGTGACCCCTCCAAATCCTTTCCTTAAGTATTTATACTTTAATAAAACAAATGAGGAATGGGTTACTGAGGTCCACAGGCAGATGGTCAGTGGGAAGCAGAGTAATGGCACCAATCTTAAAACCTTCTATTTCTGTTGAGCACTGATGAAGAGTCATCCAAGACAACCCTGCAGGTTCCAGCAGGGACCCCACTGCTGTGCCTGCCCAGTGTTCCCAGCAGGCAGGATGCTTCCAGGAAGGCTCACTTGCTGCTCTCTGCTTTGGACTGCATTTCCAAGCAAACACCTGCTTGGAAACCCATTTCAAAAGCACACAATGCAGATATCTTTTAGGAAGGAAACTGAGCATGCAAAGAATTAAGGTAGTGCATTGATGAGACTGAAGCTATTTTGAATAAGAACAAACACCCTTAGGCTTTTGGGATTTTAATACAGAATTTTGAAAAAACATCAAAGAGGGAAAAGTAAATACTGGTTTTGCAGCTATTGACACTTCAAATTTTATTTAACAACAGCAATATCAATTGCATGTTTCACACAGTGTGATTTCCTTAGCTAGATGAGCAAGATTTGCTTTTGAGTGCAGAATCGGACTTTTTGCATGGAATTGCAGGATGGTCTTGTTTTAACCAAGTAACTAAAGTTTGAATGCTTGCCTCTCCTGTACCTGATCTTGAAGTTTCAGTTACACAAGAGATGTATGACCTGGGAGCCTCAGCTAGGGCAATCAATAGCTAGTAAACTGATTTAGACTTAGAGTGCCAAATGCCTTTGTGAAGTGTTTGTACCTCATTGTGTGTTTGTATAAGTGCAATGTAGCAAATGAAATTTTAGCCACCTGTGATTCATGTGTTCATACCTTTAAAAAATATACAGGGTTTTTTAACTGTAAATATTATCAGCTACTTTTCATCCTAATCACTAACAAAAGATTTTGTATCTTCTAACAGGGTTTGACAAGGTTACTCATTTTGCCTCCCTTTTTTATCACTCCAGTCATTTCCATACAGAAGTCACTATTCCTCCATTATCTGGGAACCAGCACTCTGAAAAACAGTGACACTGTGTGTCAGCATCTGCTCTTGTGCTGCCCTGAGATGAGCGAGGTACTCTGAATTTATAAGGACACTTTTTATAAGGAATTAATTGTGGGTTACTGTCTACTTAACACTTGGTTCAGACTTAAAGGATAACGGCTTTTTAGTCAGCTCAGGATTTTGGGAGGCCCATCACAGTAATTACCCTGCAGGAATACCCAGACCTGGTCAGTGCTTGTTTGGTCTGGTTTTTATATACCGTGTCAGCATTACATACAGTAATATTTTATAATGAAATACCCCTTTTATTGGGCCTATGGAAAAGCTAAACATAGTTGGGATAAATACTTTTAAATAAAATCAAATCTAGGGAATAGTTAAGTTATGCAAAGCTTGGACGTTTTAAAGAGAGGTATGAGTCGTTTGATGAATAGGAAATGTGTTAGGAAATTCTGATTAATTATTAATCTATTGAAAAAGGAGCTAGAAAAATTAATATTTTATATCACAGATATATTTATATAAAATAATTCTGTAGTTGGTTAGTTAGCTGGTTAGAGTACAGCTTCAAACAATCTATAGAAACAAGTGAATCCTCCTTTATCTCAAATATAATTAGCCATTTAAATGTCTTGGGTCAATTTATTAACACTTTATTCATCGGGGTGTAACTTTTATTAGGCTTTATTACTATCAGAAATTATATCCTACACAAATACAATAGAGATTTAAATGTTCTGTAGAATGAGCCAATGCTTCCTGACTTTATTGCACAGTATTGTAATGAACCTTGACCAGCTGTAGATTTGATAAGTGTAAAATATTGCTGCTTGCTGCTAATTTTGTTCCTTTTTAATGACTGATAATCCATGTCGATTTAGTGTGATAGTCACAATCCAATACTGTTTTCCTGCTATAAATGTGATTGTAACAGGAGCTATTAAGTGTGTCTATGTAATAAAATTAGTCAGGGAAGCTCTGTATATTGTTTCCAGGTCTTTGGATTTTCATTATAGTAGTGGAACTTGTTAGACTGTAAAGCTTGATGGTTGCCAGCTCAGACAAGCTCTTTTCTACTTCTGTGCCAAGTAAAAGGGTAATGATGCTGCACTAAGAAGTCTGTTCTCACTGTTCTGGAAAATTCATCATATATAAACATAGGGGATCATTTTGGGGAGAGCAGGAAAGGTGTCACGGGAGAAGAAAGAGAGAAAACTCATCTGGACAACTACAACTGCACAAGAGTTGCTTAAAGAGACAAACCTGGCAGCTGAGTGTCTGTGTTGGGAAGGGTAGTTGTGACATCTCTGAGCAATTAGGCAGCACTGGTAAATCAAATGTTCATGTTTGTCAGGATGCCAAACTGTACAAAAGGATCTCAGTGAGGAAGCCTCGGCAGAAGACTCTTTTTCCTTTGGCTCTGTTCAGCAGCATATGCACTTTTAGGTAATGAACTGTTGCATCTGAGGCATTCTGAGAAACACACACCTCCTCATACACTTGCTTTTGGTCTCACTTGATCGTGTCTAACCTGAACAGTTAGTTCTTGGGCCTCTAGGTTTGAAGTGGAGATAGTTTTACAAGAGTAGTTGAAGTCCCAACTGTAATAATCAAAAAGCAGTTTCTGTAGCTTAATATATTTTTTCTAAGTGAGTAGTTATGTGATCTCCATCGATATCTTGACAAAATAATAACTAAAAGCTGTACCCATTTGGGTACTGTTTGCGTAGTATCTCAAAACACTTTATGCTGTGGTAAAGCAGATATCTAACACCTGAATTTCTCTTCCAACTGAAATAGGTAATGTGGAATTCTGCCACTGATGTCAGCGTAGGCATGGTTTTGCTCACAGTAATTTTATCTGGAGAAGCCAGACTCTGGCTCTCATGGTGTGAGAGCTTTGCTAGGCTCTTTTTCTGCTCACGTTGACTGAGCTGTACTGACTGCTGGGGTAGGACAAGAACTTTTTTACACACATCCACTGATGATGTTGGCTCAATAAAGGCTTCTATCAGCAGCTTATAAGGGGCAGTTTATAAATTTTCACTGACTAGATAACAGTTCATCCCTTTCAATACAGGGCAGGAATAAACATAAAGATTCATAACCTACATTATTTATTTGCAGCATTTCCTCCAATGCTTGGAAAAGCTCCCCCCCAAAAAAAAAGCAGAAAGCTGGCAAGTAATGCAGAGAGAGCTGTATTAGCCTAAGGTTTACTGGAGCATGTTTGCATTTTGGTGGCTGTGTGGTAGAAGCTGTGAGGCCCTACTGACCTTTGAGTTTATGCTTACATGGAAGTTTAAATGTCATTGCTCAGTCTGTGCATTTTCCACACCTGCTGTACTGGGGACCATTGAGATGTTCATTCCATATGCCTGCAGTTTCTATGGAGGCTCTCAATGCAGAGCTGTAGCACAATAAAACAGTGGTGTAAAATACATCTAGCATAAGCCTTTCTGCAGAGATCTCCACACTGCCTTTATGGCTGGCACATACTTCTTTGCAGAGGAATTCTGCAACTATTCCTAGGATTCAAAGGGATTTCTGCTTTGCTGGCCCAATCTGCTATGCAGCAATACTTGCATAAGGCTCCCTGCAGCAGTTTTGGGGGGTGCTGGCTGGTCAGGGCTGCTTCTTGCCTGAATGCTGAGGCTGATCAGCAGGTAACAGCAGCCGAAACCCTGGCAACATCATTCAGAGGTTAAGGGGGTAGTCAGTGCACCTGCACATCAGTGCATCCATCCACAATCAGCACCATTTCATCAGTGCTCCTTGGGGAATTAGTATTCTCTGTGGGAGAAGTCCAGTAGCTACCTCCTTTATGCCTCTACAGCAAAACAGGGAGAAGACATTTCTTCTGCCCAGACAGAGGAAATAAAGAAAAGGGAACTTACTTCACCAATTTAGAATTCAAGTTATTCCAATAAGTTCCTAGTGTCCCATTCATTTTTTGCCAGACTAAGATGTCCCATATAGATTTAACTGTGAGCTTTTGCTCTAGCTCAGCTTGTACACTAATACAAAGGGTATTCCTTGCAAATAAACACTGGACAGATACAAAGAAACACTGAGCAAAACCTAAGCCATGCAATGAGCTTCAGAAAGATCAGATCCACAGATGTGCTGACTGAAGTTTAAGAGACAACTTAACAGATGTACAAAGCTGTAGATCAGAGGGGATATAAAACAGTTAAACTTGCTTAAAGGCACAATGTGTCACAATCTAACGATTCCATGCATCCTCAGCCCGACAGAAGAGGGAACATACGCTCAGCTCGGTGCTCTGGCTGTAGGCATGCCAAGAAGATTATAAAAATGCCATGCTGTGATATGTTGCCCTCCTGCCTGAAAGGCTACCATTAAGCTGCTTATTTACTGCACCTATTCAGGCAGCAGTGCTGTTCAGAGTGCTACCTGTCTTCTTGTTGGATAAATTAGTTGTGGATATCACAGGATTGTTGCTGCCCATTGTTCAGTCTGGTGAAGGTGGGAAGAGATGAAAGGCACAGATATGACCTTGTAATGTTTTGTGTAAAATAGGAGATGCTTTTTCTTCATAGTGAGAGTCATGGTTGATCTTGGTAGAACTGATTGTGTTAGCAAGTTTGGAGTTAAATTTAAAAGGCTAACATATTAATGAAGACAATATTATTTTCTCACTATCAATCATATATATATATAAAAATATGTGGGGAGAGAAATGGAGGTGTGGAGGAAAGTGCATGTCATTAGAGCTTTGTGCTCTCTATAAATCAGCACTGTTTGAAATTAAATCATCAAGAGAACACACAGGAAAACATAGACACCCCCTCAATGTAAAGTGTTTTGTTGTTGTTGTCGGTTGGGGTTTTTTTAATATATATAAATTGTTGAGCCCTCATATTTTTATGATATATGGAGCTGTGAACTTTAAATTAGTGATAATAGAAATTGACAAGTACAGCATTAAAAACTAAACCATGCAGCCCTACAGGCTTAATTATGAAGTGAGCAGGAAGATAGACACAGAAAATCCTGTTTCAAAATTTTACCTCACATAATATAAATAAAAGATTATGTCTTCCACTGGTAGCCTAAGATCAAAAGGATAATATAAAATGACTAGTCTGTATTTATTTTGCCTTTATTATGTGTATAGATAAACTATACATTTCTCATTTCCTTGTGTCTTTTAGCTATACACAGAGACACTTAGATATAGATTTAATTATGGATAAATAGCTATAAATTAATATATGTAATTATTTTTAATTTTTTATTTAGTCATTAGAAAGAGGCGCTCTCATTGTCAAAAGTTAAAAATAGAACATTTTTGAATAGTGTTCTAACTGGCAAGTTGAATACAAATTAGGCAAATAAAAAACATTGATTAGAATTTGTTTTAGAAAATGTGGTTCTGAAGATAAGGACGTTTTAGATAATCTCTAACAAACAGAGACAAGTTATGACAGTATTTATTGTATAGATGTATATATGTTATAATGTAAACAGATATCTTCACCACTGAGCTATCATATGTGCTGAACTGATAATTTTCATTGCTATTCTAAAAAAACTGTACTAAGTTTGAATAAGACACTGGAGGCACTGCCTGAATAAGGCACTTTCTTCTTCCTGATGAGCCATTACTAACTCAAAAAATTTTATTTGGCTTTGGAACAGAAGGTTAGTCAGAAAAAAAGAAAAGGAAAAAAGAATCTCGAAGCTGGTGCAACATTCTCCTTCCTTCCTTGAGCTACTTATTTGATAATTTTTGGATGCCAGTATAAAAACTGCCTGAATAGCAATCGATGTGCAGCCAGTAAGGTGTTGTAACATTCAGGGTGGATGTGTTGTGACACAAAATCAGGCTCAAAGGAAGAGTGAAGAAACACTAACACCTTGTTCTAAAGGTTTTCTAAAAGGGCACATCAGTGTTTTTCTTGTCCTACAGTGCACAGGCCCTCAGTGATGGGACTGTCAGGAGTGCCAGGCCCTACTACCCAGGCTTGCTCTCTGTAACTCTCTGTTTCCATACTTGTTTGGCCATGGTTTAGAACCATTTCATACAAAGCCTTAGATGCTGGCTGAAGCTGAGCTTTTCTGATGCTGCTTTACAGCACTGAGTCCTCTTGGAGTGGTGTTTTAACTGGCAATTATTATATTTGATTATGATCAATCAGGATGAAAATTGACTTGACTCCTAAAAGTCTAAATCTCTTTTTATCATTATTAACCCGACATTTTCTTCCTTCTGTCTCTGCCTCATTGAGCCTCCTCCACATGCATTTGCTGAATAAAGATGGCCCTTTGCAGAAATTAAAGGAAAATGTCATATTGTGAACAGTCCTAGATTTAATTTCATAGAGAAGATAGAGGATAAAAAAAAAATACTGTTTTAACTTGTCATTTTTCAGTATGTTTGGAGTTGGTAATATTTCAAAAACTTTTTATAAAGAAGGAGACATTAGCAGTTATGCTAACTCTCATGGAAGAACCTAAGTCTCTGCAGTTGCAATTAATGGTAATCACTGGCAAATCTGTTTTAAATGTCTAATTAATCCTAAGCATGTAAGTAGTGTGACTGTTGTAAATGGAACTGCTCAGACACTCATGTACTGACATGCACAAAATTAGTCAGGCACTTGGCTCCTCCAGTAGGTCCGGATGGAAATGCAAAACTCTTGTGCTAAATCACTTGGGCTCAAGAGAATGGTGCAGTTTAATTATCTCCAGCCAGGGTTAAAGGGGGCTGGAAGTATCCTTTTGTGCCAGAGAAAATCACCCAGATGTCATTTGTAAGGGCAGCAAGGACCAGCTCCAGGGAGCCAGCACAGGAGAGGTTTTGCTGCGTGGCTGTTACTTGTGAAGGGAAACTACTTTAGGATATTAATGCAAGCCCAGTAATCAGCCTGAGATGGGCTTGAGATGCTTCATTCAAATTTAGAGAGTTCTTTCTATTTGGAAGTGTTGACGGGAAAATTATCTAGGTCATGTAAATGAGAGTAGGGATCATTTGGGGAGACTTCAAGTACTGCAGTACTAATGGGCAATATTGAAGCAGACTTTTCATTTTTCATGTGTACCAATCACCTGAAGTATCAACTGGCTGCACATTCCTAAAACTAAAGGATGTTGTAAGGGGGAAAAGTGGGAAAAATCCTAGAGCTGTATTAACTAGAACTAATTTAGAACTGGGAAAAATTCAGGATGATTGGTGAACAGGAGGATGAAGAAGTATGGCTCAAACTCAGTGAGTTTTGTAGCACTGAGTATCAAAGTTGCTTTATCCCACACCTGCTAAAACTGCACGGTCCCAGACAGAGGCCAACACTCTTCAGTCACTGTAACTGACAAAAAAGCTCCCAGGAAGAAAAATATGATCATTAAGATCTTGGGGGGTGGGAGTTGAGTGGAATGTTTGTCAGAATTTCAAATTATTAAGAAAATTGGAATTTGGTGTGGATTTGGTATGTGACAACCCTACAGAAATTTCTCCCTGCTTCTAACAGCACTTACATGGCTAAGTAAAACATAAATTTATTGTTTGGTCGTTGTGTTGGACAATTAAGCCTTGAGAATGTTTTTGTCTTTATTACAGATTGTAATAGTCTTTATTTTTAATATAAATTTATTCCATATAATTTATTATGTAAAAATATAAGTGCATGGCAATCTGCAGTTAAATCAGTGGTCACTGCTTCAAAAAGCATCTAATTCTGGTTCAACAGTCAGTGGTTCTGGCAAAGGACTGAACCACTGTCATGTGATGTACACTTAGAAATAAACAAAAATTGCTGTGATACTGAAATGAAGATTATTTACAGATTAGTTTTCTTTGAAGGGAGGCTCCGTGAGGCTTTGCTGTACAGAACACCCTTCTCCAAAACATAGTGATTCAGTGACTTATTGTATATACAGCATTTTTTACTTAATTCTTTCATATGTGTGTTTTCAGATGATGAGTGTGTGTAACCTCCATAGGATATTTAGATTTTATAGAATCCTGAAGTTAATTGCAGATGTTTTGAATAGTTTTATTTTGTCCTGCTTTATGCTAACCATGATTTGGTATTTAGTCCTGGACCAGAAGGATTTTTTGATTGTTTGGAACTTCAAAAAAGGAAATATTTTTGTTCAGAAATTTTGCAAAGCTTGTCAGATTTTAGGGCTCCTCTGACAACATCCAGCAGATGACAAACAGTTCCTGGGAGTGCTTGGGTAGCCAGTATCTTGTGCATCACCAACACCTTGTGCACTTCAGTC
Organism: Passer montanus; assembly: GCF_014805655.1. Classification (NCBI taxonomy): domain Eukaryota; kingdom Metazoa; phylum Chordata; class Aves; order Passeriformes; family Passeridae; genus Passer; species Passer montanus. The sequence continues at coordinate 2,797,632 of NW_024369929.1, forward strand.
CAAATGCAGAGAAGTGTGCGCAGATGGAAGGAAAACACCTGGCTTTCACAGTCCTTCTGGCACCCAGGCAATGGCCCAAACCAGTTTCATTCTGAAGTGGCTTTTTTATCCAGTCAGTGCAAGTCTGGTGTTTGGAGGCACCCTGAGAGCTCTGTCTTTCTGACAGGACTGCTCTGGGCTGTTCCTGAGCTGCAGCACAAGGTTTATGTGCCCAGAAAGAAAAATGGAGACGTGAGCTCAGCTTGGCTCCAGCCTGGTGATGCTTTGTCAATATTGGATTGGCAATCCTGTTATTATAAGAAACAAGGACATCATGTAGCTGTTAGGAGCTAGAAAATAGATTGTTTACTATGTTCCATGCCATCAATCAGTTTTGTGAGAAAACTTGAGCTCTGGCTGACTGGCATAACTTCTTTTAAAAGCCCCAAGTGTCTCTGTTGCTTAATATTTATTGAGATTCAGTTAACAGCAAATTAAAACTATTCAATTTTTTATGGAAAATAATTTAGAATATTAAGAGTTTTGTAAATCAAATTATTTTAATTCTAATCACAGTAATAAAATTGACATGATGTTTTAAAATAGAGTGCATAGCTGCTGCAGGAAAGTCGTACCAGTCAATGTGTATAGACTGCTAATTTACTTCAAACTGGAGATTAGTAACATAATAAGAGATTACTTCTCTAATAAGATATTTGTCAGTAAAATAATGCAAAAAGCCAAATTTAAGTGATGAAGGTTAGTTTCCTTGAAATATTCCTCTTTGGTGCGTAGTGTATCTGCAGACTAAATATATTTTGTATTTTATGTCACTCAGTATTAGACCAAGTCTTCTGCATTCTTAATGTTTGTTTCACTATGCAAATTCCAAGTTTGGAAAGCTGTTGCCTTCCAAGTCTTCTGTATATAATCATATACATAAGCATATATATAAGAAGGATATAAGAAGTTCCAATTTGCAACAAGAGTTCCTTCTGGTCAGCTGCATAGTGTAAATTGAAACTAAAATATTTAAATTTCATCCTAGAAAAAAAACTTCTTAGGACTTACAAAATGCCATTTTTTAAAAGCTCACTGTGTGAAATGACCTTAGTAGTTAAGTGACATCCTCCATTGTAACAAAAGAATAATTGAATCATGTATCAAATGTTTGCATTGAAAACCAGAATATTTTATGATGGGACCAAGGATCAGCTTGACACATCCCAGTAAGAAAGAAAAATGAGACGTACAGTAGAGAGGAACAAGTGTGAAGCTGGGCCTTCCTTCCTGCCAGCCCCATGCAATCACTCATGTTACTGCTTTGAAGCCTTAGAGGTTTGATTCTGGCCATGGTCTAATTCAAGCTCTAGTGAAGTTTATCAAGTGCCTTACCTGGAAAATGAAATTTAAAAAAAAAGGCGGGGCGGGGGGGGGGAAGTTGAAAACTGGTCAGATATAGAAGAAAATGTGTAATGGATCATCAAATGAAAACAAGACTAGGAGATGAATACTTTGCCCTCGATGAAGTCAGGGTATTTTATCCCTAAAGCACAGGTACCTGAGGCAGTCTCCAAATATTAAAATATTAAGGACAGCCTTCCCCTTCTGAGGTGAGTACATTGTGGAACTCGATGGTGCCATTTGGTATCCTGGAACTGGACTGGTGGCATTGCACACGCCTGTTAGGCAAGTTAGTGAATCAGAAGCAAGCAACCTCTCCAAGTTGGAGCTGTACAGTGCAGTCTTCCTCTTAATTTTAATTCTAATGTGGTAAGTCATGACCTCTTCTTCAAACCCTACCCAGCCTAATCCCTTCCTGGGATCTGACAGCATGCAGCCATTTTTTTGGGTGGGTACACAGGCACAACTGTGTCTGTTCAGAAGTGTTCTTCAAACTATTTGACCTGGAAGTGGATATGAAAACTACCTTCTCAGGGCAGAGTCAAAATGTTCCCATGGTCTAAAGCTGTCCACCCTTCTCTAAACACATCCCTCATTGGTATTCAACCTTAAAAAATGTCTTTCATTAAAAATATAATTTGACGAAGTAATTGACTTGCATTTGATTAAGTCACAATCTATTGGATTAACATGATTAATAGATAAAATTATAATCAAACAGAGCAGTACAAAAGGTGAATTAAGTCATGGGTCACAATAAAATACTAAATTTAAGAAAGATTGATATTGGCAGGATTATTCCTTTCACAGTAGGTATCAGGCTGTTCCCTTACAGACAGTGATGTCATTCAGATGGATTTGGGTAGTCAGAATCAGGGTTGCTTCAAAGGGCTTTGAAGTTGGTGAGAGTTATGCCAGAGTTCTGTTTACAGTACATAACACCCACAGTGTAAATATTCACTGCTCCCATACTGATAGCAAAATGTGGGGTTACTATTAGAAGAATTAGTTCTGAACTGCAGAGGGGAAAAAACAGCTTAATGATCCTAGAATCAAAAAATCACTTGGCCAAAGAAGAACTGTGGTAAGACTTCCTGTTCCACAGCACTGGAATACAGTGTAGCATTTCCTTGTACATATCTATTAGGAAGATAACTTAAAATTTGTTATGAATTTTGACCCACCAATACATAGGACACTGCATTGACTGAAAAAAGCTTATTCAGAATAAAAATTCTAGTATTAAAATTATAGTGTTTCTTTTAGTGAACAAGTAACAACATAGCAACAGACAGCAGCCACATCTTAAGATGACTGTAAAGCTGCAGGTAAACCATTAATGGCATGGTCCCCACCTGGATGAACTGTCAGCATTAATGTGGCTTGTACTTTACTTTGAAAAGGCAAAATGAATTAATTGATCTTTGTCTAGCAACTAGAGTATTCCTTTTCTGAAGCTAAATGTTTTCCTTCGTGCCCACCATGGCATGTCATTTTAGTGCTCCCCTTTTAGGAGTGCCAAGCTAACAGCATGGTCTGGGTGTGGTGCATTAAAGTGGTCATGGCTTGAAATGCATGAAATGCCACTGGGTGGGGTGGGCAGCTAGCTGCACCCTCATTTTGGAGTTATCTAAAGATAATGTTTTCTCTCAACCTCTGTTTTATTTCAAAAGGATAGAGCTAGTGGAAATAACTATACCTACAGTTACCTAACCTTCCTAGACTGACAGCTTGTCAGTAATTAGATCAGATTAGTTAGTAATTAGATCAGCACTTGGTCTGCTACTGAAGTTAGTGTGTGTGGGGGATCTGCTAAGTCCTTTGAAACAAAAAATTGATGGCTAAATTGAAGATACTGGTAAAACATAAGCAGAAAATTCCCACTATGGGATGACAGACTACTGACTGTTTCAAATTTAATTTGCAATAGTCGTGTTCATTGAGGCACCTGTAAGATAAGGAGAAATAGGTGAATTACAGACTTTAACAAGCATCTGAGTTCAGGAAGCTATCAAATCTTTAAGGTGTCTTCAGCACTGTCTCAAAATTCACTAGAACAGAATCTAAGTCCAGTAAATATGTTGAGCACCTCATCAAGTTCAAAGTACCCAGAGAGTTATGGGATGTAGTTGCCTATGGAACCCATCCGGAGTTGTGTTTAAAATCATGATTGTTTTAGCCTAGTCAGGTGGGGGATGATGTGCCAAAACAATGTGGAAAAGCTGTCACTGTAAGCAGCTTTCTACTGGTTGGCTCCCAGTATCCCAAATACAGAGACAAATGAGAATGTTTGTTGCCTAAAGGAGAATTTCTTGTAGTCTAAGCTGACATGCTCTAATAAAAGGGAGTGCAAAAAGACTGTCAGAGCCATGAAATGCAGAATAGTTATTATTGTTTGGTCATTCTTGTTCAGCATTAGACAGCATGGCTCAGCCATGTGTGTATTTGCTTATTAAAAGACAAAAAAAGAAAATCTCATTTCACTTCCAACTTCACTTGAAATCTCTTGAGCAGTTGGCACGTGATATCAGTGTTTTAGTGCCAAAATTATAAATAAATTTTTTGGTCCTTATGACACATTTAAGAATAGCTTTAGCATTAGAAATGGAAGGGCTAAGCTGGACCCTTCTCTCTATACTAGGATGTCTAAAATTAAGAAAAATTAAGAAATCAATAGAATTTAGCAGATGTATTTTTTCAGTAATTTCTCTATTGTTTTCTGGATACCCTGAATTTCAGAATGTATTACCTCTGCCCTCACTCATGAAGCATAGCCCTTGCCAAGGTAAATTCTAAATTAAAATAAAAATTATGTTAAAATTTTAAATTAAATTAAATGCTACACTTTTGTACAATGCAAAATGGAAGAAAACAAAAGAAAAAGGAAGACTAGGCTGTTTCCAATGTCATTAAACTTAGGCAGGACACTTTACATAACTTTAAACTGTTGTTTTGAAACCACTTGATTTGTTTACTGCAGAAACAGTGTTTTGTTATGGATGAACTTAGCAATGACCAACTAGGGATCCCTGTATATTGATTTTTTTTTTGTTTTATTTAAGAATAAATTTAGATGGATGGATGAATTTGGAATGCTGTTGCTTCATCTTTATCCCTAATTGAGATACTACCGTGGATTGTAAGGCTCTGGAGTATAATGATTTGTCAGCACAGGACACAGAGTGGACCAATTTAATAGTTGCTAGAGGGGTTAGGATTCCTACCGCCTTTGATGAAATCTTTTTTAGGTCAGTAACATTTAGAGATATAGGGAAAAAAAAATGAAGTAATTGGAGAGAAACCAGATGGTTTGTGGCTAATTTGGAAAAGTACAGATTATTGTTGTGCAGCATCTTATTCATTAAATGAAAAGGCCTTAAGATTTTGTGAGGGATAGATTAATATTGATATCACGTTATGATTCACACTGTTTAGTGTGCAAACATCAGCCATCCCTTATGTTTTTCTGCCCATGCTCAGTGCTATCACTGAAGCCACTGTATGAGGAATTGCCATGGTGAGTCAGTAGATGACAGCCTTACATGTATATTTTTCATTTATGTTTTCCTACTACGGAAAAAACATTTGCATGCTGTAAAACACAAATTCAAGTATTACAGAAGCAGTCAAATGTATGCTTTATCGTGGAAATACCATGGGTGAGTGAAGTGTCACAAGCATAAGCTGATCACTGCATTCTCTGCCATTTTTTCAGAGCATCTTGCTTTGCAATTTGCTTCTCTTCATTACAATTACATCATTAAATATACGTTAATTTTTAAGTTTCTTTATTGTTCCATTCTGAAGTAATACAGGCACACCAGCTAGGAACTGAGGTGTGCTTATTTTAGGATGTTTACCCATCTCTAACCAGGTAAATATTATTTTACTCAGATTTATTATAATAATGCCCAGGGACCCTAAATGAAATTGCTGAGCCGTTCATAGGTACTGCAAGGGGCAATCTTTGCCTCACACAGTTTGTAGCAAAAATTAGCAAGACAGAAAAAAGATGAGAGTGCACACACAGCCTGGTAAGTGACTCTTTTGGAGAGGCTTTGTAAGAGAGAGGTGGAATGCTTAGGAACAGTGTCTGCTGACTGAGCTGAGAGATGCTGCTCATACACACGAAGGGCCCACATGTCCCAAAAGATATGGAAGTGAAGTATTTTTAATTGAGGAACATGTGTCATATAATGTATATTTAATACATTAATATATTTTATATTTGTGTGTTGCTATATATCTGTGTCTAATTTTGTCGTATTTCAAGATGTCATTACAAATTCTTCACTGTATATTGCAACTGGTATAGGGGATTTTTTGGCTCCCATTAGCTTACATAGTGTTCTTAAGGCCTTTACCTTCTGTTGTGGGATGAAGAGATTTAAACTTCACAGCCTCTTGCTGTCACTTGCTGGCGTAATTGAGAATATTGTCTGAGATTTTTGGAGAATCCTTTCCATTTGGCAGAGATGTTTGGACACGCTTGTTAGGAACTGAACACTACAAAATAGATGGTCAGCTCTGGAGGGGATTCTTCAACAAGGGAATAGCTGTAAGAAAGCAGTGCCAAACAAGCAGCATTTTGCTGAGAGGTTTTCAGAATAACATTCTTGACTTAGAGCCCATTATCTAACAGATGTGTATTGATTTAATAAGCCTCCCTACTGTTTCACTGTAAGCACTTAGTTCTCTCATCTTCAGTGGAGGATGTGAAACAGGAATCTATTAATAAAAAGTCTCTTATTCCAGCAAAACATGTTGGTGCCCATATTTGTCAAGGACAGTTAAGTATTTCAATGCTAATTAAAACTTCATTTTTTTGATTGGGACACTGTGGGCAAGGCCCTCAGTTGGATATAGTGCATCATATATATACACTGATGTCCTTTTGCTTGACCAAAGAATAACATTGCAAATTATTTAATCTACACTATTTTTTCCTGGTATACCTCAAAATGATCTTACAAAATAATATGATTTTCTGTATCTACAGAAGAAAGTACTTGATAACTTGCCACTGTCAAGTCGCTAATTCATTCTCATTTCTTTTTCTGGATGCATTTTAATTTTTTTTTTTTTCTAGATGACTTTTACTGACTAGGAGCAAATATCAGGAAAGATTAAAATAGGTGTGATTTGGCACAAAATCTCTTTAAAGAAGTGCATAAGTGTGGGAGGGAAGAGGGAGGGCCAGCTCTACAGCAGCTGCAGAGTTCTGTCAGGTTTAGAAACAGATTTGGTTTCTGTGACAAGGCTTTGGTGGGAGGCTCAAGGAGTGGTGTCTGTGAGAAGGTGCCAGAAGCTTCCCCCATGTCTGCTAGAGCCAATGCCAGCCAGCTCCAGGATGGACCTGCTGCTGTCCAGGGCTGGCTCAGCAACAGCAGATTGGATGCAATTTATTCCAGAAGTGAGGGAAACCTGCACAACAGCCATTGCAGCTGGGGAGATGAGTGAGAATACAGGAGAGAAATTCTGCTGACACCAACTTGGAGGGAGAAGATGCTCAAGCACCAGAGCAGATTTTTCTGCCACCCACGGAAGTCCGTGGTGGAGCAGAAACCCACCTGCAGCCCCTGGAGGGAGACCAGAGCAGGGTGCCTGAAGGAGGCCATGACTCCATAGGAAATCAGGACCAGCCTGGCAGGACCTGCAGAGAAGAGCCCACGCTGGAGCAGGTTTGGTGGCAGAACTTGGGACCCTGTGGGGATCAGGAGCAGGATGTGAAGAACTGCAGCCTTGGGATTGGACTCATGTTGGAGAAGTTTGTGCAGGACTGTGTTCTAGGAGAGGGACCCTGTGCTGGAGCAAGGGAGAAGAGTGTGAGGAGTGGTCCCGAGGAGAAGGAGCAGCAGAGACAGATGTCTCTGTCTCCTCAGCCTCTTGAAGAGTACTCTTAATGTTTCCCCATGCACATCCCAAAGTAACAAGTCACTTTTGAAAGTCTTATTTAAATGTTATATCCTTTCTTACAGATGCCTCGGTTAAAAACACTGGATTTGCATTCTTGTATTTCACGTTTCTGTCATGCATACAGTGTAAAGCACCCTAAGGCCAAGCATTCTATACAACACAGCTTTTTGGAGGTAAGGAAAGCTTGTGTGAGTAGTTCAGCAGCTGTTTTGAACATGAGATCTCTTCTTTCATAATCTATTACTGCTTTCTGTAAAGTTTCAAGTAATTTGCTTCTCTGAATCAGGCTATAAAGCTTTTAACTGCAAAACTGATCTCCTCATATGTTCTAATGCTGTAATTACATGAGGCCTGATCTTCCAACCCTTGACAGCCTAAGTAATCTGTACTTATGTAACTAATCTTTGTTATTGAATACAGGGAGAGTCAAGTGATTTCAGAGTATCTATTAGGTCTCTACTCAACTTTCCTAAATCACATTTTGTTTTCACATAGATAAGTGATCTAAGTGAAGGGTTAACAGTGTTCTGTCTCTCTTAATTTGAGATTTGGAAGACAATTATAATTCAAAATGTTTCTTCTAGTTGAGACTCCTTAGGAAAGACACATGCATAGCCTAGAGCTAGAAGTCCAACTTTGCTTTTAAATGCAAATATTTTAACAAGTATAACACACAGAAGCATGAACTATCAATTATTACTACTAGGCATATGTAAAACATCTTGTTTATCACAAAGAGACCAAATTAGGCTAAAAGTAAAATAGAAATTTGTAATTGAAATGTTGCCTGTTCTCCTTTAAAACTGCCCATTGTTCTTCTCAGAAGTGGCCTTCAGGTTGTCTTGATGCATCTAAATAGATCTTTCAGTAAGAAAAGATGGGAACTGCCAGTGTTGGCAGACTGTTTGTCATGCAATGAGACTTCCTGGGAACGGTGTTAGAACAGTGCATTATTTACAGCACCAGCCTGTCATTTAAGAGTTAAGGCTTTGTTTCCCCTTACTTTCATTCTCTAGAGGTCTTACTGGTACTTACAGAATGACAGGAGGAAGTTTCAAGTCGGGGAGAGGGCATTTCCCCGCTGACCTACCAATACAGGAATGTAGACAAAAGTCCATGGAAATTTTGAAAGTGTTAACTTCAGCAGATATTTTGAATCCAAACTTAACGGCATTCAACTTAAGATGAAACAAGTGCAAGTTTCAACAAATTTTGGATTTTTCACTATAGTACTGTCTCAGCCTCAGTCAAGTCAAATTCTACTGTCTATCTCCATCCCCCAGAAGACCTTGTTCTGAGACAGTAATACCTTGGGGGTTTGGTTGATTTGTTTGTTTGTTTTTCTAGGCTGGGACTACTTATCTTTTAGGCTTATGGCTGGCTTGAGCCCTAGAGGTGATTTAGTTGCATCCCTTTGTAGACATGACAGTTTTACCAACACTTTCCCTTTCTCCAGGGTAGTTGGTAGCTTTTGACCAGAAGATAACTGTCTTAATCACCCTCAGTGCACCTTCAGGATGTCCCCTTGAAGAGCTGCACTCACAGGAGTCCCATGACTGCTGGACATGTGCTCAGTGCTGTGACTCGTGTGCTCAGGGAACAGGGCCTGAGGAGTCGTCTGTGGAGCTCCTCTGGGACTGGAGCTCTCTAATCACTCTTGGTTACTGCACTGTCTTGTTTTGTCCTCTTTAGGTTTTGGTACAAATTTCTGTACATTGGCCTCACTATGGAGTAAATTCAGAGCTCCCTGTCACTGCTGGGGTTCTGTATATCATGCCAGGCCCTCTGATTTGCTTGAGGTATTTATGCAGCTTATTTCTACTATATCAGATACAGTTTCACCTTGGAATTCACAGTGGTCATAATTGAATCTATTTAACTTTGACAAGATTGATATTGTTGTTTAATTCCTATTTTACAAAACGGTATGTCTAAGTACTATTATTTAAAGGTGTATTGTCTGCATTGTTTCACAGGCTCTTCTCTCTTACTGATGACTTCTGTGCTTTTTCAGGTTCTGAGGGTTTAGATGCCAGACCACAAACTTTTTTCCACTCTAGACTTGTTGGAATAAAATGAATGCTACCTCTAAACAAGGCTGTCTCAAAAAGTTGGAATATTTTTGTTTAGTGTACGACCCCCCCATCATCAGCTGCTTCTAATTTTTCTAAGAGCATACAATTAAAGAGATTTGGCTCAGCTGCAGAGACTTTCACTTCAACTCATTAAGTGGATAACAGCCCAAATAATATTTACCTCTATTAAAATAATAGGTCCTCTACTAGGTGGTGTTACATATTTCTGGTGGTTTTATATATATACACAGCTACTTCTGTGTTTATCAGACAGCTTGTACATGTATATACAGCATCTGATTTTGCATTTTAGTACAGTCCAAGAGTAGAAGTCAGACCATACCCTCTGTGTCACTCCAACTTCAAAAGGACATAAAATAGCCCTCACATCTCCATATCACTACCCCAAGTCTCTTCTTTTTTGTTTGGTTTCTTGCACCAGAGAGAAAGGAGTGTACCTGAGGCAGTCAGTTGTTTCTTGTCTCTGCATTGTTTGATGTGTGATGAGCTTGGTTATCAGATCTCAGTGTGCAATCAGATATGGCTTCACTTGCTACAGAAAGTGCTTATCTACAAGGAGACAAATATGCCCTCTACTGACTTCATCTGTGGCTAGAGTTTAAAAGCTGCTGTCAGAGAGTACACAATGGAACTGTTTGCAAATAAAGCAAATTAAAATAAACATCTTTTATCATAAGAAAGCAATTAGTGTTGACTCACAGCTTCACTTGGTTTTTCTTTCCTGACCTTGACTACATTGTGATGGTTTTGTGCTTCCTCGGACAGTTTCTACTTGCATCTGCATTGATTAAACCTTGATCTCATTTATTATCTCAGGAAATGGTCTCAAGGTCACAGGGCTGGAAATTTAATTATGGTGGCAGTATATTAAGTGGCACATTTAAAGATGCTGAATCGTAGTAATTAATTTTTTGGATGGTGGTCTCTAGGGAACAGGTTTTCTCTACACTGGGTGTTTAGACATCCATCATGGCCATTCAGCTTGGCAGCTGTCTTTTAGCTTTAAACTGCATCATTATTCATCTTTTATGACTGACTTTAAAAACACTAGACAACTATATCCTTTTTTATTGTAATATATGTCAGATGCTTGTATTAAGCTATACTTCACCTTTGCTATAAAACATTAACAGAGGTTGCTAGCAGCTACCTAGGCTGGCCTCTAAATTGAGACAACAATTACCCTTCGCTGACATCTAGTGTCAAGACATGAGATATAGCTGGAGTGCCGAATCCATTGGCCTGGAAATCCAGCACTTCCCCACTGATTCAGGCTCACCCAAGAAGCTGCAGCACTGGACATAATTAGTGGACACGAGGGATTAACTTGGCACACAATGTTGACTTTGTAGCAGCACTAGGTTATAGGATGAAATGCAGCACTGTCAAGGTCTTAAAAAGCTTGTAATGTTTAATGAAGGAATGGTCATTAAACTTGCTGGATCAAATATTAGGCAAGATGGAACTGGGAGGTATTTAATAAAGAGGCCTGAAAATATGAACTAAATCACATATATTCATTTAAACTGCTGGCTAAAGCCCAGTATATTTCAAAATAATTCACTGCTGGTTTAAGCTAGATGGTATGAACTGGGAAGGAGAAGAGTAAGCAAGTTTTAGCTTTCTGCATAACTTTACAGATTGTTTTTTTCTACTGTAGATTTATTTTTCTTAAATGAAATACTTTAAAGTTCACACATTCTGTTGGGACTGCAAAATGGAATGGGTGTTAGAGTTCTCAAAGTGAACAAGATTTTCAAGTGAGGCCTTTCATATCCTTTGTCAAGCTGAATCTTCCATTATCGATACCAAAATATTAAACAGTGGATTAAAAAAATATTGTTACAAGAGTTGATCATAATACCAGTATATTAATAACACTATTTTTTACAGGCTGAGGTGAAGGTGATCTCTTAAAGCAGCTGGGGCATGGAACAGATTTAAATTCTAGGTACAGAATATTGGGTATAGCATTCCTCCTGCACCTGCACCTCCTGAATTTCACTAGACATAGTTTTTCAGCTGTAAAAACCTTTGAGCTTTACTGCTGAAGTTTTTGACCTTCTCTTTAAATTTGTGTTGGGAACCCATCTTGTGCTATTTGGCCTTTTTGGAACAGTAGTCTTCTTCTGTTGTGCTGTGTTTTGTCATTAGAATTATGTGATTGTGGGTGAGATGTTTAAATGCAGTGGAGCTGAGAAAAACTCATCTTCCCAGGTGTATGTGCCATCTGAGTGCACCTTACTTCCCTGGGCAGTTCTGTATGCTCAGCCCCGGGCTCTTGTTAATTCAGAGGGTTTGTAGGCAGTATTTGTAAATGCTGTGCATGTCATTCCTCCACCTGAGGTCTGTGTTCCCACAGTTTGAGAAGAGAACAGCAGGAAGAACAGCAGGATTTAGGGAGAGAAGTGGATGATGGATCTCTGAAGTGAGATATATGAAGGCACACAGGGTTTCTCAGCTTCACTTGGGTTTGATCAGTGACTGCAGAGGACGTCTCCCAGCAGCGTCACACAACGTAGATGGTCTCAAGGCTGGAGAGTGAGCACAGCAGATAATTTGGATCAGGTCAATCAAGCCACAGACAAGCCTACTTGGAAATGGAAATGAGTGATACCACAGTGAATTCTTACAGAGCTGCATATGGAGTTTTGGAGGTGTCCACATTTAATCGAATTGAAGAGGTGCAGAGAGGTGGGAGATGGCCAATATCTAGTCAAGAGTCAATTTAAACAGGAAATGTTTGCAAGTATAATGTTCAGTCTGGTTTCCATCTACATGTGGTTGAAAACTCCTTGGTAATTCCCTTATTAAAACACACTATAAGCTTGTAAATTAGCTCTCTCCTACTTTTAAATATTGCAACAGAACATAGAAATGGGAATAAGGTATCCTGATCACTCCTGTGGATCATCATGGTTATGTTCTAAATGCCCTAGTCTGTTCTAAATTATTAAAATTGGATAAATTGCATGTATGTATGGTTGCACATCTAGCCGAGCAAATCAGCAAAAACCTGCGAAGACAGGTTAGTTAAACCAGGTTTTTTTTCCCCCACAGGTTTCTGAAGAAGCCCCTTTGTTCAAAACCACTGGATTTTGGGAAGAAGCAAGCAAATCACAATGTAAGAAATATGGTGGAATTGCAGGATTTCATGGATATTGGTGGGTACTGATAACGGGAGCATAGTAAGTACCAAAGAAAAATCAAGAGGATATGTGGATATTCTTTTTCTCAAGTTTGTTTTCTATCTTCTTGTAACCCATTTTAACAAAGACCATGTAGATATGTGGGTTGTAACTCTCTATGCTACTGGCCCATTCACAAATGGTTTGAATACATCTGCATGTAAATATTGATGTCCATATGCACATATGTGAGTATTCACGAGTGGGGACCAGCTCTTTAGAAAATTTGAATTTTGGAGCATGTAGAAGAGATGAAATCAGTATAGCTGAGGCAGCCATGTTGGAAGAGTGATAGGTGTAGAGTGATAAATAATCCATAGGTTAAGATAAATTAATATGAGTAAATAGATGAGTAGCTTTGAACAACAAATGGAGAAACAGAATAAAAAACCATTAATGCTAACTTCAGAAGAGGCTCATGATACCAAATCACATATTCACCATGAACTGCTTCTTCTGCTGCAGTCATGACACATTCTATTCAGATTACCTTACTGCTGGATTAAGTCACCAGCAATGCTATTGAAATCAAGATAGCAAATGTTTCCATAAATCATTTGCAATTTATGGATAGAAAAATTTGTCTGTTTTGTTGGTTTTTATGTCAAAAAGCTCAACAAAACCACTTCTTTCTCCTGTCTGGAGACTTTTTTACCTAAAATGCTACAGCAGAAGAGCAGCAGTGATAGAAAATTGTGCTTCAGCACCTTTTGCAACAGACTTGCAGATGTTTGGTAAATTAGAACTTCTACTGCTGAAAGGTTGGATTTATCACCAGTCCAGAGGTTTGGATCCAATCTGTTGTAAGTTATCAGAACTTTCAAATGACATATCAGGGTTTTTCCTCTGCTTTTAAAGCCTCTCTTACATTAAAACACCATGTTATTCTTGTACTGACTTCTTGCAAATATCTCATGAAAGAATTTTTTAAAACATTTAAAGCCATTACTCAGTACACTTGCTTTACTTTTATGGTAGTTCTGAATGCCACAGTTTCAGCCCTTATCAGAGAAAGTTCCTTTCAGATGAGGTAGGCAATAATTGGATTTCTATTTCAAAACTGTTTTGGTGCATACTCACATGACTGATATCCTCATAACCATCCACCCTGAACTACATTCAACTTTCCTAAATGAGATTTTATTGGAACTGATTATGATTAGATAAATGGGTGACTTCACTAATGTATAATACACTTTTCAATTATAGCGTATGTATGATAATTTACATTTCTTGTTTGATAGTATGATATTTATGTGACATATTCTGGATGAGATCTGCTGCTGTTTATATAATGGCCTTACTTTTCTTTTAAATTAAATCTGCTTTCAACTTCTTTCAATATATTTAATTTTTTAGGATAAACAAAGACATTACAAATCCACCTTAATTTACCCTTCAGTGGAATTAAATCTCTTGGTGTATAAATTCTGGTCCCCAAATTTGTTGCCTGAGGAGATAAATTCTACCATCAGATGAACATAATGTGGCTTGGAAGTTCCCCAGTTAAGTAACTGCAGAATCAAGAAGCCATTATCAAACTAACAGCTGAGGGACTGTTAGAGGAAAAATGGAACTTGATGGAGAAACAGGGTTTCTTCTTTCTTGCAATAAATCTGATTTATGCCTCCTGGGTTAACAGTTTTCTTTTCTGTAGAATGCTTTGCTAATTTTGAGGTGAGAATTAGAGCATCTTCTCTGGCAAAGAACCTTTGGCTGGGGAAATAAAAAAGTATGTAATGTACTTTTTTTTTCCCCTGCTAATAGCCTTTACAAGTTTTTATCTGGTGTGAACACCCAAAGAAATAGCATTCAGTCAGAAGAGACATTGTCTACAGATATATCAATAAATTGTATTGCTAAATAGTTTTTAAACTTTGTGTTAAAAAAAAGAAAAATGTTAAGAGTTGTGGTTCATATATGTAATGAATAAAGAATTTTGAAAACTATCATATCACCAAATTTAATTTTCAAGTGGTCAACATACTAGAGGAATACATTTTTCTAATTTAATATAATCTCTCTGAATGTTTTCTGAATGTTTGCTGATGACACAACGCTGGGAGGAGCAGCGGATCCCCCTGAGAGCTAAAGTGGTCAACATACTAGAGAAATACATTTTTCTAATTTAATGTAATCTCTCTGAATGTTTTCAGGAGTTTGCTGATGACACAACGCTGGGAGGAGCAGCGGATCCCCCTGAGAGCTGTGCAGCCTTGGGAGGGACCTGGACAGGCTGGGCAGAGTGGCTGAAATTCAAGGGCAAGCACAGGGTCCTGCAGCTGGGGAGGAACAAGCCCAGGCACCAGCACAGGCTGGGGTGACCTGCAGGGAGGCAGCTCTGCAGAGAAGGCCTCGGGCTCCTGGTGGAAAACGAGCTGTCCCTGAGCCAGCAGTGCCCTGTGGGCCAAGGAGGCAATGGGATCCTGGGTGCCTCAGGAAGAGCAGTGCCAGCAGAGCAGGGAGGTGATCCTGCCCCTTCCTCAGCCCTGGTGAGCCCACTCTGCAGTGCTGTGCCCAGTTCTGTGCCCCTCAGGACACAGAGATGTGGAGCACCTGGAGCGGATTCAGTGGAGGGCACACAGGTGATGAAGGGACTGATGCACAGTAAGTTCCACCTCAACATGGGGAAGAATTTCTTCACTGTGCCGTGACTGAGCATTGGAACAGGCTGCCCAGAGAGGGAGTGGAGTCTCTCTCACAGGAGATATTCCAGAACCCTCTGGACACAATCCTGTGCCATGTGCTCTGGGATGATCCAACTTGAACAGGGAGGTTGGACCACATAATGCACTGTGGTCCCTCCCAACATTTAATTGTTCTGTGATTCTGTGATCAACAAGATTTCTTGAAAGAAAATCACTCAGGATGTAAGAGAAGTATAAGAAAGTGCAGATAGAAGCTGATATGTCAGAAATCCATTAATGCTCCACAGTAGCCTTCCCAAAAGGAGAAACCCCAAAAACCAGATAAGCTGTGCAGTTGTAGTGAGGTGATCCCTTTGTGTTCCACTGCTCAGTAGTGGTTTCTTTTGGAAGTGATAGTTTTCCAGTCAGGCACTGTGGCCAGTTGCTTACATGGGACAATACTGATACTGATAATCTCTTTGTGTATTTTTGTGTGTGTGTGTATCTATTTACAGTGTACATGTATTTACAGGTACGTAGAGTGTCCTAAAAACTGATAGGAATTCCAGCATCTCTATGAATTTATGTTTAGTCAGTATGGAACTGTCATATGATACCAATACTTGGCTTTTAATTCCTCAAAGGGTTTTAAAAAAAACCAAACCTGATGCTTTTGCAGAAGGTTTGCAAAGAACTGAGAACTTGCAGATGTGTCCTTATGAAACTTTGAAGACTGTGACATTTTTCTTTTTTTCCCCCTCCCTTCATGGCAAAACAGAAGAAATTGGTAAAAAACCTATTTCGCATTCCAAATTTTCAATTGTTTTGACTATCCTTCTACTTTAATTATTCCTGTCTCAAGTCCACTGGACTTAGAGAAGGAACAAGGCCAGCTCTGGGGTAAGCTCAACAGGGGCATTTGAATATGAGCACTGAAATTTCTAAGGTTAAGAGTTTGTTAATAAAACATAATTGTGTGTACTTTTTGCTTCCATAAAATGTTTTATAACTTTATTCCAGTTAATATGCTTGTTGTGAGATTGCTGCCATGTGTCTGTAACTTGTAAAGATATGTGAGTTAATGAACAACTTTCACTTGGCTTTTGCCAAGTTACTGAATTATATTAATAGCTGATTGCAGCCTACTGTTTTATTAGGGCAGTATTTTCTTAGCTACTGGCAGATATGTTAATGACAGTGATGAACAACTAGCAATTTGAGATTGAATTTAGGAATTATTTTTATAGTGGAAATTATTTTTTTCCCAATTTAAAGTTTAGTAAGTATAATGGTTTTAAAATAAAAGAGGGCTGATTCAGGCCTGTTATATGGAAGAAATTCTTTATGATGAGGGTGGTGAAGAACCAAAGCACATTTACCAGAGAGGCAGTATGTGATAGATGCCCCATCCCTGGAAACATTCAAGGTCAAGTTGGATGGGGCTCTGAGCAACCTGATCTGGCAGAAGGTAACCCAGTTCACTTGGAGAGGTGTTGGGCTAGATCTATAAATGTCCTCTCCAAGCCAAACTCTTCTATGACTCTAACTCACCATAAGTAATTTGAAGGAAGATACCCATGTCAAGCTTTTTGTCAAAGAGGGAGGAGTAAGATATACTTAGGGATTTCTATTTGTTTAACTCGCACAGCTCTTTGAGGAGGGGCATCCACTTCCTTCTGTTTCTTAAAGTTCCCAGAAGTGTGAGGACAAAGCACAGCCAAAGAAGTGTCCCTGCCTTAAAACCGATGAAGCACACTGGCTATGTAGTCAGTAATCCCTGAAACGTTTCATTATGTAGGATTGGGAAGCAGGAGCTACAAAATGTTAAGCTAGAGGGAAAGCTATGCTATAAAATGCTGTTTTGGAGGCAGTCTGCATCTCAGGGTGACTATTATGTCTGCTAGTCCCTCACTTGAAGGTCAAAAGGAGGAGCCAGTGACTCCAAGCTCCTCTGGTGTGACCAGAGATGCTGCCCTCCAGAGAAGGAACAGGAGGTTAACAATCCAGATGGTGCTTGGAGAAGCCCTGTGGAAAGCTTGCAGAGAAGGCTGGATCCCATCTCTGTTCTCCTGCTGTAAGACAAATCAAATGGCAGAAATGATGTCATTTTAGACTTCAGTGAGTGAGCACATGTAGGCTGGAAACAATACAGTTTCATGCGTGGTACAATTTGTACAGTTAATAAAGGTAGCTCAGAGGAGGGAAAGCAGACCAGGTTGCTCAGAGTCCCATCCAACATGGCCTTGAACACTTCCAGGGATGGGGCATCTCTGGGCAACCTTTGCCAGGCCCTCACCACCAACACAGGGAGAATTTATTCCTAATATCTATTCTAACCCTACCCACTTTGAGGCTGAACCCATTTCCCTTTTTCCTCTCTTTCCATGTCCATGTCTAAAGTCCTTCTCTGGCAGCCCTTTTGTGACCCGAATCTGACTCCTCTCTCTAAATCACTTCTCTGCCTTTCAGTAGCAAACTACTGAAAATGCAGGTAATTTGATTAGGAAAAAAATAAACCCTTGTGTAAAAGTAGACTATACACATGAACCTGTATGAGGCAAAGCAGCTATAAACATAATTCTCCTCCTCTTTTAACAGGACACCACCTGCTATTTAAGTCACTAACCGTTCTGATTATTTTAGACGAATTTCAGTGTGCATTTTCTTGTGCCTCAGTAACAAGGAGTGTGTTTGCTCTAAAATCACCCTACTACAGCTAAATGTGAGAGCATGTGTATTTGATTCATATTGGGCTTGGAGTTTTGTTACTGAAACAGAACAGGAATACTCCCAGGAAGTAAATACTTAAATGAACAATAATGCTGATGCAAATAAGAGGAATGCTGAGTCTACAAAATGCATTATTAACAGAGTATTAGTACTCACATTGGCTGAGACGTGTAGATAGCTGTCTGTGCATGCTGTCAATAATTCTCTGGCTGTCAAAATAGTAGTGCACAAGACAACTGAGCCCAGTGCAGGCAAAATGGCATGAGCCACTTTATTTTCTTTTAAAATCATGACTCATTCATGAATCAGTGGACAGCTCTTAGATTTTAACAATCTGTTAAAGCTGTTGGCCAAATTCCTTTTCACTGGAAGATTACTGGCGACCTCTGGTCCTGTTGCCATCTGAACTGGGGAGTGTGTATATACATATATAAGGCCTTTATCATAACTTCACATTTCCTTTTAGAGATTTCAAAGTGTAGTTGCTTTACCCCACTGACTTTAATATAGTTCTTGTTCTTCTCCACAAAAATAACTTTTCTAGCCTATTTTGGACTCTATAAGAATTTCCCAAGGAACAACCAAAAATAAATTTGCTTCAAATTAAAATTTTTGAATTCAGGTATGATCATGCAAACAACAGGCAGAATTTATTTAACCTTCAGCCAGCTGCTTAACCAAGTTGAAATTATTGATAGCCCATCAACAATGATCAAGATGGAGAACCTAAATGAAGAGGTGCCTTTTATTTTTATTTTCCAGCCTTCCCTGCATTCCCCTCCCCACCCCCCGCTTCCTTTTTTTTTTTTTCTATATAAGAGAACCATTGAGCTGGTAACAAGACTTGAAATTCCATGTCAGCTCAGCCAGCGTGGTCAAGGAGCTCAGCTGTAGAAGGGAAATAAAACTGTTAAGTTATGACTGCCCTCCAATCAGTCACAGGGGTAATGATGTTTGGCTTTAGTCAGGTTATATGTCAGTAAATATACATCTCTCAGACAGCCTTTAAGACAGCCTTAAGATCATGCTTATTGTTTTATACAGATAGGGGTCGGATGCTGATATATGGTGGTCATAGGCCACTGAAATAAATTTCACAGCATTCAGCAGGTAAAGTTAATCTCAGTAGAAGAGAATGTGGCAGCACTTTTGATAGAATATTCATTCAACAGTGATGGGGCATTTTTTCTCTGTTAGGTTTTGTGCAAATCACTCAAATGCATATTTCCCCCCCCCCACCTCAATTCTAAATTTGCTGCTACCTGAAGTGCCCATTTCCATTTGGTCTTTAGACCAAAGATCAAAGATTCCAGTTTATAAACAAAGATCAAAGATTCCAGTTTATAAACAACACTGTTCATTGTATTCTGTTCACCCTGCTCACATATAAATCACTTTCAAAGGTAAGGAAATCTCAGCATTCTGCATTCTGCCAATGAAACATCAGTCTTGTTTGGGTGATAACAGGAACTTTTGTCTCAGGATCAAAGGACTGAGACAAGACCTTGCCAAGAGAGACATTCTAGACTTACAGCTCTGTGAACTAAAATTTTACTATAGACATAGACAAAAAATTTTTACCATACTCTTTCCAATAATGATATTTAAGTTTTCACTTAAGCTTACTGCTAAGGACTTCATATAATTTCCAAATATTGGATCATACCTTTCATTCCTGGAGCTTGACATTAGACATTAAATTTGCTAAGTCTCTCCATAGCATTTTTATAACATAAATGTTATAACCATCATGTTATAAAAATGAAAAGGTTCCCATTATACCAGCTTCTGCTCTTTTATTATTATTCAGCATTACCATTACACAGAATAAGAAAATGTAAAAATACAGCCTACATGCATTTCATGCAACAGCAGTGCAATTAGCTAGAATTTGATAAAGCTATGTGTAGTACTTACACCTAAAATGTGCTTTGGGTTTTAGAGTATCCATTTTTAAATTCAACAAAATTATGGCTGTAGGCCTAAGGTTAAACTGAAGCATCAAGCTGCCCTTTGATATTGGAGCCTTTAATCCAGATCTAGAATAACAAAACTGTTTTAGTTTAATTTACTAGGATTTATCAGAACAATGGCTTAATCCTAAAGTTTTATTTTGTGTTTAAATTGTCAAATATCAATTAAATTAATGGAAAATAGGTCTGGGTAAAGACAAAAGTGGAAAACCAACAGGCAATGTCTATAACTGAAGGCAGATGTTGTTGATAAATTGATTATATATCAGGCTTTCAATATTAATCTTTGTTGATGTTGTTTCACCATTTTTTTCCAAGCTGTTGCAGTCAATGAATAAGTTAAATTCAGAAACTGTAATATTCATACTATAGCTGTTTATATTTGCTAAATGCTGATCCAGGTCCTAAGAGTAAATTATTATAATGCCAGTATAAACATACAGGTTTTACCTTTTAAATCTGCCATGAGAATTTTTATGAGACTGAAATATTAAAAAGCTTTTTTCTCCTCTTGGGTGGTATTAACTAGTCTATATTCACAAATTTAAAATTTTCTTTCCGAAAATCTGATTTTATTTTAAAGAAGATGCTCTAATCTTCTGGGCTTGTACAGCCCTTTTTAGACAGGCACTGCAATCATCACTGAATGATGCTTCATAAGCTTCTTGATACAAATGTCATCAGCTGAAAAATTCCCACTATTACCAGAATCCCATAGTTCAATGAAATCCTTTACATGTGAAAACTGAGTAAGAAATGAGAGTTCATGTTGTCTGAACTATAACCAGGCATGAAATTATTCACTCTCCATGTGATCATCATATGTTAACTTTCAGTTAAGGGGAGTGCAGGGAAATGCTCAGACAGGTATTTCAAGCTATCAGCTACTGTAAGCTGTGATTAAGAGCTTTCCTCAAGAGTGACCCTAATTATCGTTCTCATGTTTTAAATAAGGTAGGCTGTGTCTGCAGACCGACTTAATTTGGGGAACATAGGCTCAGCTTTTCAAATTAACATATTCAAGTTTTGTATTTTCCTCATTTAGCATGTTAAGTTCCTTCAGAGAAAGAAAAAACATTTTAAACTATTTTTGAACCCTTCTTCCTCTCCTAGTCACATTTAAAAAACATTAAGTTCCAGGTCTCTGAATATTCTGTTATAGATTTTACTGGCCAGTTCTGACTGTTCTTCTGCTTAATATTTGATCAGTGTGTGGAAAGGCACTGAACTGAAGGGAACACATGATCAGACATGAGTTTGATACTTCCTGTCTTGCTGAGAGTTGGCTCTCTTGTAGAAATACTTGAAAGGCTATGAAATTGCTTCTGTGTTTTGCAGTAGTGTACCTTGTATTGAGTTTCAAAAGCTTTAAGTCCTTATGGGACACAGTTAACATCAATGTTATATTATTTATTTTTATTTACCTTTTTTACATGTATACTGTCACCCAGTACCATAACCAGTTCTCCTAAAAGCTCATTTTTCAGATTTCATTTTTTCCTTATTTTTCTGTAATTTTTTAAAGCACATTAAAATAATTCAGATATTCAAAGCAGGTCTTATTTAGGATGTGTCTAGCTGGAAAAAAAAAATTATGACCTACTGCATCTTTATAGTGATTTAATTAAAAGTAAATGTTTCCTTGATGTGGACAGGGATCAGTATGAATTGTTTTACACTGATAAAACAAATTCTCACAAAGGAAACATAAATACTTCAAAATCTTTAAAGGCACTTTTTAAATCGCTGTACTTTCATGTATGCCAAAAATTTTGCTGGCATTATATCAGAAAACAAGTCACAGCCTTTTGTGTAATGACCTTGGTGTGACTGGTCAGTATCAATTATTACTTCTTTTCTGTTACAGATTCTTCATTGCAGCCTTGTGATCTGTAGAGAACCGTGGAAATAAATATTTGCTTTGTTTCTCACAAATTATTTTTCAAGAAGAAACTAAAAATTTTTCCAGTTGTTTTTTCAAAGTATAGTCTTTTCCAACACAAGATACTCTCAAGAACTACTAACATAATTCTTTAACTACTAATCTAATTGTTAAAACTCCTAATGTAATTGTTTAACATTTCATAATAGGCTACCCAAGAACTACACCGATGCCCAGAAAATTGAAAGCAAATGGTCACGTAGTAAATGACTAAGTTTACATAAATGATCTGGTGGTAAAAGTTCAGATCCATGCAAAAATTATTATTGCAGCATTTTAGTTAGGCTGATAAATGAGATTTTAGCAATATTTTGTGTGGGATTCTGAATTAAGCTTTTTCTACTTATGTCTTCACTGAACAGATCTTCAACGCTTGTACATAAAGTATATTTTTCTGATTTTTCTTACCAGGGCTCAACAAACTACAGCTTATTCCCATATGGGAGATGGGGGGGAAAGAAAAACTATTTTATTACTGCACTGTATATGCAGTGTTCAGACACCCTTTAAAATGATGTGATGTTTTTTGTGTTCATGCAACTGAGGCAGACATTATGCCAAGACTGGAAGGTACTCTGGGAATAACTTTTCATAGTCTCTACTTCCACACAAGCAGCAGATAGGAATTTGTTAGCTAGTTAACACAGAAGTTAATCAACTCGCATCTGGCTAGAGCCAAGACAGACATGCCAGTGCTCTTTTGCCAAGCTGTCCATTGCAAGTGCAGTGACTGACATGGATTTATCTCTTGCCTATGGAGATCATCAGCTGCAGCATTAAAAGGAGGCATTTCCATGAGTTACTCCACAAATTCAGTGTGATTGGTTTTAATACATTCACTGCACTGAATGCTTCTGCAGTCACTGCTTAAAGAGTAAATTCTGAAGGTTGGTTGGTGATTCTCAGCAATCACTTCCTAGGCTGTCTTTGCAATGGGAGTCAACTGTACCACAAGACACAATTTCTGATTTTTGCTTTTCATGTCTAGTGGTCCATGGCAATTGGCATAGATTTGGCTTTGAAAAAACACTATTAAAACATTCCAAATGAATGGAATGAGCACTGAAAAATACAAGTAAATGCAAACTGCAGTCTTTAATCACGTGGCCATCACTGCGCACACAAACATTCTGTAGGAATTTAGTGGTTTTCTAGAACTGATCTCTATTTTTCTTGTACTTGGTTGCTGAAACATAGACGTATTTCTCTTAATTAAGACAAATTATTCTGATATTTTCCATAGGCACAATTTCTGAAGGCAATATAGCATTAATTTTTTGAGATATTTGTCTTGTCTTATAGAAGGTGTTTCATCATTCTCAGAGAAGCTCCCTGTGTAGTTCCCAATGAAGCTTACAAAAATTTAAATCCCCTACTGGAGGGGAGGTGGATTTAACTGTGAGTCAACATACTTTTAAAACCTCACTACAAAAAAAAGAATACCAAAAAAACCAAACAGAAAAACCCCACCCACAACTATTTTTAATCAACTCTGCTCCTGAGTATGATTAACAGGAAGATTTCTCTTACAGCATTACAAGGAATAATTAAGCTGTAAATGTAGTCTCTGTTTGCCAAGTGGGAAACAATATTTTTACCACAGGCTTCCCCAACCTCAACTTTATCTATCTAGATAAACATAATTAAGTAGTGGATGATGGTTTGTTAGCATTTTATTACATGTGTTTGCAAGGGCATTAAGAATCATCATAAAATGCACAACAAATGTTATAGGTATTGAGGTTTTCAGCAGTAGAAAACGTGACTTTTTAAAATCTGGACTGGAAACATGTACTCCTACAAATTAACTATTCCTCTGTGCAGAACAGCCATTGAGATGCTGCTGTCTTAGTTGATTTACATACACTAATTGCTAGTTCCTATTAAGCACTGAGTGGTCACCTGCTCAATAATATAAATAGATTAATATTTTCAGATAGCAGTTATTCACAAGTAGTATGAAACATTTAATTTGCTTTAGATTTTAGCAATGAAATTGGATTTTCCTTTTGTTTAGGATCCTGTTTGCTTCTTTACTATTCAAACAAAATAACCTAGTGAAGCTGTTAAAATTTGCAATATTTTGTATTTGTATATTATGTAAATGTATGTCTATGTATATGGTTATATAATGGTGAAAGTTTCAAATAGGGATGGAAATTTTTTTTTTGTGCACTTTGGCTAAATAACATGATCTAAATGTCTGTACCTGGCTGAACCTTGAAAGTGAATTGAATTTCCTACAGACGAACCTACAGGAACAATTCATATTTACAGCTCCATAAGCTCAAAGGAAAATCTGACATGGGAGATTTTGTAAAAACACTTCAAGTCCAGGACACACAACCCTTGGAGAGCTGAGTGCAACTTTTGGTTCATGATGAAAAAACATGCAGGAATTCCATATGCTGCTTTAGTGATAGTGTGGAGGGACTGTTTTGGGAAAAAGCAAGTTCCTCAGTTTTGGAGATTCAGTTCTGTACCTGACTTCTGAAGATCCTTCTTTTTGGGGGTTGTTTGTTCTGTTGTAACAACACTTGCCACTTAAAAATATCCTGATTTTTCAAAACTAAAATACCACAACCATCATAATGCCTTTCTTTTATGGAATTCTTGATTCTCTACACAGGTAGTTTAATTGTCTAGAAAATGAAAAAAACTAGCAAGAGAAATAGGTTTTTTTTACCTCTGTTTAATTCTTTGTGTTTTGAGAAGTATGTTCAGAGACAAGAGGACCTTGGTGCTCTTGCTGAAGGTATGAGCATATAGCACAGGATGGAAAGTAGCATTAATAGCCTGCCATAAGGTGGCAAATACAGACCTTGGAAAATGCTTTTAAAGTCAGTCATTACTTCTGTTACGCCATTGAAGAGGCACGGAACTGCCACTACTGGAATTTCAAGTGAAACCTCAATTTACTCCTGGAAGTTACTGATTTCCAGTCTCATGTGCAGCCTAAATTCCTGAATTCTGCTTGTGTTGTGTTTCTACTGACCCTACTGAGGACACACTGGAATCCAAGAGGCCATAATTAAGGGGTAAGGATAAAGCACCCCACAGAAACTCTCTTAGGACATTATTGCTGAGTATTTCTGCATGATTTTGATGATATTGTCCTGCATAAAGCAAAATAGTTGATAACTCGATCTCATGGACATAATTAGTTCTTTTTACTCTGTGTGTGTGTCTAACAGTTACTTGTTCTTTATCGTGATACTTCTAATGTTAATTACTAGTAATTTTTAGCTTGAACAGCACTTTATGCCAAAAAGGTGTGTAAAAGTGCGTTGATGTTGTCCTTTTGAAATGCTTATGTGACAGTGTAAAGGCTATTAATCATTCCTGTGAGCCAAAATATAATTTGCTACTGTCAGAAGGCAAGTTAACAGTATTACAACTTTGTTGAAATTTGAATGCATGCCACGTTCAATTTTTTTTTAATAAGAACTGTAAATAACAGGCCATTTTGAAGTATAATAAATGATCCTTTCCAAAGCCTAATGATAGCTTACTTCAGTTACAGCCATTCTTTTATAGCAATAGACAGCTTTAAAAAAATCATTGCCACATGCACATAATTTTAAGGAGCTGGCATAAAGTTTTGGAGTTCATTTAATTTACACAGGTATGGCAAATATTAGGAGTATCCTACACAGAAAGCTGCCTTATCTTCTGGGTTTTGCACATAGCATTTTCTTCCCAGCTATTTCATAGTCTAGAGATTCCTTTCTGCTTAGGGTATTGCTTATCCTTATTGATCAAACTCATCAATCAGAGGCTAAAGATTTAGTGTGTCCCTGATTTGGTATGTTTAAAAAAATAAGATTAAAAAAATTAAGGAAATATCTATTAAAAACTTTCCTTTGAATTTGCAGTCTCTGAAGAATATATTTTCCAGATATTAACTGGAATCCTAAAGAGTAATATTCTTTTTTAAATTAAGTAAAGCACCAATTCCAACTTAATCACTCAGATTTAGAAGCTGCAAATTAAAAAAAAAAGTAAGATTTATTATATCACTCAGAGGTCAGAATAATGCAGCATATTATTAGCATTAACCACAGGATTATAGTATTCTTTACCTACATAATAGCAGATAGCTGTTTTCAATTGAACTAGCTTCAAATGTTCTGGAAAAAAATAGGGTAGAAAATCCAAGTCTCCTTCAAAGAAATCCATGTATTTTTCTGGCTCTGGTGGGGCTGTGATTTTGTTGTTTGAAAACAAAAAGATAAAAAATACTACAAGTATTAATGTATCATGAAAAGAAATGGTAGCCATAAACTTCAGTTTGAAACCACAAATATCTGGTGTGGATGAAGCATACAAATGGTTTTTTACTGTAATGTTTTGACTGCTTGTTGGTCCTGCTCTTACTACAGATAACAATGCCCCATCACCACAATATGTGAGCACATTGCATGGAGACTGTAGCCATGGAGAACTCTCCAACTGGAGTTGTGTCTGAGGGAAAAAAAGAATGAAAATTATTTGTTTTGAGTGGGTATTTTTTTTTCTTCAACTTCAAATTTTGCAGAAATTTATTCTTGAAGAGAAAGATGTGACCTTCTTGCTTCCCACCTTTGTTCTACAGGTCAGTCATCGGCTGGCACAGCCTTTATTGTCCTTTTTGCACCACTTTATTTTTTTACAAAGTGTAAATTTCATGGTAGTTGAAAATATGAAAAGCTGTTTCTGGAATAAACAGCAACACAAACCACCCAATTCTGCACAGCATAATGGGATTTTAATGTATTCTTCTTGTTGGCATAGTGTATTTCTGTGATAATTTTATGTGACAGCATAATTAAACTGGAAAACAATTCCCATTTCCTATGTATTTTATCTATTTATCATAATTTATTTCTTTACTTTCTTGCTCTGCTATAAATATTATTGTAAGGAGAGTTAAATAAGTTAAACCAATGCAATTACTTTTACAGATTGAAATTAACTTCATATATCAATTTATACTGGTTTGTATACTGCACCTACTATTTGCCCTGTACAAATAAATGCATTTGTTGCAGTATATTTATAGTGTCACTATGGTTTCCATGTTTGCACTCCTTTTGACTAATGTTCTATATGTTAAAACTTGACATTTTAACAGTATTTTCAAACAATTTCATTCATTATCAAATAACCATTTATTACATTGTGGCAATTTCAAACCATTTACTGGACCCTCTAGACATTGCTAAACAATGATTTATCAAGGAGCATGCAAATTTTACTGCTTATCACAGCAAATACAAAAAAGTAA
The DNA here is from genome assembly GCF_014805655.1 of Passer montanus. Taxonomy (NCBI): domain Eukaryota; kingdom Metazoa; phylum Chordata; class Aves; order Passeriformes; family Passeridae; genus Passer; species Passer montanus. Next base: position 2,824,753 of record NW_024369929.1, read on the forward strand.
CATTAAATACTGACTTGACAACAGCACTGACTAAATTATTTTCCTTTTTTAATCTTGATGAGTCACAGTTAGTAATAGCAGTTTGTAAATGCACTGGAAATTGAGGCAAATATTCTAGATTGCTCCATTATATGAGGTTTTTTCTGGTTTGCTCAACTCTTTTGCATGTCTGAGGGATAAGCTGAAGATTGTGGTACACAGCACATGCATCTCTTACTGTCTTTTTATTTTCTAATGCTGCTTATGTTGCCCCAACATTGTTCTATGTCAAAGTGCTTTTCACATTTCATTTGACCATGAATCTAACAAAACTCACCTCTAGCCAAATCTTTTTTTGGCTAGAGTGAATAGCAGTGAGGCAAAGGATTTTCAGGAAAAATCTTCTTCTAAATATTCTAGCCAATAAGTAGAACTGATTGAATTTTCTATGTGGACACTTGGCTGCAAAATGCTGCACTTTAACAGCATTCCTTGTCTCTCCCCTATTTCTGTAGAATTTGGGATCTCCATGTCTGTGAGAGAACTGACTGATACCCACAAATGACAATCAGGTCTCTGCAAGCACTTAGGTGTAAACCTTACAAGAAACAGTATTTGATGGAGACATCCCCATTCTCAGAGACCTCATTAATTACAGAGCTCACACATTCAGCTCTACACAAAGTAAATCGAAAGGCTTAAATATTCCAGAGGATATTCACAGAAGGAGTTTCGAGGACTTGGGAGTATTTCTCATTTGTGGGGTTCATACACAGAGTAAAGCTGAACAAATACTCTTAACACTGAATTTAAATTATCCCTATGATCCCTAAATCAATAGTTTGGCATTGTTGGTCGATGCTACAGTAACATTAAATAGCTCCAGAGAAAGCCAAGGCTTCACTGTGCAAAACTAACAGCTTAACATCATCCTGCACAGAAGAATTTATAGCCTAAACTGTTTGTGAATTGAGGTAATAAGGAACCACAGAGTAGATTGTGATCTTCTTTGGCCAAGGTCATGAAAGGAGCAGAACTCAAAACTACACACACATTTTCTACATATCAGTCTTAATTTCAAAGGCATCCAAAAGGTTTTGATTCATTATCTCCAATTCAGGAGTGGTTATGAGGAGCCTTGTTCTGTTACTGCTTCCATCCTAGGAGCAGCAAAGACAGCTTTTACTCATTAATCTAATAATGTAGTCATTAGATTTAAATTGCCACCGCTTTGAGCTGGTTCTGGTAAGTCAGGCTGTAAAGTGTGGTAGAGAAGTAGCCAACTTTCTGCTCTGCACCCTGTGTCACAGGAGGACAGGCTCTGCCAGAAAAGTGCAGTTGGGCTGGGGCACTTGGACAGCCGGTGCTGCAACAGCCAAGGTGCAGCACAAACTGGGGCCTTCACAGCTGTGGAAAGGTAAAATCTTGTTTGCTTGTTGAAGGTCTTCCAACCCCCAGCATAAGTACTTCAGTTCTTTAATCTACCCACATGTATCTGGTATGGTTAGCCCTAGCACCTCAAAGCTTGGGTGCTCTCCTGTGATGTCAGTAAGCAATGTTTGAGGGGGTAGACTGCGTCCTTGAGGTTTTATGTTTGTTTGGTTTTTGGTCATCAGCTCTACTAATGTTCTCTGGGAATTCTGCTAGACAAGTAGGTATGACCAAGCCCAAAGTATGTTTACAGAGTACACAAGGAATGTTCATCCAAAAGCAGTAAAAATTATAATTAATTTTTTCCCCCAGGAGAACTGCTTACTTGTTTTCTCAAGTTTAACGGATAATTTTAAAAAATTATTCATCTATTCCCAAATTTTAGTAATTTTAAACATGTTACTGTTTAAAATAAAACAAAACTGCCACTGAATTCAGGGAGGCCAGATCAGGCACAAAAAGAAGTCTGGACTTTAACCAAGCATTTAAATGATATCATATGATGCCAGAATAAATGCACCACTACATCAATGTCCCTGCCTATTAAAAAACCCACAAAGTTTGTCTTTGAAAATGAAAGTGTTTGAGGGCCCTGAGCAGCCAGGTTACTCCTGGCATTTAATCATTGGTGAAACTGAAGCTGAGTTCCATCCCAGGACAGAGCAGAAGGGCTGCTCAGAACCAGGTACCTCAAATCATAGCATTTTGGGCACAGATGCATCTATAACCTCACTCCAGTGACCCTAATGCAAGTACAAATGTATTTACTTTTGTTTTGGTCAGTCTAAATGACAAACTCTTAGGATTTTCAGGTGCTTTCAGATCCAACTCTTGTTAATCCAGGAATTGATCCTAAGATGACTGGTTTTCTTAATCCATTTCCAGCCTCATTTTCTCCACTAGTTTGCCTACTGGAGATTACTATTTCCTGCTTTCCACTGGTCAGATTAATCACATGACTTCTTTTCACCTATCCCTATGAAATCAAGCTTGAGGAGGATTTTTGAGTGGGTTTGGTTTTGTTTTTTGGTTTTGTTATATTTTGTGGTGGACTTCATATGTTATAATCTTCAGAAACCATCAGCTATCAAGTGCCAGAGATAAGGCCTGATTAAGGCAAAAATGGTTTTTAATATAATCAGGGTTACCAGCACTCCCTCTTAGAAAGCAAAAATGGAAAAATAATTATTCTCTGTGGCCAGCAGCCTGGGCATGAGGAAGGAAGTCATCAAGGCAAGCTCTTTCCTCACTTAAGGAGATATTATACAAAACATTAAACCCAATGAGGGTATCTGTCAAAATCTAAGAGACTTCATCTCTGCTGTTATCTACCTTCCATTACGGATTAATTTGACACTAATTGCAAAAATGATTTAATTTAGCTAATCTTCAAAAAATACTGTTAGAAAATTAAAATTAATGGCCAGGATAGAATCCAAGTATTCTACCTGAATAAAAGCTTGGACACGAAGGGCCTGATGCAGAAAGCTTAGATAGAAATTACCTCAAAAATTGCATTTAATAAATGAAGCAACAGACAGCTAAAAATGAATTTAAAGATCATGATAGGTATCAGTGGAGGAAAAGTCAAACTTGTGTACCAATGGAGAAGGATGGCAAAAACCAAATGTGGAGCATTTTAACTCTAAAAAGAACTTTGGTACTATATTTTTTTAGACCTAAGAAACCTCAAGAAATTACACACTTTTAATTACACACTTTTAGTTATCCAAATAGCAGAACCTAATAAATCAAATGTACTATTTATTAGAACCTAATAAAGTAAATCAAGTACTTTTTAACTATGTACTGGACAAACCAGAGAATGTGATTTTTAGAAGTAGTTTTGTAGTTCAAAAGTCAAACTTGTACCAGCAAACTAATCACAGCTTTGTGATGTTCTTCCAAATTCCTATTTCTGATAAAGGCACTGTGTAACATGATAGATTCTCATCTGTACCAGATGGCACAAGTCCCTGAAGAATCATGTGCCAGCTGTTCGCAGGCAGAACACAACACACTTCAAGCACACTTGCTCTCCTCTCACAGCCTGGCTGTGCTGGCACTGGGGCTGGTGAGCATTCAGAGCAGCAGAACCTGTGTGTCACAGGCTCTCTGTGTAGCTCGTGTGTGACAGGTGACAGCTCCTTACTTTGTGCTCCTACTTTGTTTGTTTGTTTTTGTTGTTTAGTTTGTTCCCCTGCATTGCTTTCCCCTGTTAAGTTTAGCCAAGACAGGCCTGCCTTGTCCAGGGCTCAGAAGGGAAATATTCCCCAGCACACACAGAATGCTATTTCCTTCCTCCCATTTGCATTACATGAAAGGGTACCATTCCAACATCTTCCCAGTGCCACCAGACCTGCCTTGCTCTGCAGTACAGTGGGAAACACAACTGCCCCAGCCCGCTTCCCTTGTGCTCCTGTGTGCCTACTTAATGTGATCAGTAACGTGTACAGCTTGCAAGGGAGAATAAGGTTGATTCTAGCACATGGTTAATTAAGACATTACAGTTAGCTATTTGCTAGGCAGGCTCAGGGGACTTGTAATAGGATATGGAGTCTTTCACCTTAAGTTCAGTCATTCTTACCCCCAAATTCCCAGGTAGTGATCAGTAATTTCTCATTAACCCTGACACAGGCTGAATCCAACTGCACTCAGGCATGTAGCTGAGTTCTGAGCACATGTCTTACAACAAAGAGTGTCAGTATCTCTGATAATTAAATTTCAAAGTGAAGAACCCCACAGAAGTTGATGTTTCCCTGTGGCATTATTTTAACTCCTCTGTTGTTGTTGTTGTTATCTCCAAACTCAACAGCTATCATAGGATGTCATAATATCAGCAGACACCGATTTAGGTTTTGAAGGCTACAAATTGACTATTGTTCTTAGGTTCTACAGCAAGACAAACAGTTAATAGTAATACCACATAAAAGTTGGGGAAACATAGTTTAAAAAATACCCAATCCAACACCTAAATTATAATGAATTCCAAGAGGCCCCTAATTTCATGATCCTACCTGCTCTGCCAAGAATGTAAAGAATCATTGGCTCTTGACATCATTCTCTTGCCAAAGGGCAATTACCTATTCTGTATGCATTGCCTTAATCATGTCAAGTTGTGTCCCATACATTTGCATGTCTCCCAAGGAAGCACAGTGCATTGCCAGCAGCCCGATAGGCCAGATCAAAACAATTTCCTGGTGTGTGTTTACATCAGCTTTTGGCTTCTGAGCTGCTTTAGCTGTAGTTGCTCTGCAAAACAGCACAAATTCCCTCTCTGAACTGAGCTGCATCGGGGGTAGAGGGGGGAGTGAGCAGAATCTGGATGGCTGCACCGTCCTTCCCAGAATGAGCAATGCTTTCTAGATTAATGAACTGCAAATCAGCTGCACAAATGAAACCACATGCTAGAGATAAACACAGTCCTCTGAGATGGGCTTGTTGTCACAGCCAGAGAGGGAGAAGGAGAGAGAGCACACACATGTGTGACTAGGGGCGTAATGAATGCCGGCTTCCCTCCTGCCTCTCTGGGATATGTGAGAATGACAAACTCTCTGAGGAACAATTCCTTTGACTGGTTCGTTGAGGAAAGGAAACTTGTCATGCTGCCAAGAATAAAACTGCTCCTGGGCTTAGTTTTGAATTTTATAAAGTGAATAAGTGAAAAATGTATACACATTCACTTCAGACCCAAGTCATGAATAATTAAAAGAATATATAATTGTACCCAGTTTTCCCCTCAAGCTCAAGCAGCAAAGATCTCTTCTGTCCGTGTAACAGGGCACTTGATGTGTTTTGTGTTTTTTTGCAGGAGCTGTTGGAAGTGAGCTGAACTGAATGCATTCAGCATGCAGGTAGGAATTGCAGCCTGACCATCAGAGCACACAGAAACACAAATTGAGAACTCAACTGTTTCGTATCAAGGAAGCTGCAGATTTTTTGATTATGCATAAATATTTTCCTGGTGTGATTAATCAACAATTGATACTAGATTTAGACAATATGATAAAAATTATATTAACACAGCATTATTGTAGACTTTAATATTGCAAATGGCAAAGATCAGACATTTTTTATAAGGCACAGGAAGGTAAGAATATTTACCATGTCAAAAATAAATATACAGAAAATAACTTCAGGAAAAAAAAGTTATCTGTCTCTATTTCCATTTTCTGAGACAGGTACCCTTCCCAGTACAAATTTAGGAATGTTAAATTAACAGTATACAACCACACATTGGTCTGCAATTCTATTGCTGGAATTATCTAGTGGTACCTACCTGGATGGAGATGCAAGAGATCTATTGCTTTTATTTTTATGCATTATTCCCACAATTAATAGGCTCCCCAATTTTCAGCCAAAATGAAATTCAGGATTAATATTCACTTTTCTTGAGGGCATAGAAGTTAGCAAATATGGTATGAATAGTCATGTATTTAGTCCCTTTCACTTGCAATAGAAAAATCTTATTTAAAAACATTAAATTCTGAAAACAAAACAATCTTTATACATCCCCTCCCTTCCAAACACAGACAGAAGTTTCTCATGGGTAGCAAGCTGGCCCTTGCTTCCTCTCACACCAGTATTGCTGTTTGTAGCCAACACACTGTGATGCTCTCTGATAGAGAAAAAGATATAAAACCCCCTGAAAATCATACACAGGATCAGTAGATTGTATGTAGGTAATAGCTACGTCCTTGAAACAGCAAATGTGTGGGATTTTGTTTGACTCTTAGAAGGATGCACATTCTCTTTTTGTATTTCTGCAGCTGAATTCTGAACACAAGTTCTTTGTGTAGACCTGACTTAGAACTTGGCTTCTTTTCAACAACCGTGCATTTGTCCAGAGATGGAAATTACAAAACACCAGAGGGGTATGTTAGGGGATGTGAAGTGAAAGTCTGCTTAAAAACTAATCCACCACAGCATCGTGAGCTGCACCTGAAGTAGCTCAGGAAGCTTGGGAAGAGAGAACACAGGGACACAGACTTCTGGATCAATAACTTACCTCATGATATGCCAAGGCTGTGAAACTCAGCTATCGTTGCAGTGGGACAACTGAGTGCAACAGAATGGCTTTGGAGAGGAGATGACAGAAATATCCGAAGTGAAGCACAATATTACACACCACCTACCTCTCATCCACATATCTGAAAGCTGCTACTCTGTAACATGTTGATCTTGTCACTTCTTATCACTGTTGTCTAAGGCAGGAGCCAAATGATTTTCATGGACTACAAAAGCAAAATAACCCAAAAACCTTACCATCAAAAAAGGGCGAAATAAAGCTGCAAAAAACCCCACACTAAAGTAGCTGGATTTCCTGTAAAGGGAAAATGGCAAGGAGGAATTCTGTACAAATGCAGTCTCCACATCCACCCCCACTGGGACAGACTTTCAAATTAATGTTTCCAAGTTCCAACATTTCTGAGCTGTTGCTTGAACCACTTGAAAGGAAGACATTTCCCATCTAGTTGATGGGGTTTTTTTAGATTACTAGAAAATATTTTTCTAATATGTAAAATGTGAAAGGACTGTAAGAAAGGGGAATGTTTTGTATTCTGCTACTTTTGAGGACTAATTTCTATTTAAAGGTTAATTGTCGATTATGTCAGACCCCAAAACTGTGTAACAGTTGATATTCCCCCCACACAGGACAAAATGCACATAACAGAGCATCATTCCTTCAAGCCTGCTCTCTTTGGCAACGCTTTCATGTCAGAAACTGCTTATATTTGCAATTATCTAATGTTTAAAAATATAATTATTCAACATTCCCCAGTAGTTGGCTCTGACCTTTTGTTTGCTTATTTTCCCGGTTCAATCTGAACACTTGATGGATTTCCAGCTATCTTGTGCCACCCCGTGTAAGAGATGGGAAATTACACAACTTTCTGACCGCTGTGACCTGGGTTTGGCATTGGAGTCCTGCATTGCTGCATTTTGAATACACTTTTCAGTTTATCAGCAACTGAAGCACATTTCAAAACGTATTGAAAGTATTTAATATGACAATTAATTTTTCTTAAAACGTGATTTCTTTATACTTAAGCTAGCTCTACCTTTACATTTATAACTTTTATATGATAAAGTATACAGCCCTCAGGCCATCTGCTGTGCATGATAATAGTTTTTATGAATATATTTTCAATATTCGAATTAATATACCTTTATAATTGTGCTTTTCCCCCTGTTATTTATAATTTTTTTTTATTTGCTGGTTGGTGGTGCTTGCTTTTTCTTTAGTGGTATTTTTCTTTCTCATGTTTTCCTCCACACATTTTTTGTACCCTTATATCCCTTTTTAATTCCTTCCACACTTCTGCATATCAGTCACATTCATTCCAAATTCACTTAGTACCCTACAATAAAACAAACTTTGCTGCTCTTGTTGTGTCTATTTGGCAATAGATCAGCTGTGATCAAGTCGGTAGCTGTCTGTATGTGTTAGTGGAACGTTCTAAACCTTAGCCAAAACTTTAATTCAAGTTCTAAACCTAGTATCATTCCAATTTGGCATGTGAAAGAGAGAAATTATATTTATCTACCTTTCCATGATTTTACTGTGATGAAGGTCTGTATTTCGAAGGTTTGTATTTTGTATTTATGCACGTGAAATTGTAGCTGCAAATGATGTATTCACTTAGTACCCTACAATAAAACAAACTTTGCTGCTCTTGTTGTGTCTATTTGGCAATAGATCAGCTGTGATCAAGTCGGTAGCTGTCTGTATGTGTTAGTGGAACGTTCTAAACCTTAGCCAAAACTTTAATTCAAGTTCTAAACCTAGTATCATTCCAATTGTCTGTTTGCCAATAGATCAGCTGTGATCAAGTCGGTAGATGTGTTAGTGGAACGTTCTAAACCTTAGCCAAAACTTTAATTCAAGTTCTAAACCTAGTATCATTCCAATTTGGCATGTGAAAGAGAGAAATTAGATTTATCTACCTTTCCATGATTTTAATGTGATGAAGGTCTGTATTTTGTATTTATGCACGTGAAATTGTAGCTGCAAATGATGTGGCGATTCTGAGGTTTCCCTCGGTACTTCTGCTACCGCTCTGTTAGTGCTGACATTACCTGCGCTCTTCTCCTCATGCAGGAGGTTCCCCTCGTGCTTTTGACACTCATCTTACACCTTCTTGGGCTCCTGAAGCACCAGGCACGGCCCCCCAGCCCTGCACACACAACTCCCCGAGTGGATTTGACTTTTTCCATCCCGTGGGGAGCGACCCAGGACTCGAGCTCTGGGGTCAGCCCCGTGACAAGCGGCACGGGCACGGGGGGAGGGCGGTACCGAGTGCAGGGACAGCAGCTAATTAGCGTTAATCACCGCCAGCCGAGGGCTGCCCGGCGCCGTCCCTCAGCCACAGCAGGGGCGGCCTGGAGGAGACTGAGGGGAGCGCACTGCGGGCTGCAGCTCCCGAGGGGCACGCACCGATCTCTGCTCCGCGGCCAGGGACACGGCCCGAGGGAACGGCGGGGGCACGGGCACGGGCACGGCTGGGTGCCGGCAAAAGGCTTTCACCCACAGGGTGGTCGTGCACTGCACAGGCTCCGCAGGGCAGTGCTCACAGCACCAGGGCTGACAGAGCTCCAGGAGCGTTTGCACAACGCTGTCGGGCACGCCGGGTGAACTCTCAGGGCGGCGGAGAGCGGCTCTCGGGGCTCCTTCTGCTCCCGCCCTCACGGCGGCGCGCGCCCCGCCCCGCGCTGCTCACGCATGCGCGCTGCTCCGAGCCCCGCGCGGCCCGGGCCGTCACGTGACGCGGGCGGCGGATGCGGTTCCGGGTGAGCGCGGGCGCGCAG